>NC_090982.1:82510962-83133462 GCF_040807025.1 Struthio camelus | reverse complement strand
CAGCCACACAGATATTTTAATAGGGAAAGAAAGATTAGACTGTTTAAAAGCAAAAGTGACAGGTGCTCTTCCTTGACATATGAGAAAGGATTCTGTTAATCAAAGTGTTTCCTAGGCTTGTACAAAAGTAATAACAGGTATTCAAGGGTAACAAATGCGGTACACAGGACAACTAAATTCTACAGACTAAACATTGGGTAATAAGAAACTTCTATATTTTCCATTATACAGCCGGAAGGGGAATGAATGATACATATTTATGAGGATGTGGAATTCCTATTTGAATAAGAGAAATTCTGTTCTCGATTCTGAGAGTCAATGTTTTTTTTTATTGCTGTTGTTCAAGGAAAAAAAAATCTTTGTACATTTTTAAAACTGTTCTTCACTTCTCTTTTCCATAACAAAAACTTGCACAGAAATACTGTGTTCTTGTAAATGTTTGATGGGTTCTGATTCTTACTACAGTATATCAATACTTTTACCATTCATAGGAGGATTTGTTGGGGGGGGGGGGAGGTTAGTAGTAAGACAGTGATAAAGATATCTCTATAACCATTGTCCACAGAAGTTCATGGCAAAGGAGCTGCCGTACCTGTATGGTTGTCCCATATTACGATTTCATCCAGCACCACTTTTGTAGCTTTGTGAATGGTAATTCAGTATTTTAAAAAGTCAGCTGCACCACCACTGAACCCTTGAACATCTAACAGTACATTTGGCTGGTATGTTTTTCATTGATCAGTTATTGCCTTGTTAATGACAGCAGGTCTGTTTGACAAATTAAATGTAAGGTCATTGGTACATAAATAGAGCTCATGCTTTTTTTCCCCAGCATTTGTAACCCTTACAAATTTATTCCTTCTCATTGAAACAGCCAGAGGCTCAACTGAAATAGCAAAAAGCAATTTAAAAGAGAAGGACATTCCCAGTGAGTGCCTGGGGTTAACAATGAATGAATTTGCAGATAAGATTAAGAATTAACCACTGCAGATGTATTGGACACCATATGCAAAAGCTACATTCAGAGACGTGGGGAAAGCATTCAAAAATGTCTGAGAATCTTAAAATGAGACATAAGGGCATGTTTTCTTTTATTAAATGCAAACATCTACATATGAGTTATGTATGGTCTCCTTTTACAGTCTAAAATTAGATAAAAGGAATTCTGTCTTACGTTCCTATTTCCAAAATTGTGTTTCAGGGTACTAGCATGCAAGCAGCAACCTGCTGCACCTGAAAACACTAGGCAGCACCTTAAAACCTGCCCTGGGACCAGAACAGAGCACAGTCCTCTTTCCCTTCATGTGTCTTAAGCACTGGAAAAACAACTCTTTTCTCTCTCTATCCATCACATATATTGCACAGCTGCACTTCTGTGGGGGGAGTGGGCTCCTTCTCAAACTCTCATACTAGTCTATACCTTTGGGGATCAGATTGAATCCTCTCAGATTTAGGAAGACTCCAAGAGCTCAAGACTCCCAGTTCCTAGGCCAACAGCAGTTCTAGATTCTGTCATAGAATACAAAAATACAGAATACAAAAATACAAAAATATAAGAACCCACAGTGTCCTCTATTAATTTCCACCATTACTATCTCTGTTTCCTTTGTTTTTGCTGGAAGGAGAGTCTGTGAAATTAAATGTCTTGCCCCTGAAAGAAATTAGGCTCCTAAATCTGTGCATTTATTGCTTATAATGGAAGCTGCCATGAAGAAAATAAGCTTGTTTGTCATGAACTGTAAGATCTTGTGGTAACGGTTTACAAGTGCACAGTCAAGATTCTGCTAGGGTTTTAATTTGTATTAATTAGGGTTATGTATTTACAGGAGAATCAAAAGATCCATTCCCACTAACATTTAGTACCAGTCATGTCTCCTAGGCAATAACTGTCATTACTTGCTTTGTGTGCGTACTGTACTTTTTTTGTTATGTAATATTTTTCTTCATTTGTACCTTTTGAATATAAGCCCCTCTACAATTCTCATAGTAAACTCCCCGCTTCCCCCATACAAGGTATAATATTTCATTCTTACAACTGTTGTCTTTCTACATTCAACGCTTCCTGCAGATATACTTCTACAAGGAAATAAATCAAGTGTATATTAATAATAAAAATAATTCCCTCTTGTGGATTCTACAAAGCGTTTTGTTTTCCATTGCTTTCATTTAGCTCTTTGGGTGAATAGTCTGAAGATACTAAAATATCTTGTGTAGCTCTGAATGGAATATTTTGCAGTGATCATTTCCCTGTCTCCATTCTTTACCATATGCAATTCTTTAAACATAAAGTTACAGCTAAAATTTTCACTTTGAGGGATGTGGAGGAATATGCCTGCAACTTTTTTTCAGCTAATTTGCATCTTTGTTTTAGACATGATGGAATAAACAGTCATTGAGAAAGGGCACAAATGGAATAGGTACAAACTGGCTCAGCTAAGACAAAGTGAAGTATTTAAATGAATAGGAGAAAATAAACAAAAAGCTGATATCTTGCTGTATATCTGAAATCACCTATACCAAAGACGATGTAAAGACACATAATAAAAGGAAATCATGTGACAAGAGGAAATCACATCCTGAGAAAGGCAAAAGTCAACATCTGGAGAGAAAAACTCAAGAGTACTACATTCAGACAGTTAGGTGTGAAACCCCGGAAGGGCATAGTAAGAGCATGTAAGTGGAACTGAGAACAAGAAGATGGGAGGTACCTCTCCTGTGAGTCTTTCTGCATATTCTAGTAACTTCAAATTGTGGTGACTGGACAGTGTGGACAGCCAGGCAAGAAGGTGATATACCAAGATACTAGTTCGGTAACTGAGCTAATTTGGCTCTGAGGAGGAGATGGGAGAAGAGCATATCATGTTTCTGTTATTTGCTCAGAGCTGTAGTAAGAATTTATGGCCTAAGCATCTGCTGAACTGCATGTTGGCTTTCTGTTGTTTTTGTCTGATGCAAATAAAAAATGATTCATCGGAAGAACTGGAAGGCACAAGGGTGAACACTGACCCAGACTTTCAATGGCAACTAATAATTTGGGATGTCATGATTTTTGATGTTCTGAGCTTGAGCTGAGACCTGAATTGAGAAGCTTCCTGTACCAACACCATAAACAGTTAGATGAGGAATAGTCTGTCCCTGAACTCTTTATTCCCTTTATTTTTGCCATTATGTTTAATGAAAGGAAGGAATGCAACTTTCTGAGAATTCACTTTCTTATGTGACTACAGAGACTCAAGAGTCATTTGATGCCTGTTTTCTTTGTGATGGAAGGAATGCTTGCTTTCAGCTGGTTAAATGGAATCCATTTATTCTGCTTGAATGCCAGTCACTGAAGGATTTTTGTTACAAGTGTACATCACATTTTATGCCTTCGGTCATCATGTTATTTAATGCACATTCTCTACGCAGGGAAATAATGATGCTGAAAGTGATGTCCAGCTTATCACATTAGCATCATTCATATCCATGTCACCAGTGATAATAAAAACCCAGACTTCCTGACAATTCTAAGTTATCATTGGGGAGGGGGGAATGAGGAGAAGGAAGCCTGGTACAGAGATCACTTAAGGAGTGCAGTATCATTATGATTATCTGAAATGGTTATAGTGATTGTAAATGTGATTTTTGATGCAATGCAGGTGGAAAGGCACGTGTTTGTAGCTATATCTATGTAAACCCAGTAGAATATCATGCCAGAAGTGGTGATGAATCCCACAAAAGTTAAGGAAATGTCCTGTGTAAATAAAGTCTAATTGCTAGGTAAAGTTTTGGAGGTCGGCTGAAATGAGGATGAATTCTGTGCGATTTACATGCTCCCAAGGTTAGGTGGCAGCTGGCTGAAATATTTTCCTGTTCTGGGGTCTGCCAGTTCCCAGTAAAGTACTACAACTTCTAATATTAATAACAATAAATGAATTCTTCAGAAACCATGAGCTGGCTTCCGCAATCCAGGGCGCACCCTTAGTCAAGTGACCCAAGAACTAGGTTGGATCTGTATTCATGCAATTTTGCCCTATCGATTATATTTTTCTGCATAGTGGCAAGGTTGCACTACAGCAAGTGGAATCTGTCCTGACTCATATTCAATGGGTTAATATGTTTCTCTGGAAGATGTGAGTTGTATGATTAAGTTCCTAACTGCTGAGCTGCTGAGCTGGAATACACTTCTCGTTCTTTTCTCTCGCACTCTTCATGGTGCAGAATGCTGGCATTATTAAATAGAAGTGCCCCATACCTCTCTTTTCCCTGAACTGCTTATGGACTGGAAGTAAAGGGCTTCTAGTATGTCATGGAAAATGTGATTTCAAAGAGGTTCAGAGCTACAATGGAAAAAAAGGAGGCTCTGTTTTTCAACAAAACCAGTTGAAGCTGTAATGGCATTTTTCAAAGAAATCACTTCTAATGCATCTTAGGCCCACTCTAAGCATGCTGCCTGAACGGAGATACTGAAGAGACATATCTAGAATGAAACAAACATGTAGAGTTTTCAAGTTGCCTTATCATCCAGACTACAGTGCTTCTGGCCTTGATTAACACTTGGGGAAACTTCTAAACAGGCCAGGAAAGCAACTAGTTTCCAGTGGCCCTGGGACTAGGTCGCGTTGATTACTGATTTTCTTACCTATATGTATGGCATTTAGGTGGTCTAGATTTTTAGCTATATTATAAATACTTTCATTCTTCCTTTCTCTCTTTTTCTCTCTTTTTCTCCCTTTCCCTCTCCTTTTCACTCTCTCTTTCTCTGTGTCTGTTTTCTCTTTAATGAGCCAAAATGCCAATATTCTTTCCAGCTAAAGTTGGAACTGAGGTGTTTCTGAAATCTTAATCAGAGGGACTGTTACCATTCCCACCGCAGCAAGCTAAGAAACACCAGCGCTAACTGTAGCATTACTTTACCCTAGTGTTTCTTCTGCAGATAGCTCCCCAAATCATTTGCAAATTCTGTTTAGCATTACTAGTACTGTTCAGTTGATTAACAGACATAAATATAGACTTGTTTTCCCAACCAGGGTGGCAGTGAAACATTACAGGAGTGTTGCTATAGGGCACTCATTTCGGCCTTCAAGGGATGTTATTTAAAATCAGAGTTTGTCATGCATTATGTTAGGCCATGTGTTCTGACTGCTCTGTGGATACTGTTCAGCACTGGTGCATAGCCTCCAGTGTCAGATGTAAAATGAAACGCCAGTTTGAAATCTATACCTGTCACGTTTTCATGTTTTTGGATCCCTGAGCATTCAGATAATTCCAGGGACACCTGTTTGCTAGAAATCCTTAAAAACAGCTTCAGACTTTGAATGTACTAGATAGATAGGCTTATGATTTAGGAACATGGCTGCCTGTCCTTCTGAGGAGTTTTTAAGTACTTGAAGTAAATATGCTATAAATTTGGAACTAATTGTTCGTGGACACTAAGATATATTTTCTTGAGGAGAACATAACTGTGAAATGTTAATATTTTCCTCTTGTAATAATCAGTGGCATGTACTGTTATGACTGGTCTTATCCTAGAACAAGATTAAAGGAAAATGATGGTGAAAGCGGCTTCATACTACCTTAAAACTCCTCTAGACTCCCCAGAGCTTTTCTGAGTGGTTTCCTGGGGTAGACTTTTCTGTGATTTCACAGAATCACAGAATGGTTGAGGTTGGAAGGGGCCTCTGGAGATCATCTAGTCCAATCTCCCTGCTCAAGCTAGGTCATCTAGAGCACATTGCACAGGACCGCATCCAGGCGGGTTTTGAATATCTCCAGCGAAGGAGACTCCACTACCTCTCTGGGCAACCTCTGCCAGTGCTCTGTCACCCTCACACTAAAGAAGTTTTTCCTCATGTTCAGATGGACCTTCCTGTGGTTCAGTTTGTGCCCGTTGCCTCTTGTCCTGTCGCTGGGCACCACGGAGAAGAGTCTGGCCCCATCCTCTCGACACCCTCCCTTCAAATACTTGTACACATTGATCAGATCGCCTCTCAGTCTTCTCTTCTCCAGATTGAACAGGCCCAGCTCTCGCAGCCTTTCTTCACAGGAGAGATGCTCCAGTCCCCTCATCTTCTTTGTAACCCTCTGCTGGACTCTCTCCAGGAGTGCCACGTCTCTCTTGTCCTGGGGAGCCCAGAACTGGACACAGTACTCCAGGGGAGGCCTCCCCAGGGCTGAGGAGAGGGGCAGGATCACCTCCCTCCACCTGCTGGCAACACTGCCTAATGCACCCCAGGAGACCATTGGCCTTCTTGGCCACAAGGGCACATTGCTGGCTCATGGTTAACTTGCTGTCCACCAGCACTCCCAGGTCCTTCTGTGCAGAACTACTTTCCACCAGGTCAACCCCCAGGCTGTACTGCTGCCTGGAGTTATTCCTCCCTAGTTGCAGGACCCTGTTTTACTAACATATACTACTCCTCAGGGACTTCTGGCACACTATCAAGCAGCCAGAAATCAAGAAAAGGGTTAAGAAAAACCTGTGTGATTTTCCACATCCTAGAGACCAAAATTCTGTAGGAATTACTACAGTACTCTCGGTACCAATTTGTTTCCATTGGTTTTGTCCCAAAGCACATTATAATTGCCTTTACTGAAATAGGCCATGATATATTTTTAGGAAGTGGAAAGGTGCTCTCCCTTTCAGCTTGACAAGGAAAATGGGACACCTAGTGCTACAGTTTTTTTAGAAGCAAAATGTAAGCAATAATGCTTTTCCTTTTCATTTGATGGTATCAGATACGTCGTAGCTTTCTGCTGCCCTTTCTGCAGGAAAAGATTTTTTTTTTCAACTCCGTGTTTCATGCCAATATTACATACAAAGATATTTTCAAATTACTCTATTTTTCCTGTTTCTGAAGAATATTAAAAATTTTTTATTTCCTGCAGATGGAATTAAATGTATAGCCTTTTCAATACTTCATAAAACACTTTTAAAGCTATATTGGATCTAAACCTATCCAGATCCAGTTTTATCTCATCACTTTTTCCATCTTAGTTGAATATCTGTTTCTGCTAGTTCTTTGAAATGTATGAACTAATTTCATGATACAAAGTTTGTGGTGAGGAAAAAAAAATTATTAGGTAATTACCTTAGCAATATTCACGACATTTTCCTGTCCTTCCCCACTCTTTTTGCTTCTGACTGCTCTGCTTGCTTACTGTCTGCTGAAGTCATACTACGGCAGTAACCCTCGTAGCAAGCATGTAGCCCAGGAGAGGAGATCTGTAGAGTGAAGCACCTGATGCTAAGGACCTAAAATCCCCACTGTACGTACTTCAGGGGAAGATGCTTCAGACTGGATGTATTCTGATCCTGCAGAATGATTTGCCCCAAGTGCCTGCAGTGCATCTGCACATCTTCATTGTTTAATGTAACACAAAATCATCTGCACACTCCTAGATTGCACCACGATAGGATCCTATGCCTGGTTAGTGATGGCAGTCAGATGATTTACTTCAAAAGCACCCTCCTAGTCCAAACTAACGTGCTAATACAGATTAACCTTTAAAGTCATTCACAGTTGGACACCATAAAGTCCATGATATAAAGATTAGTTCAGGTGGAATCAGAACCAGTGCAGTACCATGTTTATCACTGACTTCATGGTAAGCATGGTAAGCAAAGTCAAGATCAGACTATAAAAATCCCAAGCATGTCTCCCGAGTTTGTCTGTTGTGTTCTACTAACGTTTTTTAACCTATCCTTGGTGACAAGGACAGCAAAAGCAGGAGGCAAAGTTTTTCCAGCTGAAAATACAGAGGAAACTATTACAGAAGAAGCTTAAAAGCAAAATACAAACACTTCACAATGCTTAAAAGTGTAAGCCAAAATAGAAAAATCATGTAAGCACTATATGGTAAATTCAGATGTGCTTCTTGTCCATTTTCTGACCATTAATATCATTGGAAAAAGTCAATTTCATGAGGCTCTGCAGTATGCTTGTTGTCAAAACTGGGTGGCATAATGTTTATGAAGGCATATCTTCATTGTACAGATTAGTGATTGGATCTCATCAAAACCTGTCTCTTGTGCCGATCACAGCTGTTGTTGGTTTTATAGAGGAAATAGTGCAGATCTTATGACCTTATCAGCTTACTGGAGATTAACCTGCCTGCCTGTCTTCAGTCTATCATTTAGGATGACTTATTAATTAGATTTTTTTTTTTTAATAAGGCAATATGTAAGGACCTGATCCTACAAACACCTACTGCAGCAATTAGCATTAATTCTTGCAGTTAATAAATGAATCATGCTAATGAAAGTGTGCAGAATCATACCAGCGGGAGGCCTGGCACTTTGTTTCTCTAGAAGGTTCAGTTTGACAAGTAAAACAGTTACTTCTTGTTCTCTATAAAGTCTTTTCTGTTAAGCAGTTTATTCGAATATTGAGATCAGGAACTGCTTTTGCTTTGGGTTAATAAAGCCCTGAATGTTGATCTGAAGCACAATACCTTTGAGCTTGCTCCAGAATCTGGGATACTGGAAGCCTAGCAATGTCATAATATGCTGTACTAAAGCAACATACCTGCAAGGACCTGGGAGGATGTGAAACTGAGAAGTAAACAATGTGCCCCTTTTGACAGCAAAATGGGGAAGGAGGATGGAGGCCAGAGCAAAAGACTTAAAAATATCCTTGATAATTTGAAAGAAGTTTTCTAGGTTGAGCCTTTGAGCCTCTTTACCCTTCTCTCCATTCCAAAGAAACTCAAGGATCAAAAAAGAGAAACCCAGGGCAGCAAGATGCTAGTAACAAAGTCTCATTCAAACCTGACCGCCCTAAATACAGACTTGCTTTAGTTTGCATTAAAAAAAAAAAAAAAAAAAGACTTCTGAGAGGTGATCATTCTTAAATGTATAAAGATTTCTAGAAAACCGCTGTCTAGCTTTAGTACTTACCTAGAGGACCCGTAATCCTCATTTTTCCCCCGTGGGGATATGTAAATATGCACACACAGACACACACACAATAATTCTGTTGAAGAGTACACTGAGACACCATCAATGCAAAAGTCTCTTGTGATTATGAATGATTTTGAGGAAAGCAATGTGATGCTGTCAATGATTATCCTGGAGGATATTAGTTTATCAGACAGACCTCTATTACTATTCATGAATTTTAGGGAGAGCAATTAGAGTCCAGATAGTTTGAAGAACTGCATGACTCAGACCACGTCTATTTTACTCAGTCTGGGGTGCTTCTTTCCTCACATAAACCAAAGCCAAAGCCCAGGAAAAAAAGAGAGCTTGTATTTTTAATTAATTGCTGAAATTTAGGTACATTGATCTAATCCTGTCCAAAGACTTGAGGAGGCAACAGCCAACAGGCAAATTAGTTATACTTCTAATACAGGGTTCAGTGAATCCTATGCTAACAAATAACAGGGTAGTAGATTAAATAAAGATATAATTTCAGGCATGAATAGGATAAGTTGCTGTGATTAGCACACCATGAAGATATATGAAAGAAATTTTATAATGATTATGCAAAATTTTCACAGCAAATATAAATATTTTAAAGAAGAAAAGGTTAATACCTGAAGATTCGCACATGAATGAAAAAAGCAAGCAAGTCACAAGGAACTGCCCATACTGTCAGTGGTTTAAGAAAGAAAATAGAAGTCCATTTAAAAAATAAAATGTGATTAGAACTTGTATTTGACATTGTGTTTGGTACAACAGGATGCAAGGCAATCACTGTGTTGTAAAGTGCATTGGTAAACAAACTGTGATTAATTGGAAAAGCTTTGACAGTATCAGTCTTAATTGTCTGCCTTTAATTTGAGGTTTCCAAAGATTCAGAACTCTAGAAAATCAGATCTCCTTCAGTTCCAATGGGCTGTCAATTAAATTTGACTGATTACACTCACCCTTATCCTATAAGGATAATCCACAATTAATTGGTATACTGTGCAAATTGCAGCACGACAAGAATAGTTTACAGACTTAGGCAAATGTATGGTAATGTGCACTCTTGCTCTCCAGACACCTGAATCTCAATTTTCCCAATGTCCTTCCAATGTCAGACTTTGTGATTTTTATGGGACTCATTGTAGTGTATTTCTGTTGCAATTGGAGGATTCTTCAGTGTAGTTCATGGCCTGTACCTGCCAGATTAATCACTATTACATATATATGAGAAGAAAAAGGAATGCAGGCTGACAAATTCAGTATTCCAGATTTGCTTTGGGAAGGTTTTCTTTGGGATTCTGGGCCATTAGGAAAAGAGCTTTCTCAGGAAGACTTTCTGCACTCTGTCTGCATGCAAGCTTGGCCTTTAAGCTTGTTTCATCTAAAATAAAGTTATGTAGCACCTGATTATATGAAAAGTATTTATAGAAGGATTTAAATCAAGTAACCCTGTCTTTTGTGCATAGAAATGAACACTATAGTTGAGCACAAATAGAAATTATCTAGGAGGTATAATAGAATTATCTAGGAGATTGAACATTCAACATTCAGCAGGTGTAAGCAACATTCTCCAATAGTATTAAACAAAGATCCTGTGGAGCTAAGTATAGACTCTACATAACCTGCATCAGAGAAGTATTTCTTAGGATTTTCTGTAGACATCAATGAAAAACATGGAATATGTTGGAGAGAAAAGATTGTTACAAAATAAGACAAAAATTATGACTATTCTGTTTTGCAAAAATGAACAAAAAGACAAAGCTTGTGTTGAGAAAATTTTAATGATGATTCTGCAATACTATGAGTATAGATAGACACAGCACCAAAAATCCTAATCAAACTTACTTTAACTCATTAGTGGATTAAGGAAATAGAGTTATTGTCAGTGATGCTTTCTGCAGGACCAATTACATTTACATTACTAATCAGTGAATGAAAAAGATGTCAAAGATAATTAAGGAATTACTAAGCTATATCACTAGTTATGTAGCAATTACCATAACTGTTAAATATGGCAAAGAAATAATCTGTTACCTACAAGTGTATTTACAGTATTTCAAATCCATCTTTACAGTCAATGAATACTTATCATGATATTTTGCTTTCCCTTTGTATTTCTATTGTGCTAACACTTAATTTTTTCTGAGTCCGTATTTCACAGTAAGTGATATTTAATAGAAGGATTTATCTGTATTTAATGAGGTGCATGATAAATCTAGACACCGTTTACTCCAGGCAAACTGGGAACTAGACTGCCTTCTAAAAGTGCAGAATGTCTATTCCTTTATGTAAGAAAGTAAGACATAGCTATGCTCTTTATCTTAAAAGAGAGGCTGATTTAATAAAGAATGAGAATGTTCTCTTTCAGGGTAGAGGATAATCTCTTTTCAGGGCAATCAAAAGGAGTGATGTGTTAACAGAGCTATCAGCTTAGTCATAAAAGTGGTTACCTTCTTGACTTCTCTCTAAAAAAAGGAAGAAAAAAAGAAAGGAAAGTGGAGAAAACGTTCCATTTTGAATTTACACAATTTTAGAAATTCTCCTGCTGAAGCTTTTTGGAGAATGAGGAGTTTAAAGGTTGCAGAGAATAATTATGGTAGAGAAGCAATAGTTATATGAATAGTTGCATGAAATATAGTTAAATGAATAGTTATATTAATAATTATATGAAAGCTTCTCCTCCAGTGGTTAAGATGCCAAAAGACACTAATTGAGTGGGCAGTATTGATCTAAGACTAGGCCTTTAGATAATAGCATCAGTTATTGTATTGTTGTTGAGGTACTTAGTATATTATTTACCAAAACAGTAAGCAATGTGGTTATAAAATAGTTACTGCTCAAGGAAGAAGAAAGTTTTGATACACATTTAAGCAAAACGATGCAGGAAGAGAAGGTATAGTAGAAGAGAAAAGGCAGTTCATTCTAATACTATTAGAATGTACAGGTCTTTGAAGTCGTTTAAGTGTAAATGCAAGTACAAACACGAGGAGCTGAAAGATCTTTCCTCAGAAAAAGATGTTTGGATTGATTTGAAACACACCTTAAATTGCAATTAAAACCACAGGGATGGAAAGGGTACCTTGAAAAATAGCCTAAATAAGAATTAGGGTTAGATTTTCAAATTAAATTTTGTAAGCTTCTTGCCCAAAGATTGAAGGGATATACATACAAAGTAGAAGTGCAACACTGTGCATGTAGATAAGCAAATTATATATTTATAAGATGAGGATATTACCACAATTGCCCTGAGACAGTGCTGAGCTAATGAAGGATTCTTGAAATCCAGTCAAGCCCCTGGAAAAGGTGTCTTTCATCTGCAGTGTGTTAGGTACTTGGCTGGATTCCAGTATTCAAGAATCCTTTACAGTCTATAGACTGTAATAGAAAGAACATTAAATTCCTCTGATCTCTTTGTTAGCCTTTGTCCAACATGATGTTTGTGTGCTCCTTCCCATTAAGGATCCATTATTGTCTCAGCCTTTTCCTTTTATTATACTGTCATGGTACCTGTACAACAAACTGTTGCAGCAAAATTAAGGAGAATACTTTTTTCCGTTTAGCCCTCTTGCATGAATAACTGTGGCTATGTCTTCCAGGCATATGACCATGCCTGCAGACAGCAAAATGTATTGCAAACTGTTTCAGGGGCACAAAGAAAAGTCACTATTTCTCTCTGAATCTGAGTCCAGAGCAGGGGCTCTGATCCTCAAGGCTTTTGTATCAGAACTCTAGACTTGTTCATGTGGAAATAAAAAGCATCTGGGCCTTGAGACCCAACCAGATGTGGCTCCCATTCAAGATTTCTTCATGGGAAAATCAAGCAGGACATTTGTCCTTACTACTTTGTTCTCACAGGCAGCAAACAAAATGGCTTCCCAATATTAACATTCTCACCTCTTCAAGTCCTGCACCAGCATAGCCAGTAAGAAAAAAATACAACTTAATATTAGTTGAATACAGAAATAATGCCTAGAGATAATGTTGTAGGGTAACTTTTAAAGTTTTGTTTTAAAATATTCCTTTTTATGTTAGACCCTGCATATATGTGTCATTAGATATATGTTTTAACATACGTGTATATACATTTATTTACAATTTTCAAAAACATCATAAGGAAAATGTGTCATTTGTGGACATGATGAGGTGGAAGTTGGAAGGCAGAAGTGTTTGTTAACATTAGAATGTCACCTGTCACCAAGATGAATTTAATACATAAGATATATTTATTTTATACACAACATATGATTCTTCATCTCAAGGTGCGAACTCAGTTGCTTAACAGAATTCTTGTATACCTCTAGCCATGAGACTTCTCCATCACTTAATAAAGATGAATCAGGAAAGTACCACCAATGGATAAGATATATTTTCTTTCTTAAAGTGACTGTATATCTAAAAAGCTATAGCTGAAGTACTAACAGCTTCTGTGAAATGCCAGTTTCTTTAGAATTAGACTGGGTACTTCTGAAAAAGTGACATAGGTTAACTTTGATAAACTCAAAGAAGCAGTGGGACTTAATTTTCAATGTAAAATTAGGTTCTCTTAGCAACTTGTCTATCTGGAAATTTCTACTTGATTATATCATTTTAAAGTTAAAGTAAGACAAACTTAAGGGTTTCAGCTTTCATCGAACCCTCTTAGTCCATTTACAAACTTTGTTATCTGTGGCATTTTGAGATTTTCCTCAATATAGAATTTATGAAAAATATGTTTTCCTTGTCTAAAGAAATCTATTCTCCTACGAGAAGAAAATATTTTATTATGCAGTCTTTGCTAAAAGTGCTTCACTGAGATATGAAAGATTTTATCTAGCTAGCCACTCTTTACTGTCTTATTTCTTTTTAAAAATAACGTCACAAATAGCTGCTGTTCTTTGATTGTCATTTTCCCAAGCTTTGGTAATGACGTGAAGCAGTGATAAGTCAAAATTTTTTTCCCTTCCCTTCAGGCTATATTTTTACTAATATAATAATACCGCTGAACACTTAATTTAATTATTGTCTTTGCCAAGCAAAGAAAGATTTGTATTTCTGCGTACCCAAAGAACATACTTTAATGATCTCAGTGTGCAAGTGATAGCTGCAAGGAAGTCATTAGTTTGGGAATTTAACCCCTCAATCTGTTCAGTTTTCTAATTTTCAGACCTAATTCATTTCTTTATCCCTCTTCCTCCACATTGCAAAGAGCTTTCTTTTCCTAATAGAGCAATGAAAACCACACCAATACTTAGAGTGTGACAGGAATTTTAGCAGTCTCACAGAATCACAGAGTAGCTGAGGTTAGAAAAGACCTTTGGAGATCATCTAGCCAACCCCCGTGCTCAAGCAGGGTCACCTAGAGCAGCTTGCCCAGGACCATGTCCAGACAGCTTTTGATTATCTCCCAGGACAGATATTCTGCAGCCTCTCTGGCCAACCTGTTCTAGTGCTCAGTCACTCCCACAGTAAAAAAGCTTTTTCTTATATTCAGACAGAACTTCCTGTGTTTATGTTTGTTCCTGTTGCCTCATGTCCTACCACTGGGCACTGCTGAGAAGAGTCTGGCTCTGCCTTCTTTACACCCTCTCTTCAGATGTTGAAACACACTGATAAGATCCCCCCTCGGTCTTCTCTTCTCCCTACTAAACAATCCCAGCTCTCTCAGCCTTTCCTCATATGAGAGATGTTCCAGTGCCTTAACCATCGGAGTAGCCCTTCACTGGACTCGTCCTGGCTGGTCCCTATCTGTCTTGTACTGGGCAGCGCAGACCTGGACATAGCGGTCCAGGTGTGGCCTCACCAGCGCTGAGTAGAGGGCAAGGATCACCTCCCTCGGCCTGCTGCCAATGCGCTGCCTAATGCAGCCCAGGATGGCGTTGGCTGCCTTTGCTGCCAGGGCACGCTGGTAGCTCGTAGTCAACTTGCTGTCTACCAGGTCTACAAGGTCCTTCTCTGCAAAGCTGCTTTCCAGCAGGTCGGCCCCCAGCCTGAACTGGTGCATGGAGTTATTCCTGCTCAGGTGGAATTCCACCTCACTGTCTGCTCATCTAGCCTGTACTTCATCAGCTTGCCTATTGAGGGTATTATAGAAGACAAAGCCTTTCTGGCTCTGCTTGCTGAAGTCAAGGTAGAGAACACCCGCTGCTCTCCCCTCATCTACCCAGCCAGCCATTCCACCGTAGAAGACTGTCAGATTGGTCAAGCCTAATTTCCCCTTTGTGAAGCCACGCTGACTACTCCTGATCACCTTCTTGTCCTTCGTGCGCCTGGAAATGGTATCCCAGATTAGTTGTTCCATCCCCTTCCCAGGGACTGAGGTGAGGCTGACTGGCCTGTAATTCCCTGCGTCCTCCTTCTGGCCCCCTTTGAAGACTGGAGTGACATTTGCTTTCTTCCAGTCCTCAGGCACCTCTCCCAATTTCCGTGACCTTTCCAAGATGATTGAGAATGGGCTTATGATGACATTGGCCAGCTCCCTTAGTACTCGTGGTTACATCTCACCAGGGCCAACGGACTTGCGTGTGTCCAGTTTGCTTAAGTGTTCCCTAATCTCATCCTCCTGCACCAACGGAAAGTCGTTCTTGCTCCAGACTGTACCCCTGGTCTCTGGGGCCTGGGGTTCCTGAAGGCCGGTCTTACCGGGAAAGACTGAGGCAAGGAAGGCTTTCAGTACCTCAGCCTTCTCTGTGTCCTTTGTCATCAGGGCTCCTGCTCCATTCAGCAGCAGGACCACGTTTTCCCTTGTCTTCCTTCTGCTGTGAATGCACGAATAGAAGGCCTTCTCGTTGGCCTTGACATCCCTCACTGCATTAAACTCCAGAAGGGCTTTGGCTTTCCTAGCCCCATTACTGCGTGCTCGGACAGTGTGCCTGAGTTCCTCCCGGTTTGCCTGTCCCTGCTTCCACTTTCTGTATGCTTCCTTTTGATATTTGAATGTTGCCAGGAGTTCCTTGTTCATCCATGCAGCCCTCCTGCCCCCTTTGCTCAACTTCCCACTCATTAGGGTAGACCATTCTTGAGCTTGGAGGAAGTGATCCTTGAATATGAACCATATTCATTCTTGGACTCCTTTCCCTCCAGGGCCCCAACCTGTGGGATTCTTCCAAGCAGATTCCCGGAGAGGCCAGAGTCTGTTCTCCTGAAGCCCAGAGCTGTGATCCGACTTTTTGCCCTGCTCCCTCCTCTCAGGATCCTGAATTCCACCATCTCGTGGTCGCTGCATTCAAGGCTGCCCCAACTTTCACATCTGCAACCAGCCCTTTCTTGTTTGTAAATACGGGGTCCAGCAGAGCACCTCTGCTTGTTGGCTCCTCTATCATCTGTATCAGGAAAAATCAAACTGTGAATGGCTAGTATGCAGTACATACCCTTGTGATTTTTGATAGAGTGTTGTGCTTTTCTTCTCCTCAGAGAAGGGGCATATAAATCCATTTTTACAAGCAGGAGAACTAACACAGAAATTTTACCATTATAAGGTGGTGGAAAACCTACAAGAAACTGACATGAAAATTTGGAAATAGAAGATGAATTGGTCACTTATTATACAATCTTGTCTTTGCACAAATCTTAACTTAATTTGACTTCAGTAAGGGATACTACGTATTTCTAATGCAAAGAGTTGGGTTTCTGATTTTGCACCTGTTTTCTGAATGAGATTTTGTGCTTAAGCTGAGCTTTCTAATGTTAAACAGTTTGTGATATAATGAAGCCTACAGTGAAGGGCTTGTTCACTCGTGGTTAATTAACAACATAAAATTATTGCACTGCTTTGCTTTTCATGGTATACACAGGTTAGATTAGCTCTTTTCCTAACATATGAGCCTATCAATCTTGCAACAGCTTGTAAGAGTAATATTTTTAAACTGATTAACATAGTGACTACTGACAGACTGCAGTGTCTAGTGTCTTTGTTAGTAGGTTTTGAATCTCAGTGAAAGTCACAACTCTAGTATTTCTTATCTTTCACAGTATAACTCCATAAGAAGTTTTCAAATAAATGGATTTACAAACTTACATAGCTCATAATTCACTTGGTAGAAGTAAGAATTCACCTCAGATTTGTAAAATGTAGTTATATTTTTCATGCAAGATTCCTACTGTTTTCACCATTATTTTTCCATGTGAATTCAGTCCATTTAAGTAGATTGAAAACTATCAAAATAGATAGGATCATCAGAATTCCAGAACTGAATATTGAGAAAAACTTTCAGTGAAAAGAGGATTGCACGGCTACTTCTGAAAATAAGTTTATCTGTATTCATTTTTGTGTCATTTCTTATAACCGATGGTTCAGCCCATTAGGTAACTGAATCCAAGCCTCAGTTAATCTGAACTCCCTAAATCTTCCTTTATTCAACATAGAAAACAGGATCTGCAGTGGCAGATTTAGCTAACCAAAAGTCTGAAATTTTGGGAGTTACTTTCCATTGATATTTTAATGGAACTGGACTCTATTTTTCTCATTGTCAGTAAAGTTATTCAGCTTAATTATGCACTTAATGGATTATTATTAATTGCAACAGATTTCGAGAACTGCACAAGTACTTCTGTTCAACCAGCATAATATCCATAAGCAGTCTGATTTTTAGTTTAGACTCATCAGTGATCCTGGGAAAATGTAGGACAGAAAAATTCAAATTCATCTATTTGGTAGTTCCCGAATGAAGTGATGGTACTTGCTATAGGATTAATACCTAGGGACAGCAAAGGAGATTAATACTTAGGGACAGCAAAGGAAAAAGCATCTGAATGAATAATAGCAGATCACAGTCAAGATTACATTGTAGGTCTATTGCATTTTGGGTTTTGTTTATTCATTTTCTTTCCTCCCAAAGATGTACCGTTTGACATCTCTAGGCTTTGGTTCATTGGTATCATCCACATACTTGAAATTAAACATATTCCTAATTAAAAGAGAATTTTAAACCTGGAAAGCCAGGTGAATAATAAACAACTCTTTGAGAGTGCGCAAAATTAAAGCATTAATTCCCTTCTTTGCATCCAATGTCCAGAACTCAATATTAAATTGGGAAATTGTGGAAACATTAAATGAGAACAGCTGCCCACACTCCTGGCACTGGAATATCATCATCAGTATCTCATGAGATGCTTTAACAAGACAGTGGTGTAATTTTAGACTTTGAAAGCATTTTTAAAAAGTAAGCTTAATTAAAAATTACCTTTTCCAAATTCTGGGAAAATGGATGCACATTAAACAAGTAATGCTCTTGAAAACTGTTATTCTGCTTATATCAACTAAGTCTATATAATTTGTAGCTCCAAACAGCATATATTCATGTCTTTTGAATGAGTTCTTGGTATGATGTCCAAGTGAGGAGAAAAGTGCTGTAGACTACTATGACAATATGCTGTCTTTTTGACAATGTCCTGGTGCAATTTATGGATGGAAACACCAGCAAATTTTCTGGCAGTTATGAGTTCAAGTGGATAGAAAACACATACATGAGAACTGAATTGTGAATTAGTATAGAGAAAGGAGAACAACGGGAAAGTTATAATGGTATGTGATTTAATCTAAATACACACTGGAGAGATATACAAGCTCTGTCCATTCTATAGGTGAGCCATATGGAATAGCTCAAGGCTGAGAAAGGCAATTGTGAACTAATTAAGATCTATAGCCATGATGCAATTGTAGAAAGTAAAAAGAAAATCTCAAGCCTGTCTGCCACTGTTCTTGGATAGATGTCTATAGAAGAATTTGCATATAAATAGATACATATATAGAGAGATTGTGGTGTTTTATGATATATCTCTGGTGTGAAGAAGCAGTGATGGCCAACTAAAAATCTAACGATGACTACAGTATAAACCATATGACAAAGATTAAGGAAACTTTTTTTTCTTTTTAAGTGCAGAGACTCAAGGGATGCAGGCATTACCATGATCCATAAACTCCCTCAAGGTGACAATCAAAATGAAAGAATCTTCTCTTTTCAGAAACCAATATGACAGGGATGACTTGAAGAAAGAACAGAGTAGCAAAAAGCTAAAAGCAGGAAACTGGCATAATCCCAGTGGACTGTGGCGTGCCACTGAGAGCATTCGAGAGCAGATTAGACAATTCTGAAAATCTGACATCTTTCATTTTTGATTGCTTATGTTTATTGTAATTATTCTAAGCTTGAAATGTACTAGTAGCAGTAAATCCATTTTCCTTAAGACTTGAAACAAGGATGTGGCCAGATTTAGGAAGCACACATCAAAATGGTTACGCCATGGAGAGTCTTTGAGAACACAACAAAAATGAGAGGTTAATAAATGACCTATGAAGGAGAATTGACAGACTTGCATTTCTGGTGAAAACGAGTAGGCATGAATGAATAAAAAGAGACTGGAAGGCATGGGAGAACAACATCCACTGTTGTTCTCTATATTCATTATGTTCATTTGCATTCACTAGTTCACTATTTGAATATGTCTTCAGTGTGTTTGTTCACTGTGCTTTTTCATAATAACTGTAGCAGATAGGATGAGCAGTGACAGTCTTATTGTGTAGTACAGGATATTTGGGTTTCAGAGAACTTTCTAATAGGGTAGTGAGGCAATTCATCTCAGATTTTTAAAAAAATCTGTGTAGTTTCTCTTTCTGGAAGACTTTAAGGTTAAATAAGTATTTTTCTAATTATTAAGGTGGATTTCTGGGGTGAGACAGAGATAAGCAAGATGACTTGCTCCGAGCTCATGTAACCCTGTTTTTGTAGCATTTCATATTCTACTTGTGCTTATCATTTTCTTTTTTATCAGAGTGACAGGAATGAATGGATTTACAATAAACACATATTCATGCTCACAAAGATCATATTTACATGAAATTAAAACTCTAAGATCTTGAAGATTTGCACATTCTGAATATCAGTGTTGCATTTAAAAATATAGAAGTCTTATCTATGAATGTAATTAAAATTCAACAGAAATCCATAACTGACTTGCAATCATTAGTACTTCTTGACGTTAAGATCATAAATCATTTTTGAAACCTTATTGGAAACCTAGAGAAAATAGCTTTCTCCATTGACATACTCTAGGATGTGACCTTCAGTGTTTCTGTTCAAGAAGTTAAAGAGCAGTCACTTGGAGGAACTCTTTGAAGTTATACTACTTGAGTTTTCTCAAAAATATGATGAACTGCCCCTATTTCTAAAACCTAAGCACAAATATTAGTTGCACTGTTTGACCTGGGATAAACAAGGAGAAGGTGTTGCTCTGAACTCATAGACGAACCTCCCCTCCTTGACTATAAGACTGGAAGTGCAATGTTTTTCTGTTCTGTTACTTGGTGGACTCTGAGGTCATTTCACATTTGCTATTAGTAGTTAGAGTTATGTCTTTTCTCCTTTCATTTGCTCTCGCCACTCCACATGCTAATAAAGCTTAGATTAAAATGCATTGAAGCAAAGGTGGGGAACAATATGTTGTCTGACGCTAGGGGTAGAAATAAGAACTTCAGAACAAAAGGCGTATGTCTTAACAGCTTGAGCAAAAGAGCCACTTTCAAGGTGGGAGGTTGTCAAGAGTCCCATCAAGTATAGTGAGGAATCTGTGACACAGTGACTCATTCTACAGGTGAGCAATTTGGAGAACAGAAAAATGATAGGGAATACCTAAGGAAGTCTGAATGTCTGTGACTGATGCGTGGTTGAGCCACTGGGTATTTGTAGCAGGAATCTGAATTACAAAAATGCAGAACTTCTCCTATAGTGTGTTAGGGGTCCCTTAGCAATATAATTCAGAGGTGCTCAGCATATTTAAGAATGAATATGTTAAATCTGGTAATGTAAAATTTAAGCTTAAAATTTTTGAAGTCCCCTAGCAATTGCTCTGTCATTCTGGCTTCACTGAGAACTGATCAAGGTAGGTCAGTGTGCCAAATGCAGCATTTCTCAAGAGTAAATTTCATCAGTGCTCCAGTGCTGTGCAGTAATTTCTGCATTAGCACTCTTTCTTGTCGTAGCAGCACTTTAGCAATTCAGCAAGGTGGGCTTATTTGCCTTTTTATAAAGGATGCTTTTTACATTTCCTCTCTGCTGTGTCTAGTATGTGAACATAAGGGACAAAAGAGTGGTCAGTGTTTCCATAATGGAATGGCCCCCAGTGGGCTCATGCATATTCACTTATTATTAAATGGTTCAGATGCCTTTAAACCCTTCACTTACTGGAGCACAAATCAGTCAAGATTTGCATTTTGCTTGCTATTCAAGTTTTTAAACTCATGAGCTCTCTACTTAATGAGAAGAATATTTATCCAGGTTAACTGATAAAATCTCCTTAACATAAAGTTTTCTGGGAAACAATTTTAGAGCATTTACATGTTGTATTAACATCTCATTATTTTATTCAGCACCTCCAGAGCAAATGGGGATGCAGGATGAATGGAATGTGTTTTCTGATGGTATTCTCTCCAGAAAATGCTCCTTTACTTCTTTTCTCACGTACCTATCTATATGTTGTCTTCTGCTTAAGACTTAGGCCTGCCTAAAGCTCTGAGCATCTATTTCTAGATATCTAAGATATATTCCAATATTAACAGTCACGGTATGAATTCAAACAAAGCATTGCCAGATTTTGAATACTGAATGCGTTCAGTGAACTCTTTAAAAAAAAATAAATTATTTTGAATAGCAAATTAAAAAAATAGAAAAAAAAAAACAGAAAATTGACTATATGCTCATAAACCATATGTAAACAGCAATAGAGTCCAAATTTCTTAAATAATGATTCATTACAGATTAAAACCCCAAGGTTATTTCCCACCTTTGTAGCTGCTCTTATTTGTCTGAGGACAGTTTTCTATGGATTTACATCGTGTTAAATGCATCCTTGAAACAAGGAAAGAAAGACAGAAGTAAAAAAGAGGGCTGGAATTTGTTGCGGAATGAACCACCCATTGTAAAAGCTCTAGTATCTCAGGATCTACTGTTGGATTTTATTATATTGTTTGCTCCTATAAATGCTTCCGTAAAGCATTTGCACTGGTGATTTTTTTCCTATCGTGTAAGAGTTTCAGGATGAGTCATTTCAAATCATCTCAGTATTAATTTTTTTGGCAGCAAACTGAAAGCAAAACCTTGTATTTTTCTGCTTAGATGGGAGAAAGAGCACTAATTGATGTTACCATAAACGGGAATGAAGCTAAAATACTCATCCTCCACTACAAGAATGAATGAAATGAGGACAAACAAGCTGTTTGTGAATAGGAAGTTATGATGACAAGCAGTTAGAACAAATTCTGCATTTTGATGGGAATGCAGGGTCTCCTTTTTAGGCTCAGGACAAGTCCCTGTGAAAGTGGGATAGTTGGGAGCATGTGTTTTTCCAAATGGTTATATTATGAATTATTTAACTGTTTAAATTTAATAAATATGAATATTTATCTTAAAAAAGAAAGATATTTAAATGATTAATCTTCAAATTATAGATAAAAATATTTAATTCCACTCTTCTGGTCATAAAAATGCTGTCTTCATTTTTCTAGATTAGCTTGAAAGACAAGGAAATGGCTTTCTACTTACTTCGCTCTTATTATTCTCCTTGCTCTAAAATAGTTCTCTTTCGTAGCCTCTTCCATTTCCACATATTCCTTCCCACTTTCCAGCTCCAAACAAACAAGCAAAAAAATTGTCTTGATCACTTTTCTCTGGCAAACATTAATAGCAGGAAAAAAATTGATTTTAATCTATTATATCTACACCATTACCAACAATATTTTTTGGAACCTTTTACTTAGGCTGTCTTTTGAGTAACCCACACAACCACCCACTTTCGTGACTTCTGATGATGTCAGCCAAGAGTTATTGCCAGCTTTTGGAATAAAAGCTCCTGAGGAGGAGGTTGCCATGTTGATGGGAGATCACCAGGAAAACCCTTTCTCCAAGGAATAATTTTAGGTAGCATTATTAATTTAATCTAATATGTCAATACTGAGGACTTGACGGTGATTTTAATGAAAATGAGTTTCTAATTACAACAGGGATTTACTGACCTACCTGACTCTTACTGCTAAAGTTCAATACTTAGGCATGACATTATTACATTCAGAATTTCCTATTTAAGTCCCATTTCATTCTCTGAAGACTAAATCCTCCTAAATCCTAAGGGTCACCTGCAGGTAACAATACAGGCACCCAATCGTGACAGTAAAAAGCTCAACAGAGCATGGTTATTACAGAAATCCTGAAGGTCAACAGCAGTAGATTCTTACTCTGGGGAAGTACCCAGAATACGATCACTCACCCTCTGCCCTCTTTCACTCTACAGCCCAAGGGTGAACAGACTGTGGTACTTCTCTTCAGTGTTTTCCCCAGATCTGTTGGTGTGAGGCTTAGGCACTTGTGCAAGAGACAGTGACTGTATATTGAGCAATCCATTTAACAATGGATTTTTTTTTGTTTTTCTGTATTTAAATTCTTCTTGATTGTAAGTTAATTTCTAGCGTCCAAAATATCAAGTGGCAAGGAGTTCCTAAAGTCAACCATGGTTCTTATAAGAAGTACTTTGTCTGATTTTGAACCAGCATCTGTCTATTTTATCTGATGTTTCCTAATCTTTTATTAACAGAAAAAATAAGTATTCATGTTCTGTTTAGTTTCTCCATTCCTATTATAATTTCATAAACATACCTATATATCTCTTCTCTTTAATCATATATTTTCCTAGTCCAATGAACTGCTGTTTTTCATACGGTTACCCTTCTATAGCTTTTCCTACCTTTCTTATTTTCTTTAAATCCTCTCCTTAATAAGGCTATGATTTTCGTTTAGTTTCTTTCACTTTCTGCTTTGAAATATGCATTCCTATGTAATGCCATATGTTTACACTCCGTGAAATAATTGGAGAGGTAGAAAGATGACAATCGTCAGAAGTGTACAGCTCCTGCTTCCACTTCCCTGTCTCCCTAATGGTTACGTATGTGTTGTGAAAGCCCTGCACTTTTCAAAGGAGAGCAAGCTTTTGCTTTCTGCCACTTTTGCAGTAGATGCTTTTTTGGTCTGCAAAAATATTGAATAACAGTTAATGCTGAACAAGTATCTTTTTAATTATCACATTCCTTAAAGATTCTGCTTCTGGTAAAGGAATTCTTAAAAAAATCAATGAAGAGCTATGATCTTTTGTTGTAAATTTTCACTGGATAATTCTTATGGATTTTCATACTGAATGTTGCTCACAAACTTTTTGCTTTATTCATTTGTTATTTATTTAGGCTGACCAAGTTGGCTAGATAAGTCACTTAATATTGTTATGGAATATTTACGATGAAACATTTTTTCTTCTCTGGTTACCCTAATATTTTCTAGATGGATTAGTCTTTTCCCCTCTCTTTACATCCAATCCCCTTCTGAAATTCCCTAAGAAAAAAAAAAAAAATTCTAAAATACTTGGCTTATTTCTGTGAATAATTGGTACAAACTGCCCTAAAAGAGAATTGATTTGGGGGCAAGCCTAACCTCAGAAAACTTCTCTACTTGGCAATCAGCTTCAGGAAAGAAGGAAAGACTTTTTACAGTTATTTCTGTTTTGCTTATAATTGTATTAAATGTAAATCTAACAAACTTGATGAACACAGGATAAATAGCTCCAAGGTGGCAAGGAGGTTATCTGGTAATGTTTTATTATTGTTTAAAATTCAAGCAAATGCTACATGGAATAACATGCATCATAATTAAGAAATGTGATCTATTTTCTTTTTCCGAAGGCTCTGCTCAATTTGATTCAAATGACACTGCAACACCCAGAGGTACCAGGGCTCCTGAGCCTCACAAAACTGCTTCTGTCCAGGAAGAGAAACACAGAGAATGATACAGAGCTGGGAGGGGGCAGAGAAAGATTTTTATTGGAAGCTGTTAAAGTGGTTGCTATGAGACCTTTTCCAGCTAACACAGGCACAGCAGCGAGTGTGAGGCTGATAATTCGTACCTCTTATATTATACCTTTCCTGTACGCTTTTTTTTTTTTAAACATAGCTTTTATAGTTGTTTAAGACCAGAGCAAGCACCTGTCAGTTGCTTTTTTCTTCCCTTCTGCTCTCTTCTATTGCCTCGTGCAAGATGGAGCTAGAAAATGAAATGATCAGCTCCTCCAGCAATTCTTCAGCAGGCTCCAGAGAGTACAAGGTGGTGATGCTAGGAGCAGGAGGAGTTGGCAAAAGCGGTAAGTTTCAGCAACAACATTTTGGGGCAGAAAGGGTGAACTGGGAGAGTAAAGTTCAAAGAACAGGAATGGTTTTGTGAGGGCTCTGTTTGCTGCACATGGCTTGGATAAGAGTCTATAACTGGTGACTGGGGCAATGAGTCAGCTTAATTTGTTACAGAGTGAAATATTAAGCCTTAAGTATTATAAGCCTTTTTTATTGCATTTTTTTTTGCAAAACCAACCTTAGCTCTGTTGGCTATGAGGAAAGAGTAGTCGACTTGCTGCTGTTAGTGTAATGCTTGGTTTGGCCAGCAGTCATGTCACTGTAACACTTTGTAAGGGGTGATGGTTTGCTGGATAGTGTGAATATAACTTGTTGGCCTGCCAGTCCTGCCCAGAGAGAGATGAAACTAACTGCAAAGTCAGCTCTGCAGTGCAAAGTGAGGAGGATGCCTGCCGTGGTTATGTTTTCTTCTCCACATCTTTTGTTGACTTTTTTGCTGAGTGTCAGTATAGCTCAGCTGATGTTAGTCTCCCCTGCTGTCTGGACAGTTATAGCATGCATATCTGAGTTTCACCTCAGGCAATAAGGTAGATTTGCAGCATATTTTAATATCACTGTTCAGTGCTGCCAAGATACACTATTGTCTGACAATGGTATCTCTTCAGAGGAGTTATTATTTTCTCTGGACAATGTTTTCTTTTTTCCAGATACGATCACCTTTTGATTTATTCTCTGTGACACTAGCATTCCTTGTTCTCAAAAAGTCTTTGCTGAGCATGCAGTGTCTGTCTCAGTAGCCAGTATATTGAGCTGGCCATGCAACAAACCTGTAATTACATCTTCTGGAAATTAAAAAAAAAAAAAAAAAGAAAGAAAGAAAAAGAAGAAAAGAAGGTAATATAATACATCAACCTAGATTCCACACAAGTTTCAGGTCAGGCAGGATAAATTAACTGTAACACTAAACTAGGGTAATTGCTCAAACAAATTTTGTTACCTATTCAAACAACAAGACCAGGTATAGGTGCAAAATTCTAGCTGTTGGGAGTAGATATAATTTCCTCTAAATATTCATAATCTCTATTTTCTTGTTATGTTCAGCTTCAGGTTCAGGGTCTTTCAGTGAAAGCTATTTCCTCTCAGTATTATCTTACCAAGCAAACAATACTTGAACAGATGTTATTCTATGATCACTGTATAGAATGAGGGAGAAGAAAATATTGGTTAACTCAGAGTAACTTTCTGCAATTTCAAATTAACTTATCCATGGTAAAGCAGATATCCAGGATGTGTCAGCTGGAACTTTCAGCAAAATGTCACTTATCTTGCTTTTTTTTTTTTTTCCTGAGTGCATCCAAAAGATGGCAGCAATTTTTTCCAAACATATTCTTGTAAGAAATATATCATTTTGAAGACTCATTCAATGAAAAAAAAAGACAACACTACAAACTATGCTATACTCACAGTATAATTATATAATTGAATCACGAGGCACACATTTTGTGTACACACTGGAGAAACTTTAGCATTTCCGTTTAAGAGTTTTAAAGCACAAATGAAGTTTATTCAAATCTCCTTGGTCAGAAAAGTAGCTGATCATTCCATTTGAATAAAACCTTCAAAGCTGTGGATTATGCAATGCAATGCACCTCTCCAAAGCTGAGAAAGACCAGGTGATTGTTCAAGAATACCTGAGTATCTATGTGGTCTGGAGAAACAAAATGGCATGATGTGAGTAGTTGTAACATGCAGTGAGATTAAAGAAAAGCTTCTGTGATAAACTATGTGAAAAAAAAATGCAATCGAGTAACAAGAGACTGGAAGAAATGGCATCATCTACTGACTGTGAGCTTCCAATGTGCTTTGGGCTTGAAATATTTCAGTAGAATGCTAAAATAGTCCAAATGATAGAATTTCAATAGGAAAAAGGAAGAATTAGTGTCATTTTATAAATCATAAATTTGTTTTGACTATTGTTTAGGCAGGGGTAATTTAAACTAGATTAAAAGCAGAAAAAGTCCTAGATGACTACTGTCCTTTTCCAAGATTCTTGGATTCTAAGTTTCTCCTTTCCCCTAATGATCAAGATTCACTCTGTCCAGGAAATTACAAGTCTAACCATAAAAACAAGGTCAGGGTAGAATAGGGATGAGAGATAAAAAATAGTTTAATTTTCAACACGGAGTTTGCAGGATGATATATTGATAATACCCTGGCTTTCTTCTCCTTCCTTCTCCCTCCTCCCTCCCTTTCTCTAAAGCAGGAAAAAAAGTAATAACAGCTGGAGGTGAGTTGCTGAGTGGGAAGCTTCTTTTGGATGAAAGCCTTTCAGGTCCTCCTTTTGCTCAGTATTAAATAATTCATGTTTGGGAAGAATTTTCCTTAAGAATCAAGCAGTAGAATTGTTGGAAGATTTAGCCTGAATGCAGTTCATTTCTTGGGATCCCCTTGGCAATTTATTCTTCTATTTCTTACTCTCTTCTGCTCGCTCCCTGTGGCAGTTTCTACTGTATGTCTTGAGGTCTTTGTACTGAAAACTGCGCACTCATTTTAACAGAGCTAAGGGTGGTGATCGTATATAAAGAGTGTGGAGAGGAGGGAATAAGAAAAGGAAAATCAAGAATGAAAGTTCTTGTGACCTTGATATTTATTAAATATTTGCTTTGGGTTTCAGACTTGTTCCTTGTGTTCTGTATTCCAAGATGACAGATAACCCAGGAGGACGCTCAGTCTCATGTTATTTGGGCTATTCAGTGTAGTAAAGTTTCACAAGAATTGATAATCAGAAGATACACTGAGAACATCCACATCTGATACCCACCACACTCAGAATACTCAGAATAATGATGTATAAACTGCTAATGGTTTAAGAATTGTGGCTTAAAGGTCCTCCTATTTCAAACTTAGTTCCAGAAGAAAAACTTTGCCTCTTATTTTACAGAAGAGAAAAAAAGTGTGCTTCTGAACAAACAGGTAATAGTGATGTTTAATTAAAATGTACAAAGCTATATGGCTGGGGAAGTGATTTCTGTATCTCGTAATTATAGATTATAGATTCCCTAGAATGAGTTATCCCTTCAAAGAGTTCTGAAAATAGAATTATTTTCGTTTTCAGAGCAATATGCTAATTTATTACTTTGTGTGGGCTGTGGCAGACATCAAGCACTTTGCCATAGCTTTGATGCAAGATAAGACCAAAATAAGGATCTAACCAGGAATAGAAATAAAATAAAATAAAATAAAATAAAATAAAATAAAATAAAATAAAATAAAATAAACAAAGCAAACACTGAAGTCCACTTGGAACAAAAAGTAAATTTTCTACTAACTTTCATTTGGTTATAATCAAATTATAATCCATACTAAAATTGCACATCTATAATACTGTACTTATACATATCTTTAATCTGAAAAAAAAAAAGGAGAGATTTTGACATTAGATCTTCTCTATTTTGTTGACAAATCTCAGGTCAGTTCAATACTCTTCAGACATACCCTAAATTGACTGGCAAGGTATAAACCCTAACAGTCTTTGTGGTTTTGAAACAGGTTTTGCTTATAAGTACCTTCAGATCTCTGGAGATTGAACCTAGTATTTTCATCATCTCTAGGCAAATAATGCAGCACAAACTACTGAGCTTGGCTATGTTTTTCAATGTTACAAAAAGAAACACAAAATAGTCTCTAAATCCTGAGGCCGTTCATTGCTGGCTTATATTTAGCAACACTAATTACACTAATAACAATAATTAATTACAACACACTCTGCAAAACAGAGCAATAATTACCTGAGGAGGTTGTACAGTGACTACCAAAAAGAAAAAAAAACAAATTGATGTTCCTGGACACGTGAATAAAATGGAAAATCTCTGTCTCAGGAGGAACTGTTATTACCAAGGTACCATCCTTCAAGTACACATCAGATTGCTTCATAAACTAACTGTACTTTCTTCTACTTTCCTGAATGAAAATGATGTTCTATTTTATTTCTAATGCTATTTAAAGTTGATTCACTTATGGGTAAAGAGATCTATTGTTACTCCTGAGAACTGGAATTAGATATTTATCCATAGAACAGGTAGAGGACAGATGCAAAATGAACTTCATGCTACCTGTCCTAAGAAAGTTGCATTTCAGATGAGAAAGGATTTATTAAAAAATTCAAAAAAATAACCATTTTTTGTTTCTAGAAAATTATTTTTTACTTTAGAGAAAATGTACCTTTTCACAGGATTTATTTCTCAAATTGATTGCCAGTTTATTTGTTGCCACTTAAAAGATTTGAAGGGTTTGTCAAACAATTATCCTACAGATTTTTAAGCATTTTTTTTTTAGTTTTAATATAAATCTAACAGTTTAGTTTTAATATAAAATCTAATTTTAGATATATTTTCAGAGGATTCAATTTAAAAGAAAAAGGGAAAGGGAAAGGACAAGGAATTAAGAAAATGATTCTCCCACGGGTATTTGAGGAAGTGGGCAAAGAAATATATTTCTCAAGCTGATCTGAATAGAGATGGCTTGCTTCCTCCATTCATTTCCTTCATATTTTTGCTCTTGTTGCAAAAATGCCCTATTTTATGAGTGGCTCATCTCATTAATTTCAGGATCTTGTGTACAAATTGGTACCAAATGTAAGAAAACAGCAATCTTTTTTGAATTGCAGGAACTTATGTACTAAAAATTGGGTTAATCCTTAGTTTTCTTTTGTTTACATGATCAATTGCCTTTTTTTTTTTTTTTTTGTACTGGTTCTGCTTATTCTGTATAAATAGAGCACATCCAGTGTCTATCAGTTTCAAGTATGTCCTCATATTAAGAGTCCCAAGTAAATAGAGAGAGCAAAGTTAGTTCTTACACCATGGAGAGCATCCTGGAGAAGTGGCCCAGTCTGTTTGTTCCTCCTTTGGAGATAAGATAGCGTATGATCCGGGCTATACTGGAAAAGGAGGAAGAGCAGAGCTAGAGATTCCTCTTACCTTGAAAGGACCATTTGGGTCTGTTGCTCTCAGTCTTCTACCATGGCAAAACTCAGCATTCTAGAACAAACTTCATAAATTGATCAAAGAGTTTCTCTCTCTTTGTTTTTTGTCTTGTCTCCCCTACCACTTAGAACACAAAGCTATGCCACAGCTTCACTGCTTTAGTTAAATCTTTCCTTGTGCAATTTCTGTCTAATATTAGTGTATAGATAATGTATTGTACTTATACTAGTTTTATCTGTTCATGTGAGCATAAATGATTGTGGATCTCTCATCACGTGCTTCAGGAACCATAAGACATAGCACAATAACTTCCATGTTAAATTAATATCTATTTTTCAGGTATGCTGGATCACAATGATCTTTGATGCACTTAAGGAACATATTGATTGATGCTATTCAAAGTACATATGATATAAAATGTACTCAGAATAATATTACGGTTGTGATAAATCTTTCATGTGATGAATTTGAGGCTGTTCTGTCCTGCACAGACCAGCGTGCAGGGTCACTCACACTTTTTAGCCAGTTTTGCATTAGTATATTAACAATTTTGGCAATGACTGACTTTTCTAAGTGGAAAGCAACTGCCTGTCTATGGATGCTTTTGTGAAAAACACAAATTCTTGCTTATCACAAAATCCTTTGTCTTCTGTCTTTTCCCCAGCCAGCACATTCTCCTTTGCTTACCTGCTGGGGGAACATATTGGCATCATAGTCATGAAATATCAACTAACTTCAGCTTAGACTGTAACTGAACTGTGACTTTACCAGCTTTGGATTGAAGCAATTCCTTTAAGCTTTATAATAAACCATGAGAAGTCTAATTGCAATGATTACAGTGTGATGTTACTATTCAGCTTCCTCAATTGCTTTTGACATCCTCCATGAGCTGACTCAACTCACCATCCCGTGAGAAAATTCCTTCTCCCCTAAAGAAGAAGAAAGTTTTCTTCTGGGTTCTACTCAAAGGATATGAAACACATCAGAGCCAGCATATGCCAGGGGAGGTTGGAGAAGGGAGATCAAACGAGATTTACATCATTTAGTGGACGTGAGATTTTAGGATTGGTTCAGCTGTATTTGGAGCTGCAGTTTTAATCGTGGTCAGGAACAGCCATGCAATATCCCTGCTGAGCTACTGATATCAGATAGCAAGGGACTGGGAACACAGAATTTCTTAGGGGATATTTCTGTGATTAATAAATGCATCCCACTGAAGAGAAAAGTTTGTTCCCTCTTCATCCTCTATCTGAAAAGGGTAATTTGAATTTTTAAGGCCAAATAGAAATTAAGATCCTAGAAATTACAGGGAAATAATTAAGTAAAATATACTCATATTCAAATGATGAAAAAGGAATTAAAAATTGGGCAGGAAGAAAAGAAAGCATCTGTTTGTTGACCAAGGAAAAACTTTCCTGTTTAGTAATGGTTTTGAAAGCATAAGGATATATAACAGTTAAGTTGATATGTTAATTCCCTTGGTCATAATACTGATCTTAGCCTGTGTTCAGCTGTGACCTGATGTGGAAGTTTCAATGCAAGACTGAGAAGGGAAAAGAGGACATAGAATAACGCTAGCAATGATACAACCTAAAAGACAGACTACTTCTTGACAGTTTTGTATCCATGCAGAAAATGTCCTGCCTGAGCAGTATCAGTTTTGTAGCTAAGTCCCTTGTGGCTGGGATGATGTAAGCTGGGAATTACAGTCACTGTAATGAAGAGTTACAAATTTTGTAATGAGAGTGATGGTGGAGTAGGCTGTATTTTCTCCACGAATAAAAGGATTGTACAGAAGGCCCACTGAAGCCAGACAACCTCATCCTTCGGTACGTACAACTTACAGAGTTTTTCTCGTAAACTGGGCTAGGCACTGGCAAATTTACAGATGTGGAGTACTGATATATCTGTGATCTTTGATAGCAAACTGTTCTGATTTTTCAATTACCTTCATAGATAGGATATTGCATTTATTTCAAGCTTGATTTTGGGTAATTTTAACTTCTAGCCATTTTAGCTTATCATTCCTTTGTTAACAAGATTGAAAAGCAACCTCTTCTCTTACTTTTCTGTCTGTCAGTACCAGTAGGCAATGATCAGGTCACCCCTTGGCCTTCTCTTCAATAGACTGAGCGTCTGAAACATCATTTGACACAGCTTATTTTCCTGCTGAGACCATTTTGTAAGCTTAATTTGAGTGCCGTATCATTTCCACATCAAATTCTAAATGTGAATTCCAAAAACTGACATGCTGTTCTATTAGTGATCTTACTAGAATCAGGATCGCTTGCTGGTTTCTACTTATGTAGTCCTTTTTTGTTCTTCTAGGAATAACATGGGCTCTTTTTGTTCAAGTGTAATTCATAGCAATCACATAAATATAACCCAAATAACCCTTCAGTCTTTTACTCTTTCCTCCAGTGCATTTCCCCCATCTATATTGCCACTTCTCTGGTGGTGATAACCTGAATTCTGCATTTCCATATGCATTATTATGTTTTGGAAGTATTTTGCTAGGTTGTGACCATTGAAGCAGATGATTCAAATCATTCTGTACATCTCCAATATTCCTCGTTTGTCTTTAGTGTGTTAGTTATCCACTTGGCAGGATTAAACACATTCCTTATTCGTTAATTTTCTTGACTATGGGCAAACCTAGTGGTCAGAATTATTTGCCCTGGGCAAATAAGCTAAAGATGTTGTAATTATTTTGGCAGTTCACGTAATCCAATGACCAGTGGGGTGGAGGATTCATTTACAGCTCTTACATTTAGTAGGGTAGTTTCTGCATATGAGTACCAGCTGGTTACTGAGAATATCTGCAGTTCTAGTTCCTTCAATACCAGAATCAGTCTGATAAATAGGAAAAAAACTCAGAGAAGACCAACAGAGATGATTAAAGGATTGCCGAATGTGATTTATGATGGCAAATGACTATGACTGTATTCAAATAGCTCTGTTAGCCAGTCGACCTTGTTCTTGTATTGGGTAGCTTGCGCGTGTTAAAGTGTCTTAATGTAAATGGGACTGGATGCAGCTGTAATGTGAATGGTTGATCTATTCAACTTCTGCCACCATAGAATCTGGATGATGAATAAGGCTAGCAAGTGGGCTGGTCCGTCTGTGCCACTTCAGCAAATCAAATCCTGAATGCCAAAGATCAGCAAAACAGTGCCAATATGGGACAGGGAAAGGCATGATATATGAAGGTTATAAATACCAAGAAGATCTTTTGGCAGGAATTTGAGGAGGAAAGAGACCAAAATTACTGGTGGAGAGTAATGAATTAAGTGATAAAATTAAACTTTAAATATATAGTTGTCGTACAATTACATATGTAGAATATATGTAATTATTTACATATTTATAAGTATTAGATATACTGTGGAATTAGAATGTAGAATTCCTACACTTAGATACGCATGGGATCTTCAGGCACTTACTTCCTTTGGTTACTAAGAGCAGTATGTGTCCTTAAACATTTGCTTAAAAGGACGATGGAGTAGACTGTGGAATAGTCTTTGAAGGGAAGAGGATGGTGACAGTTGTTTTAGTTTAATTATTATATACTAAATTAAGGCAGAACAATACATTCTAGAGATTGACCATGATGGGCAACTACATCTGAGCAAAGACATGTTTACAATCTTCAATATCTCTTATAGAGGAGAAGGAATGCTGTCATCCTTCAAAATCAGGAAACGTATTAAAAAATGTCAGGACTTGGCTGAGCCATCTTCACTAAGCTACTATGACTAAGCTACTGTTATTAGTAGTAGCACTACTAAAGCTACTAGTATGTGTGACTAGCATCTTACTTTATTTTCAAACTGCTTAAGAGACATCCTAAAGCTGCTCTCAAGGCTAGACTTGTTTATTGTGCACAGAAAAAGTCATTAATGTTACCTCACACAGAGATGAAATGCATCCTTTAGAATACAAGGGCTCCTGAAAAAACTAGAAACAAACTGAGGCAGCACCCAAATAGTCAAGACCACCTAAATTACCTATTGGGTAGTGGTACAGATGGAAAGAAGACAGATTTTTTAGCTCACCGCTAGCTAAAACTAATGACCAGGAGCCTATTCTCTGCTTGTGTTGTTCTGTTGTTGGAACTGGGATTCACTGATGCAAAATCTCCATTTAAATCTCTTCTGTTTGAACTGTGATGTCAAGTGATTATAACACATGGAAGGTTATAGCAATGAATCTGCTTTTCATGCCCAGATTTATTCCAGGAGGGTTTCACTTATACAGAGAGCATTTCAGTAAGAATTATACTGCGCTGCTTTTCTCATTCATACTGATTGCTATTAAGAGATAGGAAACCTTTTAGGCTGTTCCCTGACAACAGGAATTGAACTATCAAGGATCCTCTCAGCTTCAACCAAACACAAAACTGCCATTTGAAACACCCAGATCCAGGTCTCAAATAAGGGAACAAGCACTGTTTCATGACAATGACTGGGCATTGTTGTTATCTTTCCTGTAAACAATCTGTTGAGGCAGCCACAGGAACTGTGTTTCCATTCCAAGCCATCCCTGCTGCTGAGCTGAGCCATCTGCAGCATTCGTCACATGCTATGAGATGAAATCCATTAGGGATACTCTTTAAAGTACAATTAGGAAAGTGGTTTTTTTTTTTTTTTTTTTTTTTTTTTTACTGTTGCTGCTTTCATCTCTTCTCCTTCAGTGTTTTCCATTTAATATCCCATCATCTCTGCACTAATCCTTTTCCACTTTTAATTTGTTCTTTGACTTTAATTAGTCTACCTTTATGCCTGCCAGCCTTTCTGATTTTTAACTTTCAAATATAAAGAGAAGCAAGAAGACTCATCATACTCACACAGCTCCACTGACAGATATTAAAAGTTATTAGAGCACAGTACAGGGTTTCAGTTTCTCAGGTCTTTCTGTCTTGGGAAGACACTTTGCTATAAGCTAAAGCCATTTGCTAACACATTACCCACTCACAAATCCGATCCTACTAGAGACTAAAATGGCTAAAACCATTTCATTTCAAGTTGTCAGGAAAATACCCAAAAGAAGGGGAGAAAAGAAAATCGAATTTGTGTAAAAGAATATTTTAGGAGTTGCTAAGTTGGGCTATTGTGATGCTGGCTTCCGAAAGATGTATGAGTTCAAGTCTATTACCTATTGTAAAGCAGTGCGTTCTCTAGCTTTTCGCTCAGATAAAAAATGAAAACTAAACTACTTATTAAAAAGGAGAAAAAGTTGGATCCACAAATATTTTTAAATTTTAAACAATGACTCTCATAATGTTTTGCTCAATAAAAGCTATGATCAAACAGCTGCGAGACTGATGCCCCTGGTTTTACCCTAGCTTACATTGACTACAGTTATGAGAAAAGCTGTCATTTAACTTCTTTCCTTGCAATATGTTTGAAATGCTGTGGAGTTTTGTAATTCTGCCTTGTCCATTTGCAGAGTGTAAAATAAAGGAAACCTAGCTGAAATTCATATTCTCTATCAGATCTTGTGATTCCTTCCTTTAAGAGCTTTTCATCACTAGCCTACCAGTCAGATAACAGCTCATTCTGTCATACTGAACTGCTGCCTGCTGATCAGGATCTGCAACATCTTCATAGAAACTTCTGTTTAGAAGTCTGAAAAGTATGCACCGTTGTTTCAGATTTCTATGCAGAGTGTTCAAGACTAGAAGTAAATATTGTCAAATCCTTTATTGTTTTAAGTCACTAAAGTAGTTTCTTAAATCATGCAGAATGTGAGGCAGGATCTAAAGTTTCCCCTTTCCTTCTCTTTTATTTTAAACTATCTTAAATAGAAATGATGTTCCTTTCTCTCTCAGCTTGACTAGAAACTAATCATTAGGCATTTTCTGTGCAGTAAAATAATCATATTTGAGTCTGTTGGTGAGGTGGGCATTTGTTCATTCACATACAAGGCCCAAGAGTCTGCCAGAGGTCTGCTTCTTACAACATCTAATGTAGATTGCTTCTCCGTACAGCCAAAGAATGTGTTCCTGTGCTTTATGAGGTCTCCTTGCAGTTGTAGTTCTACTCTAGATACATTTTCCTTCTGTACTGGGAATAGAGGAGAAGAAAGAGCAACCTATCTTAATAATCAGGTGGTCCCATGAGCTGCAGAAGCTTATTTTCCTATGACTTTCTTTCATTTACGGTAGTTGCCTTTGTTAATTTTACAGTTTCTAATAATAGCTATGAATTTGCACCATAATCTCTGTTTCTCAGTGGGAACTCTCTTTACTGATCTGTTTTTATGAAAGTTGAGTCAAAGTACCATTTTTGAAATCTCTTCTGTATAAAATTTGACCGAGATTTTAAAAAGTTATTAGTTGTCTGACATAACAACAAGCAATACATTCACATAAATCTCCACTCTTCAGAAAACGGGCTCAAAACGGCAGTCAGCTGGGATATTCAAGGGTGGAAGAGTGGATGGAAAAAAAAAGGAAAATAGAAGATACAAAAGAAAAGCTCAGCAGTGGGAAGAGGGAATGGAGCAGAAATGAACAGCTGAGAATAGAGAAAAAGAACTTAGGAAAAAGGGTAGAGGAAAAAGGTTAAGAGAACGCTGGACAAAGGTGACTAAAAATGGTAAAGGAGTAATGGGATAGAAGAAGAGAGGGAGTAATTATCCTATAAAGAGTATTGATTTCAGATTTTCTCTTTTCATTGTGCTTGTCCCGTTAGATGCTGCTTGCCCACTGTTACACCCCAACATCTCCTGCAGGTACTGGTGGCCAAAGAGTATACAGGGGTCATGCTAGTGCATTTCTCTCCTGCTGCTGTGACTTCTTATCCTATGTTTCTCATCCACTGATTTTCCAGGGTAGGAAGCCGGAGAGGCATCAGCACAACTCTTCCTGTCACGGCCCTTTCTTTCCAACCCTTCAGGTGCTGTGAAACAGCTTGCCACAGGTATAAGCAAGGCTACATGGATACGGGTTGCTAAAGCAGTGCTTCTCCTATGTGTAGCTATTACGAGCCGCAGAACTGAGAGGAGTTTGTGGGCCCCAACCCTAGCAATATCCATCATCCTCTGAAACCAGTGGGAGGCTCAGCATTTGCCAGTCTTCTCTGTCCTTTGAAGAATTAAATCCTTCTGCACCCCAGACCCACAGACAAAATAACGAATCACAGTGGTAATGGAAATACATGTCACTCCATACTGGGAAATAAAAATAGGGTCTGTTTTTCCCCAAACTGGGAAAAATGTCAAGATACCAAGGAAAAATGCATGTATTTCTCAATGTATTTTCTCTTAGTGACTCAGTTGTTATGTTCACTCTCATTCCCTTAGCTTTTGTTTGACTTCACACTTGTCTGTGAACAAACAACTACCTCCCTTGTATTCAAATTTGGACAAATGGCTGTAGGAGGAGAAAGCAAAACAAAGTGCCAGTGACTATAAACATTTCTAAATACATATTTCTCTGAAACATATTTAAATAAGATTTATTTAAGGGTGAAATTAATGCACATTTTCAGTTTTTAATGTAAAGAAAGTTATTAGCCACTGACATGTTATTCAAGGAAGAACTGCAGAAAGCTCTGCCAAACCCAGTGAGATAACCACTTTCTACTGATTGACAGTGACAGTATATTTAAAAACAGAATTATTTGGTGGTTGAAAGCTTTCATTCCTCAATGTCATCTGCCTAAAAAGAACTATGGATCAAACTACTTTGTTAAGCTATGTTGTTTGTTTCTAAAGCGTCACTGTCCCTGCTGGATGAGTATTAGTATTTTAAGTTTCAAATATTAAAGTGATTTGGGTTGTTGAGGTGCTTTAGGGTGGCATACCCTCAAAGTGGATAACAGGCTTCCGAATTAAGGTTTTTTTTTTTTTTTTTGTCCTGTAAGCAGCAAAAAATGTAGAAATTGGAATTGTTATTCCAAGGAATTTTTAACTATTCCTTTTCTGACTTTGAGTGTCTCTAATGAAATTGATACAAATTGTAGGCAGTGAATACTTTATAGTATTGGAACTCTTGGCAAAATCTTTTGCACCACTGATGTTAACCCATCCATGACAAATAGCAGAACTTGGAGTGGAAACACGTTAGATGATAGGCTATAGTGGATGAGATCACTCAGATAATGACCGAGGTATGTAGAACACTGAACAACCTGCATTATGATGAACATTCCCAAGAGTATCAAAGGCTTCCCTGGCTCACAGATCAAGTTCAATGCAATGGAAAAATACCCTGAATAATTATTTTCATGTTTAGTGCATAACCTGTTGATAAAAAATCATTAAAGGGTTCATGGTAGAACTATTCACGCTTGCTTCTGAGTTCAAATTCCTTCCTTCCTCCCTCCCACTTTTCTCCTTTTTTTTTTCCTGTAGATTCTCAGTTTAAGCATATGGTAGAATTTATGAGGGATGTGGTAAATGTAAAACACCACCTGTTTATTGTTAGTCCAGTGTGTGAAGTCCATGCTATTTTTCATAATCCTTTTTATCTTCCTCATAAACTTACTTTAAGTGTATTGCCTGTTAATAAAATGTTTTATCAAGAATATGGCAGTGCTGAAGAGCTTAGACTGACACACTGTTGTGAAATAATTTTTCTGTTCTCACTTTAAATTTTTCATATAATTTATTCCTATATTTATTTTAATTTCAGGACATTTAGCACAGTGTTAAAAATTTACCTATCAATCAGCTGAGCCTTCTGTCTTCAGAGCCATTTCTAGTTAAACTGATAACCAAATACATATTTGTTTATGTTAGCATTAGAAAACCAAGATAGGAGGGGCCTTATTTGTTCCATCAGTGTCTTCTCTGTCATATCTGTTCAGCTCAGTGATTATTGCCAGTATTGTGGAGTTTATAAGAGCTGAAATGCAATTTGTGTTCGGTGCTGCCTCATATACGACAAAGAAAACTGGCAGCTTAATGCAAACTCTTAGCTTGACCTTAGCGGTAGAGCAGAAAGAGCACGGGTTTTTTTTCTAATTGTAAGACTTCCATCTAGATTAACACATCTTAATGGAGAAGCCATTCATACAGGAATGGATGGGGAGGGGAGATAAACTGGGAAAAATCATGCAGTGGAGGAAAGAAATATGCATTTGTTTCTAACCATCTCTTTGAAATGACCGTAGACTACCTTGACCCCTATTTTCCGTCCTACCATCTCAAATACTGGAGTTAAAATAGTTAAGGCAATACGTGATTAAATGGGGTGGAGCAGAGAGCAGGGAAGAGGTAGGAATTGCACCAATAATTTTTGTAGGACTGGGACAAGTATCAAATAATCCTGAGTCCAGCAGATGTTATAACAGGATTTGAAGGACAAAGAACCTCAGAAGTATATGTAGTTTGATACATTCTGGAAGGGAATACTTGACATGATAAATGCCACTCTGGGTTACAAAAAGTTTAGAACATAAGTCTTTGGGTAAGCAGTTTGTTTATAGTCTCATAGAGGCTGAAGGGAGATTTAATTACTATTTGTGGTTTGTGTCTGCAACACCATGTTTATATCATGTTTTAGCTGCATGGTGGTACTGCCACGTTCTAGTGTTTTGTTGAGTTACCGCTGGGGGCCACAAAGCCAGTGGAGGCCTTCATCTTTTTCTTTCTAGTTTCTTTTTGTTAATTAATTTGGCTGATGAAAAGCTATCCATTGTTACTTTGCTTCCTCACTTTTCTTATCTTAAGTATCTGAGGTGTAATCTAACTACAGATGGATGTTTCAGGGCCCAAAGGCACTTCTACATGCACCTTGAACATATAGAATTTACAGTTTACTGTAGGCCATCTCTGCAGTGCACACACAATAGGTTAGACATATCTGAAAAGCGCCAGTCAAGCTGTCTCACATGTTTCTGGGGAGTACCAGGACTGAATCCAGCTGAGCTGTAAGGTTGGCACTGGCAATTCTTGAAGGTGTTCTCACTCAAGAGGAAGTTTATGACATGCTACTTCTTTACAGTTGAACAGAGGAATGCCATATTTATAGCATTGTTGAATCAGTATAGGCAAAAGATGGGTCAATATCCCTACCGTTCACTGCCACTGCTGAAGTACCTATAGTTCTAAGGAGATTTAAATTTTGAACTGTCTTTCCTGTAAGGGATCTTGTAAAGCCCATGCTGCTGGCCAGCACCAGTCAGTACTGCAGACTTCTGCATCACAACTTCAGTTATCAGTCTCAGAGATCTCCCCACAGCACAGTATTTGGAAGGTGCTCTGGGAAGACAAACACCTTTTGAAGTCAAAGACTATTTAGTTCAGCTGAATAGTTCTGTTACAGCTCAGTAACTCTGAGCCAATATCAACCATGTGCAGAAATCAGCCACAGCGGAACATACCTGAGACAACACAGGGGGGTCAGCATCAGTCTGTAAAGCTATTTCAGTGCCATACAGGATAGATGCTAGTAGCAGTAGTCTGATAATGCAACAGTGCTACCTCCACATGCAGCTGTAATCGTCTCTGATATGGGCTGGTATTATCAATGCCCAGGTGGTATTTCCAGATAATACTGTAACCTAGTAGATGTTTCAGTTCATACTTATTTTTAAAATCTCTGTATATATGTTTATTAGTTTTTGGACATTGAGAAGACACACAAAGTTTAGGTAAACTAATGTTTCCCTGGTAGCCATAAGTCTAAGGCTGAAATTTAATTTTCAGGTTTTGAATACACAAATAATTACCTTGTCATTTACTTACAAACAAAAAAAAAATTGAATTTGCCCTAGCTGCATTTATATGTAACAATCAAATTTATTGGTAATATTGTGTAGCAGCTAGTGCACATGCTGGAAGAAATCTGAAAGATATTACTAGCATAATACATGATTAAATGTAAATATAAAGGCCTTTCTGGTCTAAGCATTCTATTCCCTCACAATGGAATATGGGGCCACTCTGCCACTGATTATCTAATACCAAAAACTTGCATTAGAACACAAAGTCTGAGCTCTTTTTTATAATTTTCACATCTTATACTATTTTTTGTGGTCCAGTGTATAAGGGAAATGAGAATCAGGAATCAGAGTGCTGGTGCTTCTGCACATGTCTGTGAGGGAATCACCTCATCTCACTGCTTCTGTTTCTCATCCCTAAAATGAAAACAAAGATATTTGCCTTCCTTTGCAGTAAGCGTTTTGGCATTCAAATGGAGAATACTCTTTTAAAGCTATTTAATATTATACCTTAATAGATACTCAACCCCCAAAGGTTTGAGTGCAGCATAGTTCACAGAATCACAGAATCACAGAATGGTTGAGGTTGGAAGGGACCTCTGGAGATCATCTAGTCCAACCTCCCTGTTCAAGCAGGGTCACCTAGAGCATATTGCCCAGGGTCACATCCAGACGGCTTTTGAATATCTCCAGCGAAGGAGACTCCACCACCTCTCCGGGCAACCTGTTCCAATGCTCTGTCACCCTCACAGTCAAGAAGTTTTTTCTCAGGTTTAGGTGGAACTTCCTGTGTTTCAGTTTGTGCCCATTGCCTCTTGTCCTGTTGCTGGGCACCACGGAGAAGAGGCTGGCCTCATCCTCTCGACACTCCCCCTTCAGATACTTGTACACGTTGATGAGATCCCCTCTCAATCTTCTCTTCTCCAGGCTGAACAGGCCCAGCTCTTGCAGCCTTTCCTCATAGGAGAGGTGCTCCAGTCCCCTCATCAGCTTTGTAGCCCTCCGCTGGACTCTCTCCAGGAGTGCCATGTCTCTCTTGTCCTGGGGAGCCCAGAACTGGACACAGTACTCCAGGGGAGGCCTCCCCAGGGCTGAGTAGAGGGGCAGGATCACCTCCCTCCACCTGCTGGCACCACTCTGCCTCATGCACCCCAGGAGACCATTGGCCTTCTTGGCCACAAGGGCACGTTGCTGCCTCGTGGTTATCTTGTCCACCAGCACTCCCAGGTCCTTCTCGGCAGAGCTACTTTCCAGCAGGTCAACCCCCAGCCTGTACTGGTGCCTGGGGTTATTCCTCCCTAGGTGCAGTTCCCTGCTCTTGCCTTTGTTGAACGTCAGGAGGTTCCTCTCTGCCCAACTCTCCAGCCTGTCCAGGTCTCTCTGAATGGCAGCACAGCCTTCTTTGAACTTTATCCAGCAATTTATTTAGAGTTCATACTATCTCAATAATATTCTAAGCAGGAAGATAAGTTCTATAAAGATGTCACAACTAGATCTAATGATTAAAGGAAAGAGAATCTATAATATGTTCTGGTAAACTAAGCAATCAGTGAAATCACTGTGTATCTCCTCAAACAGAAGAGGGACTATGAATCCCTACTTGCTCCAGCTATTGAATTTGTGAGGAAACATGGGCAGCTTTCTCTTGGCCATATTTTAGGTGGGGCCCAATATTTTTCCTGTTCAGTGAGAATTTTTCGCAAATTGGAACTCTGAAAGATAAAATGATAGTTTATTTTAAACTTTGGTAGGCTTAAATGTGAAAGACCTAGCCAGCCCTGGGAATTCTCAGAAACGGGAGACGTTGTGGGGATAAATTTAGGTACAATCGTCTTGCTTAATTTTAGCTTCTGAAAATGTTACCTGAGTCTAGAGGTGTAGGATCCTGCTATAGTAAGCAGAAAGAGATAAACAATGCTGGAGTACATATTGCTGTTTTTTTTTTTGTTTGTTTGTTTTTCTGAAAGACACCTAGATGCCTGGCTGCATTTGATATCCTTGCAGTTAGTTGGTGAAGGATAGGTGAGAATAACCAGAATTCAGATTTCGGTAGGATAAGCAGTAATTGATGTGGAGAGTTTTTAAAGGTGATAAATTGTGAACTTCCGTACTAGTTCATGTTACTGCAGAATTTATGAATAATTGCTCTTTTGATATAGAATGTATATGATCATTCCATTTAAATTTGATCTGAAGATATTTTTTCTCTATTAAAACTATCTATAAGGTATTTCTAACTTCCTTGAGTTCTGATGATAATAAAACAGGTAATATTTCAAACTATTATTTCAGAAGATGAGGGCAAATTGTATTTGGCACTTTTTTCTTCAGAAAAAGTAAATACTGACTGTATGTGATGCAACATGCTACTTAAGAGGACAAGGGAGTGGTAAAAATGATACAAAACTTTCATTCTCCTTTCTAGGAGTCTTATTTCTGGGAGGGGGAATATGAACCTAAATGAATTCTGCATGCCTCTTCTGGGAAGTAACAGCAGTTTCATTTCAGAGTCTATCATCCATACTAAGTCACTTGTCTAAATGTTTAATACTCCCCTTTAACAGAAAATGTGTAGCCAGTGCAGGGATTACTGTTGCAGGTGTCTTCCTCAGGCCTTAATCCACTGCAAATGTGAGACTATTTCCGTCCCCGCTCTAAACAGCTTGTTTATTTCAGCTAAAGCAAACTCATGAATTTAGCTTTGGAATACCCTAGTTTAATACCAGTAGTGGTCAATACAGTAGCTTTCACACGCTCAAGACGTGAAGCCTCCTTTTGTATGCCTATTGTTTCACTTTTCTTAATGCAGATTTGATTTCTGACATTTTTATTTTCAATGAAGAAAACAGTAAGCAATTACTGTTTTCCTGGAATCTTTATTTTTTCATCCTTTTTCCAACTGAAACAATTTAGCTTCTACATATGGTACACTTGTGAATCAGTTGTTAATTATAGAGCTCTAATCTTATCTGCTCTTAGTACCTTAAATTTTTGTAGAGTACTTTGCAAAGTGCTTTACAAAGTTGCTTTTATTGCAAATTTGTTTAAGGATCGCCTAAGTGAGAAGCACCATCACAGACTACATGTCCAGAAGAAATATTTCAAATCACATGGTATCTATTTTTTCTAGAAATGTAGGTAGCATTGAAGATAACTGAAAGGATGCAGGACTTTGCTTGCATTTGGGCAAAGAATTCTTATCAGATAAATACTTGATATTCATAGTTTTGCTGAAGCATGTGAAGTCAGCAGCTTCAAAATGGTGTCATCGTATTTAGAAAGTTTGGTGAAAGATGAGTCAGTGCTTCATGGAGCAGACACCTCTTCTGACATCGGCATCACTTTGACTCCGGTGCTTCTCACTTTCACTGGCACTTGTTCCTGATTGATCTCTTGTTCTGTGCCACTTGATTCGTCGCGGTCAGTGAGCCAAGGGCATGAAAAATGCATCCCATGTCAACAAATGGTTTATAGTTTATGATATTTCTTTCCCTTTGGATTCAAGTCAATTACTTTCTCCAGAGAGCAGAAAATACATACATGTATAACAATTCTGGTATTTCTGCAGAGACAGCAAGTATAATTCCATGACTCCATTCTCCCACATAAAAGTACAGATAATGTGTTACAGAGCTGAATTACCTAAATAATGACAAAAAGTAATTGGCCTGAGGGAGAGGGCTTGCACAAAGGATACATTCTGCCCTGATGCTAAGTATCACTTAATACTAAGTACTAAATTTCCAGAAAGAGCTATAGACCTGTACACTGAACAACAATTTGCTTTTTAAGGAAACTTCCTGTTTTAAACCATTTAACTAACTTAGATAAATTCCAGCCTGTGTTGATGTCTTATACCTTTATTTATTATGATACCTACTCATCATCAGTATTAAAATTTGACCTTCTTCAAGCAGGTTGGTTCACTTCTGTGTAAACATGCAGTTAAGACCCAGTTTCCTCACCAGAATTTTCAACTAAAACAGCTGCAGTGTTATGAGCGTAGATACTTTTGAGAACCGCAGATGAGAACTTTACAAACGGCCAAAGAAATGAATGTATAGCTCCCAAGTCACAGGACAGAGTCTTAACTCCAAGGTCACCTTTTCTTTTTTAGAATAGGAGTCCAGTTTGCACATCATCAAGCCTAGAAATGATGATATTTGATTGATGCTGTCTGATGCATTTATGTTATCTCCTATAAGACAAAATGGCATGTGAAACAATCAGAGAGACAAATGAAGTGAGAACTTTGCATAACAAAGTTATGCAAAAGATGATATGTAATTTAAAATGTCTAGTGGCTGACTACAGTAACTGAGTTGAACAAATTACTTTCCTGAAAAAAAGTGGTGGAGTCATCTGGTGCATTATGAGTAAATAAATAGTGCACATGTGTCAAGCCTGAACATGTGGTGCATATCTGTGGTAAGGGAGCCCAATCCATGCACCTGCTCGCTCCTAGACTCTGTCTACTCCTCTTTTTTGTCAAGACTTCTTTCCGCCTCAAAATATTCTCGTTAAACAGATAAATCTTATCAGATTTTTTTCAACTGTGCAAGGAAGAAGCATTTTCTCTTTGTATTTCAAAAGTTGTACTGTATTATGATGCTGGTGTCAGTATGCAATATAGGATAGCTCATGTCATGTTCTTTTACCTCATACTTTTTACCTCATACTGCATCTCTAATGCTTTGTAAGAAGTAACATCCTTTGCTTATTTTCTTCACATATATTTTTTGCAGAACTGCACATGTTTTTCATTCACAAATATCAAATTTTCTGTAAGTCCTATGAGAATCATTTCTTGGAAAACAGCTGATCTGTACATGTGCCTTGCTTATGTTCAGGAAGGAGGAAGTGATGTTCTTAATGTGGCAACTCCAGAACTGGCAGGAATTTATGCAGTTCCATTAGTGACGCTACTTATCAATTCCAATTCTAGCTGACCAGTGCTATAATCAGCATGAGCAGTATCTCAGTAAAATTTACAGACTTTAGATTATCTTGTTCAGGAAGCTATATTTAGTTAATCTGGATGTATATGGATACTTCACCAGGAGGGTGGATTTTCGAAAGCAGATGGATATGATGTCATCGTGGTCACATTCTTCTATATGACTGGCTCCAAAAAGAAATATCCTTAACTATACCAGCAAAATGGGCCATGTATATTCAGATTCACCACTGACCTATGTTTGAAGATCTAGCCAAATAAATATGTTTCATCTATTTGAATTCTCAAAGATAGATCAGTACTGTCAATATATTTCGTCTTACTTTCCTGTTCTTCATCATCTCCAATGATACCTTTTCCTCATTCATTTCCTGGTACATTAGTACAGGCAGTTCCATGCCCAACAGTCAATCAATTGACAAGCCAGTCAATATCAAGATGTTCTCATCCATATTTTTTGTCTTCACTTTATAGCATCCAGGCACCATAGTCAACTTGTTCAGGAAAACATCATGCCTTTGGAGACTCCCTCAAAAAGAGTGTTTTAAAATTGACATTCAAAACAATTTGGGATCTTCCTATAGTGTCACTAATTCAGTTTCCATTCCTCCACTAGACCCCATCTCAAAAATAAATAACTAATTAAAAAGACATGGATTTAAGGAGCAATTATGGCTCAATTTGTTTTCCTACTTTTGGACAAATGATAGGGATTTCACTTACTTGCTTTCTATATCTTATTCTGGCTAACAATATCAGCCCCTGCCATTCGGTGTATAACCAGAGCTCAAGAAGGAACAGGGAAAAGTTGAGGCCCTCTGAGCTGGAAATAGTATTGAGAAGAAGGGTATCAGTATTTCTTTTTGCCCCTTGTCACTGGATAAAGCTACTTAGCGAAAAGATGACCTGAATGAGATCAGGTGTGCATGTTATTAAACATGGTCTTCTAAAAGACTCCAGAGAAGAGTGATGCAAGCCACCTAGCCTTTGCAAGCCTCCAGAATCAAAGCACATGAATTCTGCTCTAAAACCTATTCAATTGCTACAGCTAAAAACATGTGGAAAACATTAGAGTCAAGAAGGTCGTTTTATGAGACAGAGAACGCTACCCTCAATCTCTTGAAATATATAAAAATAAACTAAAAACCAATCTCTGGTAAATGGTGTACACTTCAAAACTGTTGCACAGTTTTGTTTGAAAAATAGGTCTTCGCAAAAATCAATTCAGTAATTGCAAAATGCATAAAAATACATTTGTGCACCTGTCTTATTATCCACTTGAGAATATCAGACTTTCTGAGGAAGAGAAAAAAGAAACAAACTTTGAGGGCAATTATTTTAAAGTAATAATGTAAAGAATCAATAATATGACATTCAGTGTTAAAAAATAAATTGAAAAGGAGACTGTTATTCTGAATATCCAGTGAACTGCCAGATCAGTCTGACTGATTGTTTGAGATGGTTGGTTGCCCTTTCTGCTACATAAAGTTATGGCTATCATGTCAATCTTATCCAAAGCCAGCTGAAGTTAGTGGTAATATTCATATGGACCTCCCTAGATCGTTAACCAAGCCCTAATGTCCGCCTTCTTCATATTTAGCTGTGCCACAAATTTTATTAATCTATAGATCTATCAATTAGTCATAATAAGTCCTCAGTTCTATTGGTTTTTTTTAGTTTACAGTGATAAAAATATGGCAGAAATATTACTGGATTTTGTTATTGTCTTTTGTATGATGGAGTCAGATAGGAAATGAGTTTCAGGTTTATGTGAAGTTCAGTGGTTTTCAAAAGACTCATTTCTCTTTTCTTTCTTTATGAGTCGTACAGCAATGTCGAAGAAACTCAGCTTGGTACTTCTAGTCTTTAAAGTTTACCTGAAAGTGAAGTAAAATTTTTCCAGCTTTCAAATACAATAACAGAGGAAAATTACTATTCAGTCACTGAGAATTCTTCTTTTAAAGAATGATATGATAAGGTCCATTTAATACTTTAGGTTTTAGGTCCTAATTCAGAAGTCTTTTCCTATTTAGGAACAGATTGACATGTGAGCTAAATTTAGACATTTTCTGGTGGCTAGAGATGGGGTTTATAAAATCCTTGAACAGGGGTGTTGTGCCCATACTCAAAACCTGAGAATCAGTGGAAACATCCCTATGGACATCAATAGACTTTGGATAATGTCTTACTGTTGGACATTATCTTATACTCTTAGAGTAGATATCATACAGGAATACTTATCTGTGTCTCATTAACTGCAGATCCTTTAAATTTTCTGCTAGCACTTTAAAGTATAGTTTCCATAGCCATAAGAGTACACTGTCAGTTCTCTGGAGTTTAGGAGAGATGGTCATACTGAGATCTTAGGCTTTGTGAGAAGTTGAATTGTTTTTCCTTCCCTTTTCCAAGGTTTAGCTTGGGCACTTGACAGTGGGAGAAAAGGGAGTGGCAAACGGAGATATCGGGGTAGGACATTGTTTTGAAGAAATACAGAAGAGCGTAGAACAAAGTTGAGCATCGCAGTAGGTTGAAAAAGCAAGAGCTAGTATTTCTCAATATTCACCCAGCAAATAAATCGCTCCCCTGTAATACTCAGCTATAAGGAGGAGAGGGCAATTGTTCTTGACGTGTCCATTAGGAGCAGAGGATACTACTTCCCGATGTAGATACGACAATATACCGTCCTCTTGAGTTAAGCACTTAAGAGACTTCTGTGCAGGTGCTCTCCTGGGGGAAAGAATGTATAACGTATGTTTAATACTCTTCTCAAGGGTGACAAACTGAAGTAGTAATACTCAAATCAATGGCTATCCTCATATCTCGACAAAACCCTGGAGAGTCAGCTCTGTTATTAACAAATAAAGAAAAGCCAGCAACTTCATAGAGATAAAAATTAAATAGGGATTTAAAGAAGATTTCAATTGACACATTTAATTAAATTCTAATATTTGTTCTCTTTTTTAAATGAGCTTTCCAAAGACTAGCTAGCTTTATGTGTTCATAATAGCGTTTAAACTGTTCTGATATAGTTTGTTGAGCTATTACATTGCCCTGAAAAGGCAGTATTCTTTTTCCTTTGTCTTTTTACACAGATTTTTTTTTAATGAAGAATATAGATGTTTACCAAAGTGTTGGGAAAATGTTTCACCTTAGCAGCATATAAATGTAACACATCATATATGATATCATTCACATTCTGATTTTGGTATGCTAGTAGCTATAGTATAATACAATAATGAGGATTGAAATCAGAGTGAGTACTAAAAACAAAAAGTTGGATAAATTGCGTAGATTTTTTTAAAATAAACAAATGAGAGACCAGTTTACTGAAAGCTTTGTTCTTCTTTCGTATGAACACGTTTTTTTATTAACTTACATTAAAACAGAGAAACAAGGAGACAGACATAAACTGACAACAAAAATGGTAGGGATAAGAAATAACTCATAGAGGATGCTTTCAGTGCGTTTTCTGTTTAAGACACATTTATATTCATTTGTTTACAATCTTTATTAATTGATTCCTATTCATATGTATGGAAACCCAATAAGGAGTGAGGATGAAAAGATTCTACTGAAAGCAAGTAACTCAGCATAGATCACCTCAGTCCCAGTCTACTTCTCTATATATTGGACCATTCTTCAGGAGACAGTTTCAAATGATTTGGTTCTGACATATAACATGTGTAAAGACACCGTCTGAACACTTGATAAAGAATTCACACTCAGAAATATCAGAGTTGTTAGGAGAGTAACAAGATTGTCCTAGCTGAAAAGAGCTGGGTTAATCAGAATTTTGTGAGTTTCAGTAAGTCCCCAGGGAAATGTTTGTTGCATAGTTCTTCAGTGTACACCAAGCATAAATTGTGTCTTCAACCCTTTTTGAAGCAATAAATAGGCACCTAAGTGAAGAACCAACCCCAAGAGACATTTTTCCTCAAGCAGACATAATGCCAACCATTGACTTTTCTACTTAGGGGGTCTGATTCAAGAAATTTGAAATCAGCGAAAAGATTCCCTTGATTTCAAAGGACTTTGCAATTAAGTTTTTTAAAAGGGCAGTGCTACATTCTTACTATTATGGATGTCATGTTTTGGTAAAGCATGACATGTAAAATCCTTCCTGAGTGTGTCCTTTGCTGAGATAGCCTTGGAGGAACATTGAGTCTATGAGTCCCAAAATGACAAAGATACTAATGAATGCCAGTTTCTCAGGTACATCTGAGAAGGTTCAGAAATAGATATATTTGAACAGATATGTTGAAAGCCATTGAGACAGGGTTTTAAAGGCACTACCACTTAAAGCGTCATTCAGGCCTAAACTCTCTGAGAATCAAGCTGATTACGCCTACCTAAGTTTACATTCAGTGGGAGCTCCACAGGAATAAACATCTGAACCTTCATGCTCTTTTAGATGCATGCTGGCTGTTCTGCATGTGAATACATGTTCATATATAGGTTGTACATGAGTATTGGGAACTAGCCATTGGACAAAGAACTAGCCCTAAATTAGAGAAGGGCTTGGGACAGGGCACTAGCCTATCAGTTAAAACGATGAGACAGTCAAAATCTCTCTAAAATCAGCTGAGCATTGAAGCTGAGTAATAATACAACTACATGATTAAAGACAGTTGTCCAACTATGTGTGACAGAAAGCAAAAAGGTTCCTGCTCTAAGGTACTCAACACAATAAGTGGAAATACAGTCAAGGTAGACTTCTGCCTTGCTAAGTTTCATCTCTGTTATTCAGAATATTAAATGAAGGAGTATTTACCAACTGATTTTAGTATAAGTGTTTTATCTTGGATGTTGCAATGTAAAGGAAGCACTAGCTAATCACTGGGGTATTTAATAAGTAGTAACAAGTAAAAAAACAGAATCATATTCTGCTAGGCCACTCTCCATCATCTTTGAAAGGTCCTGGAGATCAGGAGAGGTGCCTGAGGACTGGAAGAAAGCCAATGTCACGCCAGTCTTCAAAAAGGGCAAGAAGGAGGAGCCAGGAAACTACAGGCCTGGCAGCCTCCCCTCCATCCTGGGAAAGGTGATGGAACAGCTCCTCCTGGAGGTCATCACTAAGCATCTGGAGGACAAGACGGTGATCAGGAGTAGTCAGCATGGATTCACCAAAGGGAAATCATACTTGACCAATCTGATAGCCTTCTATGACGGAATGACTGGCTGGGTAGATGAGGGCAGAGCAGTGGATGTTGTCTCCCTGGACTTCAGCAAGGCTTTTGACACTGTCTCCCATCACATCCTCCTAGGTAAGCTCAGGAAGTGTGGGCTAGATGAGTGGACGGTGAGGTGGCTTGAGAAATGGCTGGATGGCCGAGCACAGAGGGTTGTGGTGAATGGCGCAGAGTCAAGTTGGAGGCCTGTGGCTAGTGGTGTCCCCCAGGGGTCAGTCCTGGGTCCAGTCTTGTTCAATGTACTCATCAGTGACCTGGAGGAAGGGACAGAATGCACCCTCAGCAAGTTTGCTGATGATACTAAACTGGGGGGAGAGGCTAACACACCAGAAGACTGTGCTGCCATTCAGAGGGACCTGGACAGGCTGGAGAGGTGGGCGGAGAGGAACCTCATGAAGTTCAACAAAGGCAAGTGCAAGGTCCTGCACCTAGGGAGGAATAATCCCAGGCATCAGTACAGGCTGGGGGTTGACCTGGTGGAAAGTAGCTCTGCCGAGAAGGACCTGGGAGTGCTGGTGGACAACAAGTTAAACATGAGCCAGCAGTGTGCCCTTGTGGCCAAGAAGGCCAATGGTCTCCTGGGGTGCATTAGGCAGAGTGGTGCCAGCAGGTGGAGGGAGGTGATCCTGCCCCTCTACTCAGCCCTGGGGAGGCCTCCCCTGGAGTACTGTGTCCAGTTCTGGGCTCCCCAGGACAAGAGAGACATGGCACTCCTGGAGAGAGTCCAGCGGAGGGCTACCAAGATGATGAGGGGACTGGAGCATCTCTCCTGTGAAGAAAGGCTGCGAGAGCTGGGCCTGTTCAGCCTGCAGAAGAGAAGATTGAGAGGGGATCTCATCAACGTGTACAAGTATCTGAAGGGGGAGTGTCAAGAGGGTGAGGCCAGCCTCTTCTCCGTGGTGCCCAGCAACAGGACAAGAGGCAACGGGCAGAAACTGAACCACAGGCAGTTCCATCTGAAGCTGAGAAAAAACTTCTTGACTGTGAGGGTGACAGAGCATTGGAACAGGTTGCCCAGAGAGGTGGTGGAGTCTCCTTTGCTGGAGATCTTCAAAACCCGTCTGGATGTGACCCTGGGCAATATGCTCTAGGTGACCCAGCTTGAGCAGGGAGGTTGGACTAGATGATCTCCAGAGGTCCCTTCCAACCTAAACGATTCTGTGATTCTGTGATTTCATGTGAATAAAACGGTCAATAATAGCTCTTACTATACTCTCAGGCCCAGCTCATGCTTGTTAGAAATAAATCTGCTCTGGGTGAGCCAGGAGCAATTGTTATTTTCAGCTGATTTTATCCCTCTGTTGGAGTGAATGCCACTTTGTCATTCTGTAGAGAATTAGCAGATGAGAGAGCTTTGATGAACAAGCTAGTGCTAAACCAAAACTACGTTAACTCACAGTGACCAGCCCTTGAAATCAAGGTGAAATAACTTTTCTTTCTTATGGCTTAACCTTTTCTTCCTAATCAGATGTGCTAGGGTTGCCTTCTCTTCCTTTGATTCAAGTTTGTCACAGATCAGAATGATTCCTGTAAAAGTCAAGGATTTGCTAATCGCTTTATGTACAATGCGTTTGTGTTTTTGACAAACATTTTAGTAGTTTGGCGGGAGCTCTAGTCCAGATCTTGATCAGCACTGCTTTAAAACTTGAATTTTTCGTTATGAAAGTAAAAATATTTTTTGTGATATTCGGGAGGTGAGAGGTTGATATTGCGCTTTTCACTGCTTATTACATCTTCTCATTGAAAATTCAGCTTGCTGACAGAGATGTATTAGCGTCTGGCATGGATAACCAGCACAGTGCTCATTAACCCTTTGACTCTAGTAGCTGGGACCTTTTGGCCCAGAGCATAGCCATGGACGGCTCTAAGCTACTTGTGTTTGAAAGTAGCTTTGCAGGCTGTGTTCATTTGGTCCTGAAGACTTCAGTAATGTGTTTTTTGTATACAGAGCTAATGAAACAGTGCCTGTCTGTGCAACTTCTGTGGTCTTCAAGCAACTAAATTATTCATATATCTTTATAACGATACTTTTCTTTTGAAATGTCCTAAGTTAGTGTTTTTTTTTTTTTTTTTTTTTTGGTGAAGATGTACAACAATGAGTATCTTCAACTGGCAACACCAGCTGGTCTTTTTACTTTTTCAGAGTAATTATTTTTCTAATTTTTTTATTCAACTAAACTCAGTATAATGATAAATTAATTATCACAGGAATTATTCTTAAGTTACTGTGTAATAATTGTTAACGGAACACGTCGGTAAAATTCAAGAATAATGCTTGGGAACTAGACTGCCTGATTTGTAATCAGTCATCTGTAAAATAGGGATAATTATACAGTGCCGCACACAAAGGATTTAACACGTAGCAATGAACAGTACTGTGTAAGAGCTAGCTACTGCTGTTAATATGAGTATGGCAAACTGGAATTTTACAGATATGTCTCCGGTAATAAAGATATAGCAGGTGTTTTCATACCAGTAATTGCTAGGTAAATCACAGGTAAATCTGCAGCATTCAATTATGGACTTGTCGGTATCTGTTTCCTCAAATCCTTACTTTTTTTGTTTTGTTTTGTTTTGTTTAATATTTTCCCAGATTCACATGTAATTCTTAGAAGGACTTTTGTTGCTTTCCATAGACAGCGAATTAGGTTCACAGTTATATTTCAGAAATTTTACAATGCTGATTGCTCACTCTTTGTATAATTAAAACCAAACTGAGCTAAACATTTATCTCATGTGCTGTATAAAAATATCCTGCTGAAATGTGAGTAAATTACTTCTAAGAGGGAAGATAATAGAGTAAATCTTCACTGATGCTATTTCCAGGCACATGAAGGATAAGAATAGTCAGCAAGAATTTACCAAGGTCTAATCATTCTTGTTCAACTTAATTGCCTTCTTCATGAGCTGAGTGTCTATGTGGAAGGGAAGAGCAGAGGACCTGATCTACTTGACCAAAGCTTTTTTCGTGATCTCTCAGAGCATCCTTGCACTCAAACTGGTGAAATCTGGACTGAAGGAATGAACTGCAAGGTAACTAAAAAACTAGCTGAACTATCAAACTCAAAGGGTAGTGGTCAATAGTTTGAAATCCAATTGCTGCCTGTTCAAAGTGTCATTCCTCAGAGTTTGATACTGGGAGTAATTCTGCTTAATATCTTCATCGGTAATGCAGATGATGGGATAGAATATACCCTCATCCAGTTCGTGGATGACACCAAATTGGAGGGAGTGGTATCACTGCTGTTCAGAAGGACCGTAGCAAGCTGGAAGAGTGGACTAATAGCATCTTCATGAAATTAACAATGGCAAACCAGAGTTGTGTACCTAGGATGGAAATAGTTCTATGCATTGGGACAGGCTAGGAGCCAACTGACTAGAAATTAGTTTTGCAGGAAAGGAGCTGGGCAATTGTGGCAGACAACAAGTTGAACATGAGTCAGCAGTGCGCTAGCAGGAATGAAGGCTAATTGCATACTGAGTTGCATTAGCAAGGCTTAGGCCAGCAGTTTGAGGGAAGTAAACGTTTTTCTCTATTTGATATTCATGAGGCTGCATCTGAAGCACTCTGTCCAGTTTTAGGCCTCCCTAGTACAGGAGAACAACCTAGACTGAGTCCAGTGGAGGGCCACCGGAATGGTCAGAGACTGATGTAGAAGACTTGTCAGGAGAAACTGAGGGGGCATTGATAGTTTATCTTGAGGATATCAAGGTCAAGAGGGATACAATTACAGTCCTCTACTATTTAAAGAAGGGTTAGAGGGAAGATGGAGTCTTCAAAACTGAACAGAAGGACAAGAAGAAACAATCACAAGTTTTTCAAGGGAATTCCAATCAGGCATATGGAAAAAAAATCTTCACTGTGGTAAAGGATCAGTCCTGAAATGGTTTCCCACAGAGGCTAAGGAATCTGTATTTGTGGAAATTCCTGAGCAATCTTATGTAGCTTTGAAGCCGTCCCTGCTTTGAGCAGGGTATTGCGTGAAAGACCTCCAGAGGGCCTTTCAAATCTAAATTATTTTAGGATTCTACTTTAAATAGTGAAACTTAAGAGCAGCAACCTCTGCTTTAAATGTAAAGGGAGTTTGTTAGCAGTTCTTTTGGATCATCATGCGCAAACATGCAAGAACAGGAAAACTGCTTATTGAAGCAATTTATTCAAGAAGAGGAGGTGAGAGTTTCCTGATGTAAAGAAGAGTCTATAAACTCAAATGTCTCCTTGAACAAAACATTCCACCTCAGGCAGCAGCAAGGTACTGCAAGTAGGAATATACTTTCAATACTTAAGAAAATGTTATCAAGGAGAGGGAGGTGCCTGGCGGGAGAACAAGAAGCAATGTCATAAGTCAAAACAGGGGAAACTCCAACTTATTATAAGGAAAAAAGAAATCGCTATGAAGCCCTGGAACATGCCATCCAAAAAGGCTGTAGAATGTCTATCTGCAGAGGTTTTCCAGACCTGACAGGCCCTGAGCAACCTGGTCTGAATTCAGTATAGAATCTGTTCTGACGAGGAGATCAGACTGGAAGTCCTCCTGTAATGCCTTCCAAACAGAACGAATATATGATTTTGTGATTCTAAATAAACTGTTGGAAGGGAAAGCAGTGTTTATTCAGGACTGTATCTCTGATAGATCATGCCCAAAGACTGATACTGAAACTTCAGGAATCTGGTTTGTCTTTGCTAGCGTGTGTTGTTTTCCGTTTATTCTTCCCCTTGGATATGCCTCCTACAATGAAGAATCTTCATATGCATTGAGAAAGAAAAATGCCACTCTGTTACCTTGAGGGAGACAAAATAAAGTGAAATGTGTGAAAACTTGTCTATGGACATTATGGCTCTCAACAGAAAGGTGTCGCATATCTTCACAGTAAGCTTTTAGGAAGGATTTGGGATTACGGTAGTTTTCAAAATGATCCTTTAAGACATGTGTGTACATTAAACCTGAAATATGTTAAGTTTTTAAAGATAAAATGTAGCTTAAATAACCTCGCTTAGCTGACTTCTTTCTGGAAGATATGTACATGATTAAAATGTTCAGATACTGCAAATAAGCCAAAAATGTCTGTTTTCAGTCATTTAACCTATCACTCTCATAGTCAATTTTTTCATTATCTTCCAAAAAATTGGCCTTTTTTAGTTATCTTATGATGTGTTTCCCAAAATAGAGCTACCTATCCTTCCTAACATTTTGAAGTCTTGACCATCTACAATTATGCAGTAATCTTCAGCTTGTTTAGCTCAGTGGGGCTGAAGATTTTACTTCTTTGATGTTGTCTATCACATCTCATAAAGAAAATGATCATGTAGCTTTTAATAAAGAGATCAAAACCTAGAAGGATCACACAGGAATAATTCGCAAAATTATGAATTATTGTTGTTCTGTAGGTCCATGAGTCTTTCACACCATCTCCCTTTGAGATAATCTAAAGAAGTATGACCAACCCAGACTAATCATATGTGAAGACAGGGACAAACTATAATCATGCAGTGAAGCATACCTCAGCAGAAAATGTAAAGTGGATCAACTTACACAGTACAATTCCTCTTCAAAGCACAAAGTGTTTCTTTTGTCCATGTGGTTGGGGAAAATCATTCATTCATTCTTGGAGGCGGGGAGAGAAGAAACCACAGCTATGTGCAGCGCTCAGCTCATGCGGTTCCTAAGCACAATGCAAGTGCTGCCAAACTAACAGCCAACTACTTTCTCTGCTGTACTCTTTCCCAAAACAGCCAGGTGATTGCTAGCAAATAGTCACCACTGTATATGCTCGTATACATTTTGGACTATGTAACTCTAGTTTATTAATTTTCTTCCACCTCTTTGCTGTTTATACTGCCAGAACTCTGGACTTTCCTCAGGGTAAATGCAAGGAAAGTGGGTTCTAAATCTCTCTGTGCCCTCCTTCACATTACCAGCTTTCTCTCTTTAGTGCATAAACAAATCCTCTCTCTACTGTGTGGCTTTTTATTTCATTTCATGCCAAAAGCCTTCAGACTTTACAGTCTCTTTGTTTGACAAGGAAAGTTCTTACTATATAATGACAAAAAGACTATTTTAAATAATAAAAATCTTTGGTTAGGACTTCTGAGCATCACTGAGAGGAGTGGTGTATTTTGAGAAAAGTCGCTTACCTAAAACATGCCATCTATATTTGCATATGTGAAATTTTCCTTATTTTGCCCTTTCATTGCTTAATTTTTCATCTTTGTCTTTTCCTCAAAATACAGCACACTGTGTTCACTATAATTCAAATAGCCCTGTGATTCAATCACATCAACAACATGCACAATAAAACTTAGAGTCAGACAAATGCTTAGCCATCAGACATGACTTGGTCAACAATTCTATGTATGCCAATCAATTGGATCAATCTCATCATCTGTAAAATGGTTCTGTATATCTTTTCTCCACTGATTGATGTGCCACATAATGACAGAATAATGATGGAGGTCAAAATGAATCAGCATTGGCATAAGTCATCTTGTATTGCTATTTTTAATATTGAGATATTCATCAAAAGACTTACCATATTGTTAGATATTTTATCATTTATTTATCACTAATGTTCTTAAAAACAAAGTTGAATTTGGAACATACTTTCCACAGTAAGGTTTATAGCCATAAGATCTTGCATGAATTTGGGTGTAAAAAACTGATACATATGCACTTCCAGATATATGATATAATATTGTATATGTTGAGAAAATCTGTTATTTCTTCATTGTTTCTGCCTGAAATCTGCTTTATTTCTTACTATGCACTTGTTCTGTGGCATCTTATTCTCACGTTGTGAGCTCCTAGAAGAAGGAAAAGTAGAATTTTTTCTTTATTTTTGAAACTCTAGTCAAGAAGAGTTCAGATTAGGGTCTCATTTCTTTCCTGGAAAGAAGGTGTTATTAATAAATTTAGAAGAGGATTATATGAAGAACACAAACACATGCACACACACATATGAAAATAACGGACAGAGAAAAATACAGATCTCACTGTACTGTTTGTGGGGCCCACTGAAAACCTGTCACTGATATCTATGAGCAAAATCAGATTTCTGCTCTGCGTGTGCCCCGGTCCATCTACTTAACAACATTAGAAGGGCCCAACAACAATATTGCTTGAATTACCGGCAAACACCAGTCCAGCTGCGTCCAGTGAAATGCTAAGCTGCTCATGGGTATTGATTAGCTAAACTCATCAGGCATACAGAGTTCTGCCTACTCCAGAAAGTAGTTCATACTAATATTAGACTCCACCTCCACATTTAGTGTCTGAATACTCAGGTTCTTTGATAAAGTGGCCCACAAACCAACAACATGACAGGATATGCATGAATATGTAGTGCTGGAGATGCTTTAGTGTGAAAATTATTCTATAAGTATGAAATATTAATCTTATAAGCCTCCGTAATATGATTATATTTCAAAGAAAAACATCTTAAAGTGGCATGCAGACATACAGTTTTCTGAAATCAGTGAATACCTTGTTTTGAAACGTGTTTCAGCATTAAAGTGAGGGTGAATGAACTGAAGTAGGAAAGCAGTCACTCTGAGGATCATGTACCTATCTTCTATAAATGCCTCGAGGAACAGTGCTATCTATTCTGATGATGCCATGTATTCTTGCTAAAATTGTATCTTGTTATTTAATTCACATGTTATGCTGAATCAAATGGCATCATTTAGTAATGAGAGGTAAGAAAAGATTTGTCATCCACAAAAAAAGGCATATTAGTTGGAAATGTTACAGCAATGGGAAAAGAGTAATGTTTAGAAAGAAAACCTTTCTGATTACCTGATTCACCCTTAAAAGGCTGGACTGTAATTTTCAGTGTATGTGTCCTAAAATTTTGTCTGTTCTGATTTTATTTTCAGTGGTTCAAAACTCTCTTATAAACCTTCCTGTGGGCTGAAATTCTCTGTGCTTCAGAACTGACTCTGCAAAACACTTAAGCATACATTCAATTATAAGTGTATTCCTAAATCCTGCTGAAGTCAGTTTCTTGAATACATGATTGAATATGGCTTCCATAATTAAATCCTTTAGCAGTTTTGCTGAATAATGCCTATTTCAAAGACTCTTTCCAGGATTAGGCCTTGCAAAGATCCAGATTTTTTCCAGAATTCGTCCATTTTTGAATTTGTATTACAAGTTTACCCCAATGTTCCTTTGGACTGGTAATTGAAGAACAAATCATTTAATACTTTCAATAAGATTGTGGCACAATATATATACATATATGTATATATTATTTTATATATAGATAATATGTATTTTTAAAGCTTCATTTTTGTGTTGGCCATCTTGTTACTCATTTGCTCCACCACTGTTCTTTTCAGTTTTAACTGTATTTGTCCTTTCCAGCTTAAACAACTCTGCCAGTGCTAACAATAGTTGTCTCACTATTTTGCAGCAAATATGTGATAGAAATAAAAGGAACAATTTCTCTCCTTACTTAAACACTATACCCTCAGTCATAGTATAGGAACCTAATAAATCTTCTAAATCCATATCAGTGGTCGCATATAGACTTTTTACTACTCTTTCAATTTCCCCTAACAAGAAAAAGTCTCTCTAAAGCTAAATACCTGCATTATGTTTACAAGAAATTGTAGCTCAGGCCTTCCACAATCAAATGTCACATAAATAATATCTAAATAATAGACAAGGTATAACAAGCAGATGGAGGAAAAAGGCAACAGCAAGACTCTACTGTTAAGCATAGGAAGCACTGATGATACTTCAGCGGCTTGTTAGCTTTTGTTGTCGGGTAATTTCTTATACTGATGCTGTGGGAATATTGAAAATGTTAAGAATTCAAAGGAACAGGATGTCTGGCTCTTTGCAAATAATTTTATCCTGTGAGATTCACTTAACTTTAAATGTGTACCATATAGGTGTCTATACCTAAGCGTAACAGCTTTTACTTCCAAAGGAGACAATCGAAATTCTAGGATATGAAGAAAGGCTGCGAGAGCTGGGCCTGTTCGGCCTGGAGAAGAGAAGGCTCAGTGGGGAACTGATCAATGTGTACAAGTATTTGAAGGGAGGGTGTCGAGAGGATGGGGCCAGACTCTTCTCCGTGGTGCCCAGCGACAGGACAAGAGGCAACGGGCAGAAACTGAAACACAGGCAGTTCCATCTGAACATGAGGAAAAGCTTCTTTAGTGTGAGGGTGACTGAGGACTGGCACAGGTTGCCCAGGGAGGTTGTGGAGTCTCCTTCCCTGGAGATATTCGGAAGCTGCCTGGATGCGGTCCTGTGCAATGTGCTCTAGAGGACCTAGCTTGAGCAGGGAGATTGGACTAGGTGATCTCCAGAGGCCCCTTCCAACCTAAACGCTTCTGTGATTCTGTGTGATTCTGTGATTCTGTGTTTCTGTGATATGATCCAGCAGATCTATTTTATCGTTTGTTCAGTGAAAATGAGAGGTATCACATACTGGAAGTGCTTATTTCTTTTGACTGTGTGAAGAGTCCAAATGGCTAGCCTTGGATGCTGTCAAAGGTTAGTCAGATGAATCTTCCCCTTTGTATTGCTCTTGGGAGAAACTCAGAAAGCACTGGTCAAAAACACAACATTATGTGCAGCATGATTTTTACTCTTGGATATATTATTTCAGTAAACATAAATGACTTAAATGTTCTCAAAACTCAGCCTGAAGAGCTAGCACCAATTTCAGACAAAAAGTATCTCAAGAAATAGAAATATGGAGGTAAAGGAAGACTTATCCCAGCTTTGCCAAGAAAACCCAGCAACTACAGAAAAATACCCAACATGTAATAAAATCATAATTAATGTTATATTTTTCATAATGTATTAAATAATTAGTTACAGCTCCTATAAGCTAAGTTCCCATACAAGTTTCCTTTAATAATAAGTTTCCTTTACAGTGCTGTTCCATTTTTAGTTAAGATGAGAAAACTGTCCGATGGCTATAAACTACTGCTCCTTTAAATGAAAAGGCAGCATTTTCAGTTTGTGATGTTTTGCTGTTGATTGGCAGTCTCCTAGTGGGAAAGTATGATGTCAGCTTTGCTTTTATACCTAACTCTAACTGTGGCATCTTCTATTTTGTGACATCTGCAAAGAATATTTTTAGGGTTATTTTCCTGTATATGTCACTGCAGCAGTAATTCTTCAGCAATCACGCTCATTCTAGGTACGTTAAAAGCAGAAATTCACGTATATTTAGTAACAGGCAGTTCATCGCTTTCAGCTCCAGTGTTAACACTGATTTGTCAAGTGAGCACTATGAGAAAACGAACAGGAACCAAAGTGAATATTATGTTCTGAAACCTACAGCAAAGGTTCATAGCTTCTGCTGTGCTAATAAGTCCCTCTCTGAGTAATGTTTTGATAAGCTGTTGTGTATGGCAAAGTTTAGAGAGTTTTCTTTGTCTCTTTTAAGTGTGAGAAAATCTCTTTTGCCCATTGGTCTTGTATTATAAACTCACCAGAGACTGCCAGCATGCTTCCTACAAAATAAAGTTGTTGATGAATAAACTTAATGGTACACAAACTGTGAAATCACTGCACATCTGTCGTTGTTTATAGCGGTTACTACCTTGACACAGTACTCAATGAAAATAAATCTTGTTGACTTAGAAGGCCTATATTATTAACTAGTAACAAGCTACTGTGGCAAGTTCTGTCATAATTTCAGACTGCAAAAATGTACCTTATTCTTTACTTGCTGATGTTTATAGCTCTGTTGGTATGACTGTAATGACCATTAAAACCAGATACAATTACAGATAACCTACCTATATTCTTGCTAGGACTGAAACATAAGTGGTACGCCATTGTTCCAAGGCTAGCAAAATGGTAAAAATGTGTTCAGTTGAAATTCAAGACGTGGTTATCCTGGGACTTTTTTCATTTGTTTTATGAAGCAGTTGGGAAATATGACTTCAAAGGTCCCTCGTAAATGAACAAATGGCAGACTGTGGACTATTCACAGGCTATTTCATGTCAGTAGATGATAATAAAACTGCAGATTTCCTTTCATGTGTATTACAAGAAATTCTGTGTTGAATCCATATATTCTAACCAAAAATACAGACTTTTCTGGATATGTAAATACTGTGAGCACAAGAAGCTTGATGGTGATCTAGTTCACCTGAAATTACAGTATTTTCATTATCCTGCAAGACATATTCTTTAGTTTTCAGTAATCAATATACTTCTCATATAAATTTATATTCTACAATAAGTTAAAATGGAAATTTTACACTTTCCCAGATGATTAAATAAAGTAAAATGTTTCCATTTCATTCATCATAAAATTAAACTAATATTTTTCATAAAATCATATCTTTATCAGAAAATGCAGAAGTAGATGAAACTGCTGGCATGTGAGATGCAGAGTGCCTTTTTAGGGAAAAAAAAAAGTTTCCCATAGAGTGAGTTGTGTTAGCAAACTATAATGGACTTACTGTTATTGCTGTTAGTGTACAATTTGTGTATGTGCTACAGAATCTTAAAGAAAGACATATCTGTCCATGTGTGATGTCTCATCAATCCTATTTTAAGCTCCGCAACCATCTTTATCCCCTTGAAGCAGACAATACGAATGTCTGTAGTAATATCGTATTTGAAGTCAAACAAGTTCTTCTTCTCTTAGTCACATGGTAATGGGCTCCCATTCTGTCCTCTTGTGCTGCTCTGAATACCCTAGCTTATGTCTCTTTTCAATAGCTAGTGGTTCAGATGGGGCATTATGGCAGTGCAAAAATAAATAGTCTGTGCGCCTGGAGTATATACGTATGCATACTCTGTGTGTGTCTCTTTATATATATGCATGTGTGTATGTGTGTGTGTTTATTACCATTTAGGCCATATGTCCTCTTTGGAGCTACCTTTACAAAGGGGCCAGAGCATATGATTAAACTGTCGCTTGTGGAAAGTGCTCTTTTTCACTCTCTGGCTAACATTTCTGTATGCAGTGCAAAATTGGGCCGGTAGAGAAAGTATGATTTGTTGTTCCATGATGCTACTAGCTACTGATTGAGTATTCATTGTTTTAGATTTTTGAAGTATCCATTGCAAATTCAACCATATGATTAATGCTAAAGAACTTCAAATGACAAACAGAATGCCCGTTTTTGTGTACATTTCTTGAATATATAAAAAGGATAGATCCAAGACAAAAAATACTACTTCTATATCACTTACTAATATGCAATGTTCCATACACATAGTTATTTTAACAAAGGTTAAAATAAGTGACATTCAGATATTGTGAAACTGAAACTCAGACTTTTTTCATCATGAAGTTCCATGAGAACTTCTAGCAAGTGTGAAATTATGGTAAGGGATAAGATATTTGAGCTTTCTCCTACTAGGAGTCTTCCGCACATATCCAGACATTTATTTCATGATGCTTCAGTGTTACATTGGTAAAATTAGAATAAAAATAACCATTTTATGGAAGAATTGTGGGACTCTGCTTATTCCCAGGTAAGTGATTGAAACTGAATTTCGTGTTGATGGCTAGGCAAAGCTCGTGTGTGACTTTTTTGAGGATTAAACAAGACTTAAATAATGTTCATGGAATGGTATGTTGAAGGGAAAATGAATTATGGTGAGATCCTTGAATAAAAGGAGTCATAAAATTTTGAAGTAGTTTTATCATGTTTAGAGGAAATCTGGAAAGATTTTTGAGTCATCCATTTGGGTTAAAGTAAGGGTTAGTGTAGAAGACAAAAGAAGATTAATTTTTCTTAATTGTTTTTTAACTCATGAGTCAGTGTGTTTTACTAGGTGTCTTTCTAGGTATCTTCCGCATAGGTCACTTAGAATGAGAGGATGAAGCTTATCACTTGAGCTTAGTCTGTAAATTTTCTCTTCCCTGATGTGGTCCAGCCAGTTATGCTGGACCAGGGGATGGTTCTCAGATATTGGCAGTGCTCTGAGTTTCAGGGGGTTACTGTAAAGTTTCTTCTACTCGGAGAGCCCATGTAAGTAAATTTTCAATACTGAATATATGTCTCTGCATCTGTTCCGGATGTGCAGTTATCTGTTGTAAGTTCTCCAGATAAAACCTGGCAGCTTCAGGCTCACCTTTAGGATATTCATTCTACTTAACTTAGGAAAAAAAAAATGTGTGCGTTCTCAAGCAAATGCACCAAAGCTACTGAAACAAATGTTCACTTCAGGACTGTGGATATAACCCAATGATCACTTTAAGGATTCCTGGTGACTTCAGTGAACATCAGATAGACACCAGAAGAGAAAACCAAAGTTGAAAGTCATTCAGATCTAGGAACTGAACACAGATTTCTATCTAAAGATAGTGACTAGAATTGCCGAATCCCACCTTAAGATAAACATGCATTTCAAAGTGACCTTAAATATTAAAAGAAAGTCAGAGAGAAAAAAAAAAAAACAACATAGGGATATAAGCTAAACTGAATCGTCCATTAAAGTAAGATCTGAACATTTCAGCTGATTATAATAGGTTATATACCATTATAATGGTATAGTTGTTGAATTTTTGATTGTTTTTTGCAGCTAAACTTCAAAAGTCTTGAGATTTTGTCATTACTAAATCAAATGCCGGCTTCAATTGTTGGGCTGCGCATATTAGACTATACTGTGTACAGGTTGGGTTAATTTTACTGTTATTTATATAGGTAGTAAATTTGAGCTGAGCTTCAATTTAAAAACCAGGAACAGTAGCAGCAGATACACCTGTCTAGGTGAATCTCCAGATGGAGCTTTGAATGCAATTGCTCCTACATCCCAATGACCTACAAGTACTTACTAAAGATTTTTGTCAGATCCTCTCCAGCTGAATTCAGAAGTTTTAGCAACACCAATAAGTGCAGAATCTGGCTCTCTCTACCAGAAATCACTCCAAAAATTTGGAGGGTTATTGTCTATCCTGCTGTTAAGGAAACACACCTTTACTTGCAGTCCCTAAATGATTTTGTACCTGGCTAATAGCAACTTCAGCGTTTTTAAAAAATTACCGTGGCTGATAACAAGAAAGTGTGTAGGTCTATTAGGAAAGAAAATCCTGGAGGTAAAGGTGACAGCTTTATGGCACTAGCCCTTGCCTTATTTGCAGTAACTCATTTTGTATATAGTGTTTCATACTGGTGAAGCCAAGGGCTAGAGCTATTTGTGATTTACTTCAACCCATAAGAGGGGTAGTAGTATCCAAGAGGGCAGAAAATAGGTCTGTTGATTAGAACAGTAAATTAGGGAAAGACGGAAAGACAGAGAAGAATAACTGGATTCTGCAGACATGCATAAACATTTCATGTTGTTTGCTATTTGTTACTTGGCTTCCCTATAAACTGTGCTCTAGGAGTCTTTAAACCAATAATAAAGCTTTCTTCCTCCTCACGCTCCCTGGATTATTTATTTCCCTTTGGTTAGTCAGACCTTCTGTTTGTCTAACCTCTGTCATGGAAACAAAAGCAAAGTTGTTTGGTTTAGAGTGCTCAAACTGCCAAGAAGGCAAAACTATCCTCCATGCAGCTGTGCAAGCGCTGGTTTTTGACACCGGGGAAAAGGAGCCCTATATGTGAGGAGATACACTTGTCTTTTTTTATAGCATACTGGATTTAGTTCTTCAAAGTAATACCCTGAAGGACCGTTGGCCTCCACACACCATTTCAAAGCCCATCATATGTTGGTCTTCCTGAGATATAACATGTAGTCTTGATTGGGGATTTTAAGAAATTCTGTTCAGTTTCATGATTTATTGTCTCCAGCTTGTTCATGCTATAGTAAACTAAATAAAAAAGCTGTCAGTTTTATGTTGATCATTTTCTAAGTGCCACTATTTTCAAAGGTTATTTTCTAAGTGTCACCATACAAAACATTTATCAAGATGATTTACACGGCTGGCAGGGTATTTTTAATATTTAGCTCCTCTGAATATTTAGTTTCTCTAAACAGAAATTCTATTAAAAATATAAAATGTAAAAATACTGAAATATATTGAATACATTCTAACATTTATTTTCAAAATATTTAGTTTCTCTGATACTTAGTTTCTCTAAATATTATGATCTATGAAGAACTGTGTCTCATCTGATTTGCTTTGATTTTTCTACTGTGTACCTTTGCTAAGTCAAAGTGCTAATAGAGAAACTCATTGCAGATTGCTGAATTTTGAAAGTTAGCAGATTATTCCAAATCTACCAATTCACATGAACATGTATTTATCTTTAAATACACAAATAGCCTCATTGTGTTAAGAGTGAAGCATGCGCTCCAGTTTTGGTTGGACCACAGCCATCAAAAACAAATGTAATCAAAAGTTGCAATGAAGATGTATCATGAAACATATACATTTTCATGTACATGTGCGATTGACAGCCCCAATTTTGTTTAATTCACTTCTATGTTTACATAATTCTGCTTTCTTGAATTTTTCTGTCTACTATCTGAATATCTTTATCAATTTCAAAAAATTATTGAAACCAATTTTAAATGAACATATTGTTCAAATGTTTGTCAAAAACCTTCTGAAAAGGGAAGGAAGGGGAGAACTATTACTTAAAAATAAGATATATTCACATGCATAGCCACTGGCTTTAGTGGAGTTTTTATTTCACCTAGTATAATTTTCTCTGACAAGGAAAATGTTAAATATAAATGCATATATTTTAAGCATAAACGCAGACCAGTAGTATGAATTAAAAAAAAAAAAAAATGTGGCCTTCCTGTAGTATTTAGTTTTCATATAGCTCTTTATATAGTACAACTCAAAAACTAGGTTATAAAGAACAATTTCTGCACCCATTTTACACTTGAGAAAAATGAAGCCTGCAGAAGAAAAGTGAAAATCCCAGAGTGACTCATAGGACCTGTAGCTCCTCAGCTCTTTTGGATGAGCCATCTAATGGGTCAGACCACTCTCATGAGAAACTAGAAGGTGAAGTTTTTTTGTAGATATCTTTTCATTTACTTTTAATTTTTAGCAAATATTAGTCTTAACATATTACTGCCTCATTGTTAGAAAACTTCTGAGGAAAAAGATGATTTATTGATTAAAAAATGTGACTGAGAATCAAGGTCTCCTGAATTCCATTATCAGCTCTTACTCTGGTTTAGTCATTAAGTGAAATTGACCTATTTGTATGTTGCCAGCAAATAATCTAAACATGACATGAATACAGTTAATTTGCTTGATTTTGACCCATGCATAGGTATTCATTTGAAGATCTTGTATAATTTTCATTCTTTTTTGTCTTAGTTGACTGTAACTGTGGTTGTCTAATTCAGAGGTATCCTCATGGAGGATAGACCTTTGGTCCAAAGGAACTTCCAGATACAACTCAATAGTTCAAGTATGAAATTTAGCTGCAGCACAGTGGTCCAGCTGTGATCTCTAGTCTAGAAATTGCCTAAACTATTGAACACGAGCAGTAGGAAAGTATGTACTGGAAAAGATCGCTTTACACATGCTATGTTTCTTATACTCTCCTGCTGCTTTCTGTTGGAGATAAGGTGCTGAACTAGACAGATCTTTGGTCTGACCTCCTGTAAAAGCCTTTATGAACTTATCTGAGATGTAGCTGGATAGCAAAGTTCAAAAAGGATTTTAAAACATCCAACAAAAAGTGTTATTATATTTCAGACTTTCCACTTTCTCTCCAGTTCAGCCAAGTTATGGATACTTTCAGTAATGCAACTTCCCACGGATAGCTGTGCAGTAGTCCTGGATGTTTATATGTCTTTCTTTCTTAGCAAGAAAAAATATTTCTCAGTATAAATAGAAATATATATATACAGAAAGAGAGAGAGAGAGAGAGAGATCACTAGTTGATTCTTATTTGTACTAAAACTGGAAAAATAACATTGTGTTTTGTATACATTTCTTCTATTTTTTCCCCTTTAGAAAACCATCAGCATATCAAGGTGTGAAGATATATTTGCAGCAAAGGAAAATGTGTGGGTAGTGAATATATGCATTTTTACAATAAAGGCAAAAACCCACAGTCATACATTAACATCATTTAGTGAAATTCCAACCTCAGTGAAGATTTGTTGATAATTTCAAAGAAGTCATGATTTCACCTATTTTAATTTCCTTTGAAATATATTTAATAGTATTTTATTTGACCAGTGCTTTTACTCGAGAACACTGTGGAAGTAAAAATCAAATTAAACACTTTCCATTGATTTCAGTGGATGTTGGTTTGTGTCCTGCAAGAGCTGAATGGAAGGATCGCTCAACAGAGAAGGTCAGAAGCCAGAACATGCCATTTAAAACTAAAATGAAATATGTACTAAGTGAAATACCACACAGGAAAATATTATTTTCACAAAGGAATGGTAGACGTTATTCATCTCTGTGTGCTTAGGTAACTACTGTAGCAAGCTCATATCCTCCTTGAGTCAGGAATAAACGGAAGTGCGAGAAGCACGTTGTACGGGGGGGTGGACTTAGACAGACACTAGTATTAGAATGGTGTTTAGGTTTAGAGAAGTAATGACTTTCTATTTAGATCTTATAGGATAGGCTTAACATCATTTTTTGTATTCTTACTTCATTTTTCTTGCATCCTGTTATTTTCTAGTTATAAATACTTGCCATTGAACCAAAGACTTTGCTGACTAAAGTGCTGATGACGGATGAGTCATTCTGTCACATTTTTACCACTGCAAGTACCTTCCAAAAATGTCCTGATTCTCCTGTTTTACAGTAATTGTTGACTCATTTCTGAATCAGGATAGCATTGTGTCATCAGGCTGTTGGGAATACCCTCTCCTTCACTGAACCCTTAAAAGTCCTCCCAAAGGCTTATTACCATATATAAGGAAACATAGTTCCAATTCCTATAAGCTGAAGCAGTGTGCTTGCTTTGTGTTTTAGGTGGTCATAGGAATACTGGGTTTTGCATAAGTGTCTCTGCTGATCCCTAGTCAGCTTCCAAAGCTGAGAATGCCCAGTGCTGATCTTCAGGGAACTCAGTGATGATGCCGTGGCTCCACTAAGGCCAAATTTCAGTGCAAGAATTACTGCAGGGGTTGGGACAACATAGATCCCAGTTCTGTAATGAAGCAGATGAAATATAGATCCAAACTCTGGTGCAAAATAATTTTTGTTAAGAAGGTCTAATTATAGAATAAACTTCTAGAGTAATCTGGAAAATCCAGAAATGGCTAAATATATCCAGGTCTTTCCTGGCCTGAGTAAGAAAAACTTTCTTTTTAAAAACATCTTTCAATTAAAAAAAAAAAAATAATCCTCACTCCCATCCCAATATATCCTCTTCCCAATTAAGCTCTAGAAAACTTTAGCAGAATGTTGACCTTATTATGAAGGAAGTTTCTGAGATTCCTTTAATCCATTCTATAGATTTCTTTTTCTTTTCCCCTGCTGTTGCTTTTGCATGGAAGGGTCTAGGGTCACAAAGTACAGCTTCTGCGCATCCATCAGGCTAAGGTGATACATACAGCATAAACCTCTAAGACAGCTAGATCTTCTAATACACCAGAATAGGTGACAAGAACACCAAGGGCAGAAAGTGCATTACAAACTACATGAAAGTAAATTTATCCTAGAAGGGTAAAAGGCTGAGACTCAGCCCGTTCCGGAGAGCCTGAGTATTTCGAAGCTGGTCCATGGGTCATGAGCCATCCCCTTCCAGCTATAGAGAAAGAACACTGTAAACTTCTTCTGTGTTGCTAACCTTAACATTTGCTATTTACACTGAAGGTACAAACCTGAATAGGCTAATGTATATTTTCTCTGTGAAAATACAACCAGCCCTCTAGAACTTTTCTATATGTGTTTTGTAGCTTTCTGACCTTTTCAGCGTCACATTGATACTATAATAAATCACCTCTTTTACTGCCTGGAGTGCTACCTTTCACCCCTAAACGTCTTGCAGTTGTCCCCACTGTCAATATATCATCATAATGTAGCATGTACATGTGTAAGGCAGGGTGAATGCCCTTTTGTCAGATATAAACTTCCTGTTGGGAATGTACTATGGGAAGGGTACTATGAATTTTTTTCGTTCCTTTAAATAGAGTGTAGTCTCTTCATCTGCACTGAAAATCTCTACTAGGAACTCATATTTGTAGTATAAGATGTTTGATCTTATGCTGTTTTTTTGGATAGCCTGTTTTTGTCTGGATAGCTTCATACTGAAGGGAGTGGTTAACTCTCTTCTTTCAAATTTTGCAGTTTTTCTAACATGATTTTACATGAACAGTTAAAGAAAGCATTCATAGTGAGATCTTATGCAGCAATCCTATAAAACTTGGAGCTCTGTGGGGAGTACATATTGCAGTCGCTTTGTTTTTTTGCAGATATGGAAACTGAGGCAGAAAGGATATAGTCAAAGGACAAAGAGTTGACAGTGGAACCAAAAACTAGAGACACCTCTTCCCATAGTCACATAATCACATAATCCTTCTTCAGTAGCTTTAGAGTGGCTATAAAGTGTTTCTAAAGTGAAAGTGACAGAAAACCCAGGGCCATTACTATCCTCTGAGATAACTCAGCATTTCCCATTGTTTTGTCTCCAGCATGTAAGTTGTCTGCTACATCAAGAAGTTCTGTTCTTTCAGATCAACTTAAGCATCTGAAGGTGCTAGGTGATTCTTTACCTTATTCCATATCCTTAAAATGTTGTTAAATCTAATGTGTGGACGTGTAGGATGCTCATTCCAGTGTGTCTACAATTTGCAGAGGTCAGATCGTAACAACTAAATGTTTAGGGTGTCTCAGGTGTCTTGTCTCTGAGCAGTATCCAGAATCCTCTGTGAAACTCACACCAGGAAGAGTCTAATTTCTTACAGAGGAATTAGAAAAGCAGTATTCTGGGCTAGGAGCCACCTGAAGTGAGCACGCAAAGCCTATAGCTGTTCAGAGCTTGCCAATGCAAAACTCTGAGGGCACAGTGTTTCTGGAAAACAGTCTTGTGCTCAGGGTCAGGGAGATTCTGTCCTCTAGGATTTACACTCTCGATCCACCTGCAAATGACAGATGCTTCTTTCTGAGAAAATAAGCAAGGACTGCTTGTCTATTCTGACCTGCACTTGACACAGGTTTCCACCTTCGTTTAGCTGCTAGCTAGTTCCAGAACTCATGTAGGAAGCATAGTCAGTTCATTCTTCTACCCCAGTGAATCATGCCTCCAGCTCCCTCTCCTCCTGGAGAGTTTCCTAACACCTTCTCACAAATGAGGGGATGGAGACTTGCCACCACCACCACTGGGGACAGGCCATTATGTGGAGCTGAAGCAAACATCAAAGGCAGGATTTTTCTCCTTTACTTACCACAAGTAGATTCTTTCTTCCTCTCTCACCCTACCAATAAGCAGATCCCCATCTCTCTTCCCTGCCACCTCTTTGGCTATGGCAGTACTGAGGGATTTAATAGCTCTCACCTCCTTGCTGCTTCCCTGGCTCCTGGTCTGAAGTGAGCAAGCTCAGCTTCCGATTGCTGTGTTTCTGCTTTCCCAGCTTGGAGCACCTCACTTGGGATGGATGCTCCTCTTGCAATGACCTTACATTAAATCCTACCACTCTGAGAAGATAAATTCAGGATCTACTAGACCAGGGGAGAATGTGAGCATCGGTCAGTTAGTTAGTGCTTAAAGCAAAGGCCCTCAGATAGTGGAATACCTATATTCCACGAGCTGCCCTGAGGGCTGTTTGTGTGTTTTACCCGAAGACTCTTTCATATAGCAAAAGTGTAAATCGATAGGCTTTCTGCCTCATGCAATTATGGCTTTGCAGCTGAACTGTATATTTTAATACACGTGTAAGAGTATTAGATAAGACTGATACATCCAGAAGTTGATTTGTAAAGGAAAAAAATGGTCCCAGGCTTTGGAATCTTATTTCTACAGTTTCTTATCAGTATTTTTACTTTTGTGATTTGTCACTTTCCTGGCTTAACTCAGTTCTAGAGCGGTGCTATTAGCAAAACAGAGCTCCTTGTTCCCAATGAAAATAGCTAATTATCACCAACTCAAGACTTTTTCAACTGTTTGATTTGGTTTTTGGAAAACAATTCGTAATTACTTGGGTGGAGCTTGGAGGGGTTGTCTTCGTGTAAAAACATAAAGAGCCTCACCCATCCCTAATCTTATGAAAATTCTCCTAATATAATAAAAAAGGCATTAAGAACTCATTTGGGATTAATGATGATGTGCCAGATTTGACTTCATTGTGAAGTGTTGTCTAATTAGGTGAGAGAGAAACATCACTGAGATCTGACAAGGAAATATGTTCACTTCAGTCATGTCTATAGTGCAGAATACTTTTCAGCTCATATAATGCAAATTCTTTGATATTTTTCTTCATTGAGATATTTATAAATTTAAATATATGAATCAGAAATAAAATATTGGGGATAGTGTCCTGAGAATAATCAAATATCTTTGATGAATTTGATTTTATGTAGGGATTTTAGCAGTGTCCTGGTGACAATTCTTTGGCTTTATGACTATCTTCAGAAATATCTTCAGAAGTACTTCTTTCTCTCTTAGGATATTTTCTTTAAATATGATTTAAACACTATTTTTGTCACTGGAAAAATTATCTCTGACTTTAAAAGAATGGATCAGAGGATTTCTGATCTTAAATCTGGAAATGTATCTACAAAATCTGGAAATAAAAAACTAACATTTTAGGCCTTCGCAGAAAATAGGAATTTTGGAAAAAGATAATGAAAGTTATATTTTAAGATTATTAAAGTGATGAAAAAATATATCTAAATCATATATTTATAATATATGTATAAATATAGATAATATTCTATAAAATTTGTAACAGTCAAATCAAGAAGTCAATGCTTTATTTTGAATAATTCTGACACCATCAATCAAAACAATAAGCTTACTGTAACTTGGTTTAGTTTTCTCTCCTGAACTCTATCCAAATAAATTGTGTCTCCATGAAATATTTATATTTCAATGAAAGTTCATTTAGTGGCAGGAAACCTGTTCATTGTTGCAATCATCAATGCCTTTAAGAACACAATTTAACTTTTTGAGAAAGGGACACAGATGGTCATTGTTCAGATCAGCAAGAGCAAATAGGCACCTAAACCCTGTTTAAGTGAAAGGGAATTACATGCTGATACTATCTGAGAATTTGGATGTTATTCTCTGATGTTCATTTTATGGTAAGTGATATTTCCAGAAACCCTAGCATTGGTAAAAAGAAAAATAAAATGAGGACTGTATTTTCACCAAGAATATAACTTGTGGGGGGGGGTTAAATCGAAGCGTTGTATCTTCCTCTTTGAAGTGTCACCAGTTTTCCAGAGCATAGCTCTGAAATACAGGAGAGTTGGTACCACATTACAGAACAGCAGCTATGCTCCCACTCGCAAGAAAATGCAGCTGCTGTCACTGCCAATTCATCACTGCTAGACGTATGAGGTATAATTTCACACAGAAGGTATCACAGGAGCTAACCACTAGTTCATGTTAGGAAACCTGCAAACAATGTCAATTTAGCACTACCTGAAACAGCAGTAAACCAAGTCAGAGCATCTCAAGTTATCATTATATAGAAACATGTCAGCAGTTTAAAAAAGGAAGAGAAATATACACAGTTGCTGAGAGGTTTCTTTCCATGGAATGAGATAGCTTTATCCTTTCTTGAAAGTCTCTTTTACAGGAAGCTAATAATACCTGAGACTCTGGTAGCTGCAAGCTAGGGCATGCTTGTATGAAGAGCTAACCTATTTTTTTCTAATATTTTCTGTACTTCCTTTATACATGTAGGAGATTTATCCATTGACTTTAATGGAAGTGTGTCTCTTTGTAACAGTTGAGGATCTACTCTATTGTTCTCTGGAAAAAAAAAAGTGAAAATGAAGTATTTCTAGCTTTATTTCTAGCTTGTGTTTTAAAAATCACATTAAACTAGATTCTGGTTTAGAACCTTTTTATGTCATTGCATTTTGGATTGCTTACTAATAGAGGGCTTAAGGTACCATAGGATTTTCCAGCTAAAGTACGGTGGAAGACACATTACATTTTCTCACGGTTTTTAACCTAATAGAAGAGACACAGTGGGAGGACACACTAATAGCATTTCCTAGAAGTAATTTCTGTTTATTAATGCGTCTTGTCAAACCTCATAATCTAAGGAGTGTAGGGAAGGTTCAATATTTTTCTAGGAGACCTTTTTAGGTTCAGGTAAGGGATATGCTATGGAGGAAATGATGCTAAAGTGGTAGCAATCTAGCTTGTCATTATTGTTAATTTATATCACATTATGATGATGTTTGTTACACAGGGAATAAATACAAGTTTTGTCTGCTCCGCTGTATCCTTAGACACTGAACTATATTTTTAACATGACTTTTACAAGGCAGTGCATTCTGCCTAACTATGTTACACAAGAACTGAGTCTAGATGTAGATATTAATGCTAATTGTGAGCTTTTAGTAGAACTATTTTTTCACTAGAAGTTGCTGATTCAGAAGACATGGAACTTTTCTGCAGTAAGAGCGCTTTTACTGAAGCTGTCCTGAAAGTTTCTCAAGTTAGGCTGAATTTTTGCTCAGTTTCTCTTTTTCTCCCCTTCAGTCCCTTCTGGAGGAAGCTAAGTAACTATCTTTGTTCCACTGATCACACTTTGAAGGGAAATAGTGAGAACTCATGTCTTTACACCCAATGCTTGTGAGAAAGAGCAGTTTGTGACACACTCTGAGTTTAGTAATTTCTCCTCATTAATTCTAGGTGGCTCCCAAGACAAAATAACTTTTTGTTTGTATATATTTTTATTCTGAGACACTAATAATTCTTAGTTTTTACTCTGGGGGCACATATTGCCACAATACCGAAATTTCTGCATGAATTTCTCATTGCTTTCCTTGTGATGCAAAAGAAAAAAAATATAAAGCTGAAAAGTCTCCAAGGGAAACTGTTCCTTGCTTTACATTATTACCACCAGCTCCACTTCCACATATTTTGATTATAGTCTGCTCTCACTTTACAGTGGAAAAGGGCACAGAACATACATGTGAACAAGACTTCTTGCTCTGCAGTTCAAACAGCAAAACCAGCTCTCCTAAACCAAGCATTATAAATGTTCTTTTTTGGTTTAGTTTTGCTTTTCTCTTGAGACTTATTTTTAACCTAATAATTTTAAGAGTGTTATTCTTTTTTAACAAGGGAGTTAGGGGTCAACTGGGAGCTTCTGGAGGGAGAAGCAAGAAAGTGTGGATACCAGATAGCAAATAGGATGCAATAGAGTGAGTCGAACCGACAGCCACCAGCTTAAGGAGGGGATTCTGTAAGAAGCAAGTAGGAGATGGACAGGCCTGGGAAATAATTTTTTGGAGGCCACAGAAGCCTGTGCAGTGCTTTCTGCAACTCAGAAAGTCACTGGTTAACATTAACCAGGTCAAAGCTGAAGGATCTATCTCTATCAGTTCAATGGACAGGGTCGAGTTTCCTCTTTCTTTTCTGGCTGTTCTAGTAAGTCTGAGTTTTCTCTATTTAAAATTAAGTATCCTGGGTTTTTTCATTGTAAAAACATCTACATTTGACTTAAAATATTTTAAGTTTTCTCTGGAGAGAAAGCTCTAGGCTGCTTCATCTCAAATCAGTGTTTCATCGCAGGTCCCTCAGTGACCAGGGGAATGTACCAGATACAGTTCAAACTGCCATTCTCCTCTGCCTTATTTGTTTTATGTAACCATACAGTTACTGCTAAATACTTGTCTGCAGTTCTGAAGTTAAAAGGACAAGTTATTCCAGTTCCCAATAAATAGTCATAATATGTACCCTAAATGGATTCATTACAGCAAACACCTTTTAACTTTATCTTTTCACTTGTACATGGATAATAAATGGTAAATAAGCACATTTTCTTTTTTATAGCAACAGTAATTGCGTTAGCTTGTGTTTCATTTTTATTTAAAAAAAAGTGCAGCAAATGTGACTTTCTTTGTATCTATTTACCTAAGGTTACCAAATTACAAAGTGTATGTAGAGTCAAACATTTCATAAGGATCAGTGAAAAAGTAAATATCAAGAAGTGAGAGGATTACCACCTGGAAACAATTTCTAAGAAATCTAATTTCTAGAAAGCTAAAATTGGAAAGTTGCTAGCTAAGTCCTGGGTATACATATGTCCCCATTGTTTAAGTCAGGACATGATTTTTTTTAACATTATGCTGCATCTGTAGATAATGGGATGCAGAACTCACTTGGAGGCAACACTGTGAATTTGGTTGACATCAGTGGAGCAGCAGGAAGCACTTGGTTCTGCAAGGTCTGCTTGTTGTCACTGATGCTAATCTGGTTGTTAGTTGTTGTGCTCTCACCATAAAATGAAATGGTATCAGCTAACTATCTCATGATGATATCTTGGTTTTCTCTGACCCTCTGCTACCTACTACTCTTTGCTATGGACTTTAGCTTAAGTAACTGTACAAAATATCTGCTACCTTAGCAAAAAACAGTGTAAAAAGTGATGTTACATCAGCAGGCTGGTGTATGCAATAGATTGTTATATAGCAAGCTTCTGTATTTTTGTAGTATACCAAAATGAATTTAGCACAGAGAAATAAAAATTAGCTTGCCTTCATTTCACAGCCAATGATCAATAAATAATACATTATATTCCTGAAAAATTAATAATAATTGCAACTCACAGACTTTGCAGTAGTCCTTCATGAATCTATGCAGTAAAGCTCTCATCCTATTTCTCTTACAGAATGTAACAATGTAAAAATGGTTGTGCTGGGTCAGAACAAAGGTACCTTTAGGCTGCTATGCTATCACTAAAACTGGCTGTAGCCCATAGTAGATGTCTTGGGAAGAATATATAAACAAAATAAAATACATTAAAACTTCTCCTTGAGCGTCTTCACATCCTCCAGGACTTTGTAGATAAGGGCTGCTGAAACTCGGGGTGAAATCTGGAAGTATATTAGAACCATTTTTTTTTTTTTGGTTCAGATGACTACTGCTGTGATTTATTTTAAAACGTGCTGTGAGCCAAATGCAACATCTATAGATTAAAAAATATATATATATATTTAAATTTGATTATCCTCTGTGACTTGGAAAGCCACCATCTGATAGAGATGTCTGCTCTTCTGTATGACTCCATAGTAGGAAAAAAGATACAGTGCAGTACCTCAAAAAATATAACACATTTTCTGTAAAGCAATAAAGGGTGCAGATTATATGGATTTGACTATATCAATTGTTTATGAAGCTCTCTCAGATTCTTTTTTCCCTGTATAAGTATATCATAAACATAAAGTCGTTAAGTTATCCTTGATTATTACAAAGCAATGATTTCCCTTCTCCCTTCTTTAAACTTCTCCCTAAAGGGCAAGAGCCTTTTTACGAACGTTTGAGATCAAAAACACGTGGTATCTTAGGAAAGCCACTGCTCATTTCTGTCACTGATTTTAGTTGAAGACCTGGTTAAAGATGCTATATATATATATATATATATATATATATATATATATATAAGATGCTATATATATATATATATATATATAAATATCATACATTAAATTAATATTTTCTCACTTGAAACTGAGTACAAAAGTCTCCAAAAGAACCTTCTGTGTCACTGATTCCAGGCATCTTTTAACTTACGAAGTACCTTAAAATCAAATAGCTTTCTTGCCTCCTCCATCCATGCTTGAAGACTATTTCAGAAAACTGCTTATCTGGTGGCTAGAAATCTTTTCTAATTTTTAGTCTTAATTTGTTCGTAGTTAGCTTCTCCCATTTATTTTCACACCAAAATCATCTTTTAACTTTAATTGTTTTTCTTTTTCTTTGTTGTCCTTTGCTACTTGTCCTTACTGTCCTTTACTGTCCTTTACTGTTTCTTATACTTGCAAAAACCGAGCATACATGAAATAATTCTCAGAATAACTATTTAAATTCTTCTTCTTTCTTATTTGTTTCTATTTTTTTCCTAAAATAATTAGCCATTCAGATTTGCTCTGTTAGTACAATTCAACTAGATACGATTTTGAAAAAAGTAGTGTCTTTGCCTCTTGCTGTTCATCATGAATATATTTGCACATTGTTATTACAAAGTCTATTTGATAAGATTCAAGGGGAGAAGAATGACTGCGAATGTTTTACCTGATAAATCAATTTTAAAATTCAGGAGTGAACTCCAAAAGGGTTACTTTCCAAGCCAATGAAATAGAAGTCAAGGTTTCAATATTCAACTGTGGACATTTGAAGAGATGATAACCTGAGTGTAAGTGGAGTTGGAACCATCAGAAAGATCAGAACTGTTCAAATTATCCAGTGTTTGATAGACAAAACAGTAGCAAGAAAATGTTTGTCTAGTTGCTGAAATAGTCAAACTTTGATATTGTAATATTTTTTACAAATTTAGTTATATGCACATAACTTAATAAAAGAATAAAATCAGACATGTTTAATATGCCCTGGCCATATGTCTAAAAAGTAATTTAATTTTACAAATTGATAGTGGCAAGAATGGCTGAAACTTTTAGCATATTTATAACTTTTTCATTTCTGTGACCAAATCTCTTCCTCTGATGTATACTTCATTATCATGTTCTATTGTTCTGTTTTTAGATTCTGTAGCTTATTTCCTGCCTTCTCAGTAATATCTATATACTTTCTTCTTTTCTCATAAACTTGATGAACTAATCTGAAAGGCTACACATTTTATCATTATGCATTATTTTTAAGCACCGTTCTACACTGGTATCATCAAAACCTCACTGGTTTATGAAAGCTAAGCTAAAGATCCACTGGGATAGTTCATCTACTTAGGAAACTAAAGTGAATCAACTGTATGGAAACAAAAATCTCTAAGTTGCAGCTACTGTGGTCATTTTCTTAGACATTGAGGTTGTGGGATTAAGGATCCTTTTAGGCATGGATTATTCAGGATCATATACAATACCCTGGGGAGAATATGAATATGTGAAAGTTCTTGGCTGAACAAAGAGGCAGAGGAATCTCAAGATGAGATATTCACATTACCGATACTGTTACTGTAAAGGCTATTGTGTATGTTTGCAGCCTACTATGTTGTCCTGAAAAGCAGATATAGGACAACTTTAGAAATTATTGGAACAATTCAAATCTAAGACAAATTAGAAGGACAGCAGGATTCTACTATACCTGCTCTCAGAACTGTGGACATTGAAGCAGCATTTTTCCTGCAAGCCCATGTGTCTTCACAAACATAGATTATGAAAAGCTGATATCCCCCTTTTACATGAACTTAATATTGTTTCACTGGTCAAAAGGACGTTTTAGAATGAATAAGGTAACCTTAGCCTGTTTCTGAGCATAGTATTTCATACTGTGAGGTAAAGAAAGTATTATTATGAAGGGAGTATGAATTATATAGAAATTAGCATTTAAGACTGAGTTTATTATTCATAGAAAATACTTATATTATTCAGTGTCAGCATAGGTATCGCATATACACAGAGTACTTGTAAGTACAATAATGTAGCAGTCAGTGTGAGGCAGTTGGCATTTAATTATGGTTTTTAGTTAACGAACATCAGATAAACTTAATTTGAATCAAGTAAAATGGAAATTTGGGATCTGAGCCTCTCTTTTTAGTTTGAAAACACAAGAGAACTTTAAAGTTACATAGTTTCTGATGCATATCAGGCTTGCATTTATTCATCTGAAGCAATCTGCACTTACTTAGCCACAGAAGGGTATAAAGAAGATGCTATTCATCTGAAACAATGATCCTATTACTTATTGTAGTTTCCATGTGATGTACATGTCCCATTTAAATGGAATGATCTTCACAGTGTTATAAAATATTCATTAAAAATTTCCAAGCAACTTGCAATTCAAAATGTTTCACAATATCTGCTGTAGATTAAAGGGGAGGGGTTTTTTTACAATAAACATTTTTTAACTGACTCCGTTTTTACATGTATATGTATTTATTCAAATAGCAATCTTATCCATTTATTCTATTTTAATATACTACCTTGAACCCACATTTTGATACCGTGCTTTGTGTGTGGCATTAATCAAGTTTAAAGGCCCCTCATTTATACATCTGTAAAATTTTAGAGCATTGTTAAATATTTGGATTTCGAAGGGAAAATGGTCAGCAACGATGATTTGGATTTGTTAATTGTGGGTGTTAATGTGAATGGAAAAAAAAAAAAAAAGATGGATAAGGAAAAAAAGGAGGGACCAAGGAGAGTATTTTCATAAAGCAGCATGAAATGCTCATATCATTTTGCTATTCGTTTCCAAAATTAATTCATTCTGAAAAATTATTTTGGAGCTGATGTTAATACCACTACAGAAACCAGTGCATTTCAGTTGAGGCAGCTGACTTGCTGGGGAGCCCAGACAGATTTGGTATAAGTAGGTCTAATTCCCTAGGCTCCCTAGGCACAACTGAGTTGTGCGGTTTCATGCTAGCAGCTTTTGGGCCCATTTTGGTCTGGGAAGTGTTCTACCAACTTCTGACCATCATTCACAAACTATGAACTAATTTCTACATTTCTGGCAGCCTAAACTGTGGAATGGCGGGTAAATTTGGACACAAGTGTTGTATATCAGATCAATCTGATGCTTTGAGCCTTTCTTGTCCTCCCTCCTCATGTTATTAGAAGCTAAAATCAAGGTATTCCTTTCCTTTGGGAGGATTGGCCTATTATATCTTCTCTGAAAATGCTTACTGCATTAATGTTCAGTAGGGTTTTACAGAAAATGCTATGGAAGCTGCTACTTTTTATTTTAAAGAACACACAGGGGAAGATGGGTTGCAATTCTCATTATACTCCAGTTTCCTCATTTTACATTATAGTTCAATGATTAAAAAAATCCACTCAGAAAGTGAACTTCTATTCCTTCTATATCAGAAAGCAAAATCATATAACCTGCTTACTGGCAAGGGTACTAATCCCCTGCAAAAGACGACAAGCACAAAGACATAAAAAAAATTCCATACCATGGTGGTTAGGAGGAGGTCCGGGGGTCAAACCCTCTCAAAGGGTTGTTATTCAAGCAGCTGTGAGACAAAATGCATGTAAAATGGAGCTCTATTCACTGTTTTCCCGGCCAGCAAGTTTAGCGCTTCTGTGAAAACCATTCTCAAATTCTATACCTCTCCAGATTCATTTTATACAGAGCCAATTCAGCTCATTCAGAGCTCTGGACTAAGCCTGCAGTCAGACTTATAGAAATCAGTATTATTGCACTTGATATTGTAGGACCTAAATTCCTCCTAAGAGCTGCCTCTACATCACTGTGTGCAGCCTAGGTTGCTGTGCAAGTTTTAATGACGTATATCCCCACACAGTGTCCTGGAAGGCAGAAGTTTTACCAATCCCAATGGCTAACCTTTTACACGTTACAGTAGAAAGTCAGCATGATGCTTCTGAATCATTTCTGTCCTTTTAGATCCTGCGAATTTTATGAGGATATAAATGATGTATTGATTTGGGGCCATCTCAGGAAAGAAGAGGAATGTTTACCATGAGTTCCGCGTCTCTTTTGAGAATTCCAGCTTCAGTTATGAAAACAGATTTTGTGATACAGGCATTGCTCCAAAAGGAAACAGAATAAGATCAGATAGAAAGTGGGTTGTTTTTAAGAGGTTTGGCAAGAATAAGCAGCAGGTAATGAAACAAATTGAATTCATTTGTGGTGCAGGCCCTCTGAAAGCTCAAAATGTGTAGGCATAAACCATATGAACGGCGTCTCTTCTAGCTGCCTCTGTGTCTCAGAACAAACTAGGCAGATCACGTTAGGCATCAGTTTATTCTTCAGAAGCCAAAAACCAGTTATCAGCTGGAGGTGCCTAAAAATCTGGCACGATTACAAAAAAAGCATGTCCTGGAAACAGAAATGTCCAAACATACTCACTGCGCTTAAAAGTAGTGATCTGACAACAGATAATATAGAAAATATCAATGTCACTCCACATAGATTTATTCACCTGTGATATGCATAGGCTGAATGAGGTTTTTTTTACAGTTATCCTCTCTAAGTTACTATGAATTTATAATGCTGCTCTTTAACATTTATATTTGTCTACGCTAAGGATGCAATAATTTATTAACATGGTAATAAATGTTTAATTCTCCTTGTCTGTTTCGTTTTATAAAACTATCTAGTTAACCTCATGATTCTTTAAAATAAAAGGACAAATGCTAAACAAAAAAAGTCATTTTTGTGAATGGATATACTTATGCACAGAATTTTCAAAATGTGGATATTTTTGTTCTTAACTTCTACTATTCAAGGTATTCGAGATATTCAAGATATAAGACAGAATCCTATGTTTAGTTTAATGTGTTAGGACTGATGATAGTTATAATTCAGATGGGATTGGGCTACTTTTTTTTTTTTTTTTAACAAGTGGCCATGTAATATCTCTATTGAAAATTTAATGCTGACATTAAAATAAACCCCATGAGTTATGTTTCCTTAAAAATTAGGAAATTGGCTTAAAATCAAGTGGTATTTTTTAGAATATATGTTAGGTTCTTATTTGACTCCTAGTTTCTGAGCGATTAGGATTCACCCGTTTCACATTTTCAAGTTCTTTTCTTCACAGCTCTTGATGTTAGGGAGATGCTTGTACTTTTCAACTGAGCTGAGGTTAGAATTCAAACACCTGAGGAAAAATGTCACAGACAGCTGAACTTCCCACATTGTTCTACTGATGTAGTGATGCACTACTGTGATCTAAGCAAAGCATTGAATACCTAAGCCTACTTTCTTGGTTATTCAAGGTTCATGAACTTCAGATGGCATTCGGGAACCTTATTGTTGAACAGAATATGAATGCTTCTGGCTTTCTACATAAATTGGCATTTCACTTCCAGGGCCCCCCTCGTCCAAATGATGCAAGCAATTTCCCTGCAAGCTGATGTAACTAAATTTCTAAGAGCAGGTAATATTATTTCATAAAGCAGTTTTCCAGAAGAAGCCAAGTTCTATGTGGTTAAGAGAAGTGTTTGTGTGCTGCATCAAGTTTAATGAGTTAGATATTCATAAGATGCATTCAGAAATCAAATCAGGTTCTGTGGTTGGTGTTAATTTGTAATACACCATGGACACCTTTTTATGAGTTAGTCTTCTAAATTAAAGTCTGTTCCGTATTCACCGCAAAGACAGTGCGGACAACTCACTGACTCTATATAATTTTAAATACAAAAAGAAGTTCTAAATCTTGATTTTTTTTATGGTGGTGTATTATATTACTCAGCGTAATAAAGACATGATTCACAATTATGGTTGTTTTGTGGAGATATCAGCTGGAGTACCTAATTAAGGTTAGTTAGGCTCCACTATGATATAACTGGGGAAACAGAAAAATTTTTGGTTTAGTTTAGTTTAGATTTTTCTCTAGACACTCCAGTGAGTTAACAGTTTTTACCAAGTATTAAAAAGATATAACATTTTAATACAGAAATTGATAAATTAAGTTTCATAACAGAAGAAATTAAGACAAATTACAAATGAAATTTTAAATTTTTGATTTTTCTATTTATCTGTGCTTAGTTATCATTGTAATACAACTGCATTCCTGCAGCTATAGACATGAAACAGACTTTTGACTCACTTTCTAGGCTGGTATTTGGAAGAGTGAATTCTCTGCTTGTATTTTGCTTATTGTTATTTAAAGAAAGTAATACCACTCTTTTTCCTTCCCTTTGTCTTTCTCCTCTCCAGCAATGACAATGCAGTTCATAAGCCATCGGTTCCCTGACTATCATGATCCAACTATAGGTGAGTAAAGATTATTCTGTCCTTCATCCCTTTCAATCTTTCTGCCTATTTGAGATACTCAGGGGTTAGAAGCAAGATTTGTAAACTTTAGATTGAACCTTGCTTGTCTGATGACAATTAAATTGTGTCACGGTCGTACCAGAGTCATTTGCTCCTGAAATGCTTTGTAGAAGATCTCTTTTAACAACAGATTTTTGGCTTCATGCTTTATAACTAATACTGACTGTGTAATTATAGTCACAGAAAAGAAAGCAGAAGTCTCAAAAGATGGAAAAAAGTCTTTCAAGATAATATATTTAAATAAGGTAAAAACTGACCAGTCTGGAAGAGATAGGTAGACTTTTGCTATTTTCATACTGTTTTCTACTTTTAAACTCTTAGTTGATATGTTTTAGAAAAAAATAGGAAGGACTACTGAATTTAATATACTAAAGTTGTGCTCTAGGAACACATACTCCGTTAACTCTATTGGATTTAATGGCATTATAATAATAAATATTTGCATGCATCTGGAATGCACTGAAAATCATCTTTTTCAGATGTCAAACACTGCCTAATGACTATGTTGCTGAAGTACAATGAGAAAGTGAGCTGGAAGAGAAATCTAGGATGAATTCTAATTGACTGAACTGTATTTCTATTTCTAAGTCAATGAGTTCAAAGTGATTGTGGCAAAACTGTATTTCATTTTAAAAAAGTCAAATATTTTTCCCTATTCTAAATGAAGTACAAATTTGGAAGATATTAATAGGGTAAAAAATGAAGAAATTTTAATAGCTTGAGCAGCCCTGGATTTCTCTTGTATTGTATTGAACGTAATCTATTAATAGCCTAACCAACTGCCTTTAAATGTACAGGCATCTGAGTCCTGTAATACTAAGCTAAGGAAGGGGCTTGTTGGGAGTGTCTGGGTGTATGATAGTCTCCATTGCTCTTTAAGAAAGCTAGCTAAGGTGCTTTTCAAGAAGGATTTCTCTTGATTTTCTCTCTGTAACTCAAGAATTCTCAAAAATCATCAGTTTCAGATAAATCCAAAATCGGTTTTCTCATCAAGCTTCTAATGTCCACTGATCATTCTCTTCTTTTTTTCTTTTAACTCCATACTTTTTTATTATTTGGATCATTTACACTGATTGAATTGAAATATTAAAATGTATCAGATAAAGCTAACCAAATGATTTCCAATAAAAATATCATTTCTGTGACCATTAAAGTAAAAAAAAGAAAAGCCCATATAATAAGAAATAAAAAAGAAGGAATATGACTGTATTTTACAGGTCTTGGGATGGTTTGCCAATGACCTGAAAAAAGTAGATGCCGTATGAGATATGTCTTGACAAGGGAGGCAGACAAAAGGGGCTTGAAGATTTTAACTATTCACCATTCACTCAAGAAAGATGTGAGTTAATCTTTGCATAGAGTATATCACATATGTTAGAAGTGTATTTCACCTCTCCAGTCTGAGACAATCATTACCTTGAAAATATCTGTCTAATATTTGTAATTCCTGTCATATAGTTAGCTTCCGCCTTGTGCATGGCAAGAATGGTTGTCAAAAGTCCGTTTTTCTTCGCACATGAGCATCTTTTGGGTGCTACTATAATTACTAATATGAATAACAGTAATAAAAATGTGATTTTACATTTTACTGGATGTTTATTTTATTCATTTAAGGATGAAAACTATTCACACATGTAGGAATTTTATAACCGTTGCAAAAATCATAAAATAAAATTAAATGTATCAACTCTAAAGAAGGCAAAACTACAAGGGCATTACAGCGAATTCATTTGTTGCACTCAGGAAAAAAAACCTAGTCACATGTAATTGGAAAAGAGGAGAAGAGAATTAGTAGTTAGTGACACCATTAAGTTATGTACATACATCCCTTTTCATTATTAACAATCCACCTGCCATCTATATTTATCCATATATTGTATCTTGTCATAATCTTAACTTATTGGTCTCTAGACACTACCACAATATGAATAATAAATAATCATAAAAAGAAAGAAAGCTTATGATGCATTGTAAGTACACAGTACAGGAATGCCTAGAGGACCTAATCAGGATGAAGGTCTCCTTGAGTAAGAGGCAGCTTCTACCCAGTAAAACTGACAGTCTAAATAGGAAAAGAGAGAAGGAGATAGGAAAAAAAGAAGTGAAATTTTGAATTCAAGTTCACATAGCTCGCCAGGGGCAGAGCTGGAAGCAGGACTCTGAGTTTTATCTGTTCAGCACTTCTGTCTCTCAGAACATGCTGAAAACATCCTGAGACAGGCTTATTTTCTATTCATGCTTTAAAATATGTACTGAACAGCAGAGTATAATCGTGTGCTATAAGTATATACGTTTCCTGTTGGATGCATTGCTGGTACGATCGCTCAAAGTTGGATAAAAAACAAATTGAAGGAATTATTTGTTGTTTTAAATACATTTAAAAATCTCGGTACACTGAAAAGGTTTATAGTATTAGAAGTACTATTAATACTTTTGAAATACGGGTCTCAAATCATAGGATTCATCTCAGCACATCGACAAGTAGGCATACAGTAGGTATTTTCCAGATATCTACTAAGATATTACAGTTCTAGAGAATGTTCTGGGGTAGCAGAAAAAACAGTGACCCAGAATTAGTGTATCCAGGGCCAAGGCTATGTTGATAACAGGAGTTACCCGAGGGGAGGTTATTCCTCTAAGGTTTCGAGGAACCTGTCCCCCCAAAAATGTTTTATGCAACAGAAAAGTTATCGTTTTGAGACAGAAGAGTGATCTGTCTAGTTAGAGAGTTGTTTCTCACAGTAAGCCAGCAGCACGTGTTGAGGAAAGAAAATAAAACCAGGTCATGTATGAAATGAACCTTTACGTTTTACATTCTCTCACCTTCCAGCAGAGTGGGAGAGCATAAAAGTGAACACAGCTTTTCAGCTATGTCTGAAATCACTGGTCTCTCTAAAAATCAATATATTGCCTTTCTTCTGTGTCATGCATTTTAGGTCCCTGGTTAATTTCTCAGCAATTTGTATCCTAGTTCTGGAACTCATGAGCTGTCCTGAGCTTTTCTGGACACACCCTCAGATCTTAGTGTACTTCTTTGAAAATAACATTTTCTGCCTACCTGTGGTATTATTTGTCTTGGATGTTTTAAGCCATAGTGCTTTCTGTGAACGTCACTGAGAAGAAGATATCCTATGAAAATAACAAAAATATTATATTATATGACAGAATGATAATCCACAAATTTCAAATATTAACCATCCTGCTAAGTCTACTATGCTGCAGGTAAGCTTTAGGGTAAGGTCTATTGTTTCCTTTGATTTACATGGACATAAGAATCTAATAAATGCCTACATGCTTTTCCTTAATGTTCTGGCACTAGCTGCACAAGTCTCTTTGTTCAGGGATGGTGTGAGAATGCTGTAGCAGTAATCACTGTACTTGTCCATGCAAATTTAGCCTTGATTTAAGTGGGCAGTGCTGACAGAAAGGATATTATACCTCCTTGCATTGTGACGGGGATTTTCCTAGGAGATGTACTAATAGAACTAGGAGGAGGAGACAGGGAGGAAAAGTAATTGGAGGTACCTTTGTAAATAACATTATTGTCTTTCAAATCCCAGAGGCTGATCCCTTTAAAATTTGGAAGAAAGACTTCAATAATTCCCTATGACTACTAAATGACTATAAACATTTAACTTGTTGCTATCCATTTAACTATGTTAGTCATTTAACTTTTCCCTTGTTTTGACCTCTTTTTGGCCTCTTATAGTACCCTGAAAACAGGTATAATTTTCCATGTTATACAGACATCTTTTGGTATATACTAATAAGCCTGTGGTCCTCTCCACCTTAAGCATTGACATGGGAATAGAATAACAATTTCAGCTGTTTTTTCATCTCTAGATTCTTGTGAACTATACTTGCAACTAGTTAAGGAAGATGGAACAATAAACTATTCCCAAAGCGTATGAGGATAGGACTGATATAATTTGGGTGATATTCTAAGTAAAAAGCAAAACTGAACCAGGTTCAGCCCATACGAAAGAGCCAAAAAACCTTCCTGAATGATCTATTTGTGATTATTTGTGATTATAAGAGACACACAGGAAACCTGAAACCAGGAAACTAATAGTTGAAATTGTAATCGGTTTTGCTTGAACTTAAAAATAAATGGCTGCCAAGTGATTTTCATATTTTATTTCATAAAATTCCAAATCTTGTTGATTCTAAACAGTACTTTCATTTGTTTTGGGTTTTTTTTTTTTTTTTTTTTTTTGGTATAAAGGACAAATTTTATGTCCTTACCTACTCCTGGTTCCATGCAAGCATATGCTAGGGCAATTGACTTCCCTTAGAAGATGTTTTCCTCATTTTAGGAAAGTATACATCATCTGTAAACTGGTAAGATAATGGGCTTTAAGGATAGAGTAAAGATGAGAATATGTTTCTGTGTTTTACCTATTCTAACATGAGGCTATGATGAAAATTTCTTGCTGTTATTGACCAGAGATACAAACAAGTCATATAAATTTAATATGCTGCTAAATGTTCTTCCCCTTCCCATTTCTGCTTCCCTGCAAACACACCCTGAAGAGCTTATTCTGAACACTGTGCAGTAAGGATCATGCATCATTAAAAATTCGGAGGCATTGTTTTTCCCTTTTTTGTCATAGTCCCTAAGAATATGGATTTCCTTATCTCTCCTTTTCATTATGGTTAGAGATTGTTTTACTTACGCATTAGATTTTTGTTTTTCTACAGTGACTCATATCTCTAGCAATATAGTAGAAATATACAATTAGAATATAATGATTCTTTATGCTTACATTTTTCTGTTATCCACTGACATTTTTGAAATGTTACTGGGGATCTTGCTTATCTCAGATAGCTGCTGCTAATGTGAGATAATGCAGAATATTTATTAAAAGAGTATTTCAATCACTACCTTATATGATATGGTAAGCTCATAGTAGTATCTTTCTTTGTAGTATCTTTCAAATACATACAAACATCTCAAACATGCTAATTTTCATCCTAAAAGAGCCATGAAAATAGATTTAGAATAATGTTTTTCTCCCACCTGAATTCCAGACTCCTGTGTTTATCATTTATAGAGGGACTAATTATACTTTTGAATGACTAACTGAATGTTGTGATGGACAATCGAACACCAGAGATTTTTAGAGACTAGTGTGAGGTTTTTTCTGAGGGAAGAGGCTGCTATTTGTTCTGTTTTTCTGAGCAGTGCATTTTTCTTGCAATGGGAATTTATTAAGAGAAGTTGTCTGATTAGTGACCATGGCAGAATAAATGATCATAGTAAACGGTCCCTTCTAGTGTATGAAACCTCTCTTTGTCTTAGCCGACTATCATAGTTTGGAAAAGCTTCTAAGATCTTGAGAAACTCAAATTGCTTGACATTTTGTACAAATATAAATAAATATGCATATACTTAAATATACGAATAGATGTTTGTAGATTTGTTTAGAGTATTGAGCAAATCTACTAACAAAGTTACTGAAAAAGTTAAAGGATATTTGAAGTGTTAATTTTGATGTTGTGACTTTGAATTTAATTCCACTTCCAGATAAAGCAGGAATAATTTCTGTATTTTAGGCTTGCTGCAGCCATTCCAGTTCAGACTTTTGAGACAGGGACATATTATTTTTGTAAGTAAATGAGGAGGAAAAGGAGAAAAAATCTTTTAGTATTGGACAGAGCATATGTGGGCAAAATTTCAGAGGTTAGCACTTCATGAAAATGAAATGATTTCAGTGCACATTTAATATTTAATTGCAATCAACAATGGGAACAATTTCCAAGCGGCAGTGAATGTGACCATTTTCTGGAACAAATGGATGAGAGCAATTTACACTCTGTACGTTCTTTGGCAGTATCACAGGGAGTTAATGCAAGTAGAGTGGCACGAAAGGAAGCATGACATAGTGTGGCAAACTGGACAGCCTCCAAGATGCTCATTAGCCATGTGACTAATCTTAAAATGAATACATAATGCAAACGAGATGCGAAAGCAGCTTCCTGTTTTGGTGAGATATCACTGCATGAGATTGTGTCAAATGAGCAGTTGAGGGCATTAAGGCTGTGTCAATGTCATGCTTTAATTGAAATGGGTGTGGGATGGGAGGCACTTTGGCATTAAGCACATGAATTTCCATGAGATTTCCTAATGTAGTAATGCATTCACCAATGCATTAAATAAAACACATTTGAACTCATCTTTAATAAACTGATGGAAACATGTGGGTGAATCTGAGAAAAAAAGATAAAATGTGACTGGAAATATTCTAAGCTTATATAATACATCCTCAAAATGTCTGTACAAGGAATATCATACTTATTGTCAGGGTACTATAATGGAGAGGACAAAATAATAGGATCAAGATGCCGTTAGTAATGATAGAGTGAAAGAAGACAAAGGTGGAACACATCTACTATATCAGAAGACACCTCTTACCAAAAAAGTACTGTTCAAATTTCTTTTTAGGGTACTTATGAAATTTTTTAGATTATTTCTACTATTATCTAAAACATATGTATGCTTGTATTCCATCCCTAATTTCATTTTCATTCTCATTTTCCCATAAAAGGTAAAATATTTGTGGTAATTGGAACAAGAACTCACACATTCAAACTGGATTTGAAATCAAAAATTATTTTTTGTTTTACAAGTTTCATATAATCTAGAGCTAACCAGTAGTGACTGCTTTTCATTTGTCATTCTCCATACATTTATTAGCCTTATCTGAGACTGGATAAACAACTTTTAAAAATGATCTGCACTTTGTCTTGAGAGTGTCTCCAAGGGTTTTCTGACTTTTTTTTCTAGACTTATTTAAATTACCTATATTTGTGTTCCGTATTTATCATTATATAAAATGGGAAATGGAAACATACATTTGAACCAAATTCTTGAATTTGTGTTGTATTATTAAGTTTTCATTTTTGTATCTGCATCATATGTCTCATTAAGGAATTAATAGTGCCTATAGAAAGCACTCTGATTTATATGGAGGAAGATGAGCAAGCAGAGGTTATGTCTACTAGGCTAGGACTGAGCTCCAGATTCAGAGACCTAAATTAAAATGTCTGCATGTGAGCTGTGTATCTAGGATCCTCTTATGTTGGATTTAGGGAGACTTCAGAATGGAAATTGAGGGCTTGACTCAGTTCCCTTATTACAGGCTCCTAGAGCCATTGAAGATTCCCTATGTTATCCTGCCTGGGTTTAAATTCTTGATTCACAAAGCTGTAGGTCTCCCATAGGTCTCATGAACTACCATCTGGCCCCCTGTGGATGTGATATGATACAAGACCTTTGGAGGATGTATGCCCTTCTAATCCAGGAACTAAAAACCAGACAACATACCTTAGAGTATATTAAATAGAAACAGACATCTATATGTGGGCCACTGAATAAAACCTGTATTTCCATTAAGTATAAGAAGATCTTCACAGATCTTGATGGTATCTCTGTGAATGTCCGGAAAGCCGTCTGTCAGTGAAGGGAGGAAAACATAAGATGGGAGGGCCGTGCAGAATCCTTATTATGGTGGGCAAAGAAAGAATCTTGGTATGTGTCTGGCAGCATGGGTGCTCCCATTGGAAGGCTGAAGAAAATCATAAATAGAAAAAAAAAGGAGTAGCATCAAAGAAAGTAGGAATGCAAGAAGCTCGTAAGTTGTTTCATTAGTTTAGACTACAATAAGGCAGTTAAAATGTCAGCCCTCTGCTTAATACTGTGATAATATCGTTCCATAATGAGAAACAAAGTATTTGAAGGAGGATGGAGACTGGAAAATCCTAGCAGATCTTTCTTTCTGCAGTGAAAACAATTTGTTAGAAAAAAAAAAAAAAAAAAACTCCTATTTCTCTTGGAAATAAATATTTGAAAAGGTGGTAGTTTCACTTTAAAGAACAGATAATGATAATTGGATCATCTCTCAACATATCAGTTTCAGCTGTATGCATTCTTAGTTCAAGGTGATCTTTGATTCTTTATTCCTTCCTCTCTTGAGAACTTCACTGTTTTCTCTGTTAATGAAACAGTCCAGACCCATTCTAAATATATGATGTTACTTAGATACATGATCTATAGCTCTGCTGTTAAACTTTCTTTTCCAGGACTTTTCCTTGATACACCAATTAGTGAAATCTAAACAGCTTGCAGACTTCATGTAAGATATAACCTAAGCAATCAATTATATTTCTGGGTGCTTACCCAAGGTGATTCACATCTAAAATCCTGGGCACACACTTGATGTCTGCTACTTTTTTGTCACATATTTTCTTACAAATGCAACTCATCATACAATTATTTGAGAGCTTTTTACAGCAGGTGACAGCTACTTGTCACTTAGCATTTTCAGAGGCTCAGGAAACAGTGCTTAATCAAGTAATTTTCCTTTGCTAATACCTCAGATATAAACTATAGCAGGCAGGCAAACGCAGTTTGTGTCTCTCTAGTGAAGGCTGGAGTAGCCGGCCCAGAGAGCTGTTCCTGCACCTGTCATTTTCCTGTTATCATTGCACCAATACACCTGCTCAGAGGTGGAAGGTTAATCAGAAATCCTTCGCTAGTATTTAGGCCTGCAGTCTAATCTTGGAAATGCAGTTGCCGGTCTGTGTCCATCACTCACGCCCTTGGAAAGCATAAAGCAGCGGTTGTGCTGGCAGATGCACTTCAGCCGTGGTGGTACCAGGTGGTAGCTTCACGTATGAGTGTCTGCAATATGCTGTGACTTCTCAGGCAGGGAAATACTATGTAGAGGAAATGCTATGTAGAGGAGACACAATGTAGAGGTAACTTGTTTCTTTATCCTGAACCATGAACAAGGAAGAACGCATGGGCTATCACATCTTAGGAACAGACTTTGGAAGCTCACAACTGATTTTGATATTACAAGATGAGATGAGCCAAATCTAACAACTCATTCCTGCAGAAAAGGAGGAAGTCCCACCCCCATCTCCCCTTCTCCCAGCCTTATTGGCTTCACTGGACTCCTTTCTGAGCTGATTCAACACTAGTCCGGAAGAAAACTAAGCCACCCCAAAACAAAATAGGCCTACCTGTTTTGTCTACCAGGTTAGAGAGTTGAATCAGTTAGCAAACAGTTCAGTAAGCTGCAGAAGTGGCACAGGAGATGGCATAGAACCATGAACTGGGGGAACATGAGGATAAGTGGACATGAAAGAGGAGAAAAGAGACCTTCTCCTTTTGGGAGAGGTGGCTTGTGAAAACTGAGTCAGTCATCTCACCTAGCTTCTCTCTTAGACACTAGCCTCTGAGACAAAAATCCCTTCCCAAGCTGATCTCTGTTCTCAAAGAGAATAGAGATAATTATCTATGCCAAAAGTACACATGGATTCAAAAACCATTTAGGAAACTGTCTGGAGGAAAAAAGTCCATCAAGACAATTTAAAACAAAGATTCTACTTCTCTCTCAGAAGGGCACTTGAGGTGCAGATACTTGAAAGCTGAGAGAGTATACCAGGGAAGAATCACTACATGGGCTTCCTTGGGCTACTGATCACTTTCCAAAAGAGGAAAATGGATTAGATGAACTGTTGACCTGCTATGATTTTACTCTTTATGTTCTCAGTTAGAGCCTTTACCTGCTGTAAATGATGTTAATTGATACTCTAGCCAGTGAACTGATGTTTCCTTTCTCCCCTGTTTCAAAAAGCAAGCAAGTGGATGCATGACGCTGTATTTCCCAAATACCTCTGTTCAACATCTGCCTGCCATGTCTGAAACAGGAGAGAAAACTCTTTCTGCTATGTGGGTGCCATGAGAGACATATGCTGCATGGTCGCATGGAAGAAAGCACCCCTACCTCTTAACTATTAATGATTCCTACTTATTATCATCCAATCTCCTTTAACTCTCTTTGGGTTAGAATTAAGAGACATTCCTGCTTTGGCTATCTTCTCCTCTCCAATGAGCAAAGTGTCAGTGGAGGATCAAATTGTGGTATATAGCCACTATATTCCTCCCAGATACAGAATCACAGAATCACAGAATCGTTTAGGTTGGAAGGGACCTCTGGAGATCATCTAGTCCAACCTCCCTGCTCTAGCAGGGTCACCTAGAGCATATTGCCCAGGATCACATCCAGACGGGTTTTGAATATCTCCAGGGAAGGAGACTCCTCTCTGGGCAACCTGTTCCAATGCCTTCTAGCTTAACAGTGTATCTGCTAAACATAGAAGAAAAATACTCCAGTCCTGTATTTAGCAGTGTTCTGTGATAGACTTTTAAGCACTGGTTAGCCAGATTAAAGTCTAGGGAGGACAAAAAAGACTTTTCTCTTAACTATGACAAAATCAAAGCAATTCTGAGGAATATTCTCTATTACTACTACTACTACTACTACTAGTTAGGGAAACAACTAGATTAGAATCCTTTGATAATGATATCTGTCATATTAAGAATCTAGAAAGAGTTAGTCAAGGATAGAAATCTTTATTCAAAATTTGTTGGCTATTCTACACAAAATAGACTTTTTTTTTTTTTTCCAGGTCAGCTTCGTACAGGAAAAGAAACAGGCTGAAGACCTGTATCTCAGCAACTGATATTTTTGCTTTGACTCAATGGAAAAATCCTTCTCTACCCCCGGTTTGATTCACCAACTCTTTACTTAATAAATCTATTAAACTGGAGTGGGGAGAAGTTTTGGAGAGTACTTCTTCTCACCACAAAAGAGCTTTCTCTTGGAGGTAAACTCTCAAGCCTTCCTTCAGACTTAGACCGATACACAAAACACTGAATGACTGTAGAAAACTGAGACAATAGCTCTTCTTAGGTTTTTGCTGCTGTAGGGCTTTTAGCAGAGTCTGATATACACAATCACAGTGGATCAAGCCACTCATGTAATCTGGGGTATTTAGATCTTAGTCTATAGCTTGAGTGTGAGCACAATGTCAATCTGACTGATGACCTTAAGGCAGGTGAGTTTGTTTGTTTATGCAGAACTATAATCCACAGTGAAGTCACACTTGGTTCTCTAATTCACAATATAAATGTACAGACATTCTAGATTATGGTTCATCTCATCCCAACATATACATCTTAAATAGGCCAGATGAATACCTTAGGCCATAAAGCTGGGCAGAATCCATCCTATCCTATTCAAAATTATGTGGCAACTGAGGAGAAGATTCAAAGATCCTGTGAACTAGATGACTGAGACTGGAGTGAACACCTAAGTCATTCTATGTCTTTAGCCCTCTGGTTGTTTAAGAGGTATCACAATGCACATGCAAGCATGACCAATATGATTGGGATCATAAGCTGAATTGAAATGAAACTTGCATCTTCTTAAAGAGCATCACCAGTGGAAAACTAGATTTCTTCTGCCTTGTATATTATGATTTATAAAAAATACCTCCTAAAATGATCTGTGAATTTGGAGGAGATATTCATGGTATGATATCCTAGATAGAGGTGGATGATTTATCTAGCTCTGTTCAAAATTCTTTGTCACAGGACAAATGTCTCCATTAACCTTTCTTTCATAGAAGCCAGCAGCCTTCTACACCCTACTAAATCCAAAGCCCCAACCAAGCTAATAGCCACACAGATGTAGTCAACTTGTTAATTACTCCCCCTGAAATGGCAGGAAGTGAATTCATAGCTGTCAGATTCCCCCACTTTATAGCACAATCACAGACTTGAAAGAGTAGTGAAATTGCTACCTGCTATTCTTGTTCCCCAAGATAAGGATACCGAGACTCCTGTTAATTATCATGTTTTGATTAAACAGGAGTACTTTGTTCACTTTGTTCATGTACATCTTTGAAGTAATTGGCATTTTTCTGGAAGCAGAGAAAATAATGATATGCCTTTATTAAATATTAGTAGCATAATCTATATTGTAAGTGGTTTCTAACAGAAAAGCGAGTGCTACAGCAACAATTTGCCTGAGTTATCTTTAGAATCGATTTGCCAAAATATTAGCATTTGTAAGGAATCATATTTTCTTGTATAGAACTGATTCTGAAAAAAATATTCGTGACCCAAACGAATAGTCTTATTCCTATAGGGAGGACAGTTTATAAGCAACATTTAGCCTGCTTGAAGGATTGTAATACAAGGTCTGATGAAGTGTTGAGTGAGTTTTCTGATACGAGATCTGATGAAGTGTGGAGTGAGTTTTCTGAGCAGTAAGTCATAGCCTTTATAAATATTTATATAAATTTAGTCACTTTGGTGCATGTTTGCAAATTAAAACCATAAATGGGGGCTTTGTTGAAAACAGTATTTACATCAGTACTGGTAGTGACTTCATTGGGCCAAATTATTCAAACAGGTTTTGTCAGTCTTCTAGGCAAATCTCTGCTGTACCTCAGCATCTCTCTCAGAAGTCTGCTGTTATTAATACAGGGTGGCCTACTCCACTTCCAAGGGAATCCTACATTTCACAATATGCTGTTATGTCATAAGGAAATCAAATTCGCCATACGTGTGTCTTTGAGAAAGAAGGAAGGGGATACATTGTTTTCTAGACTTCATCTTAATTATATGAATTGTAATTAGAATTTGACTGCAACTCTTAATGATTTTACTTTTCAAAGGCTTTTTGAACATGTATTTTGCTTTTACTAATAACTGATCGTCGCATCCTGCATTTTATGGCAGGAAAAAAAAAAAGAAAACCCTGCAACTGGAAAGCAAAATATTATAAATAGTAAAAAAAAAAAAATATATACTACTAGTATTAAAAAAGCCTATGTATCGTAGCAGAAGTCATCTGTACTGAAAATTTTTTGATCTTCAGTCTGCTCCTGGCCTAAATCTTTTCAGGACTAGGTAAATATTTTTATACATTTTTAGTACTCCACATATGGATTAATTTATTGTATTGCTAGGCCACTCTCGATCGTTTTTGAAAAGGCATGGAGAACAGGAGAGGTGCCTGAGGACTGGAAGAAAGTAAACGTTACCCCAATCTTCAAAAAGGGTGAGGAGGAGCCAGGGAACTACAGGCCAGTCAGCCTCACCTCCATCCCGGGAAAGGTGATGGAACAGCTCATCCTGGAGGCCATCTCAAAGCACGTAGAGGACAAGAAGGTGATCAGAAGTAGTCAGCATGGATTCACCAAAGGGAAATAATGCTTAATCAACCTGATAGCCTTCTGATGGGACAACTGGCTGGGTAGATGAGGGGAGAGCAGTGGATGTTATCTACCTTGACTTCAGCAAGGCTTTTCACACTACCTCTCCCATAACATCCTCATGGGCAAGCGCAGAAAGTGCAGGCTCCAGTGAGTGGACAGTGAGGTGAATTGAGAACTGGCTGAAGGGCAGAGCTCAGAGGGTTGTGATCAGCAGCACAGAGTCTAGTTGGAGGCCTGTAGCTAGCGGTATCTCCCAGGGGTCAGTACTAGGTCCAGTCTTGTTAATCGGTGACCTGGATGAAGGGACAGAATGCACTCACTGCAGGTTCACAGATGATACTAAACTGGGGGGAGTGGCTAACACACCAGAAGGCTGTGCTGCCATTCAGAAGGACCTCGACAGGGTCAAGAAATGCGTAGAGAGGAAATTCATGAAATTCAGCAAAGGCAAGTGCAGGGAACTGCACCTAGGCAGGAATAACCCCAGGCACCAGTACAGGCTGGGGGTTGACCTGCTGGAAAGCAGCTCTGCACAGAAGGACCTGGGAGTGCTGGTGGACAAGTTGAGCATGAGCCAGCAGTGTGCCCTTGTGGCCAGGAGGGCCAATGGTCTCCTGGGGTGCATTAGGCAGAGTGTTGCCAGCAGGTGGAGGGAGGTGATCCTGCCCCTCTCCTCAGCCCTGGGGAGGCCTCCCCTGGAGTACTGTGTCCAGTTCTGGGCTCCCCAGGACAAGAGAGACGTGGCACTCCTGGAGAGAGTCCAGCGGAGGGCTACAAAGAAGATGAGGGGACTGCAGCATCTCTTCTATGAGGAAATGCTGAGGGAGCCGGATTTGTTTAGCCTGGATCAGGAGGGTTCTGATCAATATATACAAGTATCTGAAGGGGGGGCTGTCAAGAGGATGAGGCCAGACTCTTCTCCGTGGTGCCCAGCGACAGGACAAGAGGCAACGGGCAGAAACTGAACCACAGGAAGGTCCATCTGAACTTGAGGAAAAACTTCCCTGTGAGGGTGACAGGTTGCCCAGGGAGGTAGTGGAGTCTCCTTCCCTGGAGACATTCAAAACCCACCTGGACGCGGTCCCGTGCAATGTGCTCTAGAGGACCCTGCTAGAGCAGGGAGGTTGGACTAGATGATCTCCAGAGGTCCCTTCCAACCTCAACCATTCTGTGATTCTATGATTCTGTGATTGTCATCTTACACATTCAGATACTCTCAGACATTTATGCTTCTCTATGTTTGCATATGTAGATGAATACATACATAACTAAACAAACACACATACAGACACACACGTTGTATATAAGCACTATGTAAGCACTATATATATTATATATAAGCACTATAGTAAGGCACCCCCATCAATACTAGTACTCACAGTTAAAGGATTTATTGACTTGTTTCATCAGAATATTTGAGTCTAAATTTAAGTAAAAGAAATATGATTGTTTTATCCTAGGCAATATTGTGAAAGTGTTCACTTTACCAAGGACAAGTAGTAGTGGAAAAGGTGGATCTTGGCATTGGTATTGTAATCAATGATGGGTAGGTTTGGATGGTTTCTGTGCTACCACAAACACACACTGAAAGTGTTATGTTCATATGTACTGTTGTTATAATGTATTTGCACTGTGCAATAACTTTTGAGTCCCCATAACTTTGTGCAAGGTGCTGTACAACTGCAGAAGGTAGCAATCAGTTTGCCTTGCTGGCCACTTAGATCACACATGCTTAACCTTATTTGCCTGAAAGTTGATCTCACCTTGAATTTTCTATTTGACTTTATATTTTGTCTCCTTGTTGATGAGACCTTGTAGATGGAAACTTCTCCTATACAACTTTTTCTGCCATAAATTAACTCTTAATTTTGGTGCTTCTTAAAGGTGACCCAGACCACTGCTGGCTGGAAGTAGAAAGTCATTGCTGTCTCCTTTTCCAACAAGTTTGTTGTCATCAGCCTGATAATAAGGAGCCAGTGGGAGAAGACAAACCAGTTCTGACTTAGATTCCAATTCACTCAGATTTCTGTTCACATACACCTTTTAGAGGACAAATAATGCTTCTTTTTGTGCCTATCACAGACTAAGTGAGATTGAGTTGCTTGTGCTTCCCTTCCTTTTCAGCACAGAATGAAAGAGTACCACAGTAATGAAACTGCAAGCTGACATTGAGGAAGAGATGCTTGCACATATCTATAGACGTGACCACAAAAAAAGGGAAGACAGAAAGCGCAGTGAATAACCCATTTCCCAATTTGGAAGGCACGGAGTGCATTTCAGGTCACTGGCAGAGCTGGAGCATTAGTACCCGATGCTGAAAATCAATCAGGCTCCTGCAGCAGCTGTTTGTTTTCAGTCTTGCCCTGCACTATACACATCTGAAACATTAAGCAGCCCAACAAAAGGGAGAAACTTAATTTCAGAGCAGCTGTTTTAAGACAGATACGTAATGGCATTAACGGGGAAGCACTGCGGTGAGGTGAGAACCAAACAGAATGCCCATTACGCTGACGAAGCTTTTAGTTCTATTATTGAAACCAGACACAGATAGCGTACAGTCAGGAAAGGAGTAAGACCATAGTATGAAAATGAAGACGGCTCAGTTAAAAAGTAATAATAATAAATAGTCAGAATGCATGGGACTCACTAGGCTTAAACGCAAAGCTTTACTGTGCTGCAGTCATTCTTGATGGTTTGTGGGTAATCTAGGTCCTGTTTCTCAAGGTATTTGGGCGCTACTTTTCATTAGCAGTAGCAGGATTAAGGGCATAAGTTTATTGAGAACCTGGGCATAGCCTGACTATGCCTCTGTTCTCCACTGAAGATGTTAGCATTGCTTATTTTAGGAGGTCAAAATTTGCTGAAAAATGAGGTGTTGTGCTCTTCTATTTTCAGACTTACAGAATAGAAATATCCCATGATATTTCTATTTGCATCTTTACTCCTTGAGATCATAAAATATTTTATGAACACTTAAGGTTTCACTTTTAAGTACCACTGGCAATACAGGAACATCTAAAATGGAACACGATATTTATTTAAGAACATGTCATAATGCTGAACCAGGTCTAAATAAAGGAAATGGAGAATTGAATCCTCAGTTGAGATTAGTAAGGAGAGCTGGAGAACATAGCAGTAATATGCTTTTGAATTTGGCAAGGTCATTTGAAAACAACATTACAGAATCTTTTCTGAAGACATATGTGGCCAAGACCTTGGTTTAATATCTTATCTGAAAATATGTTTATGCTAATTTGAATGCTAAAATGAAAACTGAAACAAAGTGCTGTGTCTCTCATCATGTAACTGTATGTATAATGAATAAATGTATGAATTCCTCTTATGATAAACACTAAACAAAGGAATGGTTTGTTTTCTCTCTTATTATTTTAATTTTCCCAAGGCCTATACTATATTCTTTCTGTAGGAGCAAGCCTAAGAGAGAGGTACTGACTACTTGGAATGCTCCATCAATTTTCTGCTTCTCTTTCATTGAAATGTAGACAGCAGCAGAGATGCCCAAAGTGTATGTGTTTACTGTAGAAACAGCTTCCATCTGTGGGTTTTGGAAGGCAGTAGTCAACTTTTCTGTGTTCTGTAAACCATCAGCAAGATTGTTCTGCCTGGAATGATGTTGGCTATTATAAATCAGGGTGGGCAACTTTTGCTGATAACACAAAACTGAGCAAAATCTGAAAGATCTGACCAAGCTACAAAGATGGCAGTACAGTGGCAAAAGCAGTTCAATACTGAGAAATAAAAAGCAGCGAGTACTGTAAAGGATGTCCTGAAATATTCCTAATTGCTGGTATAATAAAGAATTGTGTAACAATATGCAGAAGTGGAAATAGGAGATTTATTTAAGTATTGTGACTATTAGTCTGTTGTGGTATGTACATTCCTAATGTTGCTACTTCCCTTATTTTTAAGGATAGCCCTATCTATGAGTATTTACAGGGTGTAAGGTAATCAAATATGTCAGTTCTACTGACATAGGCCATTCATTGCTTATCATGTGTGCATAGCTCATAGAAAGGCAACCTCTGCGACTTGGTATCCTTGTCTGCAAAATGCTGATAGCAATGCTTACTCAAATTATAAAACAGGCCACTCCAGGAAGATAATTATATGCAAAGGGAAATCATAAGACCAATATGTTTTGATAGGCAATTCCTATGACATGCAAATTTTTATCTCCTGTCCGTTCACTCTCTTCTTAAAAATTCCTTGCTTTAACTAGAAACAACACTCACTCACCCAGATTTATGATCAGTCCTACGTTCAGAAGCATCTCTAAATTAAAATGCATATGTAGCAGATAATCAAAGCACACTTAGAGCTGTGTCTCCTGCTGTCTCTTTGGCACACAAGGAGAACAGCAAGAGGCAGAACTCCAGGTGTGACTGACTGAGCCTGGACTTCCTTCTGCTGGATTGGCACCTCCTCAGCCAAATAAAACATATTTTGGCTCATCTATATGTGAGAAAATCTGATTGTTTTTAAGTGCAGTTAATTGTCTACAAGATAGAGAAGATGAGAGAATATTAGTTGGAAGAAATATAGGCAAAATTAACTAGTGGAAGAAAGAGGCAACTGACCTATATTTCAGGGACTGGAACATGTCTCTCATGCAGATGAAAAGTCCATTCCAGCTCCCCTTTAAGTTGTACACCATCCAAGTCTATTTGTCTTGAAGCAGTTACCTGCTCGTAGCTGAAAAAGCTGTTTGATATATTTTTTATGAATCTTGCTTCTCCAGTGCTGAGATAATTGGTAGAAGCTTCAGCTTGCATTAATTATTGTTCTTCTGTCTTCAGAATGATATCCTTTAAAAAGGGAAACTGAAAAAAGTGAATGTGTTCATTTTACCGAAAAGACGATTTTTTTTTCATTATTTCATTTTGAAATATAATACTACAAAGGACAGTAGTACAATTAAGAAAATAAGTAAAAAATGCTGCTTGAAAAATACATTTCTTCTTGCTTTAAATGAGATATTCATTAAAGCAGGAAAGAATTAATAATAAAAAAGTATTGGAGCCAGTTGGTTCTAATTGTTGTTTTACCGCTTGGAAAATAGAAGATGTTCAACAATAAATCAAGTCAAATGGTATAATTTTTAAGCTGAAAATTTTACCTATTTTCATTCTAAGTTTTAATATTTTGTAGAAAATGAAATTCTTAAGGAAGCACTTATTTCATATCTATGCGATTATATATCTATATCTGTATTTATATCTATATAAAAGAGAATAACTTCCTATAAAAATTAAGTTTTGTCAGATATTTTAACCACTCAGTTTGGAAGTCAGCTATTTGATATACAGACTGTAATGGTTCAGGAGTTCTATTTCCTTTTTCTCTCTGATATCTACCAAGTGCTCATTTTTGCAGTGTATCTTTGAATTACTGTTTGAATCTGCTGCATTTTAGCTAAAACTATGTCTAGGATCTTATAACTAAATTCACAGGCTAGTAATATTGAATTTAATTTTAAGAAATATAAATGGCTAATTATTATCCTCTTCTCTTTTTTGTGCCTCATCTTAATACTTGCTGAAATTCCAGCCAGAGTTTGGCTTTTTAATACATTTTTAAAAGATCTATCCTTACAGCTGTAGGATGTAAAATCCAGACACACGTGTTGAACAGCTCCACGTTAACTTTACCGAGCGTTATATAAATTAATTAAGTGAAAGCAAATGTAATTAATTCACTCATTGTAAATAGTATAAAAATACCAGAGAACACTTGTAATAATATGAATAATTTTTAAAGAGAGCACATCATACAATAGGCTTGCTAGTGCTCCTGATGTTGATTTTCCTGTTTTGTTTCGTATACATTCACATGGCATTTCACTGGGACATCTTCACATCTGTTCTCTGTCTACCTGTTAACAACATGTTCCTCTCTGATCTTAATTCAGAGTTTATCAGTTCCCTTAGTGTGACCATAACGTGCGCTATGTTGCCTGGACTATAGAAGACTAGCCACATTGTAGTCTGTTTTGAAGTCCTTTGGGAAAGATGTAAAGACTCCATGGTTTCTAATTAGCAGAATTAGAGTTACTGATGAAACAGAAATATGTTGGCTAGGTCCAAGGGATCGAAAGTGCTTGAATCAACATATAGGCATCTCCAGGACGTTCTTGTTTACCACGTTTGTGCCTTTTCCCTATAGTCCAGCTAAGTCAGATAAAGATATTTTTCTAGATAATCCCTTACTCAGCTCTACCTCCATTACTTCCTGAGGTGAAATCTCAGTTTAAAACAGTTAATGGTAGAACAAGGACAGCATCAGGACAGCATTTTACCTCTTAGCTGGTCTTCTAGGTCCATATGGTATGAGATAGAATCAACATTTTCAATTTAGGCATCTTTCTTCTATCTCCTGCATTGGAAATATTAATTTTCCTAGTAGGCCGGGACATCAGCAGATATAGAGTAAGTGGAAGAGTCAGTGCTCTGACACTTCCACTTCCACTTCCACTTCCACTTCCACTTCCACTTCCACTTCCACTCTGATATAGAGTCAGTGCTTCCCAAAAGTCTAAGGCTTGTTGTGTTTGAGTCTAACAAGCTGGTAGGCCATGGCTGGGAGAGCCTTGCAATGATCAGCACTCTCATATAAGGTGTGGGCTGTGAATAATACTTCCCCCGATAAGTCTGAGCATCCTCTTAAGTGATTACCATAAGAAAAGTGAGTGTTCAGTCCCCCATTTCTTTCCCATTCAAATACAGGTTGAGGAGACCCCTGCTTAGCACACCCCATAGCTTTTTAAAATAATCATCTGTCCTGTCCTGCTTTTTGCACATACGCAGACAGAGAATATTACAAATGAAAGTTGTATCTTCTTCCTGTTTCATCTCTACATTTCTTAGAGCAAAGACGAATCCCATAAATAAAAATCTTCTTCCAAACACAACTGCCTAGAAAATCCTTTAACGTAATGTATTTGATCAATGTTCAGTAGAATATGTTTCACCAACAAGAAAAAAAAAAAATTAGCATATTTAAAGAATGAAAATAGGATCATGATTCTGGCATACCAAAACATAAACTGCTTGGGGGCCAGCATTTTGGCACAAGATAAATGGAAATAGCACATGATTTTGCATGTTCAGTGCTATCTTTGCAAAGGAAAAGGGCTGTAAACACAGTCTTATAGCCTTGCTCCAGCTTTTCGCAGTTAAAACTTTACTGATTCATATGGCGTGGTATCAGGGTACACCTGGAGTAGCTCAGCAGGGAATTAGACATTTAGATGCCTGCCCATTTACTTACTGAAAGCTAGGACTTATTTTCACAGAGGCCAGTGAATCTTTTGTTTATAACCAACCCTGGACTCCTAATTCATTTCCTTAGCAAATAAGACAGGAATTTTCTAGATTCCAGCTTCGTTTTTGTCCAAGTTCTGTATTTAGTTATGCAAATGTCTCTCTGCAGTAACTCCTTTGAAAAAAGGAGTTCAGTTTAAAACTGAAGTGAAGAGAGAAATAGGGCCACAGCACGCTGGCTTTAGGGTATCCAGCTGCAGAGCCAAGAGCGTAAGCTAAATTTATGTGAGTTGTATGTTAACTGTGTATACATGAATGTATTGCAAATAGGCACCCACCTGCCTGTCAAGACATTTAATTATACTTTATAGCGTTAATAATATTTATATGAAGGAAATATCAGCATTTGATTGTGCATATTTTCATGTATTTTGATCTTTGCTTTTGGTTAAAAGGTAACAGTTCTCCTACATGGAACATTGTCTTATCCAAATAGATTGCCTGAACTGTAAATAGCCTAATTCACCATATACAGTCCCTCTTTGGCATTGGTTTTCCTCTCCAGGAACCCCAAGAAAGAGATCCGTTGACTGAAACATATGCTGGTTGGAATGCTCTGGCCCTGCTCAGCAAGACAATGTATCACACATTTAATTAAGCCTCTGGGTCATCCTAATATCAATGGGATTAGGTATTTATTTAAAGCATGGTAGGTGTCAAAGTAGTTTACTGAACTGTGGCCTAAAAGAAATGAGGGATTCATGGAATTTACTGTATGTGATTATATTATTAAAGATAGCCTGCTACTGAGTACGCAGAAGTGGGCAGAGTTAAGGCCATGCAGAATTCTTCGTATCTGAATGCTTTATTTTACCTTCTTTGTAGATGCAAATGTGGTTTTTATGCTTTTATAATGTGTCACGTAATGAAACGTATGTATGGACAAGTTTGAATATCCCCATAATGCCTACTACCTGCAGTATAATGCTATCAAGAGCCTAGTCCTGATGGTTCTCTGGCAGTTGGAGTTTACAGGATTGAGCTATCGGATGGGGCCCAGCCATATGCTCATGCTGATTAATGACACTTCTCGGGTGCATTAAATGCACTTGTCTCCTCTTCATGCCTCACTGCACAGCCAAAGTGCAATACCAGTCACCCAGACCATTCAGACTGCTTTGTATTATTGTTTAATTAAACACAGATAATTTCTAGGACAATTCTGAGTATAAGCATGGCCTAGTATCTAAGGTCCATTTAACCTGAGGAAGGAAATACAAATGAGAGGGGAGTGAAATAGAAAGGTGAAGAAAATAGTTTATGTAAATATTATTTCACGTTTTTTGTTTTTCTCCTTCCAAATTTAGTTTGATGAAATCATGAGCTTAGGGAATGGTCCACCAAGCACAGCTTATCCTTTCACTCCCCTCCAGCCCTTATGAGTGTGAGGACACTGATTACAGAATTTATTTAAAAAAAAAATCCATTTGCATACTGTGCAGAGAGGTACCGAGTCCTAATTAATTGTTCTGACAAACTGATGTAGAAGCCCCCCTCAGCCAAAGGGAGATTTTCCCAGTAACTTGGAAAATGTCTAGCTCAGAATAGGAGTATTTACTTGAAAGCCTCTGTGGAAGTGTGACCGCGGTAAGTAAAAACCATCCTGGTGCGTAAACGAATACAGGGCCTCTGAAGCTTTGTGAGTTAAGCAGCACCTATGGTCTGTGCTCTCCTTTTAAACACAGGCACCTTTACTGCTTTAATATTTGGGGCTATGTCATAGAGAAGACTAGATCACTTTCCTTTTGCTTACACTTTTCAGCACTGGTAGGATTTGAAAAGGTGTCTCTTTGACTTGAAAGAAAGCAAAGTTAGGTCAGGCGGGAGAGCTTTAGAACAGCCTACTCCAAACCAGTGAAGCCATTTCATTTTCAACCCTCTGAGTTACTCCTATGCTTAGCAGTACTGCACCGTGTTTTTCAGAGGATGCCTATAAAACTCAAGTCCGAATCGATGATGAACCAGCTTATCTGGACATTCTAGACACTGCTGGACAGGTAAGTAGTTTTCCAGTGTAAACCTTTCTACCAGAGATAAAAAAAAAGATCTTAACCTCAGATAGGTGGATCACTGGGCTAGAAACAAGCTTTCCTATTCACACACAAAGGGAGCAGTGGCAGAATAACACTGAAGAGTTAACAAAGGAGAAGATTAAAGGAGCGTTTCATTGGTATAATAGAACTTCAAAATCTGACCAGAAGAGATAGACAAAATTAATTAAGTAGAAGATAAAAATTATTTCTTTTTCTCTTGTAGGCAGAAACATCTGTCACAATCATGGAATGAACGAATGCTACGGTTCACTTATCTCAAATATTTTTTGTTCCTGTTTTTCTATATATTACAGAGATATCTGAGTATACTTATAGATCAAGTATTTTTTTACCATTCTTCTCCTCGTGTTACATTTTATCATCAAATGTTCACCCATAACAAAAGGTCTTACTGCCAAAAGCAACATAGAGTATACATATAGCATGTATATATATGTGTACATGGCTGTCAGTCAACTAAGTACATTTTTCACTGACAGTAAGGCAAAGCAAAAGGTTAAATGCAAGAGTTGCTCTACCTGATTCAATTTATTTTCTATCCGTCTTAAATTTTTTTTATCGTTTAATCAAAACGTTGCAGCAGGTTGATCTTTTTCTAAGGTGTGAGTTGGGCTGTCTTTGAAGGCTTTGATAGTTTCACAAGAAACCACTTTTCACAGTTTATGTGCACCTTGTACAAGAACGAGTCAGTCCAAGTACCATAGGTCCTTAAAAAAAGAAATAAAAATTTCTTTTATTTAAGAAATAAAAGCCTGGAAGCTTTGATCTAGGCTTTCCAAATATCTGAGTGCCCCTAAGCTGGGCACTGCAAATAGTGGAAATGCTGAGAATTGGAACAGCATCAAGTTACATCAGGTCAAATGTAGTTCAGAGGGATTATGGTTTGCATGAGTTTCACTTGTGAATGAAATATAGGCCAATTTCAAAGTGAACTCAACCAAGATTCAGGAATCAAAAGATGAATTATTCTTCCTTGAACAAAAAGTATATAGTCCCAGCAGTTAACCGGGGACTTGCTGCTGAATCTCCTCTGAAAGTGTTTGATTCTCCAGAAATCTAAGATAGATTTCAAGGTAACACTCCAAAGCTTTGAATTTATTTGACCTAGAATTTATTATTGAAACAGGCCCAGAAGTTTCTTATGCATAATAATCCTAGGATAGCTTCAGCCATGATTTGACGGGGGATGGGGAGGAAGGAACACCACAGTTGCTGCTGATTAACATGGCTGAAAATACGTGTACTTTTGATGGAGAAGAGGATCATCTTTGCAGACTCAGGAAATCTGAACCTAACTTCAGCTGTATAATGTCATTAGTATGCACTTACTAGGGGAATTATATCTCTAGCTATTTAGTCTGGTAAAGCCCTGTATGTTTAGGAATCTTCTGTGTTATCCTTTATTATAGTTCACCATCTAGGTCCACTTATTCTACTGCTTAATTCTCTATAGTCCGATTTTGTGGAACTGTTAAAAGGCGAAAAAGTAAAATACATTTTATCCAGAGATCAAGAGTAATGATGAATCATAATTTTTCTACTCAGCTCTTTGCTAATGCAAGAAAAGGAGAGCAAAATGTTCTAGAGGATTTCCTCATCCTCATAGGTGCCTTTCCAATTTACTGGTATTTTATTTCTCTGGAGACTCTGGGAGGGTGTGTGATTTATTCTCTGCAAACTATAGAAACGGCAACTGTACCTTTCATTTCATGTAGCGTACAGAAGATAAAGAGCTCCTTACGTTGTGCTCCCACTCACAGAGCTGTACAGAGATGAACTACCTAATCTCAAATTTGCAACTGTCATACAGATACCATATACACAGAGGAAACAAATCAGCTTCAAATGAAAGCAAAGATGGATAATAAATGAACCAAAAATGGATAATGTGCTCTTATTTTGAACTGGGAAGGTAATGGGTTGAGCTGGAGAAGTAGCATGTTGTAAAAACCAAGAGGAATCATCTTCTCTGCTTTGACTTTTTCCAGGTATTTTTATTACTAGAAACGTTAAAGATTGTACTGTTGAAAAAATATAGAACCAGATGGTCAGAATTTCCTTCTCTTCCAAAAAAGTCAAATCACACCTTCTTTTCATTAGAACTATGATTCTGCCAGCTTCTTTTAAATTGGAAAAAAAATTGAGGTAAATGGCCAACCCCATTGAAAGATTTTTTAGATTCAGATTAGGAAGGGAAAAATATCCCTTTGCACTGACCTTTTGACAAGTAGCTGAAAATAAGCTACTTAAGCTTCCCAGTTTAAGCGAGGTTCTTATTTTGTCAGTCAAGTCAATTAAAAAAAAAACTCTCCTTAGAACACAATACAATTTTTATTTCTGAATTTAAATAACTTCACTTAAACCTTATTTTGAGATTTTCAGGGAGGAATGTATTGCCAATACTATGAATTTGATCAGAACTGACAGCTTTAAAGCAAGTTGAGAAAATCGGAACAATGTATACAGTGAAAGCTGATGATAAGAACAGTTGAGAAAGGCTGGAGAGTTTTAAAGTTTTGCTTCAAAAAGGGACCAAAATGTCTATAATATTAGAGGCCTAGAGCATGTAATGACCACATAATGAAATGTGATGCAGAGATTTTGGCGCAAGCAGAGGCCTGTGCCAGTAGCACCATACTCTGTAGATATATCAGCCTATGACATTGTACAGCAAGGGTATAGCTATACCACTTCAAGCTCCAAGTTGAACTGATACAAGAAAATCTCTGCTTTAAATTTCCCTGTACTTCCAGTTCTGGACTACTATCAAAGAAACTAGTCTCAGAGTATAGGTGTTCTTGGAAGCTCTTCCCAGTTTCCTAGGCACCTATTTTTCAGATTGGCTAAATAGCCTGGATTTAGTTGTTTGTTTTGGCAAATGCTTATTAGGCTTTTTGAATTTGCTGCCTCTCTATCTTCACTATACAACTCTAAAAGAAATTAGGGCCTAATCCAAATCTCATTGAAGTCAACAGCTAAAACAGCCTGTTTCCTTACAGAGGGCTTAACATTACTTTCACTCAAGTTCAAACTGAAAAAAAAACCCAAAGCATCATTCTGATGATGGTGTGCTCTGTGATAGCCTCTGTGGATTTCGTGTAAAGTCAGAGATGGTGTTGCAAGTTCTAAATCATCTAGTGGAAATCTCATTTCTCTCTGAGTGTCCTCACAGTCATAAATACTTCATCATCAACTTTGTATCACAATTTTAATCTCTTTAGAAGATCAAGGAGCAAAAATTCTAATTCTCCCCTATTTGGGAAACACAATAAGTCAACAGAGAGACCAGCTGAGGTTAATATATTTGGTCACTCTTCTATAAAATATGTTCCACCACATATGCTTCTCCCTTCCCTGCTGTGCATATGCACTAACTGAACACTCAAGCACTGACCAGATGTTGTGATTTGTTACTACTTAATATAGTTCTGTTATTGCCAAGTCCAGAGTGGAAAATCCACATCTGATTTTGTATCTGAAACTGGATACAAATCTTCAATATTTTTACTGGTAGATATAGTTTGGAGTGTCAAAAACATAGATGAGATTTCAGAAATACTTTTCTGATTTTCAGCTTTTGGAAATTAAAAAACAGTCAAACAAAGTTAAAAACAAAAAAAATGAATGAACCACAAGAGTTGCTCATCCAGTTATTGATCTTCCACTTCTCCTATATACACATAGACACTGTTGAAAACGACAGATTTCTCCTCACAGGAGGCAGATTGATATTCCATGATTTCCAGATACCTCTTTTCTACATCACTGGTTATCCTCTAATGTTCCTATAATATTTGTTTTTCATTGAAGGTGCAATGCGAGGCATATTCTGAGGGTAGCTGTGGCTCATGTAAGTAGCTGTTGCTCACTGAACTCACTAGCACTGTTTTTCACCGTCCACTAGGCCTGCCAGGGGAGCCCGTCTGAGCTCTTTGTAATCAACTTCAGGCAAAAAAAGTTTACCTTGAAGAATTTCAAGAATTCATATTGGTTTTGTTTTCCAATGGCATAACTGAATCTAGAAGAAGATGTCTATATTTAAGGATCCTATTTGCTGCTAGAAGGTGCTATCCTTGATGCCTTTGGCTCTTCTTTCCATAATTCTTCCCTGAAATCACTTATGTATGACCTGTTCTATCTTCTTCAGGCCAAGATGTATGATTATCTTCTAACTAATGTCTTAAAGTTTGACTTGTTCTTACTTTACACTAAGCAATAAATACAATGAGAAAATCTTGCATTTCTACATCTCTTTTCCTAGAACACTGAGACAAGAATCAAAGTGTAATTTTCACTAAAATGAAAATATCAAGGGAGAGAATGCAAATAGTGGTGCATAAATCTATCAACCTTTTATTGTAATTAAAGGTGGAATTCAGCAGCCTAAACACAGGTATCCAGTTCTACTTCAGAAAGGCTAAGATATCTGAAGATTTGCTTAAGAATTGCTTAAATATGCCAAAGAATCAATGGGAGACTCATGGCCTTTTCAAGAGCCAACTTGAAGCTAGGTGAGATATGCTAGAGAACGTAACATTACGCTAGATCCCCATGTTTAGAGAACAGAATTATTTTCTATTCTGAGGGGTTTTTTTTGATCCTGTAGACTGAAATAGGGCATATGGAATAAACAGCAAAGCTTTAACTGAAATCTGCAAATGCAAACTATTAACTGTAAAGACAGCTCGGAGTGTCTTGTTCAACCTTGTTCTTGGGACATTTCTTGAGTAACCCTCCCTTGAAACACACCTATGTATTTCTCTCTGTTCCTTAAGACTTGGTGGGAGAGAGCAGGTATTCCGGTGGTTTTCCTTCTTCAATGAGTCACAAACTTCATCTGCTTATACACATAATTGATTTAAACTAGTATAAATTCTATGACTTCCAGAATACCTGTGGGTGAAAATGAAAGGACATTCAGTCCTCCAGTCTTTTATTCTTTGTTCAGTTCCCTTCACAGTTATCATCAGAGACTGACAACCCCCAACTGCTCCAGCCGTGCACAAAAAGCCTCCACACGAAGTTGCAGAAACCTTCTGTTCACTCATTTACACTTTCTCATTTTCTCTTCTAACTTAAAAATATTTTGCTACTTCTGGAACCCAGTTTGAATTCCTCCTTGTGGAACATACACAGCAGTTATCTTTTCTGCTATATTTATAAACTGTTGACTGACACAGGAGGTTTTATTCTTGCCACAGGTTTGCTCCTTATGACTCATTACCCAATCTCCATATTTAGACCTCAAGCCAAACTTTAAAAGAGCATCAGGCAGAATTCCCTTCACTGAAAAACAATCTGAGGTGACCCAATGTGGAAAAGGCAAACTTGTTTTCAGACACAAAGCAGGCAAATATGCAGAAAAAAATGGATTTGTGCACCTGTCAGTGCTAGTACATTTCAAGATTATTACACCAATTTTTGCTTGTTAAAATGTGAGCTTTTTATGATAAACTTAGTGCACCTATATATTTCCCAAGTGTGCATCAGAGACTTGAAAAATTGGTCTTAAAATGTGATGGCATGTCATTTCAGGGAGATTTTCCTTTGTCTGGAGCTGTGTGCACATGAATTCATTTTCAAGCAGACGCTTTCAACCTGACAACAGCAGTGTGCTCTGTAGTGAAATCCATCTCTCAAATTGCTAGCAAATCACAGGACATGTTTATCCTGCCAACCTCCAGGACTATGATTTTTGCCCCCTGCTTCAAGCTTTGAAGAGGAACCATATTAGTCCCAAGAGCCCTTCAGATAAACACACTTTCTCAGACTAAACACCATGGTCTGATGACTCACGCAGGCTGTTATCTGAGATCCTTCTACTTATTATCTAAACATGCCGTTCTGCAATCCTGAATCAATGGAAGTTGAATTTCAGACTAAGCTACTGCAGCTTATCTCAAGGAAATGTAAAAAGCCTTTTTGGCAGTAATTATATCTTAATGGGCCTTTACAGCTTGTACTTTTAAGAGGAAAATAATTTTAGTGCACTTTCTGCTACGTACGATAGTGAGTAAATGAAATCCATTTTATTTTTAAGGCATAGTAGTGGTGAACTAAGTAGCAAGCATTAACATAGAGTACAGGAGAAGAACATTAATTGTATTTTCTTTATATATTTTTGTTTCACAGGCTGGTGATGACATAATCAGAAAGCAAATCATAGCGCTGAAAACTTGGTTAATTGCTTCTCAAGTCAAGCTGTTCCTTATCACTCCCATGACCAAATGATTTGTTCTGGGGAAGGGCAGATTTTGAAGAAACATTTATTTGGCACAGATATTGAGTGAAAAAAAATATTCCAATATATCATAGATTAAATTTCCTTCAAATTTTTGGCAAAATATCCTTTGGCTTCAGTGGGAAAAGATCTAGACATATACTGTGAAAAAGGAGTTTATTAGTTTAGCAAGAATAGGCAAGTAGCAACTAAGATTCCCAATTTCCTGTCCTGTCCCTGTCAATGAATGAATCATGGTGTAATAAAGGATGAATCAGTTAGTATTTCTAGTCCTGCATTATATTATATGTGTTCATGCTGAGAATAGCCCAAAACGTGTTATTTCTTCTTTCTCACTTCAAGGAGGGAGTTACTATACCTTGTAGCTCTCTCTGTTATTTTGGCCTCTACCTGACGTTATTTCCATGTCCCACTTTTCAAGCAGGACTTAAAAACTGTCCCAAACTGTGCTTCAGGATGTATTTCTTCAAGATGACACTTCCTCTGTTCCAAGTCATTTCTTAGTGGCAAGTTCTAATGATCATAAATGAGAGGATGTGCAAGGCTGCCATGGCTTTGTCAAAGTGCCATGCCGTGCCGTGCAGTAAGTGCAGAGGTGTGGGATGCACCTCATATATGTTGATGTATGTTTTGGTAGTCCCAAGAGGGACTACCCTTATCTATCTTAAGGTATTCAAAATGTGGACTTTTATATCTAAACTGGTCATCTAGATTGTTTTTATAAATGGTGAAAAGAAATAGCTATTTTGATCTCATAATTCCTCTCAGTCTAAGATAAATGTTTAAAATAATTCAGACGCCTTTCTGGGCTTGTTTCTTTTCATTTACTATGAGGGAGTTGAGGCAACTAAATAAGATATGGACAATTATGTTGTAAATATCTGGAGTTTAGTGAGATGTATCCTATTATGCTAATATTAAGGTAGGACCATCTCTTAGTGCAGGATAGCTACAGTGCATATGAAGGTACCTTAGGCACATGTTGTGAGCTGCATACAGTTGAGGTGGCACACATTCCCACTATTCCAGCTAGGGCTCTGTCTCCACAAGTCCCCAGAAGGTCACTGAGAGTGGTGTTCTGTTGGACATCTATAGATACCAATCCAGTGACCGTTCTTGTGCACTTAATTCTACTAAGCCAGCTCACTTGTACGGGAAACATTAATGCAAATGCAAAGAAAAGAGAATGGCAGGATCTCCTTTATACTGGAAGAAATCTTTAAGTCATAGGGACACGACAATTCAGGCCTTTTTTGTCACAGAGTCATACTAGATTTTAATACTGTCAGCAGCACAAAATCAATGCAACTGTAACATAACTGTTTTGCATTCATATTGGTGATGATTTATGTAGTCCCCAGGGATCACATTCTTCAGATAAACACTGAGCTAAATTTCAGTGGCATGAATGAGCCCACAATTGATTAAATGCTTCAAAAGTCTAAAAGAAGCCACCACACAGCTTGCTTGCTTCTTTTTTCTTTTCTTTTCTTTTCTTTTTTTTTTTTTTTTTTTTTTTTTGATTCTTCATTCAGATTGTATCTCTGGTGATGAGTAGGGCGCAAGGGAAGGGAAAGAAAGTCTCTCTATTGTGAAATTTTTAAGGTAAGCAAACTCGTTATGGAAGTTATCATGAGAGAATACATATGCAAGCCAGCATACCGTTTGCAGTCATTTATCAGTGCAGTGGCATGTCTGACTCCATCACCTCCTGCTTTTACCTCTGCAAGGCTGCACAAGCCTGACTGGGGAAGATGGCAAGTCAGCAATCCCCATGTAAGCTGACAAAAGGTTGATGGGATCCCTGGTGAGCCCTTCCTTGCAGCTGCGGTCATTACCTCTTCACTAGTGGGTTGTTGTCTTTTTTTTCCCCTGCTGTTTACTAAAATGTAATTACCGATCTATTAATTCTTTCCCTTTACCATTTATGATGCATTTGTGATAAAAGGCGAAAATCGGCTTCACTCTTTCTTGCATACCAATGAGGAGGGGGAAAAAGTGTTTTATGGTGCACAGTAAACTAAATACAATTGAGGGTTTTAGAGATAGTTAACAATGAAGATTGCTTCAGTGCGTGCATTTAAGAGAAAATTGCTAAGGTGTTTATCCCCAAGAAAGAAGCCATTAGCATTAATATGAAAGAAAAAGACAGTTCTCTGAGTTAGTGACTGTAGCCCTGACGCATTTTTCCTGGCATTCTGGAAAACCAATATGGTTATTTCATCCATATTTTGGGGTGAATCAAAAGTCAATATCAACTCCCAGGTGATGGACTGTATATTTTCATTACTGGATATGGCAAGCTGTTTGCCACCTTTACAAAAGCAGGATTAATAAAGCTCTACTCATAGCGCAGGTGCAGCAAACTGGCAAATACATTATCACCTGAGGGCAGGAGGGCAACTAGAGTGGGAACATCAATGAAGAGAAGCTGCTTAGAGAGAGCGAGAGAGAGCACCTGAGTACCAGAGCAGGTTGTTTAGTAAGTCTTTAGTGGGAAAGAAGGGTTGCTTTGTGATGTTATGTTGCAAAGTTCTGTGTTACTTTATTGGAAAGTTTTTCTGCTTTGTCTTTATTTCTAAACTTATTTTTCCTTTACTTATTTTTTTTTTTTCTACTGGGCTGATGAAGTTCAATCCTAGTTTATAACCCAGCAAAGGTGTTCCTTTTCTGTGACTAACAGAGCGCTAGCGAACGCAGAGCAGTATACGAACATAGAACAGCAACTGAATACAAGACGTTCTGCTGCTAGCTAATGGAGCTGTGCAATAGTGATCCCTCAGGGCTGAGAGTGCGAAGGGACATCTCTACCTGCCTTATGTAAGACTTAATCCTGAAGGGTCTGTGAATGGGAGCAACACCAGATATGATGGGAAGAAGTATCATAATTAGAAAGAGAAGAGGAACCTGAGTCTTTAAGCCCTTATTTAGAAAAGGATGTGAATTCACAAGTGATAGAAAGAGATTTCTCACAACGATTTAAAGAAGCCAGTATCTAACATCACAGACTCTGGTGGCTTTTAGACAGGAAGAAAATTTAGGCTTACCAAGTCAAAGTCTCAGACGCATCTGAATGAAGATGAGGCTAATACCCACATGAATGAACCTGCTATAGTAATTTAGATTAAGAAATAAAAACTTTACAAAATTAATTCAGTCTTTATAGTAACAACTTCAAAGATTTATAATCTCTGAGTACTGGAAAGATGTTAAAGACGCATTAAACAGTGTGGAGGAATACATCTCTTTCTAGGCAAATCCATTAGTCTTCTTCAGAAATAAGCATGAATTGAGGTATAGTGTAATGCCAGCTCCTGTCTGCAACTGAAGACCTTTTAATAGAGGGAGCAGCTTGACCCTGAAGAAGGTAAGTGTGGGAGAAGAATAGGAGAGGGAAACTTAACGAATATTTCAGGCAAAATTCTGCAAAGTTAGGGAAGTAAGACTATGTTTGCACTGCAGGTTCGGACTCAGTCTTGTCTTATTTTTTAATCTGCTGACCATCCATTCAGTCAGCAGACTTAGCTTGGAATATCTTCTTTCCCCATAGGCTGGGTCTTGAAATGCTAAAGAGTCTCTTTCATTTGGTCTAGCTGGGTGAGCTTATCTCCTCAGTTTCCAGAGTGTGTACTCACCCAGAGAAAACCCTGGAGACTAGCAGCTAAGAAGTGATGCTACTATTTGTCACAGAACTGAAAATCATACCTACATCTCCCAGCTCAGGTTGCCTGTCATGAATATTCTCCTCCTTCCTGTCTGTTTCCCTCTCCAGAGAAATAAAGTAGATAAAATAGGTGGAGAAGTGGCCAAATAAATAGACACTGCGTTCAGCAGGGTTGATATTGCTTTCATTTGTCCTCCAAATTATGGATTAATTTCAATATCTATCTCAGCTTTTTATTTGTTGTACATTCCCAGAGTTAAGGAGAAGCTACTGATTTTGTGCAATGTGGAGTTCATAATATCTCCTTGGAAGGCTGTCAGATTAAGTTCAGAAAGACATTAGTCTGCTAGGAACAGGGACTGCATCTTTCATGTTATCTTTGTACTGGTCACATCTTCTGTGATGTGCATTTTGTCCCCAGTACAAATTCATAGAAGGAAAGGGATATTGCTGTTTTATAGCAGGATTCCTTCCTGTAATTACAAGGCATGAGAGACTGACTGATCATTAATCAAGGGACTGAGTATAATAATAACATACTTCTACTGCAGGCTTATGGGCTAATTCTCATTTATACTAATCCCATTTTGAACTGTTCCTGGATCATTACTACAGCAGGCAAAAGGAGTCCTGAGAGGGTGTTTGATGTACAGCCAGAAGAGTGTAGAGACTTAGTCCAAGGAAGACTCCAACCCTGCCTTCCAGTATTTAAGTCGGAGCCCTAGCATTTTCTTTAGCCTGTGTCTGAGCTATCCTCAGCTCTCCTTCCTCTCAGTGATGTGGCAGATGGTTTCGGCTGGCACAGGTGGCCTAGTACCACCTGCTGCAAACTTCTTTCTGTACCTTTTGCTGCACAGTCCCTTTTGTTCCTGTTGTTTGCAAAGGATGACTGGGAAATGGAGGGAAGCAAGAAAAGAGAGTGAAGTGATAGGATGCTGATATCATGCAGTGCTTTTTTTGTTTTCTATTCTGCCATCATTGGTAACCTATAGCTGGTGCATGGCAGGGTTGCGCAGGCAAAGGTAGCAGGTTTGCAACTTTGATATCTATTTGTTTTCTCCTAATGTACCTTTTCCCATGCTAAGGAATAGCATCTCCCACTGCTGCTTGCCATGACGGGAAAATCATCCGTTGGATTTAGGTGCTAAGTGCTATTTCCTCCTGACCTTAAGAACTGCACTGGAAACACAACAGCCTTGCAGAGCTAATTTAAAACTTTAAAATGAACAAGAAGAGAAATCTTATTATCCAAACGCACGAGGGATATGACTGAGTGGAGGCTGTGGCCCATATTGTAGGCCTCAGAGTGTCTGTGCTAATTATCTGCAGCTGAGGTAGAGAGGGAGATAAGAGGGAAAGTCATCCCAGATGTCTTAAGGACTTCTCTTAGGCTGGAATGAATCACTTTCTGGAGCTGGTCATCTCTGTTGACTGCAGACAGAAACTTGAAGACTGATACAGAATAAGTGTCTACCTTCTCAGTGGCAGAAATCAGAGGAAACAAGTCCCATCCTTCGTGTCTATATTAGTAGCTGAATGGTGGTGATTCTAAAATATAATATCCATGCAGCTTCCTGTCTGGAAGCTTTCTTATTCTGAACATAACTGCTGCAATTTTCTTGCTGCTTACTTTTGCAAAAAAAAAAAATTAAAAAGCTTCTAAAGGCTACTGGCTTCTATACATAAAAAGATGACAAAAAAAATAGTAAAAAGGCAAATGAGTATCACAACACTTCTCAGTTAATGTTATAATCTTTCCTTAGATAAATCTGCTTCAGAAAGTAAAAGAAAAGGAAACTGTGACAGATGAATGATATATAATTCCAGTGAAGTCAGCTGTGATGTTTATTAACAGAGAATTTGTTAACACAGAGATAAGGCAGGGTTGCACTTTAGCTTTGAAGCATTTGCTGCTAAAAATTAATCTTTGACCATATTGGCAAAATCTTTCCTGAGACTGAAGAAATTTTCAACTTCCTTGTAAACAAATTTCTGAATTAAAAAAAAAAAAAAAAACAGTAGATCAGTATATTTTAGCATAGTTCTCTTATGATATATGTCTTTCAGTTTGGATTCTCTCACTATTTGAAGGATTTATTTTTCCACGCTAAGTTTCCTGTGTCCTTTTTTGTTCAATTTATCCTTGTTTGTTCATTGTCATAGACGAACAATATCCTGTCTGTTTCCAAGAACACCCCCCTGGTGTTCACTAGAAATGTAAAAAAATCCTTCATAATAAGAATGACCCCTGTGGTAATCAGGGAGACAGCTTTGATTAAGAACATCTGTTAGCAGATTCCCGGTTCTAAAGTCAAGCAGAACATAAGACGAGAAGATATAGAAAGTGGCATTTCTCAAACTGTGAGGATGGCCTCCCTGGGGAGGCTCTGACCTCTTCCAGAGATACATGCCAAGATGGTAAAAAAAGAACAGACATCAAAATGTGTGGAGTGTGTGTGCAGTTTGAAAAACATGACACCTTTGTTTCTGAGGTGCTGCATCTTTACATTTCTGAACACTACACTTCTGAGGAGTGCAGACAAGCACTGCGCTTCTAAGCGCTGCATCACGTTTCCTCCTCAAGCGCACCGCTACCCATGGAAAAGAGAAACATACTGTGACCTCCTATACATTGCCTGTGCCCTTTTTAATTATTATTTCTTCCCTTCTCCCTTTTCTCTCTTATTCTTCAGGTGCTGGCAAGTCTGTCTATTAGCTAATGTGTAAGATTGGGATCTGGGAGACTTGGCTTTAATTCTTCGTTCTACTGGTGTAAAAAGGAGATGTGGAAGAAGCTACGTCATAACAATTGCTATTTTGACCTGAGCAAAAGTTTTTCTAACCCAGCTGTCTCTCTCCAACTTTGCTCAGGAAGCAATGCTTAGCAAACAGTAAAGAACCAGGCGTTCATACAGTGAATGTTCTGAAATACCTTCCTCGGTTCTTTCAGTCAGTAAGACAGGGTTGCCCTGAGCTGAAAGTTGAATCCAGACTGTCTTGTTTGATTAAGACCCATAAGCTAGTCCTTCATAAGGATCCAAGGATCTATGTATCTAACGCTACATAACTTTGCTGCTTAGTGCCTCAGTTTCTTCTCCTAGAGAGATAATGATATTGATCTTATTCAAAAAGGATTCTAAGCAGCAATGGAAAAAGGATAAAAGCCCCATTTATATGAGAACAGTATGAACTTAAAAGCTAATTAAAAAATATGCATCTTGCTCTTTATCAAAAGCAGGATAAAAGAGCATAAATCAGGAGATGAATCAAGATGATAACTGTTTTCTTCTTCACTAAGTTGCTCTTCTAAAATCTAAGATGAAAAGAGGGCATTGACAGGAGATCAACTTAGCTGGACAAGCAGTGACAGGCAGTATTTCTTGGGCATGAACAGATGGGATTAAGAAGGCCAAAGCATTGCTGGAGTTGAAACTTTTGACAAATGTGAAAGGCAACCAAATAGGTTTTCCAAATGTATACTGGTCACTAAAGGAAGAACAGAAAAAACGTGGGCCTGCTGCAGAAAGGCATGGGTAGCCTAATGACAGAAAGGACTAACGCACTCAGGACCTTCTTTACCCCAGTTTTTACTGGCAGGTTCTGATACTAGGCCTCCCACATCTTCATGCCTAGCGGGAAAATTTGAGGGAGAGATATACAACCCTTGGATGGGGAGAAGGGGAGGGGTCAATTAATTTGGGAGGAAGTTAGTTAAGCTCAGTGAACGAATGTAGTTGGCTGCGATGCATCTGAGCAAGTTGAGGGGGCTGCTCATGGTGAGGCTTATCTTCTTTGAAAGATCAGGTGAGATGCCTGACTGCTGGAAAAAAGGCAAATGTCACATTCATTTAGCAGTGAAATAATCATGAGGAGATTTTCTTGCTAACTTTCCTTAGCAATGCATTGACTTCTGCATTGTCATATGAGGATTAGTTTCAGCTTTTTCTGTAATCAGTTATATTAGAAAAAGAAAAGAAAAATATTATACTGCCTTCTTTCAACTCTGAAAAAAATTTTATTCTGTTTCTATAAAAATTTACTTCTAGTTCTGAAGTATAGCAGTAAGATGATGATTGGTTTCAAAAGGTTTCTTATCACACTTTTCAGTTAAGTCTTAGTCATAATACACAAGAGAATATTATAGATTGATGTCAAGTTGCAAAGTGTTACAAGCATGACAAATCTTCATTTTAATTCTTAGAATTGATTTCATTTTGAGGAGGTGTGATTTCCTCCGGTCTATTTCCTTTGGCATTTACTGAAATGGGAATGTTTCCTTTTTTTTTTTTTTCCCGTTAGTAACAAATGACATCTAGTACCATTCCTGAATAATTAACAAAAAAAGCCACAATAATAGTAGGAAATAGTTGAAGAAGATATTAGTGTGCCAGCTGCACAGATACACAGTTGCTTGTTTTATAAGAGAATCAAGGGAAATACAAAAATGAAAACACTGAACAACTTCCAAAATCTTTGGGTCCATCCCCATCTAGCTCTGAATTTCCAAAAAATCCCAGTGAACATGGATTTGTGTTTTGATTCTGTTTACTGTAGAGATACATGTTGGCTGTGAAATGTGGAATAGGACTTAAATCTCTTTAATCAATTTTTAGTTCAATTACATCTTAGTCCTCTAGTTTGTGTGTATAATATACATATATTTTTGCAAGGGTTATATTATGTTTATTGGGAATTGTATTTGTTGTTTTTCTGAATATATGTCATTATGCTAGGGTTCTTGGTAAATAGAAAAAAGGAGCATTTTGGAAATCTAAGAAGGGGCTCAAGATGGGCCCAAAGGTTTTGCAGCTGGTTTTCTTATATTTAGCCTTGACTCTATGATAAGCCATTATGCCAAAGGGAAAAAGCTAATAGGTGAAAATTAAGATCAAAAAATAAGACAGAAAGTGACTAACTGAGTTAACAACAACCAAAAAACAAGTGGGTGTCCCCAGTCTGCTTTGTATATGATAATTAGTGCATGCAAAAATGGATAACTGCAAGCATGACACCAAGGTATTTTGGCTGTTTGGTCTAATACATCAAGTGCAATAACATGTCATAATAAAAAAACTGCAGAAGTAAATTGATTCATATCCGTGCAGTCATAATTATGCCCAGGTATGAACCAGAACACCTACATAGGTGACTCGAACTCAAGAATTGCAGTGCCTAAAAGTGGAGCACTTTGTCCCTTTGGAACGATTCACAATGCATAAAACTAGGAACCCAGAATCCTTTAGCAGTAAAGCAAAGCCATTAAGCATTTCTGAGGAATGATCCTGGGAGTTTGCATGGTGCCGCAAGTCACTTAGAATTAGTGCTTAAACAGGAATATGTGTCTGAATTCCTTCTTTGTTTGCCCTTTAGGGCTATAAATGAATGTCTGAAGTTAAGAGCACTTCCTAGAGGTGGATCATCTCAGTGAGCAGGGCTCATCTTTTGCAAAAGGCTGAGGAAGATAATCATACAATGTTATAGCAGTAGACTTATGAAAGCCCTAACCCAGGAAGAGGGGACATCTGGGCTGTGATTTAAGTTCCAGACCAAAATATCTATTTTTGTGTGTCTTCATGGGAGCTAGAGGCTTGATTTCCTTGTCTAAATGTTCAGCTCAGCCTCAAATACATAACTATTTTTCATCAGTAGAAGCAATCTGTAGTCTGCTAATTGTATTGACTAGTTTTCCATTAAATATAATGGGAACTTAGATAACAACCTACAACTGCGCATAGGCAGCTAAATCAATAAGTCTTAATCTGCAAGCTTAACTTCAGGTGAGGTTTTCATTGTCTCTCCAGCCTGAGGGGATCCTGGCCTTGTTCAGCTCCTACAATAAAAGAGAGAGTCCTTCTAATCAGGCTACGGAATAGTTCTAGGTGAAGGGTGCAAACAGAAAATAAAATCAGGGGGATAGGTGGAGAGAGCAGAGATCTCTGTTCCAGCAGAAAAGCCTGGGATCTGAAAGCAAGAAAAGCTATGTTTCTGTGCTTAGTCATTAACTCTTTCTGCTAATAACTGGTAGACCTTAGGTCTGGTCTCTGATTTGGTGTTGCTTCATTTAATCCAGCCGCTGTGTAATGTAAATGGCAGGCAAATACGTGAGAACAAAGGCAAGCTCTCTATTCATTTTCTTGCCCTAAACAACAGACTGTAGCATCCTTCTTGTAGCATCCTTCTTGTCTGATGTGTTCTGTGTTTCTCCCCACCACCACTGCACTTCTTACACATCCAGTTTCAACAGGACAAGGTACAGCATGGCCTAATCCACACTATTGTGCAGCTCAGTGGTTAATAAACTCTCCTGGGATGCCAGTGGTGTTAGCTTAGACATTTTGAAATTCTGAGTAGGTCTTAAAGCAGAATCTTACCCTTAAATTGCCTATTAGTCTGGTATTTTGGAGCTTAGTCTATGAACTTTTTCCCATAGCAGGTGAAATATTTTGAATGATATATAAGAAACCCCTTGGGTAAAAGATACATCATGAATAAATGATAATGGTCAACAAGAAAGTCTATTCACAGCAAGTGTTATCAATCAACATGAGTGACTATTGACAGAGATTTAAGGCTGAGACTTTTTAAAAGAACATGAGTGATCCATTTCCCTTCAATTTTCAGTAAGAATTGAGGCTATATATATATGTTTATATATTTATAACTTAAACTGTTTTAAAAAATCCTAGGCTAAAATCTCAACAGAGAGAAAATTTCAGGACTTGGTATTGCATGCTGCTGCTCATAGAAGTGGTCCAACGTTGATATGTGTATTCCTTGCTTTATCAGACCTTCCTGCATCTTAATATCTCTAGGGAACTGACTCTGTCAAGAGAATTCTGATTCTGACCGACTGTTGCCATGGTATTGGATTATTCTGGGCTGTGATCAAGAAGAGCAAACAAACTTGAAAAAGGAACTGGCTTTAAAACACATTCTCAACTCACAGTATCTGAGATTAGTTTTTTGAAAAGTAAAGCTTGATTTTTCTAGAATGTGGCATTCTTTAAATACTTTGTAAAAAACGTAATGTTAACCAAAAATGTTGCTCTAAAAATAAATACATAGACAAATAAATAAAAATACAGGAGTAGAAATTTGGGATGATTCTCACTTCATTCAAAATTGTTCATTTCATTTTAATGGTGGTATTCCATACTGAATTGAAAACCCCTGCTTCTCTGCAAACATTTAAAAGACCAGATTCTTTTTACAGATTACATTCCTATTTTTCTAGGCACTGTTCCAAAGCTGGTGGGAGTCAGTGAATGTCTTTTTGATATTACTGGGCTTTTGAATCGAGTGCATAATAAGGAGTTCATACCTGTCTCCCATCCCTAGACAGTAATATAGCTCTTCTTTTGCACTTGTTAGTATCCACTGAATTGAAAGTCATCTGTGTGTACCAGAAGTGCTGTAGAAGGTTCGAGAAATACATGAGACAGCACTTGCTATATGCAGGAACCAGTACAGGAAGTTGGTATTTTTAGAGGACAGAGTTCCCCTGAGGAAGAAAAAGGAGAAAAGGTCCTAAGAGAAATCTTATGGTGCATTATCCAGGAGGATGAGCCCAAAGGATGCACAAGTGTCAACAAGCAATACTTAAAACATTAAAACAAGCAACGTGAAATTATTTGGAGAAAGGGGAAAGTTTTTAGTAATCCACTATTTACAGATAGATAATTTTGTCTGCCAAGTTGCTGTGCATGTTCTTCTCATTCCACAGGCAGAGTTCACAGCCATGAGGGACCAATATATGCGAGGCGGAGAAGGCTTCATTATCTGCTATTCCATCACAGATCGCCAATCTTTTCAAGAAGCTGCTGAGTTTAAGGAACTCATTTATCGTGTTCGGCACACCTATGACATCCCCTTGGTGCTGGTGGGAAACAAAATAGATCTTGAGGAATTCAGACAGGTAAGCAACTTCTCTGCTGTTTCGGGTTCATTTTTCCTTTGCTATCTCAGGGATTTTTGTAGCATATGTTGTATAGTACTACTGTGAATTAGTAGCACGAAATGAAGTTTAATCAAAGAGCAATATACTAGAATCAGTAATAAATAAGGCCTTAGCAGTACATTTCATTCGGATTATACAGATCTTAAGGTAGTCTTGGCCAATCATCCAAATGTTCTTGCTTTTTACCTGTAAATGAATCCCACTATTTTCTTTGGATGTTATTTATCTATTAAGTGTGGAAATAGATTCAGCCAGGATCTTAGTGACAAAAAAAACTGTTTTATTTCAAAATTCCATTACAGTCAGTTTTTTTTTTTTTTTTCCATAAATGCACTAGATTCAGTTAAAGTTTTCTCAAGCCATACTGAAACCAATTCTAGTTTAAGAAAAATGAAAGATTATCTTTGCCTGAGAAGCCAGTGGTTGCGTTATTAGAATATTCACGTAAGAAGGGGACACGCAAGACTTAAATTCACTTTGATTTGTATACAAGACTCCAGCTGCCACCATCCATATGGCAATAGATGTCTTTGACTATGAGGGCATTGACTGTGGTTCTCAGAGTTTGAAGTAAACTTTTCTCACCCTTCCCATTACTTCTTCTCTTATTCCTTGTGTGTGTGTATGTATGTGTGCAAGACAGTGAATGAGAAAAAGATCATCTTAGAAATGGCTTAACTGTAAGCTAATATAAGTTGAAAAATGTCCTTAATCTTAAGCAGAAACTTTGAATGGGGGGAAAAAAAGTTTCTACAAGGAAATCTAAGAGGCTTTTTATACACACGAAAGTTGCTTTCAAATGACTGACTTACCTTCTGTTCAGACATATGTAACAGCTTAATAAAGTCGTATTTTTCAGTTCATTAGCATCTGTGCTCGCATGATCTTATCTCCCTTTTACCACTTATCCTGTCACTCTTCTCACCCTTTGTCTTCTTCCTTTTACATTAGGAAAATCCAAGGCAGCGTTAAACCTGAAATAAGTTTTGAAGATCTGATGAAGTATATTTAAAGAATTTTACATCTATTTCCAGACCATTGACTTTCTTCCTAAACGAAACTATGACAAAACCTTAATGATGACAATCCAATTGCAGCTTAACACCTAGCTTGAGATCTTAAAAAACAGCATCATGTACAACATTCAGCACAGTGTGTGTAGCTCCTGAGATACTTTATATACCAGATAGGGGAGGGATGTGAATTCATTTGTTCTGCTGAGAGAACAAAGCATCATACCTGTTACAGAGAGGAACTGAGTATGATTGCTTTATATACTGTTATCAAGTTTCCAGCAACACTGTATTTATATTCATTAAGTGATATGAAGGCTCTCTTTCAGTTTCTTTGACAGTATCATTTTCTGATCTCGTGTTTTATTGGGTGTTTATATTTTAATCACTGTCATTGAAGATAGGCAAAATATGCAGATCTCTGACATAGTCATTTCTCATTAGTCAGTCTTCTGGATTCAAAACTTTTAAGGTTTGGAGACTATATTAAACTTGGATATCCAAATCTCTGTTTACTTCAGCAGACTTAAGATTTAAATCTGAGTGTTTTGGTGTTTGCTTATGCCTGTACTAGGCCAAGAAAAATCTCATATTGAGTCCCGTCTGCTATAAGCCCTGTGAAAGATTGGACTCATCAGTTAAACTTTGAAGTTTTGGAGCCATCTGTTAAAATATTACATCATTGACTTGGGAAAAGCAACAGCTACAACAGCAGTAATCTTGTGTATCTCAGAATAAAAAAGGCTCTATTCACTATCAGTTATCTATCTTATAAAGAATCATTCAAATATTTTGCCCTGTGAGCTTCAGAGGATAGTTGAAACAAAAGCACATGCCTGATGTAAAGGTTTTACATACTCCTTAATGATCTTGTCTAGTATCCCAAGCAGGAAAACTGCTGTGCCTGAATGACTGAATTGAATATCACAAATGACCCTGGCATGGGGAAGCTTTTGAGAAAGATATTAGAAATGATAGCTTTGAGATGTGACAGATGCACATAAAACTGCTATACATTGTTGTCACTAAAGATCCTGCCTAAACATATATGAAGGTAGTTCCAAATCAAGGTGCTGATTAGTTGAAAATCCTTCAATGAGCCAGGAATTAGGTCTTCAGAACCTTTTCTGCCATAACCCTTCTGCAACTATCAACAAATAGTGCAGTGTTAGAACATTTTTCTCAAATAATTTGCAATGCAGGTTTTGAGCTGCGGAACACCCTTACATCAAAGACTAGTAAGGTAGTACAATTCAACTCTGATGATTTGACTAAAGCATTTGAACGTGACTAAGTCCACATAAGCAAGTAATGTGAACCAACAAGAGTCTAGCTGTAGAGTAAAACAGTTTATTCTGAAGACCTGATGTCCATGTTTCAGGACTTTTTTTTTTTTTTCTTCCCACTTTGGACTAGCTCTACTCTAGCACCATTGACTGCATGCTCAGCTGGTTCTGAAGTGTATGAGATATCCTCCTGAAGCATATTTTCCACTTAAGTTTCATCCAGAATGCAGGTCACAATCTCAGCGACCACTCCACAATTCAAAGCAAAGCATAGTAAGTGAAGATGATTAGGAGATTTTCTTCAAAGTGCCCTTCTAACCCAAGCTAAAGCACGAGTGTGTGGGCAGTCATCTCTGTATCTAGGTTTAAGCACACCCTAATGGACTCTGGCAGCATATTATGTCTTGGCTGGGACGTGAATGAGCACTGCATATTTAACAAACAGAGGTGTATTTATACTCAGCTGCTAGGTTAAGCAATACTGAAGTAACTGAGGAAGGGTGAGGATCTTTTCAAGGTCATATACTGTAGTCATGGCTTCATTAATCGTGCTTTAATAGTCAGGAATGAAAGACAGCTGACTCTGGGGTGACAAACAGCAATGAGTTGACAATGTACAGCATCAACATGTCAATGTATGGCTCAAACAAACAGTAAGGTGCACAGATGTATCCAATTAAAACTACTAAGAAATGGTATGTAAGCAGAATGCAATTAACCGGATTGGAATTTGACCAGGGCTAATATTATTGCTTTGTTTAAAGACATTTTTTCCTATGAAATTCATTAAACCTACTGTAATGTTATTCATAGTATTTGGAAACATAACATTAGGTTCAATATTCCCTGACATCATTTTCATTTAATGACAATTCCACAACAATCAGAGAGGCTGTAGGAGCTTGGTCAGACAAAACTCTGGTTTCAAATGCAATCCCCTTCACAATACAATTAATGATGTATGTCGCTTGCCTCAAATCGATCAACAGGACAAGAGTAAAACTAATCTGCAATTAAATTTTTGTGTAAAGAGGACCAAAAAATCCAAAATGATAAGCTTTTTTAAAATAATGTTTTTATTTTCCAGTGGCTTCAGAGAAATTATTGTCCTCATTAAGTATGCCTCTCATTTTCACATAGCTTAAGAAATAAATTTATCTGTATTCCTTCCTACACATTCCATTTCCTCTGAAATAATGCAGCAACTGTGAGGAAAAAAAGAATTCATAGGTTGTTATCTTGATGTGTGTATCCAGTTTGACTGCAAGCTTGCTCGATCCTCCATTCCCCTTCTACCCATACATACTGCGGCTGCATCCAGTCCTTTCTGACCTTGTTCCATTTTGCATTTTAGAAATTCACTGGGGTAGTAAATGGGCATGAATGGCTAAGGCATTCATCTGTGTTCATTCCCTGTGTATTAGTCCTTGCTCTAAGGACCTTTTAAGTAGTTCATGTATTTTATCTCATAGCTGTTTGGTGTAAAACATAGAGCACTACATGCCTGATTAGATACCAATCTAATTTCAGTGTCTTCTTGCATTCGAGTCATTAGATTAACACAGATAGGCTGTATATATGTTTTAAGTGGCATTAAAGTATAAGAAACATTTAGGACCAGCTTATAAAGTGCAATAGATACTTCCACTGCAACTAAGCTTTGTTACTTTAACCTAGGTGAGAATCTGGTTCTTAATGAGGTTTAAAAGCTATATAATGGATAAATATTTAATTTATATAACTAAACATATTATTCTTCAAAAGATACAATAAACGACTGGTCCCACTTGAACTCATGCTCTGCTAAATCTAAATTTCAATTTTCTGTTGAAAATTAAAAAGAAAAATGTAGCACTGTTGAAGGATTGTTTGGAAAAAATTATCTAGAAGCCTTTGTCATAGTTTTTCATAAGTACTTTTCTTGGACCCCAAAGGAATAAACTGTGGGGTCACTGGAATCTGTAGACAACAGGATGATATCCATCGAGTCTAAGGTTATGAGGGCAGCTCACACGCTTCATTCAGCTCTTGGCCTCTCTGGGAAGGCTGTCATCCAAATTGTTAGTTTTGCCAGTACAGTCTCGGTCCTGAAGAGAAATATGCACTTGTTTACCATTCCACACCTGAGCTGTCGTATTGACTTCTAGCATCTGTCTAAGCAGGACCAGTGCTTTTAAAAGCATTTCCTTCCTTCTCCTTCCCCCCTCCCTCCTTCAGTAGGAACTTAACTTATGAATTCTTTATTTAACAGGGAACTGTGTCTTATTTGGAGTGCTTGTTAATTATAGGAGTTTCATTATATTCTCATTCTAAGATTTTATTAAGACATAATATAATTTTCAAATCAGGATTGCAGTGGCTAAATACATTCTCATGATCTGAACCAGCTGTCCGTAGAAGGTTCTCACTTAGATGAGGTTTTACTCTGGAATTTGTTCAAGAGGGGCTGACTGGTTATCAGATCCTGTCAGTATCAACTTTTAGACTTCTCGTTTTAACAGTTGCTCGATTTTTCATGCTGGCTTCTAAAACCTTGAAATATTTGTTGAGTCTGAACTAGCTAATGTTCCTTTTTTTTTCACTTGTTTTTTTTTTTTTTCTGTTTTTTTATGCTAATAACTGTTCAGTATATTTCAAATATTGCCGGTCTATACTTTCTGGTGCCTGACTGAGACACTGAAAATACTTACAGAATATTATATTATGTTTTATTTTATTTTATTTTCATTTTCTGGTACCTGACTATGAAACACTGTTTGCTAAACTTTCTTTTCTTTATATTAACCATGTAATTGCAGTATTCTGAATTTCTTACCTTAACATCAGGATGAATTCCTTCACTTTCAGGGTGAAAACTGCTCTCGGATTTATAAGTATCCTTCACCACAAGCAGTTCCATTTTCTCTTGAAGACATTTGGGTGGAAGAGTCTGACTACTAAGGACTCTCACTTTTCATTTGTCAGGCCCCTGTGCTGCACAGAGTGAAAGCTTTCATTGTTTCTTCTCAATTTGCTAATTGCAAATCAAAGGATGTGCATTTTCTGTTATTTACTGGCAAAGAATAGTCTACATTTGAGTTGAAGTTTGTCATGTAGAAGTAATGAGACCAAATGAGTTGACCAGATTGCCTGTGTAGTCTATGGAGAAAGACAGGAACTATCACTCATCTTAGACATATACCATAAAATGAGATGAATGTGCCCCTGAAGATGCCTTTTTCGCTGTTGATTGTAGAGGAAGACAGTGACAACTAGGTTCTTTGCCTTTATACAGCAATATTTAGGTGAGAGGAAGCCTGGCAAAATTGTTTGTGATCATCCTTTCACTGAGAATCTTATCTTATTGACTCGTTTTGGTATTGTTGTTGCTGCTATCTACAGACTAGACTTAAAACACACTCAGCTTGCCTTTGATTATTTAATTGGATAGAATCTAATTAATAGTTATTCTTATTAGATGGTGATCCCTTCCAAAGATTAGTGAGCTGTGATCTTACTATATTTCAACTGCATTCAGGCAGTTACCCTAAATAACAATGAATGACCACAAAAAGCCTAGCAGTATCTTTAATGGAAACAACTTAGAGAAGAGTATGGCAGAATAAAGCAAATTCTTCAAAGCTCTTCATGTGATTCATAAGTGTTGGGTTGAATTTTTAGATGAATTCATTCATCCATCTTGATGTTACCTTGACTGTTCATTTTCCATGGACGTTCATGCAGTTCCATTTTGCTAGGATGAATGCATGCTGAAAGTGAATTGCATTTGAAAGGAGCTGCCATCATCACTAACATTCGCTTGCCTACATATTGCCTTTCTCATGTGACATAACATCATATTCTTCCTTTGCTTTTCAAGTTCTGAATAATGTAAGCCATTTTTGCTATTTTGATGGAGCTATGACAGTTGTCTGAACATTTGGAACTAAAACCACTGAAAGTTATCATGATGCTTTATTGTCTTAGAAAACTGTCAAACCTTTGATAATCACTTCTTTACATTACTAAAAATAGGTATCTGGATTCTGTCATGTTCTTGTGGACCTCTAATTTCTATTTATTTTTAATTGATTTGTATTATGTTGAAATTTATTTCATAGCCTTCACTATCCTAAGAAATCTTCCCTATATCATTTACATAAAGTCTTTCAGTATTAAAATTAATTCCCCAAAAGTGTATATGCTTTTCTATGCCAAAGCAATTGTAGGAGTCAATTTGGCAGCTATAGTGTCTTGCAAGGAAATTCTATTATTATTAACTTTCTTTTCTCTAGCAAATATTCATTTATACATAGCTTACCTCCTCATTTATACATAGTTCACCTCTTTGTCATTACAATGCTTCTATATGTCAGAAGGAAATACATGTTCGTATTACCCAGGATGCAGTGAATGCAATCAGACACACAGACGGTTGTAATGAAACTGTTGACTCATTTCTGAATTCATAATTGTGTTAACCTCTAGTGAAACATCCAGTAGGTCCTGTAATCCATTCAGCACAGAGTAGAAGACATTTGAAGGGGGCTAAGATGCCAATAATAAACTGCTCTATAAAAGAAGAAACAAGAGAGAAGCAATAGCTGAGCTACAGAAAAACTTTTATAGCAGGAAGGCTGAGTAGTAGGACTGGATAGCCAAAGATAAAAATCAAGACAGCTAATTGGTTGTAACCAAAGCAGGACACTTTTAGTGAGGGATCTACATTAAGGATGGTGCTGCAAGGTCGGGTATTAAAAACAGCAACACTTTTTATTTTATTTCAGAAGGTTCCCAATACTTCCTACTTCTTTTACTTCATTATCCTCCTCGGAGGTTTTGTCCTCCACGTGTACCACATCCTTACTTTGTGTGACTGTGTTTTGGCTCCTGTGGTAGAACCTTTAGAGGAGAGGTGTGAAGCTGCCTCTCACCGCTTGTCATCTTCATCTAGATTGCACCTCAAGGTGATTTTTGGACTCTTGGACTTGTCTGTTTGGTCTGTGAATATGGAGGTTAATTGTTCTGAAGACTTCAGTGTACTTTAAGTTTACTTTTTTTTTCATTCATTTCAACTCTGCTCGAGGAATCTTTCTTCCTAGCTGGAGTACCTAAGTGCAATTGGAAATCTACCTACATAAGCCTACTGCAAAACAGCCTAGTGTAGGAATTGTTCATAAGTCAGTTCAGGATGCTGTTGGGTACCTCGAGGCTCTCATAGGGAGTGACCACATAAAGTGGTATAACTTGCAAATCCACAGTGGTATCATTTTTTGATGGCTAGTTAGCCTGTACAGATTCCATGTGCTGGAAAGCATAATTTGTGAGGAAGCTAATTATCCCTGAAGGGCTTCCATAGCTCATTTTTCATCAGCACAGACAAGGGGAAGAAGGAAGGAGCTGTCTATGGCTCATACACTGGTTCCTGTCCTGCTCTGGGGACAGTGCTTCATGACTCTGACTGCAAAATTGCATTTTATTCTATTTCAGTTCATTTGCTGCAATCTTCATTATCCCATCTGTGAATCTTCCTCTTGCACATTGTGCACAGACCAGGCATCAGACTGATCTTGATGCTGAAAGGGAAGAAGCGTGAACATACCACATCAGGCAGTCCTAATTGGGGGACAGTTTTGCCTTTCCACCATCCATGCCTGAAGCAATATGACCTCCCATCTCTCAAGATTTATCCTCTCATTTTCTCCACAGAGGCACATGTATGTGAAATAGAATGGCATACACTGGAAAGGTATCTTTTTAATGCACATGCTGCTATTTTTATATGAGTGAAATCAAGATTTCAGCCTAACTCTCATATATTATTCACTACAGTTCCAGCTCAGGAAACTATTTAAGCATATGCTAATTAAAGTGGGGCTAATGCGTGTTCTTCAAGTTAATCTGTAGTTGAGCAAAGATGTTGTCCTGAAACTGAGACAGTAATGAGCAACTTTGTAAAAATGAAAGTCCCCTTGGTAAAGCAGCAGATTAACATAAGAGACAACATTTACTGAGTGCATTGTTTGTTTTTAAAAATGTGAATTTCTGGTAGCAAAGATAGTTTCCTATGTGTTTTTGCACATAGTAGCTCAAATTACTTAAGAGAAGAAGTTTTGCCAGAATTTAATTACAGCTCATCATGGTGTCGCGAATAATAAGAACATCACCTAGCATTTAAAGAAAAGAAGATTAGTAAGTTTAATAATCTTACTTTTTTAAAGACTTGTTTATATCCTTGTCTTATTGACTTTCTTTTTTCAGATAAATTGGGAAGTTAGAAAGATTTGTTTTTAACCAAATCTAACAACTTGGCTAAGAATAGCTGCATGTTAACTTCACGCAGTGATGTTGTTTAAGCTGTGCAGTCATGACAGGCAAATAAAAGAACAACCCCAAAACCCTTTCTCAAACAAACAAATCTGAAAAAGAAAAGGAAGGGGAAAATGTCTATCTAATCTGTCTATCTATTTCTATCCATTCCATATCACATGAGAAACATCCAATCTCTCAGCCATATTCTCTCAGAATTTTACAGTACAGAATCTATGTGCACTATTAGCTTCTAAATCTCTGCCTAGTTTGATATGACACAGCTAATTCAAGAAGATCGAGGAAATTGCCTTTGATAAAGCGGCATTAAAAACATGTTACTACAGTTGCAACCCAAGATGTCAAATGTCTATAAAATGTCAGCATTCAGGTTTCTGTGTTAAAGTATTTAACAGCATTAAGCACGCAGTACATATTGATCAGAAGCCCAGACCCAGTCTGATAGTTAGAGTATCTAATATGTTGTTTATCTGAAATTAATTACCAAGACATCCATTTAGAGCACAGCACAGGTTTTGTGCCTTGAAAAAGGAATGGGACGCAGTGTGATAAAGGTAGTTATTGCGGCATGATTTGTTTTAATATATGCTGCCAGAGAATGAGTAAAGCCATTCAGATAAAACGTTTCATTCCTCGCATGCCCAGGGGAGGAGTGAGGTGGCACAAATGTGCAGCCAATCTGATTTTTGAATTCAACCCTGCTGTTGCAAGGCTTGTGCTATGGTTTCCCATAGTATCCTTGTAGCCAGATCAGGAAGGTATGGCCTGTATGGGTTGACTACAAGATCAGTGGGAAATTAGTAGGACCACCAGGCTCACAGAGTACCAGTTAGCAGTTTAGTTTTCAGCTGGTGGCAGATTGCGAGTGATGTTTCTCAGAGGTCATTACAGGGGTTGATAATGTTTAATATCTTGATTAAATGGATGATGCGACAGTGTGTATCCTCCATCAAATTCCTGTTATTTCAAAGAGGAAAAAGGACGGGGAACCTTTGTGTCATTACTGCGTTTGTATCATCTGTCACTCAGGGAATAGTTTCTCTCTCTGTTTCCATTTCTATCTCATTTTGCCACGCACTACAATCCAAAAGATTAAAAAGGAGAAAAATAATATGTCTTGTCAATTATTTTAATTGCCTGCTACTAACACTGTCAGAAATGTGTGGGTTTTTATAAGCGCTCGTGTGTATGTGTTATATGTGTATGTGTTATAATCTAGCATCAACAATGTACTCAGTATAGGACATGCGCCAGCACCACAGGGCACCCTTTGGGTGTTCCTGTCATATATAGTTGGTTACCGAAATTTTGAATTTGTTTTACCTCTCCTCTGAGGTAGTGGGGAATACAGTGTCTTTACAGCAAATAACATTTGTCATTACTGAAACCATGGAACAATTCTTCTATTCCTTTCCAGCTGTGACTGATATGATATATTTTTTTTCATTATTATTAACAAGGTAGTATTTACCTTTTTTTCCTATTCAAATCTCCAGCCTCCAATTTCTTAGAAGTTCTGAAACTTCAGGCAGAATTTCAGACATAGTGGTGGATGCAAAGATCTTTCCTGAGCTCCTGAATAGTTGCTATATAAGACTTTAGAAGTATCTAATGCTACCATCATTCTGAATTTTGACACAAAGAGCATTTCACTAACACGTCTACTATCTTTCCTCTTACTAGGATTTCACAAACTATTTGATAAACATTTGAGCCTTTGAGGAAGAGGAAGCTAAAGGCTGGCAGGGCTTATGGGCCTCAACTAATTATTTGCTGCTATTCCTATCTAGAAGCATGTATTTCAGTCTTTTGTATTGTATTGGATGCAAAGCGCTGCCAGAGAAGTGTGCATAAGATTAATTCCTTGATTAAAAGTGTCCGTGCAACTTTTCACAAATCCAGTGAAGTCAATTGGATTCTTTCCTTTGACCTCAGTGGCATCTGGAGTATGAAGCCATGTTTGGACAGGACAGTGATAAAAATGCAATTGTACTTGGTTCTAAAAATCTTTCCTGACAATTTTAGCAAGGGGGGGGAGTGGGAATTAACATTTATAAGAACTGAATTTCTGTCTAGACCAAAGCTCTTTATAGCTGAGGTGCAATTAGTTTTTTAGAAAAAATGGAGAAGCTTACATTTTCTATACCATAGTTACATGGATAGAAGTGTGTTTCATTCTCCAGAGCTGTCAATCTAACAGCATTCATTTTGCTTACATTTACCACCAAAGAAAAAAATAATCCATAGCACAGAAAAATGATTATATTTTTATCCTGATTACCTCACAATTTCAATATGGAGTATCCATAAAAGAAAAAAATAATTGCTTTTTATGGAGTACATGTAAAATAGCCATAAGGGAAAGAGAAGATAATTAATATAAATTTTCATTAAAAAAAAATTATAGGATAATTCTGATAGGGATTTTTTTATTCCCCTTTGCACACTTAAATTAAGGGCTTAATAGTATGCTAAACTTATACAGCAATATAGAAGTCTTCTTTATTTATTAATTAGCAAGTTCCTTAATCTTGTGAATAGAGCGTCTGCTTTTCTCATGAAGTGTGTTTCATTAAAGAAAAATAGGATTTGGATGGCTATTTTCCTTCAGAAAGGTAAAAGAGAAGCACTAGAAAGCTTCATAGTATTGACATTTCTGGCAGAAAATAGTTGTAAATAGATGCTGATATTAAGAGAAAATTAACACACAGTAATAATAACAATATATAATACATGAAATTAACTAGTAAGGTGTTACTAAGAAACTCCTCAATGCCATTAAAATTAAAATTTAAATGATTAAGATTAAAATAATTAAAATGATTAAAATTAAAATGATTAAGGTTGCTTCAATATATGGTTTTATTTTTCTGGAGAGTGATTGAAAATAGATTGATAATTTAGGATATTTTCATTTTTCTACACTGATAAGAGTATCAACCGCAGCTATATCATGTCTGTCTTTCCCTGAGTATGATTCGCATTGAAATTCTTTCTGAGACCTAAATAAAGTCGATGAGGCTTTAAAAAAACCTAAGTTTTACTGTGAATAACTAAAAAATAATTGAATAAGGCCTGCCATTTGTTAATAAATGTCAAGACATTATCAGTGTAACTCCATCTAGCCATAGATATTCCTGTCTTAAATATATCTGTTAGTAATTTGGACAATATGGGTATATTTAACTATTTTACCTAAGTTAGTAAAAATGAGAGTTGACTGAGATGAGATATAAAAGTAATTCTTAATATATTTAAAGGCTAGATGATAAGATGAAAGATTAAATTCAGTGCTGAAGATTGGAAGGTAGTAAAGTGAGAGCCATGGCCATAAATAGGTAGCAAGGATCTGTAAAAAAAAAAAAATATCACCATTGAAGAAGGAGATCTTAATATTATTGTAGAGACATTGAGGAAGCTATTAGCTCAATGCTTTGCAGGAGTCAAGAAAGAAAACTGAAATATTAGCAGAGGAATAAAAAACAGGAGAACATAGCAACACGTCATTAAGCATTGCTTAAATACTGGGAGGTGCAGGAGTGTGCATTCAAAAGTATAAAAGTAGGTAGACAAACATAATCGGGGGTACTGAACAGCTTCCATATGTGGTTATTTCAAATAAATTGTGAAGTCTTTTGCTGGATCAAACAGGTAATTCTGCCAGTCATCAAAGGGATATTAAAGAAAAACAAGAAATCTCTAGCTCAGGAAGTGCCTAAGCCTTAGATTCCCAGAAGCTGCAAGGATATACCAGGAGAACTGTTCTCGATGCTTGGCCCAGAAGTATAGGCCTATCCCTAAGCAAGTTGGGGCTGTGGGCTGATCTAGCGCGGCTGCTCTTCTGCCCTAGCGTATGTATAGCGTATGTAGCACTAGGTGTGATTGGGCAAACACAGGTCTTAGGAAAACATTCATTTGCATTAACATTTATGTTTGCAAACACTTCTATGTTACACATGCTGGTGTACAACAATATCAGCGTGTTAAGATAAAATAATCATTGTACTTATATTATGATCGTTATATGATTACTATATAATCGTTGTTGTTATATGGTAGTCACTGTTAATGATGCGTGTCACTTGTTTTCCCCCCAGACCCTCTATTTTTAGTTCTTTTATTTTTATTTTTTTTTAGATATATTGTTTTCCAAGAAAATGTTAGCTTAAAGCAAAAATTACTGGATAAAGCTGTTCAGTCTGTGATATATAGCAGTCCAGAACAGATGACGGCCAGAGTCCCTTCCTTTCCAAAGTCTATGCATCTTTTAATATTGTTTTATTTCCTCTTTGAATGCAGTGATACTCCTAACAGTAGTCCCATTTACTAGAATAGTTTCCGGAAGGGAACACCAAAGAATCATCACATACTGACAGCTACTTCATTTCAAACTAGAGGTTTCGAGAAACTTTTCTTACGTGTGTGATTATGTTCTCTAATTCAATATACATATTAAATATGCACGTAGTACGAGAGTCGCAAGAGAATCAGAAACTGTGTCAGAGATAGAGCCCAGGAATGCTGATTTCTAATCATCAGATCAAGACACCAAATAATATTGTCTCCCTTGTGCATGATTATATACTTTGTGTCATTTCACAGCAGAAAATAACAAGTAGTAAGGGGTGGAGAGATTCACTGATGCATCTGTGGAGGCAGGCTCCCAAGCCTAAGGCTGACATTGCCTTTCAAAATAATTTTGGCTGTGAGTGTTTGCAAAACAGATGTCAAGCTGGGGAAAAAACTGATCAGCAGTGCCACTAATTTGATGTCCTCAATGCTTCACTAGCTGGATGATTTCCCACTCTGGACTACTGGCCCATTAAACCTGTCTTTTATTGCATAGCCGTAAACTCGAATGACAGAAAATAAATAATGAAGACTAATCAAATAGAAGGCAAAGGATCTATGTGACCCCATTTGTCTAAGATAGTGAGGAATGAACTGGGATCCAAGGGCTGGTATAGGGAAACATGAAAAGTGTTTGTTTTCTGTAGGACAAAATGAAAATCTTTATAGCAATGTGGGAAAAACACTAGATTCATAGACAGAACTATTATCTCAATTATCTGACATACCAGGAAGGAAAAATTAAGCATATTGCCTCTGCTGTCAGATTTACATTCACCTTTTTCCCAACAAGAAGACCCTTGATTAGATTGCCCGTGAAACTCAATGCTTAGTGATGGGGCCTTCCTGAAAGATTAGATCTGTGTTTACTTTAAGTAAAAATCCTTGAGTTTTGTTGCATACTGAGAGCTAATTGAACTTTCTGAGCCAACATTATTGAACTGAAAACCTTGCAAGTTTAAGCCTACACTCCCCAGAATTTGAAATACGTGCCTGTCATGTACAGCTAGAAATAGCGATGAGCAATTTCTTGATACGCTTTTGTCTTTCCTTTTAGTAAGCTCTACAGTCTCTATTTTTAATATTGCTGCTTCGTAGAGGGCCTTTTCCAACGACAATGACATTCATGTAGACCTTTCCTCTGGCTTCAGTACGCTTTAATATGTAGCCTCAGTAAGTCAGAAATTATTCCAGTTGTTTGCTACAACACTACTGCTCCTTCAGTCATGTGCTGAAGAAAAAGGAACAAGGTCAGCAGAACTGAATCATCAGTAAAGTATTGCAGAGTGAGCTACATGTAGTTATAAAATTAAAAAAAAATAAAAAAAAGTCATTTCATTTCCTTGCAGCTGTATCTTTGACTACAGAGTACTGTTAGGGACAATTGCCAACTGCTATTTCCTTCTCATTTCCAAAAGCTGCAAACAATGTCACTGCATTCAGTTTTTCCAGAAAATCCTATATGATTTCGGTCATTGTATTATTCTGGTGTGAAATGCTGCAATTTTAAAAGCAGGGTACTTTTGCTGAATGAAAGTTAATATTAGTCAAAGTTTAGAAGCTCATTCTACTCTGTCAGTCTATCTACTTATCTCTCCATGCTGTTTTATTTTCCTATTATTTACCAATCTGTAAACTTTTTATCTGATAAACTCCAAATATGTATTGCAGCTTTTATTTGCTTATTCAAATCTAATATGATTTTCTAAGGTTGCTAGTCATACTAAATGGAAATATTCACAAGATGTACTTTCATGTACTATAATGCGCTATATCTCACTGTTTTTCATGTTATAGCCTCTCTTGAACTAAGCTGGAAATCTGGTCAAGATTCATGACTTGGGCCTTAAAAATAAGTCTTATCTAGTGTTGTTGAATTTTAATGAGCTCTGATTTTAGTGCCTTTACTGAAACTGTGCACTCTTAGATTAGAATCTGACTTTTGTAAAGTGTTTTTGTGGTATCTGTAGCAGAATGGTCTTCCAGTCAATGTAAATGAGGTATTTATGATAATATAAGTGTTTTATAATCTTATCTCCTTCTCCAAAAATCTGAAGGAAGGCTTTTGAAAGAACTAATATTTTGGATCGCTTGTGGGAATTGCGCATAGCAGTCTTGTTTCTGAATCTCATACATTTTGGAAAAAACTCAGGAATCTACCAAGTCAGTTCAACAAAAATAAGTTCCTTTCAATGTTCACCATTCATACAACTCCAGATTACTAAGATAGCCTTACCTCAAGCACTAAGTACCAATGGCACATTAATCAAGGTTTTCCTGAATGGCTTTCTTGATTTTAGACTCTTAGCTTGTGCCTAAATGGTAAGGCAGATAACTCAAACAGACATTTAGTGAGAAATTGAGGTATCAGACCAAAATGTGCCTTTAGAACCAAATCGGAAGATATCAGCAATAACTAAAACATGGGCTTTTTGATTGCTTGTTTTGGAGTTTGTAACCCAGCTTCTGCTCACATCCTATTTTAGACAGGCACATGGGTAGGGTGGCTTTTTCCTTGACTGATCCACAAACTTTGTTCTTGTGTCCTACACTCTCATAAATTTCACTAAGAATCAGTAAATAGCTGTGGGTGGTTCACTGGGGAAGATACACTTAAAAGCCTTCAACAACAGTGGAGCATTAATGTGGAAACTGATTAAACTTGTCTTTAATTTCTATTGATAAGTTTCTATTTCTTCATTTTATTTTTCCTTTTAATTCTTCTACTTTAAACTTTCTCTTGTATTTGCTTCACAGAAGCATCATTAACAGGCAAAGCCTGGAAAAAAATCTGGTGATTTCTTTTTAATAGAAAAGAAGATTAATTTGTTGTGCTGAACACAAAATAACATTTTAATGATAATTAGAGGTCTATAAATAGATTTTAATAAGAAAGAATAATGTACTTTTGATAACCATTATACCAAGATATTGAGGACAAACTACTAATACATTAGCATCACTGGTTTTATGAACTCATTTTATTTTTCAATTCCTGCTGTCATACAATACAGCATCTCTGAATGTTACAGAAGCATATAGAAATATATTCTTCTACCCAGAACTGATTAGGAATATTCAGTGAAAAATGTCTAGACAATTATGTAAATTGTTACGATTCTTGGAAAGCAGAGGCTAACTAAGCATCTAAGTTTTACTGTGCTATTTTTATTATTATTATTTCACCTTTAATGGAGGCTATTTTGTGTGTGGATGAACCAGAAGATTATGTTTTTTAGCTAGCAAGGATGTTAACATAATTTTTGGTGCACTGCGTTAATAAAACAAGTGCAATGAGCCATAGTGATGTGCAATATCAGGTCAATGTGAGAATTAAGCTGCAAGTAATTATAATACTAAGACTGGTTGTATTCTAATTATCCTATGGCTAATAGTACAAAGATGATTGGCTGAAACCAAAATTATTTGGGCTGGAGTAGTTTTCATATAGATGAATATTATCTGCTACATTGTCATTGCACTTCTGTGAAATAGTACGGTCACTTATTTTTCAGTAAAAGAGCAAACCCTTCAGAGAAGTACTTATTTCTTGCTTCTGAATCAAAATGCAATATATTACTAGATTGTAAGAAGCAATGATACAAACTCCCTGCATTTATTGTAGATTTTACGGTAGAAGTAATGTGAAGAAAATTTGTATTCCACGTATCTCAGAATGCAAGAACAAGACTGAAAAAATGATCCCTGTGGATCTAGTAATTACCACAGAGAATCACTGGATGGATATAGTTATATTCTGAACACAAATTGGATGGCACTCTTGAGCGCAAACTTACTTCATGCACAAGCTGTTTGAATGCAAGCTTATTCTCAGCTGGGAACTTCAGGAAAATGTCAGGGCATACTGAAGAATAGTGGGGGAAGAGTTGGGGTTTGCTACCCCTAGCACATCCCCACCTGCAATATAGAGGGATCCTCAGCAGTATACCTTCATTAGGTAGGGTTCACTTCATCTAACCTAAGATAACTACAGTTCAGCTGCCTAAATCTGATCTGGTCATCCATTGGTCTGTTGTTAAAGAGATACTTTGCAGATGTTTTGTGAGATGAGATAATCACCTATCCTATTTTAGAATCTTTTCTAGAGATGTGGTAAATAACAGTCTGACACTGACTATTTCTTCCTGCTGATTATAAAAGGTGCATGACTGGTTCAGACTTAGAGGCCTTTAGACACTTCAGACACTTACAGTTGCATCTTATATAATATATCTTCCTGCAGGAATATCACATGATTGAGAGAAGGTAGCAGGACCAGCCACTTGATGCGTCACTTGTATGCCAAATTCACGTGTCAGAAAACTCAAAGGTATTAATTAGTAGAAGTCTTCTTCATACTGCTCTCTAGATGAGAACATCTGAACTACACCTAGCCACAGGTGCCCTGCACTTGATATCCAGAAATACAGAACATAGGCCACAAAGTAGACTTTGTTCTCTTTTTGGCATATAATTTTGGAACTAGAAGAAATACAGGCAATGAAATGGATAATAAATTAAATGAATTAAATTAAATATATGTATATGTATAACAAATATATCTTGAGGGAGATTAACTTGGGATGGGGGGAATGTCTGACTTTTGAAAGTGCTATATAACCTAAGAGTTATACAGGTTTAGTAACCAAACCAGTAGGGCTAGGTAAAAATTTTGCCAAGGAAATAGTCTTTCAGAATCATTTTTGCAGAAGTCCCTGCTCCATCCTTTGTAGCAACTGATAGACCATCTTCATATTTAAATTGTTGCTTTAATGCAGTATGTAAATTTCTGTTTCATAGATCATCTTCACAACAAATAATATTCTCAGTTTTTATCAACAGTAGAATTTTCAGCAAATTTATCCCTCTCTCTCATTGTAATTTATCAATGAACAAGCTTCTCCTTGCATGAATCTCTCTATTATTCAAAATCTCCATAAAGATAAGAATGCAGTTTATTTTAGAGATTTTCATCAATTGTCCTTCAAGACTGTTGCAAAGAATACTAACTCATCATAATTTGCAATTCATGCTGCCTAATGGATTGCATCACTCACAAGTTTCTGGTTCTGCTCCTTGTTTATTTTCCCATTAAGAGACATATAAGCAGGAGCCGAGGCAGAAGCAGACAAGCATGTTCCTGCTGCTGGGATCTAGGGACATACTATGCTACTCGGTTCCTGTCTCATTTTAAGAAGCCTCGCTATGGAGGTTACCAGCCAATTTCCCCTGTCTTCTAAGCTGACGAGTATCCACATAATAAATTTTCTAAAAGCAAGGAATGTATTCACCCATGAACAAATTTTTGTTATTGAAGTAAATGAAAGATCGTTATGTACATCAGTGATTCCTGTTTAAAAAACAGCACTGGGCAAGTTACTAGCTCAACTGCCAGAGAGCAGGAGGGGCTGGCTGCTCTGTAAGGGCAGGGGAGCCAGGAGATGAGCATGATAACAAGGCCATTAGAGGCAGTGGCCTCACCGACACAGTGCAGTCCCACAGCACCCAAGAGAGGTGAGCAGAGCAGATCCCATGACAGATCAGAACCAGGGCAGTCTGAGAGTCCAAATCTGCCAACAGGTCTGTGGTGAAGGCGCAAGTCTGAGGTCAAGCCAGGAAGGCGAGTCAATAAGTCAAGGTGAGGACCAAATCCAGTAACAGTAACCAGGGTCAGCCACAGTCCGGAGATCCTCAGACAAGTCCATAGGGATGAAGCAGGTCAAATCAGCAATTCAAGTCTGCAGGTCAGGGTCTGGATCAACAGGGTACACAGCCCTGATATGTGAAATGATCTAATAGGAAACCTGAGAAAGATTAAACCAAAGAGACTTGCTCTTCTAGAGAAACTAAATGTGAATTGTTCCCTTAGCTTGCATCATGCCATGGCTAAGACCAGATTCCAGAGAGGAATGTGCCAGTCCCAACTTTCTGATCATTTTTTAGTGTTCTCCAGTTCTTTGAAGAATATAAAATTAGTGTACGTTATCTTAGCATCTTAGCATTAATTTAAGAGAACTTCTACTATACAAGTATTGGAGGTGAGACGAACCCTCAGAGCACTTCATAACCATCAGGATCTCAGTTGGGTTTCATAAGGGTTAGTGAAGCTTGGAAGAGGATCTTAATCATCTGAAGTCAGATCATCTTTCTTTCCTCTATTCTCAAGCATATTTAATGTAATAGAACGTAAACAGTCCAAGTAGTACATTATGACCATAACAAGCAGCCATTTAGACTGTGTGCTTGGGGCATTTGGTTGAATGCTAACCAGATCTGTGTAAAATGTATTTGTTCTATGGTTTCACTTTCCACATTTGTAGTGTCTAGGATTATTTCCCTTTTTAATGGTCATATTTACGTATGCTTGAATGAAAATCTTTGCAAAGAAGTTATAATTTCTGTTGTATATGGTGGGAGGTATATTTTAATTACATATACCTATGAAGTGAACTAAGTATCCTGGCAAATACTATGAGAGAGATAGGCATAGTTTTGCTTATTTGTCTCTGGAACTACAAAAAAATATAGAAGGATTTTTTCTTTTCTTTTCTTTACTTTCTTCTTCTTCTTTTTTTTTTTCTCTACCTTTGTAATCACAGTTCTGTCTTATTGATTAGCGCAATGCAGACAGCATCAATACTTTTTTTTTAAACAGTTATTGAGATTTTCTGTCTCTCTGGCTTAATAATGTCAATTCTTTTTTTTTCTTTTTTTTTTTTAAGATAGTAGAAATGGAATTTGGAAACATATCTAAACTGATAACTAATAATTCTGGCTACACCTTTCCATTGTATTGCCACTATCTTAAAAGAGAACCCATTAGACCTTTAGGCACATTCTATTTAAAATAGGCTCACAAGAGGATTTTTTCTACAAGAAGGGTCAATTTCGTATCATTTCAAAAAAGAAAACAGAACAAGCAAAAAGTAAGATAAATTCTGAAATCCATACTACATGTTAAGGGCTTTTCACCCAGGTAAAACTAGCACTTTGTCATACACAATTCAATTCACGTTAGTGTAATTAATATTATAGAGCTCCCATAAAGAAATTAGTAGAAAAGAGTCATTTGGTTTTATTACAGTTACAGGAGACCATCAGACCTCTCTTCTCTTGAATGATAACAAATAAACAGGACTTATCTAAATGTGCAGTTTCCAAGTGACCCAGCTTACTTTCACTGCAAGATAGCTAGACAAAAGGTCTTGACTGGAAGTTGTACATTTTCATCAATATGACACGATGACATGATGTCCTGCTCTGTTAACATCTCTAGTTAGCTTCCAAGTGAATCTTCTATTCCCTCACTACATGCATCTGGATGAAGCTGAAGTCTACCTAAGTAGACATATCCCCTAAATTCTGCTCATAGGATCAGATCTTAAACTGGCATCCATTAGCATCATTTAGGACTGGGACTCATCCTCTCCTATTTAGGTTTGTAAACCTAAAATGTAGAATTCTGGAGCATGATGAATGACATCCTCAATGGGATCTCTGAAAGAACCACATTTGAGAATGTTGCTTTCTTTTCACTGACAAAGGAAAAATAGACTCAGGATGACTAGCTCAGATGTAAGATTATTATGGCTTATAGCAGTTGAAAATCTCATCTATCTAGCTTGACTATTCTTAAAAGCTAGGTTATGTCCTTATAAAACCCCAGTGAAAATGAAATTCATAGCAGCCCATCTGTCAGAGTTTACAGGTAGAAAGTATTATTTTCTTCCTTGTGTTTTTATATTTGTATTTTTGGATTGTATGTATGTGTAGTGTGTTTATATAAAGCAGTTGTAAGCACACAGCACAATTGGTGTTTAATCAAGGGCATCCATAATAGACAGAGATGAATTAGGGAGACTCTAAATGGTGTACAGAAACCATCTGTTAAATAGGATCAGAAATAATAACTTGGTAAAGTGGAAATCTTTGTAGCTGCATTCCTACTATGTGTGCTTATGTTATGATATGTTATGTTATGATATGGATAATAGCAATAATAATAATAGTGTATATTTGTATCAAGTCTAACATTTGGGAATCAGAAGAATTTCAAAAATATAGTGAAAATTTTCAAAAACCCAGTTATAAAAGCTGAATAATAGAACTAGGAAAACTTGTGCATCAAGTAGAAGAAACGTTAGATTTATCTCTTAATTTTTAAAGCAATCCTTGAACCTTCTGAGGTTTGCATGGACTTCTAATATGACAAAGTTTTAGCCAGTGAAAACCTCCCTTCAAAGCAACAGAGTTTTCTCTTCTTTGAATGATTTGTGATGTTGTTGTGCAAGTAATGATTATTTTTCTTTATTTAGTGGAACAAGGTGAATAAATGCTTTAGAGTGACCTTAAATGAATGCATTTTTAAAGATTAGATTCAGCCAAAAGTGTATATCAAATGAGACATTCTGACGAAAATGAAAATTGTCTTTTACAAAATTTGCAACTATGGAGATATCAGTGGTGTTTCAACCTCCCCTTTCCTGCTGGTAGTCCTTGTAGGATCCCTATATGAAATAAGGATGACTTGTATTCAGATGCTTTCTTTGCTCAGTTCAGAGAAAGACCTCCAGATCTCACACTTTCCACAGGGGCAAAATGATGACAGTTTTCTTCTGTTACTACAATATATTCTGAGCCTTGGATGAGGCTCAGAACAGCTATATCTGAAGCAATATAAATTCTTAAATTATCGTTAAGAAATGGATTATTCCGTAGTAAGTACTAGACATGAGGGATGCTCAGGTTTGGCCTAATTCTACTCCAATCTGTACTGGCTGGAGTTTATGTACTAAGTCATATTTAATTTCATTCCATTCAAGTGTATATTTATATGACTGTCACTGGTACATTGTCTGAGTAGTTTCCTGGAGTGCTATAAGCAAAATGTTCACCATCTGTCACATGTGGCTCATTCTCACCATAGGAGAAGTGATATATGATCAGCTAATTGTTTTGTTTTGGCAAAGTTTTGTTTTATTTGATTCTTTTAATACATTCTGCTATATATTTATATTAGAAAAAGTAATTTTCTGTAGAAGCATCTTAATCTTGGAACAAGAGATTTCTGTCAGTCTTAGATCCTAAAAATATTTGTTCCTAGAGTTAGTTTTAAGAAAAATCCCTATTGCTTCTGAGAAGCAAAGATATGAACCGGAGCCCTTATTCAGGAATTTCAGATAATATTTCAGGTATTCTAAATCTAGGCCCCTAAACACCTTGGAGATAATACCAGAGATGATTGTGAACTCCTCGGATAAGCTGATGCCATGTGCTGGGAACCAGATCTAATGTAATCCTTATACAAGAAAGTTGTGCAATACATTCCATACTGATCAGAGCATAATGACAGATGACTTCACGCCAAAGTTTATTACATGCTAAGCGTGAAGCGGGAACATGAATTTCAGCTACAGAAACCTGTCTGTCCCTTTACAAAACTGACTTCTCCAGCGATCAGTGTGTGTGGTCAATCAGAAATCACATAGATTTGTTTAACAGGTAGTCTGATCAGTCAATGTGTGAGATGGGTTATCAAGTCTTTGAATGGCAGCTGTTACTGTTAATTGTACACTCAGTGGGTGATCAGTTAGCTCTTGGGTAGATTGAACCTTGGATATTCTTGAAAACCTAATTAGGTGAATGGTAAGAAATGAGATGCCTGTCTACAGCAATGAAAAACTAATATAAGCATACTGCTTCTGGATCTGTGCTATTTCTGCAAGGCTTTGCCCCCGACATATAGATTTACCAGTTTTTTGAAAATTACCTCAACTTTATTTTCTGAGTGAGCTACATAATAATCCTAGTTGGCTAAAAGATGTGGGAAAAGCTTGGAATTTCTTCAAGTTAGATGTTAAAAAATGAGTAAGACGGTGGGGATGGGTCAGAGGCAGAGACACTACTCCTAAATAAAAACTAATTCAGAAATGAGAATCTATTCAGGAATCAGTAAGAGGCTAAGAAACAAATAAATAGAGGGAGAACTGCCAAAAGTCCTATTTTTTTAGATCTTGAAAAAAGAAATCAAAGTCAACAGTAAAAAATACTCATCCAAGACAAAGGGCGAGAGAATGTGAAAGGAAGAAGTTAGATCAGTCATTCAGAGGCTGTGACTGACATAAAACACTCCAAAATTAAACTAATACCTTATTTATGTTTTCAATGAGATTGTGTTGAAAATGAGAAATGGCAACATGTGTGTAGGAAGTGATAGAGAGAAAGTGAAAATTGCCACAGTCAGGGTGGAAATTTACCTTAAAAGTTTAATATACTTAAGTCAGAAGTGTTGAGTAAGGTACATGTTAGAATTCTGAATGAAACGGAGGATGGAATTGCAAGTTTAGTTTAAGAGGCTTTCAGTAAATACATTAAAATATAGGTTTATTGTAAGACCAAAGGATAACAAACATGGTGTCTGTACTTAAGGAAAAAGAGACAAGGGAGAAAACTCTATATGCTTACAAGAGTCTGCCTTCAATTAGTATATATAGCAAAGAAGAACATTTTGAAAGTGTGATTCACAAAATGGATTTACTACAGCTACATTGTTTGAGCATCTAGAAAGCATAGTTGCCTTCAAAAATATTTTTTGCTTTGTAAAACAAATTGTAGTAGGTATTCTATATATTAAAGAAATATATCTTTTCTCTATTTCCTTTTTTTACGTTTTTTGCAAAAACCTCAATTAAATTACAATATTAAACTGGTTGCACCAGGAATCCATTAAAGATTTAGTTACCTTCTGTGGTGGACATTAAGAAGCTATTACTCAAATTCTATTTAAGCAGTTAAAGGGAATTAAAATGTATAGGAAAGATCATTACATATCATGAGCTAATTTTCTAGTGAAAGCTTAGTAAGTGATAGATTAGTTAAACCTCTCAAAGATTTTAGTTTTCTGCTCAATAATTCAAGATGAGACTGGGGTTATGTTGATTTATAATTTGTTACCGTCAGTTTTTTCCCAGGCAGAGTAGTAGTACAGTGTCTGGCCTCATTTTATGTTTTCTTTGAAGTTGTGTTCTTCACACATGAATTTGAAAGAAAAAAATAACTGATCTCCAAAGTTGACCCTGCTCCACGAATAATTGAGTTTTCTGCTCAAATCACCTAAGACAGGGAAAAGAGTTTTTTTTTCCCTCCTGGTTGTTGCAGGATCTTCATTTTGCAAACATCTGTGACTAGTTTTGTTTCACAGTGAGCAATTATTTTATAGTTCTCAATAGTCTGTTTTTTTTTTTTTTTCATTTCAATTTTTTTAATAGAACAGGTGGGCATCCACCTTTCGCATAAAACATTTCTGGTTGGACCCAAATGTGGGAAGTGAAAAAACTATATTTCAGTCTCTCCTTAGTCTTGTGAGTTTTTATTGACAGTTCTCCAGTTTTAGGAAAGTTTACTGATATCTGATAAAGCTGGGTCTGTCACAGTCTCAAATACAAAATTTGTGAATGCATAAAAAGTACAGAAATAGGAACTATGTAGAGTCGTGATTAAATTTTCAGTAGTGAATTATCTGTGCTGGTATGTAGGCTGTGTTATTTCATTATTCCTATTATTTCTGTGACACATGTAATTATATACACCTCTGAGTTTTTTTGTTTGTGCGCCCACAGTTTGCATAACAAGGGCTTTCCTCCAAGACTACTGGGAGATCAAGACCATATTATATGGGTCTAGAAAAGTAATTTCCTTATATTTGCATTACAGTTTTGATTTCACAAATAAATAGAATCTCATGATGTTCTAAGGGTTGTTAATATATTCACCCCTCAGCTGGATACTTTCTGTTTTTAAATATCAAGTATAATTCTATTTCTTATCAATCAAACATATAGGTAGGGTTTCATTTTTAAGGATTTTTTTTTTCTTTCCTCATAGAAATCCCGTGCAGTCAGCTCTTAAAGTTATCACATCTCTCAAAAGAACACATTTTTAAAAAATACTAACGTTCGGTTAGGTAGTCTTACTTAATAAGATTATCTGCTTCAGGTGATCACTGTGAATATTGTTTGTTCCAATCATTATTACCTTCCCGAATGCACTGAGTAGGTCACGCTGTACACTGAAACACAGGGAAGAGAGCTGTAGCAGTGCTCAAATTCGAGCTGGCACATCCATGGACTCAGTGAAACACTGCGCTGACATAGTCCATTTGGGTTTTGCAAGTCATATTGCTCAATTAGCAATGAATGAGTTGACTCAGTCAGGCAGAGACCATGGTCATGCAAGCCCACTGCTTCTTGTTTTTGTGATCGAGTAGTCACTACTTTCTGTGATTCTTTGTGTGGGGTAGATCTTTCCTTTCTATGCTATTAACAGCCAACACTGATTGTATTACTGTGTAAGAGTAACTAAGTTAGCACGTTACCGTCTCTCTCAGGTCTATATCCTTTTCCATGTCTTACTCATTTCACAATCCATTTTTGCTTCATTGATTACTATGTTACAGGGCTCCAGGGTTAATGGAAGATAACTGTACATAAAAACAAATGGCTAATTAAGAAGTCAGTTCAAGGAGCTTACCAGTGTTAGCATACAGCTAGTGTTTTTTAGAATAACTCATTATAAGTGTAAGTGTATCTTTTGAGCAACTTTGTCTAGAGTTGTTCACGTGTTCCAGACTTATATGGTGCCTCCTATGGAGTCAAGGGAAAGAGGAAGTGCATCTATGGAAAGGTGTGAAAGCACGCCCTCCTAGGAAGTGTCAATATTTATTGACAATCTTCTGTCTGCTGATCCAGAGGATACCTTCTGGCCTGTTCTCACTCTTTATCATATGTAGACAACTTACTAGCCCTGTAGAAGACTTACTAGGGCAGCAAAAAACCCCAAGACTCTGCATTCCCTGATCCTCAGAAAACAGGCAGAAAACACATTTCTACTACCGTATTTTCTAAATAGCATTCTGCAGAATGGCTGGAGAGTTATCCTTCCAGATGATAATATAGGCTAGTTATTCCAAAAACTTCAGTGAGATTCCAGCTACTCTTCGATTTGAAAAAAGAATAATGGTAAAGAACACAAAAAATGTGAAATAAAGAGATTTTCCTTCTCTTAGGAATATAATCAGAGCATACACAATGCAAAAGAAATTCCAATTACTGCATCAATGATAAGAGTAGAAAGGCTTGAATAATTAAATGATTATTGTGTATAGGAGTTTCAATGGGATTTGTAATTCACAAAACTTTTTCAATTATTTAGATTCATAAGGAGGAAAAAGGGAAAATTGAAAAGCAAACTGAAAAACCCATTAACCACTCCTGTTAGCCATGCACCTATACAGGCACGTGGCTGGATCCCTTTGTAACTGCACGTGTTTTAAGACAAAGGGCATCTGCAGAGAATGGCTGCCAGAAAAACACAGTAGGGCTGGGAAGAAACATGGTCTATTCATGTGACAGAGGCCAGGGAATTAGTCAAAAGCTCAGAGATCATTTTAAAAGCTATCTAACCCTGTAACAAATGTTCCCTTGTTTGCTAATAGTTCCTCTGGGACCTAGTCCTGCCAATATGTTTATTTGCTAGTTTGCTGCCTATTGCAATGATCAGGTATGGTCAGAATATTTCTGCTTGACTGGATATTTTTACATTAACTGTGATGTCAATGAAATTTTTTAAGTGTTCATTTCCTCTCAGAATATTGATATTTTATTGAAAAATCATACACCAAAATTTGAAAAGAATTCCATTTATATTACTTTGATAAAAAGTTGGATTTTCTGTGAAAAGCTATTACAAAAAAAAAAAAAAGAGAGAATTTATTTGGAAACAAAGCCATATATTCTGACCAGCTATAGTTATGACTGAATCTTATAATTTCAAGCAGTGTAGATATTATGAACCTGACAGAAAGCTCATCAAAGTAAACAGAAAGACTTCCACTGACTTTCATCATACCCTGCGTCTTGGTAGCAAACAGCTTCACAGTCAAGCTCAGATATGTTGTAGCAATCAATTAACTATACCATATTCATATTTGTTGTCTGGCTAATCTATGAAACCTATATTGATTAGCTGGTGGATAGATTTCTGCCATCCCAGGTTTAGACTGCAATATCCCTCTCTAGGGCTTTAGTATATGTATATATATATATATATATATATATTTTTTTTTTTAATAATACATTTTTGCTCGTCAACCCTTGCAGTAGCTCGGAACATTTCCTCTGACATCAGTGGACATGAGGATGAGATCTCATATATTTTGATATGCTTATAGCTGTATATGCCATAGTAGGTATGATACCTGGGTCTGTATGGAACTGTGGCAACAGAGAAAGAGGGGGTAAAAAAGAAAGGGGGAAATTGTATACGAGAATATTAAAAAGAATTCGCAAGGGGGAAGGTCCAATTAACAAAATTAGAATAGGACAGTTTGAGTTTGTGCAAGTCTATAATCCTATGAGGAAAAAAAAAATTGACAATACTTTATTAAGCAATATGATTATTAAAACTCTGATGGAGAGTCCTTTGCCTCATAGAAATCGTCCCTGAAAGTGTACTTGTTCTCACAGAATCTAAAAGGGCGGAAACTCATAAACAAAGAGATTGGTAAACAGCAAAGTTATAAAAGCCTGTCACTACCTCAGCAGAGAGAGAAAAACTGTGACCTGAGGCAGCAACACGAAAAGTCGCTGGTCATGTTATACTGACACAAAAAACAAGGGGCCTGGTTCTTTCCTCAAAATGACTTGGGAGTACATCCACTGGCTTTAGTGGGGCTACTACTGACTGAGGGCAGTTAAAGAGAGAGGAGAATCAGGTGCTAGTATTTCATCCATCAGGCTTGTCAATCTGAAAACTTTCACCATCACTTAATTTTTAAAAAGTGCAAAAATAAACGGCTCTTTTAAAAGATTAAAATGAGCTGCTGACAGTGCCTAAAGTCTCTTACCAAAGTTTTGTCTTAAATCTTTATAAAGTAGAAAAATAGAACCATCTATTTTGTAGCTTTACAAAATGAGCGCTTGGATGATTGAGTTTTATTATGACTTGAGTTTGCTTCCTTCAGTTATAACACTAATTACGATCTGGAGAGGGACATTGGTTAGATAATGCCACCCAAGCACCAAATCTTAATGATGCAGAACGGGAGCCTCAGAGCTAAATTATGTTTTCAAAAATCTCTATGCTCACAAGGCCTGTAAATCCCTACCCATCAATCCCATCTTTTTCAGGTTGTTGCCAGAAATGGTTTTGCTTCATTATTGTAATATAGAAGGAAAGAAGAGAAAGGAAAACAAAGGGAAGTAGCCTTGCTATGCGTACAGGAAGAGATACTAGAAGGGACCATAGATAATTGCTTCTTTCCCCTTCTCTCACAACTTAAGAAGTACATACAATAATTATTTATTTCACCACAGGAAAACAGCTTAATAAGGATTGAAATAGCTTACATAGCTTAGCATATTGTGTGCGTGCTAAAGGCCTAGAGTAATAAAAACTCTGGGCTTGGGTTGGGGCCAGTAGATGCTATTGCAATGCTGTTTCACTAATAAATGTTGGACTGATTGGCTTGTTTCCAGTTCTCTCATTTATCATAGCTTTATTTCCTTCTAGATGCTTTTAATTCAGTTGATTTTGTGAAAACATGATTAGAGACTTCTCAGTCAACTGAATGGATGTGTACACACTAAGTAAGAACGCCCAGTTCTTGAGTTGTACGCCGCAGCTGCAAAACCAGTCAGACTTCTAGGGGAAAGCAGGAGGGAAGATCTAGCAAAGAACGCAGGGTATCTTTCAAAAAATGCTGAAGGTGGAGGCATAGAACTCATATAGAATAAATATGTTCTTTCCTCTTCTCCTACTGGGAACAATTTCTTTTTTCTTCAGAGTGAAAGGTTATAATAGTCTACATGGTTTTGCTTTGAAATGCAAAATGAAGGAGCCTTGCTCTATGCAAAAGCCTCGGTAGAAGTGTGCTCTGCTTCTCGTTGGTATTTTTTTTTTAGAGTGATTGATATTTATACATTTCACCATCACATCTTATGCAGCTAGAGAGGATTGCGTTACAAAATAAAAGTACAAAATTAAAATTACAGTTATAGTTTGTCAAATGACAGAGCCAAGTTCGTTATAATTTAATAGCATATCTTTTTTCCCTTTACTATGAGTTAAAGAATCCATGAAGTTGTAGGTGAATGTATTTCCAAATGGCAATTAATTTCTTAAATTGGAGGAAGGATAAATTTTAGCTCATGCCTGTGTATTTCATATTAATTAATAAATAAACACTAATTAATTAATAAATACAAAAATTTCTAAACAAGAGGAAAAAAATACCACATGAATTCATCTATCATCTAAAATTGAACCTTAAAAGAAAACTATTTTCAAAGAATCCATTGTCTATTTGAAAAAGCAGAACATCAGTTTTGTTGACATAAAAGGGATCTATTCTTGATTTGATAGTAGTTTGAATGACAGTATAAATGAAAATGAAGAGATGAAAAATGTTTTAGATGTATGGTTACACTTTTTAGTTAATATAGCTTGGAAAGTTGCCTGAAGAGGAATATATACAAATTAATGTTAAGCATACATATAATTTAAAATATAGAGATATGTGATTTTAAATGAATTCCTTCTTCATGTAATGTATTTTTTAAGCACTGGTAGAAAAATTCAAAAAAAAAAAAAGTCATAACAAGGATATTGTATATATCTCTACATGGTGTAATAGAGAGATCCCAGAGCTAACATAAAATAAGCAGAATTGTGGAAATGAGAAATACAGAGATAATTTGGAGGCCAGAAATGATTTAGTTGCTTCTGGAAGGCACTGTTCAAAGTGCTGATCTGTCTTGCTTAATTAGGCGCTGCTCAGAATCTTGTTGATACGGCCGTACTGTTTCCAGCTCGGGAACGAACTCTTAGGATCTAAGACGGGCGTTTTTGCATTGCAGAGTATGTGTCTTCACCGCATCCTAAGCAGTGTTAGCCACTGTAGAGAAAAGGGGCACTCCTCCCCGCTACCGAGTCAAGATAATGTGGCCTTTGAGGCAGCCCGTGCTCGTCCAGCCTTCTGTCTCTGACAGTGCCCAAAAGCAGAGCTTAAGGAGGCGGAGAAAATAGATGGTGACCTTTCTTCAGGACACTCACCAAGCCCTCAGCATTTTCTGGCCCAAAAGCTTCTTGAGCCAGAGGTGGAGTTTTTTTTTTTTTTTTTAAATTATTATATATTTACTGATCCTTAGTGATCTTTTTTCTTAGGAATTCACCCAATCTCTTTTTAGGCTAATGTAAAGTTTTTAACATTTGAGCTTCAATTCTGCCACAGAATTGTAACTTATGAAAAGAAGTATCTTGTTTTTATTTTTATTTTTTCTGTTTGTTTGTCTTTTGAACTTGACAGTTTCATTTTTGTTTTAGTTCTCATATTAGGAAAGTGAAGATTCATTCTCCATTCATTTTGTTCCTTCCACCCACATTTTTAGAAATCTCTAGCATATTGCGCTAATAGTGCCAAAGCACTAACAGTGCTGACATGAGATAAGCTTGCTTGTGCAAACAAGAAACACAAAGATGGTTTGGATCCCAGAAGCAGTGTCATTGCCTCAGCAAAGGATCAGACTCCTCAGGAATGTTGATGCATCTCTTTTTAGGGCAAGTTAAGAAGTATGAAAAAATATGCATTCTAAGTTTCTCAGAAACAGAAGACATGGCAAAAATATAGCCTAGTTGAGAAGCTAAATAATTAACGTATGGAATGTAAGGTTATAAATTCAAGGTAGTTAGCTGTATCTATCTGGGAGAAGTGCTTGATAAAGAAAAAAATAAAGTAGTTTCCGGTAGATTATGCCAAGAAAAATCTAGTAAGAAATGTAAAATGTCATTGAAGAATATTCTGTCTCAGTGTTCTGTTTCAGCATCAAGAAAAACAGAAATTAAAAATAATATATTACTTTCTGTTACAGAAATGTGATGAAGTGTAAGTAATAGCTGAAATATTAACAGCGGGCCTCCCTCGGGGCAGCATATCATAAGAGTTCTTTTCTCTTCGGAATACTCCAGTCTTTCTAATTCCTCTTCTTTTCTCAGCTTCCTTTTTCACATCAGTGCTTTCATTCATCTTCTTTCCTCCGAATTGTCTATTTCCAAGCTAATTTCTCCACGGTTTCCAAAATCTCCATTATATGTCCCTTCAGCATTCTTCAGCATTCTCGTTAGCAAATTTTGATCTCTTTAGTCTTCTCCTTATTCCCACTTTGTCATTTTTTTTTTCCTATTCTTTATTCTGTCTTGCTCCCTCTGGCATCTTTCTTTCCTCTTCTGTTTTCCTTTTGTCCATCCTTTTTCCCAGCTAAGGAGGCTCCTATTAAACTCGACAGTGAAGGGGAGAGGGGTTTGCTTTGATCCTGTGAGAACTCCAAGTCTCTGGAGAGTGGAAATCTTTTTGCTCTGGTTTTACTTCAGAAATTTCTTATACATGTCGCAGTAGATACCAAATCACTTCTATTTCCTTCTGAAAAGGGGCTAGCAGGGGAATGGATGTTGCTACTGACACCGTACAAGAGAACAGAATGACATATATTGTGAGGGAAAATCATTCTCAGTGTAAGAGGATCTAACTTGCATTCAAAATAATAGGATACTAGTCTTTTTACTTGAAAGGTCATTTTAACTCAAATCTCTAAACAAACTTTTCCGTATAAGAACATGATGCTTTCATTCTAATCCTCCAAGAAGATCGAAATGTTATCAGTTACTTATTTTATTGGTGTTTTAATGCAATACATGTCACAAAAGGTTACCTTTTCATTTCATATTGTTCTCCATTTTATGTCATGCTCCATCACATAATGTGCTGTCAACAGACATCGTAACAAAAGATAGGCTGATACGGTGTGACAAGATGGGCAGAGGTCACTTTGATTCTACGCAATGCATTTTTTCAGAATGTGTCAGTGATGCCACAATCTTAATATTTTTAACCTATCTGCTTTCATATTATTTTATATAGTTAAGCCATCCCTCCACCCCCATAATTTGGTGATACACCCTGTACTACTCTACCCTATTCCCCTGAGATGTCTAAGGTAGTTAGGCCTCTCATTTACAAGGATCCAGGTGCATAAATCCCTGTAGTCATTTCAGACCCCTCATCGGAGTCTTTGAATACTTAACATAGCAGAATTTTCAGAATTGGCCTTATTTCAACAGTACCTTTCTTTTGCTTCTTGCAAATATACAGAGAATTTGCCTTGCTCATGTTTGCACTGATTTGCTGCAGACTCTTGGATTGTGGCACCACCTTTTTGATGATGGGACTAGTTAATTCCCTTTACTTTCTTATTACCTTGCAGTTCATCATGAGGTGTGATCATGTATTCTGTACCTATAGTGTTTCTAGCAAAGGGGGAGGAGTTATCTGCTTATGGCAGTTGTGCAGATCTAGGATTAAGAAGTTAAAAATTATAAAAGAAAAAGAAGTCAGGTTTCTAAAGCAGGGAATAGCTATTAGATAGTAGTGGTTCAGCTATCCAGCTGAATTCACTGGCAGCCTGGATTGCTATACTATTCCATCAAAACAGGCACGAGATAGCTGGACATTTTCAAATGTTTCTTTGCTTTTATTCATCTATAATTATTCCTCCCTAGTCAGGCTGCTAGAGAGGTATGTTAGAGGAAAGGAGGTAAATAAAATTGAGAATCACCACTTAAGAATATAGCCAAGGAGAAACATCATTTTTCAGCCATGTGATCGTTACAAGAATGAGTTAATTCCGGGCTAGTTTTCCTCTTTCTAGTTACAATCTATGTCAAGTGAATAGATGAATTTGTCCCATTTTCACTTCTCATTACAAGGTTTGTCATGAAAAGTGAGTTATCACGGGATTTTATTGCCAGATATATTTGGTGAATTATGACAGTGTGCTGAGGACATTTAACCTCTTTCAATATAGTGTTCCTTGACTGACTGACTATTCCTGAGCATGGAAGGTGGTACACATGAATTCACTGCACTATTTCTTTTCATAGTGCAAAGAAAGTCAAAAATGGCTCTTTTCAACAGAGCAAGAAACAAAGTTGGATCATATTTAAGTGCACATTATTGTGATCAAGCGATGTTGTCCCTATGCAGAAGTCTTGTGAAATGAAAGAAAGATAAGCTAATACTCCAAGCTCTAGTTGCAAGAAGTCCTTAGCATACTCAGAACATTTGCACTGTAAAAGTAATTGCTCTCACCTTGCTACAGTTCTGACCTCCAGGATGTTGTTTCTCTGCAAGACATTTGATGCTTTGCCTCTGTATTGAAAATGTTAAAAAGGACAGAAGGTATTGTTGCTGGGGAGAAGCGCTGGTGTTTCCTGATTTTCTATTAAGGTCATATGTCAAGAGAACCATTACCTTCTACTTTTCTGCTACCACCAGAACGCTTCCAAAAACATTATCCAATTACAGTAACTATGAAGGAAGAGCAGCAGAAAGCAGATGGGACATTTTAACAGTTCGTTTGTATTGCTTCTGCCCCTATCTTTCATCTACAGCTAGGCCGATTATATTGAATTGTGGGAGAATGAGGAAGGGATATTTGACTTTGCATTATAAATGTTCAAGGAGCACCTCACACATTACAGATAATCACCATATTACAGACAATCCTTTCTCTCTGGTACGACTAGTAATGATAATATCAGCCATTACATTAAGTCTATCAACTTAAAATAAAAATAAGCCATATATATCTATTATATGTTGCTAACAATCAAGTTACAGAACAGAAGGGAAGAATGCAGTTCCAATATAAATGAAGGCACTGCAAAGCTGCACAGCCACAGAAATGTAGTGGGAGCACACTGCGCTAGCTAGAGCCAACAAAGGAGCTCAAAGCTGCCTAGGCTCCTCAGCAAACATCTGGAACTTTGCTATTTTTATATCATCTGCCAATGCATGGGGGAGGATAGGTAACATCATCTTAACACAGCTTTGCAAGTCAACAAGTAAGACATGCATCCGCTTCTGGTGTCATGGAGAAACTGCAAGAGATCAGAGCTTCTGCACAACCATGTGAAGTGTACGTGTGAAGTGCAGAGTGAAGGCAAAATATATACAATAGTGGACCCCATGCTTTAATCTAATACTAGGGAACGGACAGAGGACTTCAGAGCTGAAACAGGAGCTTCCACAGTGAAAGGCAAAGAACACAGCTATATCAAGGAAAAAAATGGCTTGTGGCCTATTCTCTGGCCCTGAGGCCAACGGTAATGGCTCACGCAGATATGTCCCTGTTACTCTATAAGAAGTGGTTTACCTGAACATTGGACAGGTCCTCTCCATCAGCAGAACTGTGTTAGTGTGCTGGAGAAAGCTTACAGATGCTAGAAGGACTGTTTACCTTTGGGATAACTTGGGAAAGCAAAGAGGAATATTTCTTAAAGGGTCAAAAGTCCTTTCAAGGGCTACTTGAAAGACATAAAATGCATATGTTACTCTCACACAGACCTTTGCTAGTTTTTATCTGGAAAAAGTAGAATGGATGGATCATTTGCTTGGATGTTTCTACTTTCGCAAAAACTATCTGAAGCTGCTCATGGGAGCAGTCCCACTAGCTTGGTAGAAGTAAATTCTACTTTATTAAGTAAAAGTCACAGAACTGAGGTCCATAAAGTGTAGTCAATCAGTATCACAAAGATGGTTGTTGCAAGGAGAAGGACCAGTAATCAGACATGCAGCCCTACATAAGAGAGAGCATCATAATCTCTTTAATCAAACCTAAACAAGTGAATAGCATGTGCAGAAAGTTTAATGGATTTTAATCAAAAGCCACAATCATCTAAATCTAATGTTATAAAGATATTATCAGTCCCCTACAATACTGCCTGCCAATTGTTCCTTGTGTGGAGATATAAACAAATCATGTGTAAAGGCTATTAGCACATTTATCATGGAATGAGAAGGTCTAAAACCAGATTTATGTCTAGTCAAAACATTATTCCTTACAATACAATCCATTAACTGTGCATAAACATGTTCAAGCAATTTAGATAATGTGGGTAATGGTGGAGTAGACGGTATCACTACCCCAGGATAAAATGATTCAGAGGCTGGTGTCGTTCTGAGCGTCATGTCCAGATGTAAACTGACTATTTGTAATAGCAAATTAATCATGGGAAGGGGAAAGGACGGAGGGACAGCCATCACAGGTAGAGTCATGTTCTAAATTCCAAATTTATCCATGCTGACCAAACTGTCTTACCGTTTAGAGCAAAATGAGCAGAAAAAGATGGGAGGAGAAGAGTAACTTTGCTTTGTTTCATTCAGTGCTGGAACACTGTAATCCTTATTCCATAGCACCTACTCATGCAACTAATTCTGATGAAGTTCTTGGAACCACGCTGGTGCATCAACGTTCAGCTTTTTGAACAAAGAATATGTAGTGTGGCTGTAGACTGGCATCGCTAAATAATCAGAGTAAAATTCTCTGGGCGTCCGGGAGATGAGATCTAAAAGCAGTGTTAGCAACTGTGTTAGAATTTGATTTGTATGAGTATTTGTGGTAAGATTAGCAGTAATGTTAGAATAGGTATAAGAAAAATGACTTTTTGAGGTATTCAGGAAGTTGCACATTCCCTTGATTTAAAGCAGTGCATGTGATTTGAAATCATCTGAACTCCTTTCAAGACGTGCACATGAACTGGTCTTAGCAATAACTATCAGATGGAGGGCCGTATTTCCAGAATGGTAAGCCTATTGTCTTTCTCTTTGGGGGGAGGGACTTCCTAATCCAATTTTAAATTACTAAAATCGTAATCCTTTTACATATTTTCTTTTTAGATTATATTTTTCTTTCTAACTGACTACACTGTTAGGAGTTCCAGGCTAGGATCACAAGAATAGCTAAACATTTCCTATATAAAAATTCAGGTGCTGTCTGTACAAACTATGTCCCAGGGATTATTTTATCAATACTCTCTGACTGCAGAAGGAGGATTACGTATGTGTGAAGCTGCAGTAAACGTGTTTTATATTATACAGCTGACTGGCTGCTCTTTGTCAGTGGTGAGTGTTAATACTACAGTAGACTGAAAAAATTACAAATCATAAACATTTGTTGAACTATAAGATACAAATATTAATGACCACTCATGATTGATTTTCTGGTACTGTTCAGAGAAAAATAATAAATTATTTTTTCTGTTAGGTCTTCATCAAGGGCGTGATTCAAGATTCCTTGGGCTTAGTGTACGAATTGCTTCCTCCCCTCTACCAGATATTTCACTATACTTTGGTTTAGATCTGTGAAATTTTGTGTCCATCATCAACAGAAGGTTCAATCATTCAGCATAACCTTTGAAGCTTAGGGTCTTGCCTGTCTGTTTTCTGTTGTCCTGCCAAAGTAGCAATACTTGGATTTGATTCTGACCTCATATAGCTAAATGGGGCATGTTTATTTTTAACAGTACCATGCCTGATTTGTAGGGGTTATTCAGGAACGTGGCCATTCATACATCAACAAAATGGAGCTACACTGAACCTAATCATGAAGCAGCCATGTTGTAACCAGACCATTCAACTCAGTTGCATAGGAAGGATTTTGAAAGGAATAATGGTCTAGTATATCATGGAAATTGCTCAAATCCCAAACTTTGGTGAATCCTGATTCATATATGGGCTTTCAAAGAAGTCAAAAGTAATGTGTCTTCCCCAGCTTCTTGGATGATTATATACCAGACTGTAATGTTTATTGATCATCGTTCTTTTATCACTTTCCATTGACCATTTGTGTCCCTAGTTATGCATAAGGAGTATTGATTGTGTAGTAATTACCCTCTAATGGAGGTCAGGTAAGGTCACTGGTACAAACTTGCCCTTCTTGATTTTTGTTAATTTAGTTTATTGGGATTTTTTTCTCATTTTCAGTTTTGGAATTGATTTCCTTTTTGTGCCTTTTTATATGCCATGCAATATTTAAGTTGTTTACAAGCTGTGCAGAACTTTCAGATTTATCAGTTGTCTGAGGAATATTTATTCCTATTGTTACTATGTGCTAGTCTGCAAGAATATGATATACATTTTTCTGTGTAAAATCTACAGTGAAAATAATTAGTATAAAAAATGCAGCATCCTGAGAAAGACTGTTTTTATTCTTTTGCCTTTGGGACGCTGATGGACTGTAGCTTAGACTGGAACTCCTCTTTGGAATGCAAAATGAATTTACCTTCTTGTAGAAGCTACTTAAGTGTAAGTAGGATAGAAGCACATTTTAAAACATTGGTCAGAAGTTTAATTCTGATTTTAAAGTCACAGTAGCTGAGCCAGCACAGAGAGTGGGAGTACTAATTTACCACTGAAGTGTAGGTCCACAATGAGTTATTGTTCTCTGCAAGCAAAGAAGGAGAGATGAAACTGTGAGATAGGGCTATTGTTTGTCATGCTTGTCTGTTATGTTTTAAATTGAATCTTGAATTCTTCCAGGCAGAGGTCATATCTTCCAATGCACTTCAAAAGAACCTAGCACAATAGGGATCTGATCCTCATTTAGGTTGTCTTCAGGATGTCATAGACACAGAAGTAATAATAAGCAGTAACAGAGTTGATTCAGTCATCAAATAGCAACAAATCTGGGTTACATTCAAGCAGTCAATTTTAGAGGAAAAAACACACTGTTGGGAGCAAAGTTTATTATCTAACATTTTGCTTTTTTGAATACTTTTGTGTTTAAGTCAATTTTTATGCCCACACATACACAGCAAGCTTTTATTGGTTTCATGCTTTATGGCACATATATATCTGAAGTATCCCAAAGCTGCTTGAATGTCCTCAAAATGCTTTTTTGCATAAAAAATATGATACTTTTTTTCTTCTCTGGATTACTTTTTGTCTAATAGTAAGCTGTGAATATGTTCACATGAATTCTGAAACAAATGGGATGCTAACTATCCACTTCTCCAGGCAATTCATAGTGATCCTGTTGGTAATTTGACGAGACACTAAGCAGTTTGAACATGTTTTTGGGAACACAGAATCCATGTCTGCAAGTTAGAAGGCATACATTTAAAATTATCCATTGTATAAGATATCAGTCTGGCACATAGAGAAAAATGAAGCAAATCATTTTTTCAGGATGCATCCTTTGATCTAAGATGCAATTAGAGATGCAAAGTCTTGCAGAAAAGTTTGAGATGCAAATAAAGATGCAAAGTGGAGATGCATCAGTAGAGATGCAAAGTTTGAATAAAATGTGTTCAAACATATTAGACATTTGAGTCTTTGCTAAAAGTAGAATGAGTTTCAGAAAGTGCTTCTTCGTTTCGGCTTTGCAGACTTCACAGCTACTGGCGTTACTACTTCAGCTTTGGAAGTCTTGAATTCCCAATGGCTGTTGTTCACACTGACCTTTACATTGGCTCATTGTCCATAGTTGACATGGGTCAGGCAGACAAAAGCTGCTTTCATCTTGTCAGTCAAACTGAGTTCTTCCTAATTTGTTCTTTAAGGCCATGTCATACCTTTTGTGAATCTTTTGGACATGACAAATCATATAAGAATGCATTTCTTGAGAAGGCCAGCATATCTCTTATAAAAGCTATGAAAACCACTTCAGGTATTTATTGCTGAGACTATGTACAAAACAAAGTAAAACAAATCATGATTCATTTTTTAAACTGTTTACTAGCACAGAGGATCACATAGCTCATTGTAGCCCTAAGATAAAACTACCATTCATTTTGCCCTATGCATGTATCTTAAGATACAGTTTTGCCGTGATACAGCTATGCATGAAGGGCCATGACATGATCCCCTGAGAGAATAGCTGGACAGCCAGATACAGACAGCTGATTTTAGCTCATAAAGCACAACCAAATTCCTCTAGAGAAAGCACATTAACTTGAAACTTTGCCCAAAGCTACATGGTTTCCAGACCAGAGCTGATTTGTGCCTTGCTATTTACAAAAAAAAAAAAAAAAAAAAAGAATTACTGTCTGACTCTTTTCATTAGCTATTTGAATATGCCTTGTCTGTTGTTACATAACAGTCTTCAGCAAAAAGAAATCAAAAATGCCTATGGTATATTTTGCAGATAATAAAACAATTCCTGACGTCAAATGCGTGGGCCAGAGGTAGCATTGTTTGTTGTGTGGTGACAGAATCAGACTGTTACATTTTGCATAATAGTGAGATGCTGCTACTTAAGTTTAGTTCCTGCATTTGATTAGCTCTAATGAAAGTGATAATATTAGTCCTAGGGGAAAAAAAAAAAAAAAACACTCTGAAGGAAGAAACTTTAGAATCTTAAGTAAAAGAAAACTAGAAATAGGGAAGAGATGAGTAAGTAAGTGCTTGGTGTCAGAGAGCTACTCTATAGAAGGAAATACAATAAATCAGATTTTATTACATTGAAAATGTCTTCCAGTTATTGTGCTTATATATGATGTCAGCTGATGTCCTGGTGTAACAATTTTGGAAAGGAGCTGAGAATCAGCAAATGTGGCTGAGGTCAGCAGTTAGGAACTTCTCTTAGGATTAGGACCGAGCTACAAAGTGGAATGTGTCTTGGCTCTCTAAGTGGTTTTGAAAAGATCAGCCTATGCTGCTGACTAATTCTGTAAATTTCCAGAGTGATTTATCAGTCTCATTGCATTGTCTTTCATTAGTAAATTGTTGTACACTTTTCTCATATTAAGGAAGTAATTTTAAAATGCTCAGGGTGAGATTCATCCCACTTTGGTAACAAAGTCTAAACATAAATTTCTAAACTAATTTGTTTTTGTGAGCCCTTTCTGTAATCAATAGAGAAAAACACCTTCAGAGAGCAATTCAACCCCTGCAAAAGAAGAAAATCAAAGTATGTTGTGTGCTTGGCCAAGGAGTATCCATCTTTTCTCTTGAGTATAAAAGGAACCAGCTGACAACCAGCTGAGCATTGATTCCTAAATTCCAGGTGGCTAGAGTTGAGAGACATTATCCAATTTGTGATATAATTTCAAAATTTTCGCTTCACCCCTTTTTTTTTTCAGATGAACTGATTCAACCGCTCTGACCCTTTCACTTTGTCTCCAGCTGCAATTGTTAAATGGACCCCTGTTCATTTTATGATCTTCTACCAGATTATCTTGACCACACTTCCAAAACTCTAGATTTTACTTAGGAAAAATATCTATTCAGCCTTAACTATGAGTTTGATAGAGTTAAGCAGTGAAGAGTTTGATAACTCCTTGGCGAAAATGACCATTGATTTTGAGAACCGTCCAAAATGAAGGATCAAACCCTATACTGGGTCCCCTAAGTTCTGCTCAGCTGAAAAGCATATTAAATTTTGCCTAGTCTCACCCCATAATTCTTTTTCTACTTGCATTTACTGATGGAATAAGGACAGATAGAGGACTCTTACCTGACCAGCTCATTCAGCAATATTAAGTGAACTTTGTTTTATGTTCAAACAGTTTAGCAATGATGCCTTTTATATGACTAATTTATGTCAAATATGTCAAGACTGTTTTTTCAGATGCACTGCATCCACTATGGCATCAGCTAGCTGCTGCTCAATACAGAGGTGCATATCTAAGTGGACGAAGTAGTAAACATATCTATTAGGCCTTAGGGTTTCACTAGAAGCAAAGAAATGGCAGCACCCCAATGTACAAAGTGGATTTTCTTGAGAACTTGTTGTAATTTTTTGTCTTTCACCATTCCTTATTGTAACTTTATTTTATGGTACAGTAAAATTCAGCTCATAAATTTGCTCTCTTTCAGAAAGTGGAAGAGACAGCGTAGTGAAAATTTGGAATGTGTCATGAAAAGAGCATGTTCCAATTTGTTAAATGGCATTTATAGCGATGTGGTCATTGTCATGAAGTCTGGGCCTATATTCTAATGACTCAACTGTAAATTATATTACCTGGACCATGATTGCTTTAGTAGGCATCGTTAATATTTGCAGGAACACTGAAGTGACCTAAATGCTTAAACACCATTTGCAAAAAATTGTCATACAACAAGATTCAAGCTTCGAGAAGGCAGGCTTTTCAAAGAGTATTAGGTATTTTAAAATACCTAAAAAATCATGTGCAAGCAGATTTTTTTAAAAAAATCTGATCATGTTAGATGCTTAATTCACACTGAGATGCCTATCTCACTCATCCACAATGACAGGAGCATTTCCGTAAGACCCAGGAAACAAGAAACACAGGCGAAGAAGAAGTAGTTTATTCTTTCTTAGCTATTCACATGCCTTTATCAAACAGTGGAGGATTTTATTGTCAGTGTAATGCTAGATATCAAAACATGTAATAAAACCGTGCCATCAAAAACAGCCTGAGGAACGCTAGGTCAGTGTTTAGTACAATGCCTCTGAGACTTCCCTGATGTTTAAAGTACTGTGCCGTTCCTCACAATCCTCTGCTCTTCTAACTGGTTCTTTTCTACTGAACATAACTTGAATAACTTCAGCATTGGCTTCAAATTATGCCTTTGCTCTTCAGACCAATGTATTCAGTAAATGTGACATTAAAATAAGCTACCTCTCTTCAACACTGAATAAAACATTTCTCCTCAATACGGCTTTGACTGTTACAACAACATATTGAACAGAACACCTGAATGTAGAGTATGCATTACCCACTGTCACCTTCTGTAGGAGTCATCGAGGTTGGAAAGGTTTCGGAAGCAAAGGATTAAAATGAGACAGACATTGTCATGTGCTTGTGAGCTGCGTTAGGTGTTATTGATCTTTATGACCCATCTTAGATGCAGATACTAAATTAGAATCCTGATGTTCTGAAGCTGGTAATTTTTCACCTTTGACGGTCTGTCAGGGAAAAAAATCCTCCAAGAGAATAGGAATTCCTGCTTTCTTTTGAAGTAGGTTCCTATCATGTTAAATATTTTCATTAATTTGCTTTAGAAACAAGAGTCACATACAGATCCACAAAGGTAAAGGTATGTCAAAAATTTTCATGTACTGGCCTTTCAGTCTTGGTAAAGTTTTCTGAATCGATGAAAGGTTAGTTTTGTTTGGTTGTTTGCTTTTCTTTAGTAAGTGGCATCAAGAAAATTAAACTGTTAAGAATACATTGTTTTCTTAGTTTTTGAAAATTGCTTGACAGTAGAAGGAAGAGATCCACTCGTGGAAATATACTTCTTGAATATTTTGACCCAGTTCTTCATTTGGCTTGAAGACTTTTCATTCTTCCTATATATATGTTTCTACCAAGTTCCACATGGCTGTCACTTAGGTAAATCACAGAATCACAGAATCGTTTAGGTTGGAAGGGACCTCTGGAGATCATCTAGTCCAACCTCCCTGCTCAAGCAGGGACCTCTAGAGCATATTGCCCAGGAATACATCCAGACGGGTTTTGAATATCTCCAGGGAAGGAGACCGCACCACCTCTCTGGGCAACCTGTTCCAATGCTCTGTCACCCTCACAGGAAAGAAGTTTTTCCTCAGCTTCAGATGGAACTTCCTGTGGTTCAGTTTGTGCCCATTGCCTCTTGCCCTGTTGCTGGGCACCACGGAGAAGAGACTGGCCTCATCCTCTTGACACTCCCCCTTCAGATACTTGTACACGTTGATGAGATCCCCTCTCAATCTTCTCTTCTCCAGGCTGAACAGGCCCAGCTCTTGCAGTCTTTCTTCATAGGAGAGATGCTCCAGCCCTCTAATCATCTTGGTAGCCCTCCACTGGACTCTCTCCAGGAGTGCCATGTCTCTCTTGTACTGGGGAGCCCAGAATTGGACACAGTACTCCAGGTGAGGCCTCACCAGGGCTGAGTAAGAGGGGCAGGATCACCTCCCTCGACCTGCTGGCAACACTCTGCCTAATGCACCCCAGGAGACCATTGGCCTTCTTGGCCACAAGGGCACACTGCTGCCTCATGCTTAACTTGTTGTCCACCAGCACTCCCAGGTCCTTCTCGGCAGAGCTACTTTCCACCAGGTCAACCCCCAGCCTGTACTGGTGCGTGGGGTTATTCCTGCCTAGGTGCAGGACCTTGCACTTGCCTTTGTTGAACTTCATGAGGTTCCTCTCTGCCCACCTCTCCAGCCTGTCCAGGTCCCTCTGAAGGGCAGCACAGTCTTCTGGTGTGTTAGCCTCTCCCCCCAGTTTAGTATCATCAGCAAACTTGCTGAGGGTGCACTCTGTCCCTTCCTCCAGGTCATTGAGGAATATATTGAACAAGACTGGACCCAGGACTGACCCCTGGGGGACACCACTAGCCACAGGCCTCCAACTTGACTCTGCGCCATTCACCACAACCCTCTGAGCTCGGCCATCCAGCCAGTTCTCAAGCCACCTCACCGTCCACTCATCTAGCCCACACTTCCTGAGCTTACCTAGGAGGATGTGATGGGAGACAGTGTCAGAAGCCTTGCTGAAGTCCAGGTAGACAACATCCACTGCTCTGCCCTCATCTACCCAGCCAGTCATTCCGTCATAGAAGGCTCTCCGATTGGTCAAGCATGATTTCCCTTTGGTGAATCCATGCTGACTACTCCTGATCACCTTCTTGTCCTCCAGATGCTTAGTGAGGACCTCCAGGAGGAGCTGTTCCATCACGTTTCCAGGGATGGAGGTGAGGCTGATAGACCTGTAGTTTCCTGGCTCCTCCTTCTTGCCCTTTTTGAAGACTGGCGTGACACTGGCTTTCTTCCAGTCCTCAGGCACCTCTCCTGATCTCCAGGACCTTTCCAAGATGATGGAGAGTGGCCTAGCGATAACATCCGCCAGCTCCCTCAGCACTCGTGGGTGCATCCCATCGGGGCCCATGGATTTATGGATGTCAAGTTTGGACAAAAGATCTCTAACCTGATCCTCCTCCCCCAAGGGAGAGTCTTCCTTTCTCCAGCCTTCCTCTCTTGCCTCCAAGGTCTGGAATTCCTCAGGACTGGCCTTAGCAGTGAAGACGGAAGCAAAGAAGGCATTCAATAACTCTGCCTTCTCTGTATCCTTTGTCACCAGGGCACCCGCCCCATTCAGCAGCGGGCCCACGTTTTCCCTAGTCTTCCTTTTGCTTTTGATGTGTTTGAAGAAGGCCTTCTTGTTGTCCTTGACATCCCTTGCTAGATTTAATTCCAACTGGGCCTTAGTCTTCCTTGTCGCATCCCTGCACGCTCTGACAACGTCCCTGTATTCCTCCCAAGTGGCCTGTCCCCTTTTCCACATTCTGTGTACTTGCTTCTTCTGCTGGAGTTTTGCCAGGAGTTCCTTGCTCATCCATGCAGGTCTCCTGCCCGCTTTGCTGGACTTCTTCCTCAGAGGGATGCACTGATCCTGAGCCTGGAGGAAGTGACGCTTGAATATTATCCAGCTTTCTTGGACCCCTCTTCCTTCTAGGGCCCTACCCCATGAGATTCCTCCAAGTAGGTCCCTCAAGAGGCCAAAGTCAGCTCTCCTGAAGTCCAGCGTTGCAATCCTACTCATTGCCCTGCTCCCTCCTCGTAGGATTAAATAGCTGCTTGATATCAATATCTATACACTGGACATTTACCAAGAAACATGTAGGAGAGAAAATAAAAGAAAATCTTAAGACTAGTCTCAATATTTTACTGATTCTGTAGTTTTGGTTCTAGGACTGTCAGTCTGACTGATTTCTACAATTTTTTTTTAGAGAAAATATGAAATAAGAAATGTAGTATAATTACTTAAACCCAAAGTTTGATTAGAAATGTTATTATCTCCTATTCTTTCCCCATTCCTGTAAAAATCTCTGGAGAAAAAAAAAAAAAGGAAAAACAATTGGACTGCCTGAAAGATTAAAAAGGTTTTGGCAAAAAATAAAAGACAAAATATTTTTCCTTTTGCAGGAAAATACTCCTTGTTTGATGGTAAAGGATCATGCTTCTAACCTTGTGGGAGGAGACTCTAATCAGGCAATGTGTCCCATTATGATAGTCACTGAGAAATAGTAGGAATTTCTTTTGTTCCTTTGTAGCGTAAAGGAAATAGAGCTCATTTATTCTTTTCCCAGATAGCAAAACAACTCATACGAGGAAAAGGCAGGAAATAAGTTTCAAACTGGTCTGTAACTCCCCTATTCAATGTAGAGAATTTGAGTGGCTACGAGGCTATGTAAGAAAGGTAAAGCAATTTAGTATTGTTGTAGATGAGCAGAAAATTACAACCCCTGAAAGCAAAGAAGAAATAGGAAAGATGTTATGATTTAGATATGTTATAGTACTTCTTAGGGCTACTTCTGGCTAGATGCTCCTCATACATCACCCCTTGCTCGTGGCTATATATGAAGTCAAAACAAGAAGATACTGTAAATTCATGGGGAGAAATCCTAGCCCCATTGAAGTCAGTGAAAAGAGTCCCACTGGCTTAAATTGAACCAATATTTCACACCTGGCATTTGCACAGTGTGATGGGAGGTATCTGTTCCAAATATTTCATGCACTTAAAATAGCACAGACAGCATGGTGAAGCAAAGGTGTGCCTTATTCATAAAAATGGCAACGTTGCAGTTATGTGACGTTCTAAAGGATTTTTTTTTTCAAATTTTTTCTTTGTGTAGCTTTCCCACTTATTAAAAAAAAAGAAAAAAGATTTAAAGTAGCATTAGCAAGAGGTTAGCCTCAGAAGGTAATTTAATATGAATATCATTATTAAAATCCCACTGCTTCAAATGGACTTTTTCAGATTAATAAATCTGCTGAGATATAAAATTATCTGATTTATAACTATGTATTAGTAGATCTGAAATGTCAGTTATTATCTCCTTGCTTAATGCTTAGGTTATTATATAATTTTATGCAGCTTCTAGAATAGGTTCAAAAGGAAAAGAAGTAAGAACTTTCTGGCTACCATTGCAATTAGTTTTCCAGTCCAGAGAATAACACTCAAGGTTATGTTTTCTCTGATTAACATAATCTGAAATAAGATATCATAGTGTTAGTAATTGGCATGGTAAATAGTTTCATTTATAAGCGTCATTTCTTGTTTAATGGAAGCCCATATACTGGAAACATCAGAAATAATTTAGAATGCAAAGACTTTGTTTCAGCAGGAGTCTTAGTCATTGTGATGCAAATTCTATTAATAAATAATTTGAAGGCAATCTATTGTATATAAAAGTACACAAAGATCCTAATCCTAAAAGTCATATAATAGGTAAAACTGCTTCATGGATAAGAACAAAACCTGGACCTGATGCTGGGCAGTGAGAACAAAGTCACTGACAGTGCAGTTTTTTTGGTAGTGACGGATCATGGGGTTAGTGACTGCTAGAAATGTAGTCCTCCTCATAGAGCATGGAAACCAGGAGCCTGCTTCTTATTGCTAGAAATCCATTCACACTGGGAATAAGCAGATAGACCTCTGTGCTGGTTAATTCATAGTCTACAAAATTTGGCAACTGACTTTGCTGGAGCGCTGGATTTATCCTGTTCTTGACATAACCCTTTCTTTTAGTCCTCATTTCCTTTAGAGAAAATATTCTCCTTCAGTACCTGTCCTGGTTTGCTCTAAATTTAGAACACAGAGAATACAGCCCTTGTGTAGAAAGTGTATTAACTCCTGATGGGATTTCAATGTGCAAATTTATTACATAAGCAGAAAGTGATTCTACAGACAATGATTATGTTCTTCACTGAAAACTACTTTTTCCCATACCAATACTACTAAGGTTTCTACATCCAGATCAAGAGAGACGAGCATCACAGAGGGAATGTGGCTTTTTTATTATATATTCCATGAAGAGTCAGAATACTTCCTGAAATGTGATTTGTGAAACCCTTCGCATACACACACACACATGCACGCATGTATGTATTTCACCAATATATTGAGAAATAAGGTTACCTTTAAGGATTTTAATTTCATAGATAATAGCAAACGAAAGAAAAATAGGACAATAAAATGAGCCTTAGCCCTCTCCCTGTAAGAAAAGAGCAAGTATACTGGTATTGCAGTTAGCAAAATCAGCTGTGAGACTAGCAGGGAATCACATTTAGCTGAGAAGCCAGCATCTGGCAATGAATGATATAAAAAGCCTAACTCTCGCTTTACCTTGTGTCAGTTGCTTTTTTTGGTAACTGCATGATATTAGCACAGTTAGAAAAACATAAAACTCAGTATTTGTTATAAGTAAGTCTCTCTCTCTTCCCTGCACATCTCTGGTGTCAAACTATGCAGAAGCTTTTCTGCAGTGCTAAGGCCAAGAACAACAGCCAGCTTTGCCCCCATTCAAGCTCCAGTTTAGACCAGTTGTTTCCTTATTTTTACAAATTGTCTCTGAATCACCTTTTTGTAGAAAATGATTCAGATGGCTACACTCAAGTTCTCTGACTGACCGTCTGGAGGAGCCTCAGTCTTTCCACTGGCTTAGGAGGTCACTGAGCCTTTGTCTTAAATGCCTAAAGTCAATACATATGCTTATGTATCTATATACTCCTTTGAGTCTTCCCACACTTCCTTTGTAGTCAGTGAAGAGAAATAACTGTAGATTTCATGTTATCCTAAGTTAATTGCGATGCTTAAGGTGAAATGGAAGTAACTGCGGTCTTCCTCAGGAAAAATTCTCATTGCCTCAAGAAGGAGAACCAACAGACTCAGGGTTCAGGCTAAATGTCAGGCCGTCAGAAGCATTCTGCCCAAGCATGGTTAATTTTACATCTTCAGCAACAACGCTAGTGAAAAACTCTCTTCTAATCACTTCTCCAACTCATTTCACAGATATGGCTAGAGCTATCTGTGTTCTAATTATATCACATCCTCCTTATATTAATGATCTGCTAGGCTCCAAGAATATTTGAGGATTTGTTCTATCCTCTCCCAGAATGCTGTTATTCCATCTGCAGCAGGCACTCTGTGCCACATCTGAACCTCTGATTTTCAGAGCAGTGACACTTTCTCACATAGCAAAAAGCAAGAGTTATTGAAAGTGATTTGATTTTTATCTTTTACTTCACTATAGCCTATCAAGTAATTTTTGAATTCTTCTTTTCAAAGTTTTAATTTAACAGTGAGTCTCATATCTAAACAGAAAATTTGGATTAGGATAAGAAAACCTCAAAACCTTCCACTCCTCATTCTCAAATGTAGCAAACTTCAAAATACTCAAGGCTTCTCCCCATGTAAGGATGCTATTTACTAGAGAAAGGGCAGCATTTAGGATTGCAAAATATATACATATATACACATACATATATACACATACATATACATATGTACATACACACACACACACACATATATATGTGTGTATTTCTTGGTATGCTAGGACTGAATCATTAGTAGTACATCTGGAAAATGCACAAGAAAACCAGTGATGACTATGATTCCACCCCATTTTTCAAACCAGCAAAGCTTGTGTCATCTGGATAAAGCATTTACACTTTTCAGTAGAGATCTAAAATCACACCTAGGCAAAATCTGAAGCAAGGTTAAATGGGTGCTAATATTGCAATTGGACAAGAGATTCGTGTTATTCTTCCCTAAAAAGCAGATGAAATTTAATTCCTCACATAAAGCTAGTTCTGTGGTTTCCTGGTTCCTGTGGGCTGCACTAGCAGATGGTATCAGCAGCATCCCTTCAGCTTTGGCTAAGAGTCAGCTTTTCATTTCAATTTGTCTCTTTTTAATTTCAACCATGGGCACTATATACAGTAACTGCTCAAGTTATTCAAATAATTATTGCAAAATACCATTTGTGGTGAAATTTAATGTCTATTTACTGAACAGCAATTTGCAGATAACTTTTTTTAACTCTGCATCCAGGTACAGATACAGAAACAACTCAAATGAACATCCTTCATAAGCTATCATAAGCTTCATAAGCTATCATAAGCTTCATAAGGCAGATCCATGCAGTACCACAGAGCATTCCTCCTTCCTAATGTTTTGGATATCTTTGGCGGTGATGCCTTTCAAGTGCCTTTCCTTATTAGGAATGGGCCTGACTTGGCAACGCTTAGATCCTTGTCTGAGCTTAGAACTGAGGAAGAAAAGTTCACTGCTGGATTTGTATTTTCTTATCAATAGAGACGATTCTCCAGGAGAGCTATGTCTCCCTCCTACAGCCTGGCTTCCCCACAGCCTGGCCCGGTTTTTCCTTAATCCCTGAGACCAGTCTGGGCTTTCCTCAAAGCAGAGGTATACGTCTGTCAAGGGTGCCAGCGAATCTTGCAGGCACCTTCCCCTTCTTAGCTCACTTGCTGTTGAGTGAGGGCAGATAGAGGAATCAAAATGAGCGGAATGAAATTTTCCTGGATGGATTTTCTTTCTTCGTACAAAATAAAAGTCATTGTCAGTAGCCTCTCTCTCTGCTTTTAATGGGCAATGGGAAGGAGCATCAAAGGACTAGAGATGACAGAGGAGAATATCTTTCTTCTCTTCCTCTCTACTAGCTAGAGAATCTCTTTCTATGCATCCTCACATATGGTAGGGAGGTAATACTACAGGAAGACTGATTGTACTGCTGTACAGGCATTATTAATATAAAGCTCAGTAGAATTAGTAAGAATCTGGAAGATCTAGCTAAGAAAGTATTTCTGAATTCTGTAATAAGATTGTGCAGATAGATGGGCACAATTGAAGTATGTTCTTTGTAAGATTCTTTGGATTATATATGTAAAATCGTACATAATAGCTCGTTAGAGATTAGGAAAGGGGAACAAAGCTACAGAGATACGGCATATAAGCAGTAACTTAACGATATCAATTTATGTCTTTGACTTATTTTCTTGGTCACATGTTGAGGTTCTTAATCTTATTCTGCAGCAACTGAATTCAGTCTCGCTGTTACTTTTACTGATAGGATTATAATCTGTTATAGTTATTTTTAAAATGATTTATGTACAAATAATGCATGTTATTAGCAAATGAAAAGGTCTGATATTTGACAGAAAAATAGTCTATTTGCTATAGAAAAAATTCCTAATTTTAGATGATAAATATTTTTTTTAACTCTTTTTCATTAGGACAGTAACAGTGCATTAATAAAATTCTGCCTCTAGACTTGCGATAAACATAGTGCCATGTAAACCTTTCATCCTGAAATTGCAAAGAGTATGCATTATCTCACTGGTTTTAAATTGCATTAAAATGTCCAGTGAGATTAATAATGTGTTCCTTCCTAAAATAATGGCAAGAACTGAGTTCTCTATGGCTGTCTTTGTGTACATTCCCTAGGGTACGCCATAGGAACTTTTAGGAAACAGAAGATGCTCACTGAGAAAAAAAACCTTACAACTTTCTCTTATTAATTTTTATGTTCTTGGGAACGTAACACTGCCCTTGTCTTGGTGACCTTCATCAAGTATTTACCAAATGTGTGCTTCCACGTCATCTTGGTGTGTGACTGATGAAACATTAAAATGCTGTCAACAGTGGTATATTTATAAGTTTGACTACAAATTCATCACATTCCCTAGAAATGTTGCCACTGTACACTAGACCATTCGTATGAAGGAAAAAGAGGAGAAAAGTCCCTCCCGTGTTCTCTGGGTAGGTATTCTGTGTTGTTAAGGCCTAATTTCACAAGTACCACGTCTCCTATGCAGCCGCGAAAATATCAGAGGTGGCTGGGGGGAAAAAGGGACATGGGATGGGTTGGACAACTGCACTATATGATTACTGAATGAGCTGGCAGATAGCACTTGCTTTAGTGCTTTGATGATGAGGGGCAGCTGAAAGCATCTCCTTAATATTAAGTCAGTGTTTATCTGCTTTGCTGAATCAGAACTATGGTTATTAACCATATTCCTATTAAGAGGATAAGGAAGGAGAATTGTTTAGGTAGGTGCAAGGACAGCTGATGATTGGTAATGATTAGCTGTGGTGATAACCAGCTTAAAGCATGCAGATAGATAAGGATAAAGAGGTTTAGTAAGTGGGAGGATGAAGCTGAGAAAAAGACAGATTGAATAGCATGAATAAAGTTCCTAACATTAAAGTCTATTGGTATATGAAATTATCTGCCATGGGAAATGATAGATATTCTGTTTTTGAATCAGTGCACACTAGACACGATAAGGTATTCATAAACAGACAATAATAGAAAAAAAAAAATCCTGTGCTTACAAGCAGAAAGACAAAACAGCCTTAACAAGGCTTTCCAATTTTGTAATTTCCTTGTTACTATTTACATGACTTAGTGGCAGATACTGCAGAGCAGTCTGTCTGTCTGAGATTTTTAATAGGTTGTTTTAATAAGCCTTTTCGTGATTTGTGTTTCTGATACGAACAGCAATTACCCAGCCAAGTAATGAGAATCTAATGAACATGTCTTTCCTAGATTACAATAGAAGTTCATCAGAGAAACCTGATAGTATTGTAAAACTAAAATCTGTTTTTTTTCTGTCACAACACATCGGATTGCTCTACTAAATACTTAAATATATGTACGTCTATATACCTGAAAAATATTTATTATTTTCATTTACTACCCTCACAGAGTATTATAGGTTTGTTATAGAACAGAAAATTAACCTAAATTCTGCTTAGTCTGATCCAAATCTATACATCAATATATTTGTTTTGACTGCAGGGTTCATGTGGAAGTGTCTCTCTCCTGTATACTGAAGGTAATTTTGCTTAGTGGAAGTAAAGGTCAGTAGGGTTGTGGTCAGTGGTGCGGAGTCAAGTTGGAGGCCTGTGGCTAGTGGTGTCCCCCAGGGGTCAGTCCTGGGTCCAGTCTTGTTCAATATATTCCTCAATGACCTGGAGGAAGGGACAGAGTGCACCCTCAGCAAGTTTGCTGATGATACTAAACTGGGGGGAGAGGCTAACACACCAGAAGACTGTGCTGCCCTTCAGAGGGACCTGGACAGGCTGGAGAGGTGGGCGGAGAGGAACCTCCTGAAGTTCAACAAAGGCAAGTGCAAGGTCCTGCACCTAGGCAGGAACAACTCCATGCAGCAGGACAGGCTGGGGGCTGACCTGTTGGAAAGTAGCTCTGCCGAGAAGGACCTGGGAGTGCTGGTGGACAACAAGTTAAGCATGAGGCAGCAGTGTGCCCTTGTGGCCAAGAAGGCCAATGGTCTCCTGGGGTGCATTAGGCAGAGTGTTGCCAGCAGGTCGAGGGAGGTGATCCTGCCCCTCTTACTCAGCCCTGGGGAGGCCTCACCTGGAGTACTGTGTCCAGTTCTGGGCTCCCCAGGACAAGAGAGACGTGGCACTCCTGGAGAGAGTCCAGCGGAGGGCTACCAAGATGATTAGAGGGCTGGAGCATCTCTCCTAGGAAGAAAGACTGCAAGAGCTGGGCCTGTTCAGCCTGGAGAAGAGAAGATTGAGAGGGGATCTCATCAACGTGTACAAGTATGTGAAGGGGGAGTGTCAAGAGGATGAGGCCAGCCTCTTCTCCGTGGTGCCCAGCAACAGGACAAGAGGCAATGGGCAGAAACTGAACCACAGGAAGTTCCATCTGAACCTGAGAAAAAACTTCTTGACTGTGAGGGTGACAGAGCATTGGAACAGGTTGCCCGGAGAGGTGATGGAGTCTCCTTCGCTGGAGATATTCAAAACCCGCCTGGATGTGATCCTGGGCAATATGCTCTAGGTGACCCTGCTTGAACAGGGAGGTTGGACTAGATGATCTCCAGAGGTCCCTTCCAACCTCAACCATTCTGTGATTCTGTGAAGGTATTCTAGTGCACTAGTACTCTAGCCCAGTCTATGACTGAATTTCTACTCCATTCTGTGATTCTGTAAAGGCACAAGCGAGGAGGGGGAAATTTCTTCTGGGATCCCTGTACCAAGGAGATCCTCTTTATTGTGCATTTCAGCAGACATACACCATGGATCCATTCTTATAGGATTATTACCATTTCATTTTTGTCTGTTCTAATGTATTCTCCAGGACAGGGTCAAAAACCAAAAATTCTCCTTTGGATCCTGAAAATGCAAGTTTAGATGCATCCTTGCTACCTACTTCTAGCTGGCATTTTTTTGCTGCTGAGGAGAGCTCAAATGGAGGCACAGTACACTTGTCCTCTTGAACTGCCCTATGGTGTGGTGATCAGGGATTGTAAGAGATGTGGATATGAACCCCTGAAGTTGAGGAGAAACTTGAACCTACAACTTAAACTTAAGCATTTGAACCTCAATTTAAAGGTGAAAGTTTTGTGAAACAGTAAATAATGATGAGAATAGTTTTTTTTGTTTTGTTTTTTTTTTTAATCTAGACTCTTTGGAGAATAGCCTTATTCAGACATCATGAGTTTGCATTTAAACACAAACTTATGGAGGACCTACCTACAAAAGAAGACTTGAGGGGAAAATTTTCTAGAAAAACATTTCTGGAAAGAAAAAGGAACCTAAAGAAGCATATAGACTTCAATTCTGAGAACAATGCAGTGCATAAGAGACTGGTAGTGTGCAAATAAAGATGTAGAAAGGAGAAGTGGGGCGATGATTTACCTCTGCTTATAACAGATATGATCAATAGTCCTGACCCACTGGGCTACGTATCAAAATTTCTATATGACAAAGTATAACAAATCATGTACCATATACCTTCGAGGGACAGGAGGCTGTGGTGAATTTATAAAGTAGTTTACTGGCAAGAAGGGAGCAGTGCTACACATCCTTTTATTGACGTAGACACATCCTAGAAATGCATATTTGTGTCTCTTAGTAGACAGGGAGTCTTGTAGGACTAGTTCTGGTGTGGAGATCACCATTAGAGAGATTAACATGTAATGAGAAGAATCCCATGACAAATGACTCAAAATTTGCCATGGTAAGAAAACTTAATTTAAGACAAAAGTTTACATTTTATCGGGCAAATAATACATGCTCTGGGTACGCAGCAACCTCCTAACTTCAGCTGCTTAAGGTGAGTATTGCTAGTCATGCAACAAAATAATACTGTGAATTGTTTTACTAGGATCAAATTTAAAAGTGTTTTTAGTCATTTTGATAAGATTCCATTTTTTTGACAGATTATTTACTAATTTACTCATTTGTTTGTTTATTTTAGTATGTCCTTTTCTCTCACAATATGTCCTATGAAAATGGAGAGAAAACAGAGGAGAGAAGGTTGATGCTGTTAATTGAAAGTAGTTTTTTCTTCACCATATCTACATGTTCCCTAAACAGATTATCTTTACATCAAATTACTTAGTAGCAATGTGGTCATAATTTAAGACTGTATCACTCATAAGAACTGCTCACATTAGATGTTGCTTTGAGCTCCAAGTTCATACATTCCTGTGGCTTTGAGGTCATAAATTGTTAATGAGGGGTATGCTTGCATGTAAAAAAGAAAAAAAAAATTAAATATTAAATCCTAATGAAATGGGAATTTTAATTTTATTTTCTCACACCTAGTCAATGGAAACTTCAGAAAAACATGTACTACTAACTCTCCTGACATCGCTGAAAGAAAAAAATGACCTGTACCTTGTCTCTACCAAGATTCAATGTTAAAATTAATGGTTCAGCCAAACTACTTTGAATGAGGGGAAATGCAAACAGCAACAGTAAAAACTCACTTTCCCTCAACCCCACAAAAAGACCTTAGAACCAGAATCCTAGCCCAAGGGCCCCAAAACTTCTCCTTCTGGAACTCAGCTTCCTTCTCTGTGAATTACGATTTACACTCTCTGAATTCAAAGTAAGTAATTGCTGAGATAAACAATTCAGGAACAAACCTTACCTTGCAAATTGATGGCTCCAGATTGCTGGTGAACAATGACAAATGATGACTCTGCTCAGGATGTGTTTGCAAACAGCAAAGTAGGAGAAGGGCTACATGCATCAGACACTTAAATTGCACTGAATAATGTGACTGGTTGTAGTCAGTAGTGAGTAGAAAACATTAGAAAAAGGAATTAGTGGTCTCACAGAGCGTAAAGAATGGGATAGAATATAAGAGAAAGAAGGGCTATAAAGCTTGGGAGTGAATGTGGGGAAAGAAAAGTTTAAAACATACGGAAGAATAAAAAGAGCAGCAGGAAAGAGACAAGAAATGGGAGAGACATGGGTGACGGAAGGGTAGTAACCACTATTAATTTTGATAAGAAGTCACTGGGGCTGTATCTTCACTGCATGAAATTGCAGTGATCACTGAACTAGCAACAAAAAGAAGTGCAAATGCACCTTGGGACTTGAAATTCACTTTTGCAACCATACCATTTATGTTTGTAGCCTCCATTACCAAGCTTCATATCCCAGGCATAGTAAAGGTGAAAAATGCCATGGGCGTCTCCCCTGTGAATGTACGACCACAAATGCCACCATAGTGCCAAATTGACCAGTGATACCAACAGTATAAAACTCTCAGCTGAACAGAAAATAAAGAGGGAGGGAATTCATAAGCAAAAAATATAATTCAACAGCTAAGTATTTTCCTCTTTGAAAGTATACTTTATTGACTAAAACACATACTGACATTTTTATAAAAGGGGAAAATGTTCTTCTAATTTATTTGACAATTAAATACATTTTTTCACAGAGTTCTAAACAGTTGACAGACTAATCATTGTTTTTTTTTTTTTTTTTTCCTATATGTAACTCATGCAGTACTAGGTACTTCATATATACTTTTACAATTATAGTTTGAAAAATTAAAATTTGAAACCATTCTTGTAATGTTGTGACAGTTTTGCTTTGCTTCATGGAGAACGAATGAAGAGAAAAGTTGTGTTCCTAGTGAACAGTGCTGCAGAGTGCTGAGCTAATGTAAATCCCTCATTTATGCAAAATAAAGGGGGAAGAGAGATTTAGAGAGAAAGCTCAAAAGTGATACATAAGAGAAAACAGGTTTCGAAATTGACCTGAGTAGGATAAATGGTGGCATTACTCACACAAAGCACACAGGGAAATGGATTATCTAAGAGAAAAGCAATAACACAGAAGATATTCTTATTTAATAAACTTTCTCTGCTCATCTCAGTATTTTTCCATTCAATGATAACAATGAAAAGAACAAGGTAGCCTATGCAGTAGATCTTCAAAAATGTCAGTGTCTTGTTTACACTTAGTACAGCATTTTCTTAATTTCATTTCTTCATTTTTCTATTTCGTTCTATTTCGTTCACACTTAAAGTGTGAGTTCTTGGGGGCAGGGGCCATCCGTTCACTTTGTATGTATGGTGGTTTGCATAGGTAGAAAACTTGGTCACATTGTGGAACTGGACATTGCTATTAACTGTTATCTTACACGTTGTCAATAATCACATTCACACAAGATCTTTGAAATGGAAATATTTAATTTGAGAGGCAAAGTTTTTTGGGATATTCTTGTCCTGTTACTTGAATTGATGTCACCAGGATTTTCTCTGAGATGTTGTATGTGTGTTGCTGAAAATCAAGATATAGTTCTTCAGCTCTGTTACCTCGTGTAATGTCTGCATTTGGACCACTGCTGTGTTTTACTCACTGTTTATATCTGAATCATTGCTTTGTTTTATGCAGGCAAATTAAACTGAATATGTCCAAGCCATACATCCCAATAATCTCTGTAGAAATGAACCGAGATGCATGATACTCCACTACTGCAATAAATTAACAAGATTAATGGGAGATTTCATCTTACGTTGTGAACCTAAAAACATCTCTCTCTCTGTTCACACTAGATTAATTTTGTTCTTTGCAAGTGGCCCACTCCTAATTTTACATTCTACGCAGATTATGAATAATGTCAGAGACAGTAAATTTTTGATGCAGTGCTTTAATGGGATGTTCTTTATGATCCTTGCCCTCTGGGAGTTTATTTTCTAGTCTACCTCAGGACCTGAAGGGCTATCTTTATCCAAATATGTACTGTGTAAGCCTATTGGTCTGTAGTTCTGCATATACTTACCCTTTGTGTTCAGATTTCAAAGCAGATTTACATGGTGGAAAAAATAAACAACAAAAAAAACCCCAACAGCAAAACAAAACAAAAAACTCAGAATATGAGAACCACTATAGTCTAAGAGTCTTGAATCTCGTTGCTCACTCTGCCACCGTAGATAAATCATTTAAGCCTTGTATGTCCAATTATAGTTGAAGCAAGTTGTACTCAGCAAGTTGGAATAAAGATGCTATGCAAGACTTTGTCCTTTGGGAAATTACCTTTGGGACAACTTACTACTTTAGGTATGTAGAATTTACTTTTCTAAACAGAGTAGTATAGTGAAATACTAGAAAATATTTTTGAATGTGTGGTTAATTTAATAAGAAGTAATTTTATTTTATTCATAGAATTGCTGAATCATAGAATCACTGAATAACAGAACAGTTGAGGTTGGAAGGGACCTCTGGAGATCGTCAAGTCCAACCACTCTGCTCAAAGCAGGGTCAGCCAGAGCAAGTTGTTCAGAGCCACATCCAGTCCAGTTTTGAATATCTCCAAGGATAGAAACTCCACAACTTCTCTGGGCATCTTGTTCCGGTATTTGACCGTCCTAACTGTCAGAATGCTTTAGCCTATGCTTAAGTGGAACTTATTCAGATTCAGGTATGTAAGTAGTAAGTTCAGATGGAGATACAGGTAGGAGAAAGGTAATTTTACAATGATGAGTGAATTTTTTTGAGAACAACCTTTATAATCTTCCTTCATCCCTCCAGATGATATCATAATTTCAGTCTACTTTAGTTTAGAATGATATTGCAAAGATGATGGAATAAAAAATATTTTTTGTTTACAAAACCCATGCCAAATCTTTACCGTAATAAGTATGCAGAAACTCAATCAAATTTATGTACTACACATGCTTTTACTACAACACAACCCATGCCTTGAAGAACTTGAAAATTAATAGCACTTCTGATGTACACCAAACTATGCATGAATGTGGTACAAGCATAAATATGAGCAGATTTATAGATGGAATCTAACCACAAATGGACAAGAAAGACACATTATTCCCGTTGTATAGATGTAGAACAGAGGTGCAGAGGGGCACTATAAAAGTTTATCACATCCCACAGTCATCAGTAAAACAGATCTCGAAGCTCGAGTCAAGTTTAATACCTGTTTCATTTAGTAGATTCTCCAGTAAAATGGAGAAGAAAGGACATTTGTAATAAACTTCCAGGCTAGTATATGCTGATCCAGGTCAAGACTGTTGCGTGTATTATTTTAATTTCTCCCATTACTTAGTTCTCCCCTGCAAGTATATTAGATTTTTCACATAGCTATATTCTGTCTTCTTTTCCCTATAGAGTAGATGTTAGATGAAGTATAGTGAGTGACAGTAATAAATGGAAGGGAAGGACTGGAGCTGCAAAGGCAAAGAAAGTCACATGGCTACATAGGTTATCATATGAATTTCTTGACTGATTAGATATCTAGACATTAAAAATATTACAGAGTATAGAATCTCCCTATCTGTATTCTTTTAAAGAGCTTTTGTCTTCTCTTCTCTTCACTTCCTTTTCCATTTGATTAGACTGAAAAACAAATTACTATTATATAAAACTCAAATCAGATGTCAATGCAAAGGTTTCCTCATGTTGCATAAAGATCCTAATTGACAAATGTTTTCCAGAAATCAGATAGGAAACCTAAAAGTCCCTTTCTGAGATAATGATATTAGAAATTTATAGCCACTCATCTCCAATCTAGAAGAAGATATTTTTATTTAGGTCATGCAATTTTTATTGATGACTCAAAATTTCTGTTTTTACTGCTTTATATATCACTTGTAAATGAAATGCAAATACCTACTCCCAAGTTTTCCAGCAATGTTGTAACAGAATTAGAGATAGGCCTTAGAGGCTGACATTTTCATACAAATGAAGGTTAAGAAACTCATCTGGAACCACTTTAAATCCATCATCATTCATTTCCCAAAGTCCATAGAACAGCATCAGTATGTACTGTCTGATATTTGGGATTAACAGCAACTATTCAAAGGATAAATAACATATGGGTCCAATTTTCACAGCATAGTCTCATCATCGTGGCTATATTCATCTGTGTTCATAAAGATGTAAATAAAAAATGAGAAGTCCTCTGTCTTCAGCCTCGATCTGGTCATCCAATGTTTTAGATAATTGAAATATCATACATAGTTTAGGATGAAGTCATTCTGGCTTCCTCAGTACTAAAGAGGAAGCTTTGGTCCTCCAAAGAGCAACTCACATTCTAGGTGTACTGACTGTTACCTGTTTGTTAACTGTACAGGGAGCAAGAGATGATTATGCCATTGAGAGAGTTAAGTGCTTAAATTTCATGGGAAGAAACCAGACCTTTGTATTCATTATGTATTCTGAATCAAGAATGTTCTCAATTTTGGGTCCCTAGTTGAATATTGCTTACCTCAAAAAAATACAGATCTGAGGTTCATTCTGTGGCCAGCTCTAAAGTACCCCCCCAAAAAAAAAAAAAAAAAAAGCCTCGCATATGTAAGATGGAAATATGGACGTTCAAACCTAAAATGAAAATGAGATCTTCAGAAAGAAAGAAAGGAAAAGGAAAATAATGTAATGTAACAATGTAACATCAATTAAAATTAAAACACTTAAGTACCAGCTTGCGTATTCGTAAGGTAGAAGAGGGGTTTTTGTTTGTTTTGTTCTTTACTCTCTAGATATTTTTTACTCAACATATTAAATTACAAGTAGGCAAAGCTATATGAACTCTCATATTCGGACAAAGCTATAGCGATTCTTGTGCTGAGTTTCTCTTCTTTCTGCTGTATTGCAATCTGCAAGACTATGGATAGTACTTTATTAGTTCACTGTTATCCTGCAAATAAGAGAATTTGGTGTTACATCCCAGACTGCTCCCAAGTCTCTAGTAAGATTCTAATTTCACTGTTGCCCCTTTGGGGGACACAGTTTTCTTGTAAGGGTGGATTGTCAGGCTTGGAAGGAAGGCCTGGAAGCGCTTTGGGGAACTCAGCTTATCTTCAATCTAGTTGGAAAATTACCATCCCAAAGGATAGAAGAGAAGTCTTTTTTCATATCCACGTTCAATAACATAGAACCAATGAAAAGGTAGAAACCAGAACCTCCAGCATTCCGGTGAACTCCAAGTTGAATTATATTTAGTTAATTGTTCACAACTTTTCATTACCTTGCTTTCCATTTGTTCTTCCTTTCTCTCCTCTCCCTCCCCAAAAGAGAAATGCTTATAGAAGTATGTGTGTGTATGCATGCCTGTTTGAAAAATGCCAGCAGATTGCATTTTTAATAAAGATAGGTTTACAGAATTCTTAGAATATATCACAAGTTGTTATTTAAATAACCTTTTTAAGACTTCCAATATCCGTATCATTTTCTAGATAATCTAAAGGAGAGCCTAAATCTACATCTGTTTTGACATCCCTCATATATTTCATTTATTTTAATGCTTTTCTTCACTATTTCTCATTATTTACTTAATAAAAAATGTTGTATAATTTGGTTATGTTTCCAGAATAAGATTCTCACTCTGGCTTGCTGTATATCTTAGAGAAACTAATGTAACATAAAAGTAGGGATGGACAGTTTAAAACTCCTGTAATCTGGGGAGAAGCAAATCCTTTTTTTCTGATGTTGAAGAAAATAGCTTTAATATTCCTTCCCAAACATCTTGCAAACCCTGAGGGACTGGGTAAGCATCACTAAGAGTGCACTGTCATCTGAGGCAGTTTGGTGGCATCCAGGGCAGGCTGGGGTAGCTTCTGCGTATTAGAGAGGCATTCAGAAATGTTCATGTTACAAAGGTATTTGCTACATCCAGCACAATCCTCCCCCAGCCACCTCCTATCTAGGTTTCTCTCTCTGCCTAACTTGTCGTAGATACCTAGCACAGCATTTTCATGCCAAGTTGGACATTAAACTCATTCAACTTGAACTTGAGCTTTAAGCTGGTATTTATCCATCCACATTCATTTTTATCTGTAACAAGCAAAGCACCTCCTGAATCACGATATCACTGCAGTATATATCTTCCTAGGAGAAACTGTCAAGGTGCTGTATTTTCACAACATATCATTTGTAAATTGCTTGACAGTTATTTCTCCCATTATTATTTATCATGTTTTACTCCTCATAATGTTGAAAAAGGAGTTTCTTTTCTGGTTAACAAGGTATAATAACAAGATGTCTCTTGATAAATGGCAGGATATGAATCAGGGTATATCGCACATTGTGAAACATTTTCCCATAATAAAAGTGCAACAAATAATAATTCTATCAGCTTTATTGGATATTGGTTTTCACTAGAGTTGTTCAGACTCATACGTTAAATGGATCTCTTCAAGCAGCCATCAAATCCAGTAGAGTTGTAAAACGCACATCCCTAAGCCTTCAGCACCTGCTTTTACATGAGAGGGTGAGTATAAGACAGAAGCACATTGTAAGAAGGCCGTCTCAAGCAGGGGAAACAGCTGCTACAGCGTGCCAGAGGAGTGAAGGAAAGTGCTGTAGACTTGAGGCAAGGCTGTGACTTTTAAGTGCCTTTGTACTTACCCAAGAAATAAAAATTTCTTTTGCAGAACAAAGTCCACAGAAGTACCTACTTCTAAGTTCACAGAAGTGAACAGGAAATGGTGGATTGTACCTCGTTTTTACTGCCTCCCTGCTTTGGACTACAGTAAATGAGTAATAACAGTAATAGTAATTATAATAGTAATAACAATAGTAGCAGGTGTCTTGGCAGGGGTGAAGTTCTTTTGGGAACTGCTCTGAGAAAATTGCAGTGAACCTGTACGTGGATATCAATCCAATTTGAACGTCACCACCTGCCTTCCCAGAACCTAGAGCTCTCCCCTGTCCTCTGTTCCCTGACAGCGGTCCTGAGCAACAAGCACAGGAACGAATTAAAAAAAAAGCAATCCAAATATCTTCCATAACAAGCCAGGCCATTCCACAGCACACATCACACAGGCGCGAATTCATTCCTCTTGTAATTACGTAATTGAGGCTGGGAAGCACTCTTTTTCTCAGCCCCCTCATCATCCAGGAAGGCATGTCTGAAGGGTGGTCTACCTCTGTGTCTACTAACCATAGGGAGATCCTAGAGTGAGAAGGTCCATACCATAGTTATCTCCATTTGGAGCGAAGTTTGAGTGGCACCACTTTGCCAAGGACACCTTGTCACGGATATAAATAAGGTTGTGGAGACTGGGCCAAAATCTCCTCTGACATTTATGGCTAGGGCCAAGAAATGGGCTCAAGTATCAAGTCCATAAATGCCTGTGCTGCTTGATAGTTAGCATGCTCCCTGAGAAGGTTTGGTGCACAAGAAGTAGATCTCAGGCACAAGTGTTCATAGCACACATTCATAAATTAACTTAACGGGAAGTGGGAGAGGCAATGTAATCCACAAGGAGTCAGGAAAACTACTGTTTATTCTCAGCTCTCTTTGAGATCTCTTCTGTGAGTTAAGCAAGACACTTCACCTCTTTGTGTCTTTTTGCAGCTCACCTCTCTTTTCTGTGGTCTCCGTGGTCTGAGTCCACCAATCTCCAGGCTATGTCTGATTACGGAGTATTAAATCCAGCCCAACATTGGCTAGAGTCTCTAGATGCTACTGTAATAAAACATTACCCATTTTCAAATTCTGCTTTGCTTTAGGATTCCGCTGCCTTCAGCTCCAATTTTCCAATACTATTATCTCCCTGTTTTTTTGATTCCTAGAACAGCTTCTGTATCATCTTGCTATTGAACTAGAATGGGTCAAAAAATGTGGAGTTTTTTTTTTTTTTTTTTTCATCTCATAAAATATATATCATCCCAGAGCTGAGGCCTGCAGGACAAACATTACTATAAGAGACTTAAAGAGCTCAATCTGTTTGCCTTATTAAAAAGAAGATTGAGAGGTGACTTGATTGCAGAGCTTAAAAACCCCAGGGGGAACAGAGATGAGGGCAACAGCAGCACTAATGTTTACTGTATCCAACACAGAAACAAGCAGCAACGGCTGGGAGCTACATTCAATTATAGTTAAAGCACATTCCTATTCGAAAGGAGGCTCAGCATTTTCAGCAGTGCTTCATCACTGCAACATGGTGCCACAGAAGCAGAGCTTCTCCCTTTCTTATTTGCCTTCCCACGAAAACTAGGTAACTTCCTTTGCTGATACTTTTTACTATGAGGTACGGAGATAAGTAGAGAAACCACATGAAATGCTGTAGTCTATAGTATTCTGGAGGAGATAGATTGGTTGAGCTAATTATCCCTTAAAATACATAAATCTGTAAAATGGAATTAACTCTTCTACCCAAAAGGGTGTTCTATGTATTATGAGTGTGTTCAAGACTGGTTATGAGAAAAATGTCAAAGTAGATTATATGTTTATTGGTACCTTTATATCTTCATCTCTGAATAGAGGTAACCATTATAAATAAATAGGTGCAATCTGGGGCTTAATGAGTCCAAAACTGTGAAAGGTGTGCCAATGAAAAGAGCTAATTCTTGGTATTATTATTGTTATTACTGCAAGCACAGAGGCAGAGGTAAAAATTCACCAGGTTGCCTTTGTGGGAGAGAGAGGCTTTTGCTTTGATAGAAGTCTGAAAAAGTAGATCTACAGATTGTGAAGAAATTTACTTGGACTAGTTATATAAAATGGATGATTGCGAATTTCTTTCGGTGACAAAGAAGGATCTTGCTTTATATAAGCACAGTGGTACATAAAACACCTTTTGATGACTGCTCTATCTGATAACCACAATTACTTACAATAGGAGATGGAAGGTGACATGTTTCGACATTAGCAGAACTCACCAGCCCCAAAAATGATCTACTTTATCTTGGAAATACAAACCCGTTTCTTCAATATATTCTTTTTTTCTTTTCTTGTGCTCCATACCTCTATATATTTGAAAAGATAGGGGTGGGGAGAACTAGGCAAATCAAAATTCTCTACAGTAGAGTGCACCGCAGAGACAGCACAAAATAAAAAGAAAATGAGGTAAAGATGAAATCTTTTCTGGTAAAAGACTTGAGATAATACTGTTACCTAATTACCTCTATCATTTTTAATTGTTTGGAACACGCATGACACCACATGGAACTGGCCAGATATGAGTGAGTGTCTTTTTCACCTTTGTTTGGTTGATTAGGTTTTCTTTGGGTGACTGATGACTGTCATTGATTTCAAAGTGACTCTGATGATGATATATGTGTGATATGTGGCTTGATTTTCAAAAGCACTTCTTATTGGCCTGGCTCTAACTCTTACAGGTCAATAATGCAGTTCCAGAGGGAGTAGAGCAAAATCACTGATGAGTAAATGAAAGAAAAAAGCAGTAGATTTTGGGTGATTTTTTTTTTTTTTGTGGAATATTTTAAGAAGCATCTGCTATTCAAAAAAAAATATAGAACCTATAGAACCTGACTTTTGAAAATTAGGATCTGACAGTGATTCTCCAGTCATATGCCAAACAACGTAGATACCCAAAATAGTCAATTTTGAAACTATCAACAAAATACGAAGAGAAAAAGAAGAGGAAGATACATGCTCAAAATGTATGTTAAATTTTATTTTAATAGTGAGTGGACATTGTGGTGATACTCCTCGCAGAGCTGAATTCATCTTACATAACTTTTAAGTGAAAGTACATTATTCACAAGCCATTTTATTCTGAAGGATGGCTGGACTTGATAATTATCTTAACAACCTGCTAGTTTCTAGCACAAAATGAAAGAAATTATATTACTGAGACTCTATGAGGCAGACTGGTCAGTCGATACAATTACGAATCTCTGAGCACCATGGAAGAGCATCATATAGTGAGGAAGGCCAAACATTATATTGCCTGGTAATTACTTACTCCTTTTTTAAATTTACCTTTCAGAAGATATGAGTAAATTTAGGCCTCATAGAAGTAGTGAAGCTCACTGAAACCTCTGTAATCAGGAGCAGTTTGGAGAACGAGAAATGCTGTGAAAACTTCCCAGTATGTAGCCTTGCCAGTACAATTCAGTCCTGACCTTAGTATAATGTCTAGCTTCTTCCCAGCAAAAACTGCCGAGTCTGTCAATGTGTGATGGTTTCATGGTGCAGTCTTTGACGAGATGCCAAGGTTATTCCTGTACGTCACCTATGTGAAACTAGGTTTGCATGACAAGAAAATACTCCAAGAGGCCACTTAGTGCGTGGTAGGATAGACAGGATATCAAAATAAATGGGGGCTGTATGCTTAACTCTACCAGTGAGCAGGTATGACATTATATTATGCTTTTATGTGGCGTAAGGTTACAATCCCAGCTGGAATATTCAATTTAATACAACATATTAATTATAGTAAAGGTGACATTATGGATGGAAAAAAGTTTGTATTTCCTCCAATCTATTCCTCGTTATCTAAATATGCTTTTATACTTACCTGTAGAGTTGGCACATATTATGAGACTATATCATACAGCAGATTGATATAACGCTTATCTGATACTGGCAGAAAACTGTGAGCTAAAAAGGAGACGTGGTATATAGCTTATTAGATGTGGTATACAGAAGTGTTACAGAATAAAAAAGTTACAAATTTACTCACAAATTCTTGTGTCTTTTCCAACATATCCTGTACATCCTTAAATATACAGTTCTTTTTAAGTTCTCTTTAACTTAAAAAAAAGAGTTTTACCAATTATGTATCTCATCTCTTAAAAAAAGCAAAATATAGCCTAGTAGTGGCCCAATTAGGCCTGATACTCTGACATAACGTAGATGAATAATATCCTTAAATGACTTACTTAAATAATAACTGTTGCATTTATGTGTTGTTTTTTTCAGCCATTTCTTATTTTAGTTGTTGTATAACGGAATTCAGCGTGCTCTCTTGCGAATGACATTGCAACTGTGTTGCCATAGGCAAGCAAACAAGATACAGATGCTTAAGGGAGGTAAAAAAATAAACACTAATATTTTACTGATGTTAAAAAAAAATGTCAGGGTAGGAGCTATGTTCAGTGCTTCTTCTGTGTTAAAAGAGTAGTTCTCCTATATATGGGACAGTTGCAGTTTTAAAACACATAGATTTTATTTTTGCGTGTTTTAGTGTTAGGGAATGTGACAAAGTAGCTTCTGACAGATTGCCTTGAGCATATATCTGATCTTTCCAACTGCTGCCTCTGTGGTTCACTGAGAGGAGATCAGAAGGCCTGAGGTTGGCAGGTGGCAACGCAAAGCAAACAAACGAAAGGGTTGTCTTTCACAGCTTTTTTTTCTTTTTTTTTTTTTCCCCCTCCTTATCTCTGGCTTCCAACAGTTTGGCCTGTACAAATCCCCATCTGCTCTATCCCCATCTCCAAAAAATGGCACTTAGAAGCAAGTCTGTGCAGCTGATTCATATAGAAACCTCAAGGCAATGGATTATTAGAATTACAACTGTGCTACCTACCAGCACAGGTCATGAACCGGCACCCCCCACTGTGCGAGGAGCTGTACAAAAGACCATTTGCAGAGTGGGGTATCTGGAGACACAGCTTCATGGCTCATTTCCATGGAACATTTAGTGTCTGTCAACTCAGTATTTTCAGAGAGAAAGGAATGCCACTAGACTATTTTCAATTCACTGTACTCGTGAAGTCATAATCACACATTAATAAAAATAGGAACAATCATCCAACATTTCATAAATCAGCTTTTTTCCACTATATTCTGTATAAACCATAACAGATGGGTTAGCTGAGATGGGCCAACAGAGATGTGTGATTTACTGGCAAAAAAATTGTGACAGCTGGATTACACACATATCCACACACACATACTTAAATTTAATAACACTTTAGAAAGGAAGAGTTTGATTCTGACCTAACCAGTTGGAACCGGATCTACTCCTTACGAATTTTACATATTACCCCTCTATTTGCTGATCTTTAACATTTTCATTAATGACCTAGGCATAAAAATGCAGGAGTGTACTAACAACATTTGCTGATAACACAAAGTGGGAGCATTTTCTATCCAGAAGAGACAGAATTATTGTAGAGGAAAAGCTGTGTGACCCAGAGGAGTGATTGAAGTGGAATTAAATGTAATTGTAAAAAGTGCAAGGCATGCCCTTAAGGACTAATAGCAAGACTGTTTGCTACAACACAGCAGCTGGAAGGCAGGAGGGAAAGTCTTGGATATATCCACCACTTACAGGGTGATAATAAACCATGGAATTCGTGCAATTCTCCCCAAGGAAATGTCATTTCAAGAAATATTTGGAGTGATATCCACAACAGAGACATGGAAGCATCGAAGGCATTATAGAAGATACAGGTGAAATCTCAACTAAGGTTAGTCGTGGTTACTTATGCATGATGATGACAAAGTCAAATTGGAAGAGATGCTGAAAATGTATATCAGGGTAGTCCCACCACAGGAGATTAATGAGAGTTTGTTTTATTTACCCAAAGTAAATGAAAGTAAAGTGATAAAAGCACCGTATATATATCGATAAGAAAAGGCAAAGGAATATAAATAATTGTGAGGAAGAGTGTTTTAACATAAAAAACAGTGAGAGGGCACCATTAAGTTTTGTCTGGAAGTTAGGAGATGGTTCCCGATTGTCACAGCATGTGACAGCTGTTCCAGGACAGCCTTTTAGCAGCAATGAAGTGGGGCACAAGCTTCTCATCTCTTCTATTTTCGAATGGAGTTACCTAATATGAAGGATTGAAATGATGACAAGGATCACTTCAAGATCTGTGTCATTCTTGTGAACATTCTCCACCGGTGCTAGGATACCTATTTCTTTAGAGTGTGTGAGTAATTAAGTAAGTTCATTAAGTTAGAATCAAAGCAATTGCTCCTAATCAACTTCAAGTTTGCAGCTTCCGATTTAGATCCAAAGAACGAACTGTATAGTTTAGAGCTTTTCCACTTTTTTTTTTCAGTTATGTCAGTTGATTTAACAGATAAAGTATTGCATCTTCATTGTTTTCTCCATTATATTAATGAGTGTTAAAGTTCTAAACATAGTTTCTCATAAGCCAATGACCACCATTTCTAATCGGTCAAAAAAATGACTCAAGTTCTATGAATAGGATGACTTTTAAAAGCCTGAGGTTTTTATCATCAGTAATTCATTTTTGTTCTTTATTTTTACTCATCTTGTACTTCTGTTTTGCCTTCGAATTTCTTTAGACTTTGGGATAAACTTCTATAACATCTGAAAATATTGCTCTAGAACGACAAAGCTACAAACTTTTAATTAGCAAAGAGGGAGAGAAGGAGGTAGACGGAGATGCCATACTTGGCATATTTCACTTCACTTCTTGTACTAGGGAACCAAAATATCTATACGTTCCACAAAGTTAATGTTTTACCTGCGGCTATGTGTCGTTCCAGTTGCAACTTTTCAAACCCGTCCATTTGCTCCTACAAAAAGCCAGGGACACTTAAGCAGAGAGAGTGTTGCTGTGAAATACCTCATGTTCTCCTGTTAGTGCACTCAACCTGCTAACACCCAGCTCAGCTCACTTCTGGTTTGGCTGTTCCTGAGAAAGTTGAAAGGGCAGAGAGCATTACCTAAGACAAGAAAACTATTACAGCTGACAGGCAAAGTTAAACATTTGTATTGTCTATGAGCAACCCTATTGATTTCACAGGACTACATGACTTATAAAGGCACAGAACAGTACTAACAGAACAGAAAGTGAAGTAACATCGGACGCTGAATCCCTGGAAGACAAAAGAAATTGAGAGCTGTTAAATCCTAGTGCGGATGAGCTATAGTGTAATTTCCATTTAAGCTATTTACTCATCCCGTAGGTATAGCTTTTCTGCAGCCTGCAGTGTGCCCCGCCATCAGATTACGGAGTGCAAAGTTCAGCACATGTTCCAGAATGAAAGCCCTATTGAATACTGGATATAGATCAAAACACTTTATCTTTCACTGGAGACATCAAAGAAATGAAACCATTGCTGTAAATGTCAAATCTACATAGGAAAGCAATAGCAAACCACCTTTTTCATACATAGGTTTCTGCGTCCAGAGCTGCATAAGAAAAGGTACTGTCATTCTGGATTAAAAACAAATATGTTTTTGGATCATTTTAAGCCATCTGTGGTCTAAGCTGTTCTCTTCCTTCACTGACTCCCCTCCCTTTTATTTTTTATTTTGTATACTCAGACATACCACCTGTTCAGAGATGGATGACTGCTTGTTACTAAACTGTTTCTTTAGAGCCTGAACTGGGACATAATAAGAATGTTTCTATTTAGCACAGTAATTTTGGCTTATTTGTTTAACCTTGCCCATATGGCAAGAGAATTGGATACTTTTATTTTTTTGTTGTTGTTGTCTCAGGCCGTGAGGCTTTGTTTTACCTTCCTTGATAACATGTGATCTACCTTGGATTTGTTTTTCTTTTCAATAAAATATCAATTGGGACAAGAAAAAAGGTTGGAAGGATCTAATCAAACTATTAAAAAATAAGAGATTAATAAAAAAATGAAAAAAAAAAAAACAAAGCACAAAGCCACCTGGTGGAAAATTTAAATTGTTACCCAAAATCTGTAACTATGAAAAACTTCCATTCCCACTGGTAGTTTTTATCTTTATTTAGGTGAGATAGGACAATCAACTCTTATGGTAGTCTCAACTCAGCAATTACATCTACACATAATTATTCCTTAAGCAACCTTGAATGACAGCTTCAGTGAGGCTGAAGTGAAAGGGCCTCAGAGAATGAGTACACACTCAAGTTCCTGGATAGGACTGTACAGCCTATGCTCATCTCTGTATATTTAAACATCAATACTTGAGCTAGCTAGTTTAAAACTAAATCAGTATGTCCATATATGTTTTCAGTGCCTCTTGCCCTGCGAACATAGTGGATATATTTATTAAGCAAATCCTCCTGGAGGCCATGTATGGGCACATAAAGGACAAGGAGGTGCCTGGGAACAGCTGACAAGGACATATCCTGTCTGACCAAACTGACTGTTTTCTGTGAGGAGATGACTGACTGTGGATGAGTGCAGTGAAGTGGACACACTTTACCTTAACAGGACTTTCAACATAGTCTCTCATAGCATCCTTGTAGCCAAACAGGTGAGATCTGCTTTGGATAGGAGGACTACAAGGTGGATGGAGAATTAGCTGGACCACCAGACTCAGAAGGCTGCAATGAGCAGTATAGACTCCAACTGGCAGCAAATTACTGGTAGCTTTCCCCTGGGGTTGATACTGAGGCAACATTGTTAATATCTTTATTAATAACCTGCTCGATGGGGCAGTCAGTACTCTCATCATGTTCATGAATGATACCAAACTGAGTGGTTGGTTGGTACACTGGAAGAAAGGGTATACACTGAGGGGGGACATTGTTTGGCTGGATAAATGGTCTGTCAGGAATATCATGAAGTTCAACAAAAGCAAATGCTAAACCTGCATCTGGGAAAGATAACCTCATGCAACCATACCAGTTGGGCACTACTGGAGAGAAAGCAGCTTTGCAGAAAAGGACCTGGGTATCCCTGTGGATAAAGAGCTGACCATGAGCCAGCAATGCGCTCTTGCAGTGAAAAAGGCCAACTGCACCCAGGCTGTGTTAGTAAGAGTGTAGCCAGCAGGTCCAGGGAAGTGACACCTCCCTTCTATTCAGCGCTTGCAGGACCACACCTGGATTACCCTGTCTATTTAGGGTTCCCAAGTACAAGAAATACCTTGACATACTGGAGTGAATCTCCAGTAGACAGAAGTCTACCAAGTTGGTCGGAGGGCTGGAGCAGAAAACGTGCAAGGGGAGGTTGAGAGAGCTGGGTTTATTCAGCCAGAGGAAAGGGGATCATCTTACTGTCTTCAGCCATCTAATAGGCAGAGTGAAGACAAAGCCAGATTCTTCTGAGATGCACAGTGAAAGGATGAGATGCAAAAGGCAAGCTGGAACAGAGGAAAATCTGATTACCTGCGAGGTGTTGTTTTTTCATCATGAACGTGGTCAAACACTGCAACAATGGCTGAGAGACGCTGTAGGAGTTCCATCCTTGGAGATGTTCAAAACATGACTGATCTCGACTGCTCAAGACCCTGAGCAATCTGGTCTAGTTGGACCTGCTTTGAGCAGGAGTTTGGATTAACTGACATCTAGAGGTCTCTTCCAGCCAAATTGTGTTATCATTCTCTGATTTCCTTACACAAGATAATTTTTTTGAACAGTTTACATGTTGTCAAACACAGTAACTGTCTCTTCTTTGTGGAATGGTATTCACGTTATTTTCTCTCTGAGCTTAACTCGCATATATCATACCTACCTCTTATTAATATTCCTTACACAGAGGATAACAAAACTTTACCACAGGCAATTGTCACTTTCTAAACCATTTAATAACACCCATTTTATTTCTAAGGGTAAAAAAATAACGGGATGATAACATGTCCTGAATTGCTAGTGACAGCAACTGTTAAGGCTTCAAGCAGTTACTGCTTTCCCCCAGCTGTTGCTTTAGTACCAGAGATTGTATTCCTCTAAACTTAGACTTATGTACCTATTTTGAAAAAACAGCCGTTAGGAAAGTGTAAGCAAACTTCCTCAGTGAAGTCAAATGAAGTATTGGGTGCCTGTGTTGTGCTGTTATACCTGTGTGACTGAGAAAAGGTGTTATATTTTCGCTCTGCCTGTAGTCTGAACCATGACTGTGCTCATCCAAGCATGCACGGCGATCTCCTAACGGTTCTAGATGTACCTGCCAGCTGCCCTGACTACCAGTGATTAGATATTGTTAACATCAGCCAGACTAGGTTACTCCTGAAAAGCTTTATCTTTCTTTCTTCCCCATCCCCAGTATAATTTCTGTTAATTTCCACCTTAGTATTATTTGCGTATTAATCTTAAATTGTTATCTGTTTTCTGTCTTTTATCTTCCATCTTTTCTGTCCGGGAGGAAAGAGAAGCAGCAGCTTACCTGGTTTGCCGTACTCCATGTTATGACCCATCACTTTTCCTCTCTGGTTTTCTGGAAAGTCTTCAGAAGAGGCAGGGGGGCAGTCTGGCTGTGGTGCCTGCAGTACACGCACTGTCTCTTTTCAGTGCTTTTCAATGCCTTTTCCAGAGTCTGGGTAGACTTCAGGTTTGAGCTAGCCAGCTGACTAAAACACAGGAAATAAATAAATGTCAGAAAACAGCTGTAACCCGCAGAGGAGCTGATGCTGAATGCCTCCTGATATCAAAGGGACTTTTTAGAGCAGTGTTCTGTCAGCATCGCCATCCAAACTTCGCTGTAAGGCCAACCTTTTCTGCCAGGTGTATTGGAGAGGCTTGTAAGCAGCATTTGTAAGCAAGCGCACGTGTGTGTGTATGTGCATGTTCACGCATGCCTCCAGGTAAATTGTGCTACATCTCTGTCAGCGGAGGAATAAAAAGCCTGTTACACTGGATAAGAATATCAGTTAATCAGCTGTGATTGTGATTGGGGCTCCCAAGGTGTGTTCAGAGAGTGTCTTTTATACGTACATACACATAAAAATATGTGCATAGCTGGATGGATACATCATGGATAGAGGAGGTTAAACAGATACTTCTCGCATGGACTTTCTGCCATTCTGGTTTTCAAGAGTCTATTTTTCTCATTATGCTCCCCAGCTAGCATAATACATACATGATCTGTGCTTCCTCCTCCTCACTGTGCTTCCACCTTCACTCCTCTACTTCTCTTTTCTTGTCCCTCCACTGTTTCGTTTTCTCTGTGGCAATAAACATGAACTACTTGGGCTAGCATCCCTGATGACCCTTTAGGTTTCTTAGTCCAAAATTAAGATTCTAGGGGAAAGAAAGCCTGATTAATCCTAGGCAATCATCACTCCTCAAGTATCTGTTAGAAAAGTCTCTCAGATGTCTTGGGGATATACTCAAGGAAGTTTGGGGCTATATTCAATAGAGTCAAGATTCTGCCAGCTGTTAGCTGTTTCCCCCCCACCCAATCCCATACTTTAAAGTTTGGTCTTCCAAGTAAACATCGACTCACAGAGGCAGCAAATACAGAAGGGATTTCCAAAAACACTGCCTGCCCAATGGGGAGCTTGCCAAGAGGACAAGCTAACCACAGAGAGAGATGAACAAGTTGGCACGGTAACTACCCAAGCGTGTTCCTAGCCTGCAGGAAAAGTGAGGTAATTTTGAGATGGGTTAGCAGGCAGTATGAGAGCTTGTTATGTTTAATTAGTTAAATGTATTCTTACAGCTCTTCCTACCCACTAGCCATTTAAGATTTTTAATTTTACTCCTTCAGCACATTGATTTCTCGTTGCTCTACCCTTCATATGCAGTTCTTCACACTCAGTATTTTGTTACGCGTCCTCCACGCTGGCAGATCACATCTTCCTGGGGCCATGAGTGCTGCTAAGTAGATGCCCTTCATGCAGCTGTCATGTCCATTTTAGGGTTCCTATGTCATGGGACTCTCTCTTTTCCAATATTCCTGTGACCAGGAAAGGCCCTTTGCTCACCCATGAGCTCTCCTTTCAGCATATGAGAAAGGAGCTAAGTAGCAGCACATCAGTGAAGCTCCAGTCCATTCACATTCTGCAAAAGTGTAATATTTTGCCTGTACTGATACTGACACTGACATGGGGAAGAGCATTGTCATTAGTTTAGTAAAGTTTCTATATAAGTGTTCTCCTTAAAAAGATGGTCTGACAAACCTCAATAAACTCCAGAATTACTGAAACCTCAAAATTAAATTACATATTTCAGGAAAAAACAACAACAAGAACAACAAAAACTTGTTTCCTGAAACAGCCTCCCCCTATCATTGCATTGAATAACTTTCACTTTGAAAAGCAACCCAAGTAGCAGGTGAACAGATGAAACATTGCTCTATAACTAGTGCATAATGGCAGTTTGATACCTCATATATTTGCAATGCTTTCTTACTTCAGCAAATTACTTCTACCAAAAAAAAAAAAAAAAAAAAAAAAAAAGATTGTTCCATTGCCATCCAAATCTTTATAAATCCATTATGAATTCCTTCCCTATCTCCTTTCTGTAGAATATCCACTTCAGCAGACTAGATAGAATCCCCAAATCACAGCAGATGAGAATTGCATGGAGATGGAGGGGGAAGGGAGAGATTTGTTGTGAATTTCTTTTCGTTGCCAGGAACTTAGCATAATGTTCTCTGTCTGCTTGGAAGCTGTATCTGGGAGTATGTTTAGACATGATAACTGTACACCAGAATATTATGTGTATTGCACTCCACATAGTGTGAAGCAATATGTGGTGTCAGGACACACAACACTATCTGCTGCATTTGGAACAGACATTTTTCTGACCCTTTTATTCCAATGTTGGAAACCACATTCAACAAGATATTTAAGCATAAAGAGAACTTTCAGCACTTAGGTAGTTCCACTCATCTAATCATATGTCTTAAAACGACACATTTAACTGAACACACGGTTTGGATACATTAGCTCAAAAAAAAGATTATACAAATTCAAGGGTGTGAATCACTTTTTATTTTTTTTTTTTCCATTTACAATTCTCCTTTGTGGTTGCATGTATAAAACACACAAATAAAGATGTGTGTTTCCTCTACCTTTCCTTCATCTTCTGTTTGGGTCTCCAGACTTTATTCTCATTTTTGTCAAGTTTTGAGAGTCACGTTCCCCGGTCTTCAGTAGACAGCTACTGAAAGTAGCATGCTGAAACCAGCATCCTGCTGTACGTTCCTCACTGACTTCTGCTGTGTTTTGTTATCTTGCCATGTCAATGGAGTGCTCTCTAAACAAATATGACTGCTGGAGGCAGTATTTATCCTGTCTTCAAAGTAGTACTAATATAATGACAGAGAGATTTTTATAGGATATTATGTTTTTATAGAGATTTGTTCTGTAGTCAGTCTGCTTAGCATCTCCATCATAATCAAGAACTGAATTCAAATAATTAGTGAAACCTGAATATCCAACACATACATGAAAATGGCCTACATAGTCTATAGTTAGATAAAAATATTGGGAGCTGGCTATGCTGGATTGAAAGTTACTTTGTGCTCCTAAAGCACTAGACTAGTGTCTTCAGTGTTATAATAAGTAAGAGTTCAACATTTCTAACTTACCATTTGTTTAAAAAAAAAGTCTGAAAGGTCTAAATAGGCAATGTTTGTAGTTTCTTTTACATGAAAATCTTTTGATAACCATCTGCTCTTAGCAGATGATAATTAAGAAATTCTTTGTTGATGAGAAAAAATTGAAACAATTTTCCTCTCTTGTGAACTTAAAACTGCAGTTAATTCCTTGATTTTTTCTGTACAAAAAGCACAGGTCTTCTCTTGTGAATATTCCCAAGCTGAGCTGATGTAGAAAAGTCCTCTTTTTGCAACGATCTTATGACCGTCTCTATCTTCTGCTGTATTGCAATCTCAGTGCCTTTAAAGATGATGGACAATTTAGAAAATTGTCAGATCTTTGAAAAACTGCTTTGAGCAATTGACCCTTACTTGTTCATCTTGAAGACTGATGCTAAAGATTTAACACTCACAGATTCTCTTCAAATTAGACCCAGAGCTATCTCTGACTGATGCAAGATCATGTGACTTTGAATATCCAGTTAAGTCATGTCCTCAGGCCATCTTTCTAGAAACATTTCCTAGTATAAAATTGCCTTATCCCACTCATCAGTCTTGGCTTTGACAAGATCAAGCCAAAAGAATACAGTTTGTAGCAGAGAGAATACCTTTACAGCCTAATCTGCGGACAGTACCCTGACTCCTTTGTGATGTTCACATGAAATGAGAGGCTGATCTAATTATTTAATATTAAATCTATGAAATAATGAAGTAGCGTTATCAGAAGATGCAAACACTGTACCTGAGAGCTTCATGTGTTTTGCTTATTTCATACCTGTCTAGGTAACCACATGGGGAATTTTTCTCTTTACTCAAAAGAACATTAGTAAGAATGTTGCAACAAAGCAACAAAGCAACAAATAATTAAATTACCTGTAGGCAGAACTCCCACGTTACAATGACTTTGTGGATCCAAAATGTGGAAAAATAGGCCAAAACAGGGAGAATGGATTTCTCTAGTAAGCAGAAATCTACCCTGCCTTTATGCATTATTTGTGCTGAGCAATACAAGAATATCCATCCCAAAACATACATTAACAATTTCAAGAAATAATGCAAGTGAGAATCAGCATAGGATCTAGACTTTTTTTTTTTATTACAAAGCATGAGAGAGATTCATACAATGAAATAGCTAATAGTAGCTTGAAGTTTTTATATAAGAACATTAGCAATGACCATAGCAGGTCAGAAAAAATGTCAGTCTGATCTAACAGTGACCAACAAGATCAAACAGTTACCAAAAGTATAAGAACAAGCAATCACTGATGTTTCATCAGATACTTTCCTAGCCCTCAACAATTTGCCTTTCGTTTGGATCAAATGAAACTGTGGTTATTCCTGGTTCAGAATAGGGAGTCTAAGCTTGGTATTCATGCCCCAACTTAGTGACTAACCAGGTGGGATGCAGATAATTTGTAATAGATGAGTCTCTCTTGTTTTGACTATAAATTTAATTTTTGTTGAGACTATTATACAATTTTCCTTAAAAAATGTGCAAATTGGTTTTACAATCCACATTCTCTATCCTCCATCCCCTAAAAATAATCCCCAAATCTTATCGCAGAACTCCTGGACAATCCTATTATTTTCTGCACTGCTAAAGCTGAATTTTCCAGACTGCATCCATTCCTGCTCATATGCAGAAGCCAGTTTAAGAAAGGGAAGGGAAAGACTATCTGAGACAAGGTGCTGCCAGAGGTTGCAACAGCTGAGGGCATGAGACACGTCAGTACTGTGCGCTGTGCCATTTGGATATCCATTGGAATGGCAATGCAAAAAGTTCAGACAGCAAGATCACATCTTCTCCTTGGTCCAGTCTGCCAGTCCTCCCTACCCTTAAATTTCCACTTCCCTCATGGATCCAGTGGTTAATGATCATTCGTGCTATATCCCATATCACTAATAATTCTAAGATGTGAAATCAGAAAAAGGGTCACAGAGCGGCAAGGTAGGAAGGAAAACATGGGCAGTCTTATGAGGCACCACTTTTCCCATCACTCTGGGGAGGGAGAAGGAGGAACTGAACTAATGGCAATACACTCATAATAATGATTAATTGTATGGCAGCTTTTATCTCATCTAGCCTTGTAATCTAGAAGATCAGCAAAGCTGAGCATGCAGAATTGCCTGCCATGAAGTCACAGTGAGGTTTGCTCAACTAATTACTTCTGAAGACTTCCAAATGGATTTAAGGATAAAATCCATTGGTTGGATTATGTTGATACAGCAAGGGTCGCCACGAAATTCTCCTCTTGCATTTCTGCAGCAAGTTATTCATTTACCGCTCAGGCTGTTGAAACGAGGTGTCTGCTTCCCCAAGGACTGAGGGAAAAATGATGTATTGTTGACTGAAACATGCTGGTTTTTGTCAGGTAAAACTAGTTGTGAATTCTGGTGGAATTTTGGCCAAAAGAAATTAGCAATTGTATTGTATACGTTTGTGAATTTGATCACATATAAAGGTTAAAATGTGTAATTTTTACATTTGCAGAAGGAGGAGTTTCAACATAATATTTTGAAGCAATAATTCACTTTGAAATGCCTCTAAAAATCCTGACATAAAAGAGAATGCTTGGGTTGAAGGGATGAAAACTGGAGCATTTAACCTCCAGTATTTTTGCTTTCCTTTAGTAATGTGCATTTCTGAGATCTGAAACATAGTCATATTGAATGTTTGGCCACAAAGAGGAAATACTGGTAACTCACAAAGCCCAATCTCCAACATTTCTTTCAGCCTGAATTGATTTCCACTTGATCTTTTTTCCCCCTACTTTCAGGGATGTCATTGTACAGTGGCAAGGATATGATAGACAGTTTATAAATGTAAATATCTGAAAAAAAAAAAAAAAGCAGAAGAGTGAAAGGGCTTGGAGCATTTTTTCTTTTTTCAGAAGATATTCCATGACAAATATTATGTGAACAAATAACAGCAGTGCTGCTTGTCTTGAAAAGACAGAAAGATTGATTTGTCTTTTCTGTCTGGTTCTGCTCAGGTTTTCGAACCCCAGCTACTGTTATAATATCCAAGTATTTCAGCTTTGACCTGAACAATAGTATTTCACGCTTGGAAAGACCCTTAAACCAGCTCGTACAAAGTCTTTGTCACCATGTCTGTTGATGCAACACTTGTTTGAGGAAGAAATTAACAACTGTCAGAAATGATACGGGTGTAATAGATGTGCTTTTGGGATAGCGGATTGGGCTGAATGTTTCTTAAAACAGGAATCAAATACTTACAGTCACAGTGCTTGGGTTTAGGAAAGGAAAGTGGCAACATAGGAAAGTTCAGCTCAAGCTCCACTAGACCTAATCCTGCCTGTCAAACTACAGAGCTTGTCCCTGTCCAGATAACTGGGTAGGTCCCTGACTTTTGTCAGTGCTGGGTGGCCAGGGACCACCTATATTTTCTTGGTAGCTTAGACAAGGAGGAACTAAGCCTAGTAAAAATTGATCAGTCCTGATTGTTGCTCATCAGTACTGAGAAACCTTGCAGGTGCTAGGTTGGAGTGCCTTAGGCGTAAACTCAGAGCTGAAATTAATAACAAATTGTCATTCATGTCAGATAGGCAGCGCCCGTTTTTTGCTCCCTTTCATAGTACAGCATGAGATTCACTTTCTAGAACCATAAGATTATTTTTCTCCTTTTCCCTTGCAAATTTGCTCCTATTGCAGACCCTGGATATTGTCAATACCTTTGATCTCTTGAGGTCTTTCCCTGTGGCCTTTTTTACAGTTTTGAGCTTCTGTACCAAAAAGCTTATTTTGTTTGTCCTGATATTCTGAGGAAATGGATTGTGAGAGGAATGGACATGGACTTTTGTTTAGATTCTTCTGGAATTTCTGCCTATCTCTGATACATAACCTGCTATTCAGCTGCTTATTTTCCAGAACAGGGGCCTGCTGAGATACAGAACAATTCTTATGTGGCTCAGACATCCAGAGGTGAAAGGAGGGGACAGCGATCTTTCTTAGACATCATTCAGAGTATTCGTGGCTTCTTGTAACCCTCTTTTTAGATGCTGTGGTACAAATGGGGCCTGCTGATTAAGATATTACTTCCCTCCCTATGTTTATAAATAGTTCCTAAATCATTTACAGCTCATGTAAATTACTGCCTCTCAAAAATGCTATCTACACAGTGCTTGATCAAAATCCACTAGAATTCCTCCTATAAGCCTCAATGGGATTAGATGAGCACTGTGTTGAGCAGCTTGTATCCCCTCCTGTCTCTGATTTGTGATCAAGACCCCATGTCTCCTGCAGCAACCATTCTCAGAATGAAACTTTTAGATCTGAAATTGTGACTCTTTCCCATTGCAAAGCAAATGAGGGCTGCCAGGAAGGAAGCCTGTGCAACTAATACTTAGACGAATCCTTGCAACCACTAGTACTTCACCTGCAGCCTCCAGACCTCTCCATGTCAACCTGGAGCTCCTAATCACTGATGGGTAGCTGCAAAAGCCATGTCAGGCAGATAGCACTAATTCCCAGTGTCTCAGGAATGAGATGCATACGTGGAAATTCATTACTTTCCTGCAAGATGACCAACACTGGCTCAGCCAAGGTGATTCTGCTGATTCTGCTAACACAAGCTCTCTGAGTGAAATCTGCTTTAAGATGTTTCTGCTTCTGCCTTGACGAAAGCAGAGACAAAGCTAGAGAGAAATTGGGCTGATCCTGATGGAGATTTTCCAGCTAATGACAATCCAAGGGCACAGATAGACTATTGATCTGTTTAGTTCTTTGTGCTGCTCTTCTCAGGTCCAGATATTTTTATGTTCTGCATATGGGGGTCAGTGAGTGCCAGTGCCTACCCACCCACTATCCAACCCCTGTGGCTTTGCACTGTCCTTTTGGTTGTGCAGGAGCTGACCTTAGTGGGGAGCTGGCTGTCTTAAAGATGGCAGCTCATCCATCACTGCTTTCACAGGCTGTCAGCATTGCATTTAATCTCACTTGTAATTTTCCAAGGGAGGTTTGCAAAAGCCACAAACAGAATCTTAATGCTGTAAAATGCAGTTTGCAGCCAGTGAATACTTCCTATCTTTATGAAGTTTTGTTTCATTCCGAAGCTGCATTTCAGTTCCTCCTGAACTATACAGTGATGAAAAAAACCCAAATTAAGCCTGTATTCCTGTGTGCTATCCACAGTTCAAACACTATAACTGATGTACCTTCCCTCTCAAATCACACATACTGAACTGGACTCTCAGAGCCGTATACTTCGCAAGAAAGATGTGAGAATACTGTTTCCCCAGGGCTCACACATCCTACTCATGAGGCTTCACTGCCCACTTCATTGACTTGTCCTTCAGGGGATCTTGCTGTTCAGTTGCACGGTGTTCTTCATGCTCTGCTTCTGCAAGGCCTCATCCAAAGACCCATAGGCTCTTGCAGTTTTCAAATGAAGGTTGGATTAGACTCGAGAAGCTTGTACCCTCCTTTTACTCTTCATCTTTCATTATCTTCAGTACCCAGCCTTTCTCCTTCATTCTCTTCTTAAGTGAAACAGCAAAAGAATGAGATAAATTGGAATCAATAAAACCAGAATTATACTTAGGGAAACAATGTCAGATTCAATCACAGAGGGTTACTCTGAAGATGAGATATAAAGCTATGTTTCCCAGATATATATTCAATAGCATGACCTCACTCCCTGACCTATCTGTCCATGTCACACTGACAGATCATATCTTCCTGTGGAAGCTGCAATTTGTCAACAAGTCTCTGAGCTGTGCCGATCTGGGCTGGATTTCCATGAAATAGTTTCTGTTCTGGCAATAAGATGGGAACAACATAAATCTCTAGAATTATGAAGAATGTCAGTGACCTCATCAAGGGCTTTATCCCATGTTTCTAATTCCATAGGCATCTAGTCTCTTGGCCAAATTACAAACTAAAATCAAAATATGTATTTTTCCTCTGGACAGTCTCTATACCTACAGTTTCTTCAGCAAACACATTAAATTATTATACCTATATTTTCAGCAGTACTGAAAGCACCAGCTATAATTATGACAGCACTGCACTTCAGAAAAAAACTATTTTCAGCCTTGAAGCTAAAAAACTTTGACTAAATGGCCTGAAATTGTTTGTGTCGGGTGTCCTTCTCATGCTAAATTACTTTGTTTTGTGAATTAACTATTTCTATCAATGACTCTAATGTTGTCTCCATATTTTGGTAGGAAACTCTGGAAACTCCTTTATAGAAAGCCAGACAACTTTGGCCAAGTCACAGGCCTTTGATACCAGCCACATAGAATATGGGAACAAGTTTTTCTGTACTACTTGTGTCTCCTGAGAATGCTCCAGTTCTTGCAGCTTTTACTAGTTGCCTTTCATTACGGAGCTTTGCGTGCTTTCCCTGCAATTATTCTTCCTTGCAGGTGGGATAAAACATAATTTTGATCCTTGAAAAGACTGGAAACATAAAAGAGGGAATAGGTGGACGAAGACTGGAAAATCGTGGAGCAAAGGGAAAGGCAATTTCTGATATTTGAGTAGTGCTGTGCTTGCACTCTAATTATATTTGCAACCTTACCATCCTTTTAACATACGGATGTTTCAATTTATGTGGATTTTTTTTTTTTTCTTTAAGGCAATGAATGTGTAAAATCTTCTCTGAAACTGCAGCTCTGCATAATGTTTTGCTCAGAACTGCGCTATCTTTAACAAAATGAAATAAAATAAAAAATCCTCCCTCAGCTAAAACAAGGTATAGTAACAGGAAAAAAATGATTAAAAAGTCCAAAATAGACTAAAATAGTCTTCTATCCAGGCAATCAATTTCTCAATGGTACCCAATAGACATACTGAATCACATATTTTGCTTGCACAGCTGCCCGGAGAAAAACAAGGACCATATTGCTACCCATCTCCTTTTGCTAAAGGTTGGCAATTAAAGCAGTTGGAAAACAATAACAATCTTTCATTGTGTCAGCGAGTATCATTTAGGTTGGCATACCACCACGGTGCTTACCCTTACAATATTCTTAATTAAATTAAGATTAAAGCTGTAACATAGAGGAATGATCCTACGAATGTCGGAAACTTTGTGACTCAGTGCAAAGGTGCTGGGGAGAAATTCTATGGTCTGCATTATGTCGGTACATAAAAGGTGTAGACATACTTCCAAGCTGAAACAGACTGATGTTGTGCTTCTTCCAAAATCCTGTTTCTCACTGTGTCTGGCTTTAGAGGTAGATGCAAAATGAAATAAAGTGAGGTCATATTCTGATCATAGTGGACATTTTCTTCCTCATAGTTGGCAGGTATGAGAAAGTTTATACCTTGAAACATCAGGGCTTATATGTCTAACACATTTAAATGGTGCACTGGCTGCATGAAGTAAGGAATAAGAACAAGATTAATTTTGCAGTAGGCAGTAGCAACTGAGACTTCTCATAACCTAGAATTTAGGTTGTTCTTGACAGGGACCTCACAGAGCTTTTTCATCTTATTATCCATATGGTGTGAATGTTACTTGAGTAATCATGACATTCAAATATTAATACAACTAAAGGCTGGAATTTCCAATCTTGAATTTGAATATATATCTTACATTTCATCTACAGAGTTTTATACTCAAATATGGAGAAGAAAGGATATTCTGCTGGCTGGGAAGCCAGCCTGAAATTCCAAAGCTCATAGGATTCACGCATCGTTTTGCTGTAGACTTGCTGCATGTTATTGGATGAGCTTCCAAAGTGCAAAAAATACCTGAAGTAGGAGGCAATCATTACTTTTTTAGGATAAGCGTCTAAACTCTGTTTAAGGCACACAGGAACTGGCATACTGAGCACCCTTCTTAGGTTTAGCACACTGATGGATCAAAAGCCAAGAGGTAGCCAATGAGGAAACTTTAGGAATAATCTGCATATTTCAAAATTTAGGCAAATTAAAGAGAGCTGCATGGGTTTCTTCTAGGTTCATAGTAATTCCTTCCCTTAAATTTCCTCAAAATACAAGGGCACATTTCCTGGATGTTCTCTGAGAATAAGTACATTAGACCACTTAAGAAAGATGAGCTGAAAAACAAATAGGTTTTAGATCTTTGTGCAGCTCAGGCATAAGCTAAGTGATAGGATTACAGGCCTGCCAAAACTAAAATACTTTAAAGCATACTCAGAAATTCAAGTACCTGAAAAATCTTAAAGGTATGACAATTGCTGTGCTTAAAGAGTCAAATTGCTTACAGGATTAGATAAATGGTAGGTAAGGCTTTTCCACGACCATAATTCTACTGAAGTCTTTTTGGCCTTCGGTTCCAAACAATGCAACAAATGTATTAACACTTCCAAACCTCACACGATTACTACACTAAAGGAAGGAAATGCTTGGAAATTTCAGTGCATCAAAAGTAGAGACATATGGCTGAATGCACGAATACTGTCAGTATACAACTTTCAAACATCTCATGGATTCAGACTGATTTTTTTGCTCATGGATCTTGTCTATGTAGTACTGTTAGAATATTTACCTCTTAAATTAAACGTTGGTGATGTGCCCCAAGAGTGGCACTCCAGTGGTATCCAGATAGACAAAATACACGTACTGCAATGGTGTCCTAGTTGGTTCATACTTTGTGCGTTAGCTGATATTTATGGACCTTTTTTCCTTGTAGGTCTCAACTGAAGAAGGAATGAGCTTAGCCAGAGAATACTCATGTTCCTTTTTTGAAACTTCAGCTGCCCTCCGTTTCTACGTTGATGATGTCTTTCATGGACTCGTGAGGGAAATACGAAGGAAGGAGTCCTCACTGCCCATGGCAGAGAAGAAGATGAAGAGGAAGGATAGTCTATGGCGGAAACTGAAAGGGTCCCTGAAGAAGAAAAGAGAAAGTACAACTTGATGGCATTTTCCTGTGAGCAACCCCTCAGGAGCTGACCACAGTAACCTGCAACAGTTCAAAAAGGCAGCATTGACACAGCATCTTCCAGACCAGGTCCTGGAGTTCTTTTCCGTCAGCCCTCATGCAGAAATAGCTCCTTGAAGGCCCAATTTATGGTTGCCCTGTCGCTCCTTTGTATTATAAGGTCACTTAGCATACCCTCTCATCCCTTCTCTCCATATCTAAGCGGAGAAAATATTGTGTTTTTCCCTATAGTCCCTGGCTGGTCTTCAAATGCTAGGAGTTAGGTCGGCATCCAGAGCAGAATCAGCTTTCACCAGCTCTAGAACAAGGGATGCACTTATTGTGTCCTCTCTCTCATGCATGGATCATTTCACCATCCCAGGAATGAATATTATTGATTTCACTGGAAATTTTGACTATTTAAGGACTTTAGGATTTGACCTTCGGCTTTGCCTTCATATGTAGATTTAGACTGTGCTCAGCTGTTATATATATATATGTGTGTGTGTGTGTGTGTGTGTGCGCGCATGTGCACACGCATGTGTGTGTGAGAATTGGGCTCAGAGGGACCACGAGGGGCTCCCAATTTTGATCCTGTAGAGGCTCATCCTCATTGTGTGCTTTCCATTAGCATGAAGGCTTGGCAAGGATAGCACAAGTCAAGCACTGCTAGCTGTTCAGAATGGTGCAGGGCTATGACTCTGCCTCCTCCACTTATTACTTATCAGAACTGGTGAGCTACGGAGGTGCGCTGTCCTACGGACATGCAGTGCATCGGCCACGTTCCCACTGCCCGCTAAGGAGCGCACAAAGGCATTGTCCATCTGATACCTCCGAGAGCTCCCCCTAGACCAGTGCAGCTCTGTCCCACCATGTAATAACATCTGTGATGTAGCAGCCAGCCCTCTACTTAGTACAGAATTGCATCAGGCCAGAAACCGTTCTTTCACAGTCCTTGACCATCCAGGTGAATTATTTTATCACACAGTTGGACAGGTCTTTTAAATATTCCTTTTTAAAGCTGGCATGAAGTAGAATATAGCCTCATTGACTTTTTTTTTTTTTTAATAGACTTCTCATTTTAATATTTACTTTATTTATAAATTTTACAATTTAAATATGCACACATTGTGTCAAAGAATAAAGATCATTACTTCCATGAAACTGTACTAGCAATCAGTGTCATTTGTCTTGCTTCTGAGGTTATAACTGGCTTCATTAGAGAAATAGGTATGTTCCCTATTACACTTTCTTTTTTTTTTTTTTTTCATTTTTCTTCTAGGTATTTTGTAGGGTTTGAATGAATTAATTATATTTTGGAGGGCTGAGGGTGGGAGGCAGTCAATATATTTTATTTTGTCACCTATAAAAAAGGTACAGTTTTGTGAAGAATTCCAGCTCATTACAATCTGTTATTTTGTTCTCCATTTTTCCTCTCAAAAAAAAAAAAAATCCACTGAAATTTTTTGATTTGTCAAAAATTTTCCATCAAAAGTACCACTTTACTGAAAAGGGTTAAATCATATGTGATTGTATTTCTACTTTCGAACGATTATTTCTGAGGAATACGAACACAAATAAGGATTTATGGTGAATTCTTTTGTTTGCTGCCTCCCACAGCTGAAGATTATTTATACTATAATAATAATAATTGTTATTATTATTTTACCTATATTGCCACATATATTTTCTCAAGTTTTCTCTAATTTTTTCAAGTTTCCAATAGACAAAGAGATGTGCTTGCTCAAAGAGTTTATGAGGTAAGTATCAGTGCAGAGACAACAGGAGGCTGCACTGAACAGACAGCAGCTACGAGACAATAAATAAGAAGAGGAAACGTCTGTAAGTATCCCAATACTGCACACTGAATAGAGGGAAATGCAGGCATCATTCCATGCATAAAAGACCATAGAAATAAGTAGCCTGAGAAACCTTGAGGGATGTTCATTGGTCTTTTTTCAGGTAGATGCCTTAACTTTGAGCCAACAGAAAACCATTTAGTTTTGGCTATTATGTTATTTCACCTGCACTACTGAGAGGTATGTTGTATCATCCCTGGCTCTGCTTTCTAGTTTTAGGAGTACCTTGCTTCTGGTCAGCTTATAGTGCAGAAAAAATTAAAAAAAGAGAGTGCAGATACAGTGTAAGATTATGTTTTAAATGAATTAATAAATTAAACATGCCTTGAACTACTATCTGGCATTAAAGTCATCTAGAATGGAGTAACACCTTTCCATACTATTACACTTTCTTACCCCTCAAAGCAGGATTACCACAGACAAACTACGTGTTAGAAGTGGTCCTTGAACTATGCCAAGTTCTGCACCATGCTCAGGAGCTGTTTAGGAAAGTGCTAGCTGATATAATCTACCACCTTGCTAAGAATCATTCTAGTAATTTAACAGCAGAGAAGTTGAAGTGCCTGTGCTGAGGTTCATCCCTTGGTATGTTAAAAATAGCAATCGAACTTTTAGGTGTGCTAAGCCCACTAAATCTCCAGGTTAGGCACTTCAAAAAGAATGGGGCATCAGATCTTCTGAGGCTCTTCTACATCACTGAGCTTCCACCAGGATTTTCAGGCATCTAAATCGGCACAGGGCAGAAAGGCCTGGATTTATCTCACTCCATTTTAGTCATATGAACATCTAGCCGTTAAGAGCTCCTCTTTGGTCAATAAGGAGAAAGGGGTTCATCTAACTGGTGATTTGTCACATCTAGATTGGTACTATCTTAGCATGGGATGAATCACCCCCTGAAATAGCTGCCTCTTTTCAATGACTATATGTTGCTAATTAATGAGCAGCTGGGTTTTCAATCCTAATTCTTTTATGGCTAAATTCAGGTGTGATAAATTTCATCGTTAATGATTTGCCTACCTCATATCTGTGGCAGAGGAGAGAATGATGCTATAGATTGCTTGGCACTGAATCTTATCTCTGAAATACCTACCATCCTTTATTTTTAAAATGGCAATGTCATTCTGATTTACCATCACCCAATTCCTCAATAATCTATAATACTTAACCTCAGTTAATTGAGCAAAGCTTATGGAGGTTAGAGAGAGTGAGGATAACATAAGTCACACCTGAAAAAGAAGCTTGGTGTAGCTGCTTTCCCTAATTAATCATTATGATTCCATCACAGCAGAAGGTTGTATTTAGCTGTCAAACCTAGGTGACAGAATTAAAAAACAGCAGCTCTGTGTCTAAAGACTTTTCAGTCTCTGACTAGTCCCCCATCTTTCCTAATCATATTTGGAAAATTTCAAGAAGGAAGCAGGTCATTTTACTCTGCTATGCTGCCCACAATACCATGAAGGTGGCAGCTATAACTTACTCCACTGTCAGACTGTGTTGCAGTTGGGCTATAATTCAGCTTCTTCCACGAGTATAATTAAAGCCAACTAATAAATAAAATAAAATAATACCTCTTTGCAAATATATCCATGGTGTCTTTTGCAAATACATAATATATGGCAGTTAATTACGCTTCCCAGTTTTGACAGCTCACCTGCTATTTCTGGCTGTGAAGTAATTTGAGAAAGCTGTACGCCAAGGTGGAATATTCACAGTATTTAAGCTTTCCTTTTTTCACATGTTCTACACATAGACCCAAGACCTTAAGCACAGAAGCCTTCCATGTTTTCTTACATTGTCAGTTCATGAACTATGGTCTGTAACACTCCAATGTCTTTACAAATGATTGCAAATCATGCATTTACATGAAAAAAATTGTATTTGGAGGCTTGGTTGTAAGAATGCATAGCTAGAACTCAAAGAGGGAATTCTCCTGATGTTTGTCACATGTTTCTGTATAGCTCTCACTCTGTTCCTTTCCAGGACACTTCACCCTTCCCTAGATCTTGGCAGATAGAACACAGATAAGAATCAGAAGATGGCTCTTTAGAGATTTTAGTGTCCCATAGTGATGGATAACACTATTACTCTGCCAACACCTTCTCCTAGATTGAAAATAAAGAATTTTACAATCTCTGTGAACCAGGCTGTGATATCATTATAAGCAAAATAGCTGTCAGGAGGTCTTCTTGGCTCAGTAGAAACATCAAACAAAGGTACCTGCTGCAACCCCCTCAACAGGTGATACTAATACGATGACACCAGTTTATTAAAAATTAAACTAAAGATCATCAATTCATTTCATATAAGTCATTCAAAATTTACAGTCTGCCATAGGAATTCACTATTTTTTGCCTAAATTTGTTGAGAGATGGATGTCTGCTATAGACAGTTATGCTGATATAACACAATTAAATATAGCCATATTTAGATTTCCCCCTAAGGGTCTCTCTCTTATTTGTGTATGATTGTGCATCACCCACGCTACTCGTTGTTCACCACTCTGTGAAATATACCTAACAATTAGCAGAGGAAAAGCAAAATTGCTGAATGTGGCTTTAATTCAGTATTGCAGTCTTGGTTTTCATGAGATTTAATGGCATTTGAACAGAGCAGAATCTTAGACTTGTTCTGATCAACCTCTCATTTAGCACTGTTTCTGAAGTGATCTATCCCTTCAAGTATGTGGAACTTCTTAGGATGTCTGCTTGGTAAAGTGATTTGTAATGGCGATGGCATTGTCTCACAGATGCTGTGAAAGTCACCCCAAGAGGCATTGCCCTGAACCTCTAGGCTGATTTATAACTCCCTGATGCTTCTAGTGCTAAGCCTCCTCAATTTGAGCTCTCCAATTTTGTTACATCGCTCTGAATTATGAGGTTGTTTTGTGATGAGGACAAATGTCCACTCGAGAGCACCAAACTCATTTCATGATCTGAACTCTTCCCCCAAGAGGTAATAAAGACAAGAACACCCAAAGCCATTGCATCACCTACTGTATATCTTCTGTCAATAGATAATTAATGTGACAATGAGATTTTCCCATTCTAGCACTTTGTCATGCATCATATTTTTTACAGTGCTTTCAGCTTTACAACTGTTTCAACAACTGCATGACGAAGCTCAAAGGAGCATTATTTTTCATGGTTACAGCTGGAACAATATTCTGAGTAAAGAATAGTGTAAGAGGGTAAAGCAAAGCAGGTCTTTTGTATTAATAATCAACTCACTGCATTAACTACTTTTGTATAACAGAAAACAATATTGTTTTATCCTTATATTTTAATTATAATTAATAGAAGATAAAAGCACTCTATTTCAGGTTTACTAACTTCAGTGAACAAAAGTCTTATATTTCTCTGCCTTCACTGCATTTGGCAAAGAAGATAGTCTGGATTCCTTGCCCTGGAAAGAAAATTGGAGTGGAGGTGGTAGGGAATGCCTAATACATTCAAAATTTGTTTCTTTTGTTCTGTTGCATAACTCACAGCAGTGTAAACAAAGGTCTCAGGTGCTTTTGGCATACTAAAGACACTGCATCTTCTGTCTCCATCATAAATTTCCTATTAATTTGATATACTTACTAAGCAGAATGAGTAGTATCTTTCATGCTAAAGTTTTATGAAGTCACTCAGCTTTCTGAAGAAAAGGCTGAGGCTTCCTGCAGACTGTCCTTGCCTCCAATTCTAGACACTGCTGACTAATCACAGATGTCTCTTTATCCAGGACACTGAATAAGTAAGCTTGAACACTTAAGGTACTTAGCCAGTGTAAGTGGACAGCTTTTCTGAAGGCAGTGGAAAATCTTACAGTTGATTCACATCCATTTCCAGAAAATAATTCCACGTTCACTCTTATGATTAGGAATATCCTTCAATTATATATAGCAGAAGCTGAGGTTTCTGTCCCTGAAAACTTATAAATGCCATAAATGCCGTAAGCACAAGACAATTTAAGGAAGACAGAATAAACAGGATGTTAGTGACAAGAAAGACAGGCAGGGGCAGTAGAGAAGGATCAAAGATGTGTAAATGTGTGAAAATCAAGTGAATTGGCCTTATACCGTTCTTCCCTCTGGATGCATTTTAATGCCTTCTAGAAAGGGAACAGGAGCAATATAACGACAGAAAAAGACACAAGACAAGTTCAAGAAGTTTGCTTCAATTGCACACGTTATAGGAATCTGAAGGAGGGATTTTTAAGAGGAGCAGGGTCATACTAGAAGCAGCAGAAGTTGAGGATATTTGCCTTGTCTTCATGTTGATGAAATTTGGTTGGTCTGGAAAGTGATGGGAAAAGGTCAGAGAAATTACTACTGCAGTGAAGAGGCAAGGCAATTTGGAAACACATTTTAATAACAAAATTATGGAGAACAGAGCTCATAATGGGAAATTAAATAGGAAGAAACAATACTTAAACTCAGTGAAGTCAATGGAAAGTTTGCATTTTCTTCACTGGAAAATACATCAGGTTTCTGATGAGTACCTGACTATGGAATAGGTTATCCCTTCACTGAAACTTCTTTGGATACTTAGGAGACCAAATCTCTCTGTGGTGTCAGCAGACTCCCAGTGCTATGTATGCTTTAGAAACCGAAAGCAGCTGGTTTCAACTGAACAGTTGGTGAAAAAGTGGGATGCTCCGCTCTGTATTTTGGAAGAAGAGTAACAAAAATCTCATTTATATGCCTCATAACTAACATAAATGATGGAATGATAGCTCCCTGCTGAAAATCTTAAATGGTACTTCAAATATGTAGCTTCATCGGGGAGAGCAACTACCAGTTTGCAACCAGTGCATACAGAACATTTCCTGCTGGCTCTTCCCCTCCTACTGTTCTCAGACCAGATGCTAATGAAAAATGTAGGAACCTGTTTTTGCTCTCCTGTTTAGCTATTGAGGTGTTCACCAAATACTCCTAAGTCTTTATCTAGCAAAACTGGATGAGATCCAAGTTATCAGAGAATACAACAGGGATGCCTTTAAGGAGGCAGATGTTCAAAGGAGTGCTTTGAAGAGTTCTTCGACCTGTGTGGAGTTGATTATCAGATGTGGATGAAAGATGAGAAGAAAAATAGATGAAACCACAAAGCCCAGGAGAATATGCTATACCTGCCAACAATAAACTTCAGAAATACGTAAGTTATAGAAGCTGTAAAATATTGCTGTGATAAAACCTCTGAACCAGGATAGACATCCAGGGATTGCTGAGAAATTTGAGAACAGTCGGTACCACATCAGTTCTTTCACCTGATAGAGACTTTTCAATCCATTTGCCATGGACTGATAAAAATCCTGATCAGCATTCACTGTGATTCGAATAGACAGGAAAGGAAAAGACACAGTGTGATGCAAAAGGGTCTTCATTTTTAATGGGTAAGCCATTCTGGCCAGTTTGCAGACTGTCCACCTCACATCAGATTTTCTAAATCAAGAATAGGTCTGAAGTCCACTGTTAAAATCTCTCAGTATACTAAGGAAGTATACTGGTGTCAACGGTTTCACTGATACACAAACGTCTGTGATGAGCTTCAGCATGCAAACTGTCCTCCTTGAGCAACATCTTCCAGATACCATACAGAAGCTGCAGCCCAACACTCATTCATTGCCGTACGCGTCACCAATAAAGTTATGTTGATACGGGGTGTTAAGCTGCGTACTCTGCCTTAGCAAACCTGCTCTTGGGCCCATGGCCAGCAGTGTGTCTGACTTCAGAGGCAGAAGCTAACAGAAATGGAGCCTAGATGAAGAGTTCCCCTGTTTCATCCATCCCTAGGAGACAGGTTATAATCTGCAGTTTGCCTTTAGGCCTTCCCTCCCAGGGATGGATGTGAGCAGCAGCGCTCTCACAATCATTTCTTGAAAATACATCTGAGAGGCAGACGTAGCTTCCTAAACCATTCCTCGGCTGTGCTGATCAAACAGCAGGACAGTTTTTTTACTGCAAAAAAATGTCAAAATGATGGAGTTAAATAAAATACTTTTTACATTTCTGGAGTTATACAAATTCTTTTCATCTTATAAAGCAGGGCAGGCACTATCTGACTGTTTTGTTGTTAGAAAATACATATATACTAGGTAATCTCAAAGACACTCATAATCAGGCACACACACATTGTTTTCAAGCCCCAGAATTTCATTTGTCCCCATCTACCTCATAGCCTGTACCTGAAGGAAAACTAGAGCGAAAAAAACAAAAGCATTTTTCTTGTCTACACCTTTGTGCCATTGGGGAAAAAATAAAGAGGGACCATATTCTTGGTGGCATTACAGCTAACACCTACATTTTATCTTTTCTGTTTGCCTCATTCACTTGGCAACACTCAGTTACTGTTTTCCTAAACAAATACACCAGAATACTCTCATTATCACTACAATAATGATAGAAAAGGCTAAGAAAATTATCTTAAATTAGATGTATAACTTGTATGTGGCTCTATTTACATAAAGGAAGCACTAAATTTGTACAAGGGTTGGTGCTTAGGCTTATAATAACTTGCAGTAAATATAAGCAGGCTATCAGCACTTGGTGAAGCGCTTATATGTGACTTGTATTAGTCAGAAATTCCTAATCTGTGTAATAAAAGTAGGCCACATAAAGAAAGAGAGAAAGAGAAGACTGCTAGGAAGGCTTTGGGGAGACACGTTAATCAGTAATAACGGAAAGAAATCAGAAGTAAATACAGGTTCAATATTTGGCTGACTTCCAGTTGGTGAGACATATTTGATGGCAGCGAAGACTTCCAAGGGAACTGGTAAAGGCCTTTACACATTTAGGTCATCTATATTTAGACAAGATAAAGCACTTTTTCATGTCCTACTAAGAAATATCCTGGCTTAATAGATCATTTCTCTCTCCAGCTTTCACATTTCTTCTGGGGGTTGCTTTGCTGCTGACTACAAAAAGTTGGCTGGATTTGAAAGGAGTATAAGTATTATTTACCCAGAAAAAAATTGTATTTATTTTTAGAAAATTATAAGTTGAAAGGGATCAGAATTTACTTGATTCTATTCAATTCACAGTTTGCTCTTTGTGGTGTTTTTTTTTTGTTTTTTTTTTTTTTGTTACATTTCTCAGTGTAATCGCTTATAATGACTTAGGTAACATGACTAGCTTGTACACTGGGTTGCAGAAGGAAACACTCCTGGCAGAGTCTTGCTTGATATATTTTGCATTGCTTCATTTTAATTAGAGATTTGCAATATAGAAGAGCATACCATCTGCCATACTGTGGCCAGTCAAATATCCTGCTTACAACTGAGGCCAAGGCAGAATCCTAGAAAAGAGGGTTAAAACGTATTATGAGTATATACGTTCTCTCAGACACCAGTCATCAGAAACTTCCAGAGTCAGAAGTTCGCCTGACTGCTGTTTCAGGTAAGCAGATAACTCCAGGCTATGCTGCATAAGACCTTCTTCAGAAACCTGGAGGAACAGGAACGATTCTCTTTCTCTTCTCCATTGATAGAAAGAGTATTTTATCAGTGTCATTAAAGCTAGTTCGCCGCCTTTCTTTGGGCAATATTTATAGAAAGCAGTGTTCAGACTGTTAGCTTGATTCCACTGCCTAAAAATAGGCTTTTTTGCCATCTGAGAGATCTTAAGGCGTTCACAGCATCTACATGTTATACATATGGCACAATAATAAGCTCCCTTGCCCTTCTTCAACAGCAGCTGGAAGCCCTGCAAGAAGCCCTGAGTCATCTCAAATGTCACTGGAGTTCCTTGGGCAACCTAACCATGCCCCTTGTTTCAGAATTGGTGGGTTTTTTGAATTGCGTATCCAGGGCAAGTTTCTTCAGTTTTGGCTGAACAATTGCATATTTGAAGGAGGTAAGATTTTTTCCTTTGAAAGAGGTGTTAGCTATTCATGTGTATCTGGGAAACAAAACATAATTTTAAAAGAAGGCCTATTTGTTTCAATTGGAAAAGCAAAATGAAAATTTGACTATTCCTGTAAATGCCATTTTCTCCTCAGATGTTCTGTCATTCTGGAAGACGGCAGTATACAGCTGTTCCACTGACTGCCACTGAATTTGTGTTACGTAGTTACACAGGTCCAGATTCAGAAAGGGATTTAACGGACTCTGTTGAACCTGGGTGCCCTGAAGAGTTAGCGATCTGATTCAGGATAAATTCACAGCTTAGAGTTTACACATAAATGTCCTATGCACTGAATATGAAGAGGAAAGTATCTAAGAATGGGATTCACTGGCTGGGAGCTCACCAGTATTAAAGACCAAAGAGAAAGAGTCTGTTGTGAGAGACACACTTATCCCACTCATCTGCTCAGGGCTTAAGGGGCTCTTAAGGGGTTGTTGATATTGTGGCTTGAACACCTCAGACTGAGCCAGGACTGCAAATCCACATCGGTGCCTGTCATAAAAAGTGCTGTGCCAGTGAGGTGCACTATTAGAGAGTAACCACTCAAGAGACATTCCTCGTCCTCAGGGAGAAACGTCACAACACGACTGACAGCCATAAAACTTACCTTTCACCCACCCCTCCATAAAAAAGATGTCTCACTGCAAACTACCTACTGGGGATGATTCCTGGCCTGTGCCAAGGTATTGCGTGTGGCAAGTCATGCTTGACCTGAATGAAAACGGAGCCAGGTACCACCTTCAGTATTCTGAGATATATTAGATCCATACATTTTACAAATATGTTCATATATATACACACCTCCCTATATGTGCTCATAAGCATACCACTGTCTAGGTAGCTCTGCACCAAGCTTGGATGTCCTAGTCCTCTTTAGTTTACTGCTACAGGCATAGCCACAACCTCCTGCAACTGCATGTAGTACCCACTGCATGTTAGGTATCCTCAGAGCACTGTGAAGGGATTTCTGGGAAATTTTGGTGTAGGCTTCCTATGCTGTGAATGCAAACTACCCTAGATCTTGGTCTGTATCTGCTGGACCTATTTTGGAAAGTAGCAAATATGGCATGCTTCAACTGCTATTACAGTATGCTGGTGTTTGATCGAGTCAAGTTACTGATTCTTGTGGGAGTATGCAAAAGCAGAACTTCCAACACCCTGCTGTTTTGTAGTGAAAATGTGGTGCCTTAAGACAAGTACTATCTTAGGATGACTGCTAATTTTGTATGAAAAATTCTTCTCAGCTGCAGTTAAACTTTATACCCCCAAATTCTGCTATAAAGACTCTGGGACACATTGCCTTTCATGCCTTTCTGCAACACGAAATAAGGCCTGTATCACCCTCTGAAGTAATCACTAATGAAAAATCTGCAATTTCCGGCCATAAGGGAAGCTAAACTATTCCACATTTGACTTGACAGCTGCCTGAAACAATTCCGAGCAGCATGTGCGATACAAAAAAGTAGAGAAGGACCATTGCAGCCAATAAGATTGTTACTGGCATGTTTTCAAGACACTAGACTATGTCAGAGATGTTTATGTGTGTTTTGTTGCCTTGTAAATATAAAAACAAGTTCCAGAGAATTGTGGCAGCTGTTCTGAGATGTGATAAAAGTTCAGCTTCTATGGGCCATGAGAAAGAAATATGAGCAACCTTTGGGTTTACGGTGAAAATGAGTGCTACTCAGCCTAAAAGAACCAATTCACTGGGCAAGCTCTTTAAAACAACAACAGCAACAACAACAACAAACTGCAACAGAGAAAAATGCTTATGTTTAAAACACTTACTTATTTACTTGAGTGGAGTTTGAACTTTAAAGAAGCTTGTCCTGTTCCATATCAGCCCTGGGTAACTTTCCATGCTTTTTTCCAGTTACGTAGCAATTGAGAATGAAGCATTACCTGTTCAGGTCATATAATCCACACCATAGGCAGGTTTCCAAAACCTTCCCTAAAACTTATTTTCTAGTGCTTTTTCAAGGTCAGTTACAAAATTATCAGGAAATTCATTGGATTGATCACTTTTCGGAGAGGACAAGCCCACAGCCCAATAAGGTCACCTTAATGGGAATTCCTCTCAAGTCATTTTGGTAAGGATGCTCTATACTGCTCCTGGAAAAAAACAAAACAAAACAAAACAAAACAAAAAACCTAAAACACAAAGCCACTGAACACATATGTTACACGAAGATGTCAGAACACAGTAAAAAGATTTTTTTTAAAAAAATTCTAGAATTCTTTGGCAAAATAGGAATTAACCTGTCATATTCAGCTTTAATCAGTTCTTGGTGGCTTGAGAACCACTTCAACTAAGGAATCCTTGGTGAGTGAAGAGAGGGTTTCTTAATTGCTTTTTAAGAGCAGTACTTTCTTTTCCTGGAGGCTTTCCCTGGCTGTACCATATTCACTGAGGCTTTCCTCTGTTTAAACATAGCTGCAGTTTGCATTATTTGGGATAGCTGTAGTACAGGAATTTGAGAGCAGAAATAATTATATATACAAATTACATACATTTCAGCTTCCTTAAATATAAAATGAATGCAATAACTGTACATCTGTAACTCCTTGACAGTAAATAATGATTATGACTATTAAAAGGCATGGGTTTTGTGCTTTGCTTGTTTTCAGTCCAAGTTTTACCTAGTAAACGCTGAAGAATTGTTTTCTTGTTTCTTTGAGAGGAGTTTTTATGGCAAACTTAAAAAAAAAATCATCAGAACTTAAAAGTTTTGAAGCAAACCCTTTTTTTCCTTTCACTTTCCCTTGTTTCTCTTTCCCTTTTCTTTCTTTTTTTTTTTTTTTTTTTTTTTTTTAATCTGAGATGATTGCCAGGAAACAGAAGAACCTGCCTACAAATTAATAAGGGCTTTGTTCTGTCAGTCTTTCTTTATGGCAGTCACATTCCCCATGTTCCCACACGACCAAGTAGGACTGGCGGTAATGGCACTGCCTCCTGCTTTATGCCAGAACTAATACTCAGTGACCCTCTTGGTGAACCGCAACAGCTAAGCCCGTGGAGCAGAAATGTCGCGCAGCAAAACAGCAGCAGCCAAATGATGAATTTTCTGCCTGTTTAACACCCAGAATCTGGCAGGACAAGGAGGAGGGCAGGCCTAAGGCAGTTTTAACTTGATTGCCTCCAACTGTCTTAGAAACACAGCCTGCCTAAGTAACTCCCTGCTTGGCAAATGTTCTTTAAACGTTAACGGAGAGGAAGAAATTGTACTTTTTTCCTACAAATAATTATCTGCTCTAATTAGGGTTGCTAGAAATTTGGCTTAAAATATAGTAAAATGACAATCTGAAATGCAAGAGAAGTGTGGAAGCTAATTATGAAGCTTTTTTTTTCCCCCCCTTTGGTGATATTATATATCCTACATTTTTATGAATTATCTAGGACGACAGCACAGCTATTATCGCACCCTATCCTTCAACCATTATATCTGAAGCGTAACTCACTGAGTTTATAATGGATCTTCCATTGTAATAGGCACATTTTCAACTTCATACATTGAATGAAAAAGGAAGTGACAAAGCTGGAGAGGGTCAAAATGTGTTTTGTTTGTCTGTTTGCTTGCTTTTCAACTCATAGCTTCTGTTCAAAACAGTCTTTTACGAGGTGTGCGTACAGTCAAATGGATCGAGCAGTAATGAAATCTTTCTCTTAAATTTTTTGACAAGATGAGTGGAGTTAGTTATAGTGAGAACGATAACCTAAAATTCCTGGGAACTCTTGCCATTTGCAGAAAGACAGATGCACTTCTCTACTGGATCAGCTGAAGGCCCATATATCCCGCTATCTGCTTTCTAAGAGCTCAAGATATTTTGTGAAATGCTATGAGAAAGAGAATATACATAGAAATTCTCTTTGTTACTGCATGAAAATGTCTTTAGGAGCCTCTTACTTACAGCAGATGATAATTTCTTTTTTTTTTTTTTTTTCCCCAAATGCACATTGATATATTTCTGTATTACTTGATGGCATCTGTAGTTTTGCTAATGAATATGACAACCTAAATTACAATATGGCTTTTAATTTAAATTTTACAACCAAATGTAATACCATTTTATAAAATATTTTAGTTTTATCACAAAAAGGAAATTTGTTATAGAAAATATATTGCAATTCTTTCTTCCAGTAACTTTCTACTGTGACTAACTCATGCATTCTAGTTAAAAAAAAAATAAAAGGAATGCATGCATAGGCACACAATTTATACAAGTACTAAGAGGTGATGGAAATGAATAACTTCTTAGAAAAAAGCACACATGCAAACGCACACCCATGTCGGATAAGTCCTCAACATTGTTAATTGATCAAGCATGAACTCTATGTGAGTCTTGTAGTGCTGTGGCAGTTGTTGCTTAGCAGGTTGTACGCACGCTGACTTTGTTTCACTGTATGTGACGTGTTCAGGATGTGTGGATGTACGGTAAATTTTATCACAGTCTTGAAAATGTAAGCAGCCAGGGAAGGAGAGAAGAGACAGGAAAGAAAACTAATCAAGGAATAACAAGAGTAAGAAGACCTATGTGAACTTTTAGCAAAAGGATTACCTTGTTAGACTCAATTACATATTATTTCCCAGTGTCCATTTATAGAAATCAAGGAAGAAAGCTAAAGAGAACAAAGGAGATGAATCCATAAAAGAGGCTAGAGTATAAAATGTCTACTCTTGAGTTTTCTTGATGTGGGAAAAATAGCAACTATCTAAGAAAAAATAAAATAATAAAACAATAACAAAAAGAGTACATATAACCGCAGGTTGAAGGCATTATTTAGAAGAAATCAGACCTCACGTGACAAGCTTTTACTCCTACTCTCCTAAACAGGATACCCAGAGAGGGTTTCTAAATTCCTTATGCAAAGTGTAAGGAGTGTCGAGAGATGACCAATAGTATTTACAATCCAGCACTGATAAATAATTGTGTTAGCCAACATAAATCCCTGTTCAAGGGCAATGGATGAGATCCTGCTTATTTCGCAATCTGGTACTACCTAAAAATTTGAGTTAGACACCTCTCTTAGACTGATGCATTCCTCTGAACTTAGCTACCTAGAAGAGTTTATTTTCTCTTTAAAAGTGGCCAGAAAATCAGATTAAGGTACTAGGTGAAGATCATTCTTTACTCAATACTCTAAACAATTAGTGCATACTAAAATTAGTCCAAATAGTGGCCTATCAACCTCAGTTCTGGGCTCCTGTCAGCCCGCAGACTTCAAAAGCATTTTCTTACTTCTCTGTGTAACTGGCTAGCCAGAAAACAAGCACTCTCCACCTCTTCTGTGGAAACAGTACCATACGGCAGAAATGAATTCAGGATTCCCAAGCTGGACGACAGAGAGTTCTTCCATCCATAGACCCAAATTTGTGCATCTGAAATGGCCTCTGACATTTAGAAGTCTGGGCACGTTAATTAACGAAGCTATGAACATTACTACAAATCAGATGTTTTTAGCCTCTCAGGCGACTAAGAAGTTGGGCAGGAATTTTTGGTGCATGAATTCAGATGCATGCATGTTCCCTCAATTTCATGTTAGAAGTGGGGTATTTTTGCCCTCTATTTCTCATGTCTTGATTTGCAGTGTTTTGTTTCTATCACATGGTTTCTGTCACAGTTTCAAAATGCATTATCTAGATGAGTATCCTTCTAAACAAAACAGGATAAACAATTAGATCTGCAGATGAAGATTAGTAGTTCCTCATAAGTATGCTGCTGTTTGCTATAAAAATTTGCTTCGTTTTTATTAGGTCTCTGCGGCCATTAAGAGGCTGACCAGTACCAACAGTTACATAAAACCATTATCTCACTGGAACAGTAAAAATAACGTTGCCAAGGTGATTCTGGTTTTTGTGATATTCTAAACATATGGTGAGAGAGAAGACGACATAATACAAAGAATTAAATCTTGCTCGGCACAAAAGCTATACTTCTTCCCTCAATTGAGAAACTGGGACTTTCATTTCTATGATAATTTCAGGTAAAAGGGCCAAAAATGATTGTTTTTCCTACACTTCAAAATAAAAATTCTTGGACAGCCTGGAATATCTTAACATTGCAGCAGGTTTTTATGAAGATAGTGCTGGTTAACGTATTTGCATTATTATATAGTTCAGGTTTAAAAAAAAAAAAAATCAAGTTGTGTTGGATTCAGATCAAATCAACCAGGCAAGTTTCCAGAGAATGGGCTGTTTCCCAAATGACAATAATTTCATTAGTATACTTCCAACTTGCTAAACCAAACACTTGGTAGTAGATTAGATTGGCTAAATATTTTGTGCTCCCATTTTTAAAGGTTTGATAAGTGGCATTTGGTTTAACTCTGCTTTTGCAGCAAGAAATAGGTGATTTGCCATTGATATCAGTATGAAAAGAATCAAGGCAAGTGCTTTATATAACTACACCTTACAAAGCTCACCTTTAAGTTGCTATATTTTGAAGTTATTATCTATTTATCTTCCATTTGTCTTTGAAGTAGCAGGGCCACAAGTGGAAATGGGACACTGGGTGAGGGAGACAACAGCTCTGAGGGAGTAGAAAAATTCATTGTAAAAATCTCAGGTTGCCTGACTGAGGGTTATGCTAAGCACAGGAAATGTAATGCAGGAGAAAGATTTGCAGGGGTCTTGGGATGTTTTCTCATCCCTCTGCAATGTGAGGCAAAACAGTACAGATGTGTCACGTAACGCTATCACCAGCATTATTATCATTCTTTCCTTAACTTTTTCATGTGATTGTTACATTTCTATATCCATCGTTATGAAGGGGAAAAAAAAATTGAACCCTCTTTAGAAACACTGTCTCCAGCCATAGCAGATGGCTACGTAATCGCTTTAGTATGGCTCTTTGTATGATGGGGTTCAGGTGTGTGTCCGTATGTGTCTCTGCCTGCCTGTGCATCCATGTCATGCTGAGCACCTATATGTGAGAATGTACAAGGGGGGAAAGGAGCTGATTTTTCAGCATTGTTTTTTTTTTTGTTTTTTTTTTTCATTGAAAATAGCCTTTCACAGATGATATATGTGGTTTATAATCCTTAGCTGTTTAATATCCACTGCTAAATCTGCCCTCATGTATTATCAGATCTGGGAATAGGAAGGCAAAATACTAATGATCTTAAGTCATAGATGCTACAACACGAGCAGCGCAATAAATCTTTTCTAAATAGTTTTATCATTTTGCTCCATGCAGCAGTTCTGCACATTTTCTGATAAATTATTATAGAAAATTGGCATCCATTTGAAAATTCTGAGCGTGAATACAATTTATTAGAGCAAAACATCATAGTAATTAACAATAAATCGAAAAATGCAGAGAAAATTCAGCTTTCTCATCACCTCATCCAAGCACACCAAGATGCTATAACCCAAAAACACCTTAATACATATTTTATTCTCTTCAATGGTGATACAAATAATTATAGGGGATCAGATCTCTTAGGACTTCCAAATTTCAGCTTCATTTTGTTGGTTCCAAAATGTTCAATAACCTTGATTAAATGCCAGCAGGGGATCTGTGTCTAAGACATCACATAATAAAGCTGAGTCAAATATTACTTCTGTACAATCCTGGCTCACTTTACACCGCCTTTGGGAATGCTTTGAACTATTACTACCCAATGATTGCAACAGCATTGCTAAGACCACTCTTACAGCATATCCTCATCTAGAGCACTAGATTGATGGGACTGTCGAGAGCGTGCCAGGGTCCCTGGTTTGCATATTTTTTTCAGTGGGGCAAGCAGACTTTGTTCACACCCCGTCTACATCCTGAATGTGTCTAGCCAGGGTCCGTGGTGGTAATTTTGTCCAGTCAGCAAAAGCAGGCTTCACAGGAGCGAAAGGGAACAGAATTACAATTGTGGTGGTAGTGGGAACTTCAAAATCTTTCTTCATTTCCCAGCACCTACTTTTTTTTTTCCTGCTTCCTGTTTTGCTCTTTTTCATAAAATTTTACAAAAACACTTAGCCAAAAGCAAGAAAATTTCAATTGCAAACTAATTTTGACTGATAAATGTTAGATTACCTTAAAAATATTGTAATTTAACGTGGCAGTGCCTATAATAGTAAATTGAGAGGAGCGAGGAAACATTCCTAGGCCATGGAATACGATTTCTTTTTGTTCTTTTACTAAATTGATAGAACATTGACCAAAATTAGTTTGGCCTATTCCAACCAGCACTTTCCCTATAAAATTCCTGGGCATAATTTGGCAGTTAGAATAGTTCAAGGGCCATTCCCTGTAAACAATTAGCGTGCAGCCTTCCTATTTTTAAAGCTAAAGCAATTTCTTAGCATAGACATGGGATATTCTATTCCAACTGACTTCTATATCCTGGAGCATTCCCAGGCATGCTTAATTTATTAGTATAAAATTTGCCTTTAACTCCTTTGTTTTGTGTCCTTCTTGACCTTAATTTGCTTTGCGTATCTACATTTTGTCATACAGAAAAATAATGTCTTGATCCTCTAAGAAAACAAAACCCACACCAAATGAAGCAAACAGCTATTCTGTGAGGAAGGATCAGATCTAAGCAGTCTTGCTGCCCTGTAGTTTTACAGTCTGATGTTATTTGGTGTTGGTAATTAATTTCTTAATTTCTTCTATTAAGAAAACGGAATCAGGAATTGAAAATTTCTCACATATAAATCAGTTTTACGGTTTTTCCTTGTGTGCATTCCCTGGTGTCTATGAATATCAAAACTGACATTGTAGCTTTAACCTTAGCTGGAATATTGGCAGGTTTTCTCTCTTCTCTCTGCCCACCTGTTTTGATTAATTTGATCTACCCTTTTGTCAAATATGGTTAAAATTTGACCAATTGATTTATAAGTCATTAGAACAGTACATAGACCAACCAGCACGTAGACCTACGTACGCCTGTGTATTCATACAGAGCTGTATCACACAAAGCTTGTTTTTTTTCTAGGAAATCCAGCCAATGACAACTCTGCGTACTATGTTTCTTCTGTCTTATTCGAAATCTTTTCTTCCAATATGACACCTTTAAGGATCTCATTAACTACTTGGAAAAAATTAACATGTTGCTGATGAATTATGAGCTCCCTTTTTAGCCTGTGGCCCATAAAGCAACAATTAAAAAAACCCAACAACAGTGAAAACACTTCACCCTGTCATATATCTTCCTGTGGAGGCCCACGATTGGAGCTCAGAAACATCTTTGACTTCTGATCCTGGATAACATCAGTTATGAAGTTTAATGATGTAGAATATAGTGGAGTGAACAAATAACTTCATTATACTGTCGCCATGTTAACGTCCTATCATTGGTCTATATAGCGATTTGTTACACTTTGGGACTGCAGTGTTAACATGACTTATTTCGGTTTCTGGAATTATGTCTGTTTTGCTGATGATGAAATCATATGTAGAGATGCCAAAATCAGAGGATGCACTAATATTTCATTTTGAGATTAAAATTTCAGAAGATTCTTGAGATTACATGCTAAGACCAGCAGTAGTAAATTAACAAGAGTAATCTCCAACATCAGTTGGATTTATATACAGCATAGCTCCGGCAAACCAAGGATTGTAAAGTATTTTATAAACATTAATTAATCACATCTCACCGCAACTGCTCTGGAGCAAATGTGAATTATTAACCTCTAGGTTTCACATGGGTGAATAGGCACTTTATTTTAATTCCTCCCCTCCAAAGCAATACATCTTTGTGTTTCAGTGTTTTCTGAATTTTCTGAAAGGTTCTAAACTGCAAAAGAACTTTTCTTTTTCTTTATATCAAGCAAGTCTCCCAGTAGTTCTTAGTGCACAGAGTTAATACGAACATTTGCAACAAGATGTCTGAGCTGATTATTCCTGCAGAGCAACTGCCCCACATGAGAGGGAAATTCTTGTGGTTAGAAGTTCAATTCTCACTTCTACTCTCATTTGCAATTATACATCTCTGATAGATTTTAACTAGAATGGTGTTGGTCTATCCTATCTGTGGGCTAATAGACAGAAATTGGTTTGTGAAGTAACTGCAAAAGTCATTCTTAAAGGTAGGAAGGATGCAAACCACATACATAGAGGAAAATAAAAGTAAATAATACAAGCATAAGATCAAAAGTCAGAGATTAACATAGTTCTTAGTTGGCTGTGAATGAAAAATAAAAGTTTGGCAGTGTTATCAGGATGATCCCTGGATATTAAAAATTTTTTTTTGGATGTTAGAAGGTTCTTGGCTTTAAAAGGCTGAGAAACAATGCTCAAGACACTGTGATTCTAATCTTTGACCTTTCACTGCCTACTGTGAGAAAGCCAGAGTGAGTAAATTTATTTGTGCTTCCATTTCCTATCATTTTCAGGGGAAGCTATTTATTAATTTTCTTCACAAAAAAATTAAAATCTAGTCACTGAAAGGAATATCCTTTTGTTAATTGATTTGCTGGTCAACATTAAGAACAGTTACTCCAATGGCAGCCCCATGCCTATGTATTATCACTTTCTATGAGTCACTAACCTCATACTTTTGAGACAAACTAGGCCAAATCCTTAGTGGTCACTTTGCTACTGTGTTAGACAAATGGCCTTCAAAATAGCCACTTTGCTGAGACTCTGAATACTGACGGTAACTTCCAATTCATATTTTTGATATCACAACAGAGGAAAGAGGCTGAGTGCAAGGGTTGGTCAGGAAGAGACGGATGAAGTTTTAGCTACGCTAAGTCGGAATCTTGGTTGGATACATCCCAGCAGGTGGTATATCCTGGCACATAGTGTCTCTGAATTTCTTCTAACACACAATTGCCATTTTTTTCTCCCAGGGAGAAATGTGTGCTCATTCCTATGAATGATAGGATAGTGCATGCTCAGAGAATCCTGTGTTGCACCTGCAGGGCGCTTGCTACCTAGATATTCTTGCTGTGTTCAGTCAACCTAAGACATCCATGACACACAGATCATTTGTGGAATATGTTCTGTAGGTCTGACATTTCCCAGATGTGTCAGACGAACTGCAAATGTGCTTTACAGAGAGTCGCTTTTCACGCATGCCGTGCATATGTCCCAGATTTCTACGTATCTGGCAGCCTCATCAGAGCAATTTTTCCTCCCAAAGAAATTCTGTCCAAATGGTAGAATATCCGTTTACATCAGGTCAGAATTTCAAGGTACAGAAAAAACGGGTCCAGAGAAGCCCAGATATAGGGTTGTACCATAGTAAAATTTCCATCTCCACTCCATGCCTGCTCCTCCTCTTCCAGAGATCCTAAACACTTCTGGGGCCCATCAGTCAATGCCGTGGTTTGGGAAAGGATGCTTCTGCGTTTCTTTTGCCTGTGTCTTAAATTGTGCACAGACTGGATAAACAAATGCCACATTTTTCAATTTTCACTTGAATATATTACAGAAGGGACAGTCTTTGAAAGGAAAGAAATACAATGAATGCCACTGTGTCCTTTATGCCAAGTGAGGAGTAAGCTGAGATACTCTGCGATGGAGCCTTAGAAATGTCCTGGCAAAGTGAACCAGAGAGATGAAACCAACCTAGGTGGATTTTTTGAGTGAAAAACCCAGGTAGATCTGCTCACAGTCAGTAATACCAGCTGTCAGTGGGCATTAATCATTGAAATGGTCCAAAAAGTCCTGACCAAGGCACCTTGGGGAACTTGTGACAACAATTGATGTTTTTACCTGCCTTTTCTGTTTCCTTTAACAGACATAGAGATTGAAGTTTAGAAGACGTTCCTGCAGCTTTGCTTACTGGAAGTTTTGTCATGGATGTACAGTATTTAAAATGGTCACTTTTTGCATATATGGCTCAAAAAATCTTCTACATAACAGTATGTTTGCTCCCCCCCCTCCATCCCCCCTCCCCCCCCCCCCACACACACTGGGTAGCTCCTATTATCCAAAGTCCTTACTTGTCTCCACTTTGTCATTTTCTGCTACTAGGTCAAATCTGAGTAATTTTCAAACCCCAGTAGGATGACCACAATGAAGAGCGTTGCCTGTTTGATTATGCCTTCTTTGGCACACGCACTGTGTCAGGATTAAACAATTCTAGAAAATCTATGCTACAGACTTGACATTTATTGCATCTCAGTGTGCGGCTGTCTGTGGTTTTGATGGTTTTCAAACAACAGTATCTGAGCCAGATTGCAGGAATAGCCTTGTGTTGAACAGCAGTAATGAGGTTGTTAGCTGAGAGTTTTAAATGAGCTTTCCTTAGTCATTTAAAGGATTCATTTATTTATCTGGTTGTTTGTCAACTTCATATTACATGACAGGAGTGGCCCATATTTTTGTATCAATAGGATATGACAACATATTCAAGCAGGAGCAGAAAGGGAAAGTAGCACAGAGTCCAAGCTATGCTCTGCTTAAAATTATTGTTGCAAACAAAATAAGAAAGTAACACACATTCACTTACTGTAAGGGAATAGCTGTAACTGAAATTATTTGGTTCCTCTCGACAATTATCTGTATTTCATGTACTCTGTGCTCTGCTGCTGATGCTATAGTAAGTATAAAACAGTAAAACTCCCCATGTAGCATCTAATCATATATGCCACAAGCCATGCTGTTGCATATTTACAAATGCAGTAAGTGCTGAGTCCAAACTAGAAGGAGCACTTTGTCTTTGGAAAAGATGTTTGTTTTGAAGTTCTTATTTATTCAGCTAAATGAGTTGTTGCTGAATACAAAATGCTTCATACAGTCACTAGCCAAAGATAACCTTTGTTAAAGGCTTCATACCATCTCACACCTGCAGCTGGTAAAACTGAATTAGAGCCCAGCAATCAGAAGAATCCAGGATCAGAGAGATGGAAACAGGAGACATAAGGAAAGGGATAGAGGAAATTCATGTCTTGTCTTTAACCATTTGATTCTTTGACTCATTGCAGACGTACCATAGCACTAAATAGGTTTCCTTCTATCTTTGTTCACTTTTTGGTTAGCCACAGGGGAAGCAAAAAGCCAAAAAACATTATTTGTTTTTCAGTCGTGAAGTTAGTTTTAAAAGTAGGTTGTTTAGCCTCTAAACAGTTTGTCTTAATCTTACATAAACCAGAAAGGATGTTAGGAGGTGGTCTCCACATTTGCATTTAGGACAGCTTGTAAGGCTTAGATTTCAGGATGCCATCTGAAAGCTTACATGCTTCACAGAGAATAAACTGTACTGCATCACTTTAAACCCTCTAGGAGGGGCTGTGAATCTGAAAACGTACATTTATGGCTCCGTAAAGAGCATATCTGGAATCCCAACCATGATCCAGGAAAAAGGTATGTGGGGAGAGTTACTGTAAACACATATGAAAGAAAGCAAAATAAAAGATGACTAAAAAATAACACCAGCAAATAAAATATTCTCTTCCTTTTCTTTTTTCCCTGGGTAGAAGAGGCAGGGAAGGAAGGTTTTCTGATAATCAAAAGCTGTATTTCAAAATTTCTTTGAAAATCTTCCAAGAAAGGTAGTCTATGAAAATGTTTATTATTTTCTTCTAATTTTAAGAAAAATAAATCCACATTTCCCAACACGATCTAGTTATTAACCCTAGTTTCTGATGTAAAAGTGAATCACAGAGGGATTAGCCCAATGTCATAGCAAAGGATTTCATCTTTTGCCAGATGCTTTCTCAGGAGAAGATTGGAAAGACCCTCACTGTGGCCAGGAGAATAGATCAGAAAATCTTCTCATGATTTGTCCTTGTTTTTCTCTCTTTCCTAATATAAAAAATGAGGTCACTCTGGCATGCGGATTTTAAAAATGTCTCCAGTATATTTCCCCATCTACAGATATAATGGGGTCAGGAGACTGAGGTTATATTTATTGCTATTTCTGGAAACCTGCATTATCCACTTTAAATATTTTAGGAACGATCTCACTGAAATCTGAATTTCATTTTGAAGTGACTTTCCTCTTAAATATTAATGAAAGAAACCTGAAGGAAACAACGCCGCATAAAAATCATAAACTATATAAAAGGGACTCTTTATTAACATGCATCTCTACTCCTGTGGTTGGTGTGGACAAAGCTTCACCTTTTGTAAACGTTAAAATAGCACCCAGAGAAAGAATCTCTTTGGGAAGCAGCCTGACTATAAAAAGACTGATTTTGCAGCCACATCACAAACTTGGCTCTGATCTTGTTTAAAACGGGGGTTTTGTTTCTTTTCTTTTTTTTTATCTTCAACGTCGCATTTTACTACAGTAATTTTTTTTCGGTTTTGTGTCCTTGGTCCACTCTAGTGTAAACCAATTTAGAATTAGACTCTGGAAGTACAGTTTGTTGCTGTGTTTGGGGTTCTATATGTGGAAATTAATGACAGAGCTATAAATAAAGCAAGCATTAAAAATGAATATGAGAAAAATGTGTTAACTGAGTAGAAATGCTTGCTATTCTGCGATAATCAGAAGGTACTGAACACCATTTGGAAGGGTTGTGTGGCAAATAAATTTCCCGTCCAGCAAAGTTTTTTCCTCCAGTCTTTATCAAGCCTGTTCCAAGAGCTGTCAAATTTGCTATGAAAAATGAGGGTGAGAAGCCCCAATCTACCCCTATTAGCTAATAGCCCAGCCATCACCTGCCAGCAGGAAAACTATTTTATGTTTCCAGTCTACCTTTTACAGATCAAAAGTTTGAACTTTCTGATGTGTGGTATTAACTCTCTAAATATATGCTGCAGAAGAAAGGTTTCAAACCCTCCCAGCTGGAACGTTCCCAATTTGTGCAAACAGTTACGTGTTAATTAGAGATGGAAATTAAACCTGGATCTCCACGTAAGATAAGGTATGAAAATTACTTATTCTGAGGCAGTCTGGCATTTTTAACCTCAATTCCAGTCTGGACTAAAAATTTCAAAGCGGAAGATTTGTTCCCCGTAAATGTCTGCTTTTTTTACAAAGACTATTTCTGATCTCCTGTGCTTGTGTTTGTGTTGCGTGCAGCAGCTCTAAGCAGACCTTTGAAAGTCCTATGTCTCTCTGAACGTGAATATGCTCACGATTTGGACGTGCGCTTTATGCACATTTTGAATTAGTTAAAATCCCCCTTGGTTTGTTGATTCTTATACCGCTAGGCTTGAACAATACTCACCTGGAAGTTCAGCTTCAGGGATGTTCAGTTGATGATAGCCATTTGCCACAGCTCTCGCAGGCTCCTGTGCGAAAGGAAACATAATATAGGGTGTCAGGAGGCAGGCGTCAGTAGGACACACCTTCACAAATCAGCATTTTCACAAGGACGGTTAATTTTTACACAAGACTTTCCATAATCAGAGATTAGAGAACATATTGTGTACCGAGAGTCTTTTACAAGATCACATTTTCGTGTGCAGCTGTAAAAAGGCACTCCTAATCTAACAAAGGGGCTGTGACACGGGACAAATGTGTTTCAGTGCAGTTTCTATTGGGAATCAACCTTTTCTTTTATTATGTTTTTGTTTCCCTAGGACTAAAATCACCAGTTCAGTGGAAAAGGTAGCGTCTCCCAGCACACTGGGGCTGATCTTAAACTCCTCCTGGGTGGAAAAAGGCTTAAACTGACTTAATTATTTAACATGCTCTTGCTGACACAGGCTAGTAAAAAGATCAGTATGTTAGTGCTCTTTTCTAGCACTTTCTTTCCAAAAGCCTTTAAGAAACTCGTGAATATTTAAAGCCCCTCAGTCAGTGCCAGGGAGATGGTACCATTAACAGCGAAATCAAATGCCACTAGTTGTTTGTGCATCCCAGAGCTGCTTCAAACCACACAGAACTACCTTCCTGAGTGGCTGTTGCTTCACAGGCTGGGCTTTATGATCAAGCACAAAAATACCGATTTTCCTTTCTCTCTCTTTTCTTGTTTTTTCCCCTCCTTTTCCCCTATCAAAGAACGAAACGGATCGCACTATGAAAAAAATCAGCCTGTTGCCACATGTATTATTTCTGAAGTCTGACATTGGTTCAGAACTGTATAAATGGGCCCATATTAAAGCATAGGAAGTGTAAAAAGTATTCAGATTATTCAATACAGTGAAATTATGTTCATTCAAAAGCAAAAAGCAAAAGTAGCTGAATTTTCTCTTCTTTGTACATGAGAAAAAAAATTTTTTTTATTCAGCACTCAATATGAATTACATAAGGTGGAAGTGGCTGGTTGATGATATATCTGTGTTTAATACAGAATCAGAGAATCATAGAAGAAGTAAGGTGGGAAGGTACCTCTTGAGATTGTCTAGTCAAAGACCCTGCTCAAAGCAGGGCCAGCTAGAGAAGGTTGCTCAGGGCTCTGTTCAGTGGGGTTTTGAATATCTCCAAGGATGGAGACTCCGCAGCCTCCCTGGGAAACCTCCTCCAGTGTTCAACCACCCTCATAGTAAAAAGGTGTTTTTTTTCCTTGGGTTTTAACAGAATTTCCTGTGCTCCAGTTTGTGCCCATTGCTTCTTGTCCTGTCACTGGGCACCACCGAGAAGAGCCTGGTCCCATCCTCTTCACTCCCTCCCCACGAGGTATTATACATGTTGATGAGATCACCCCAAGCCTGCTCTTCTCCAGGCTGGACAGTCCCAGCTCTCTCGGCTTCTCCTCATATGAGAGATGCCCCCGTCCTTTCATCATCTTTGCTGTCCTTCACGGGTCTCGTGGCAGCACGTCCACGTCTCTCTTGTACTGGGGAGCCCAGAACTGGACACAGCACCGCAGATGTGGCCTCACTAGTGCTGAGCAGAGGGGAAGGATCACCTCCCTCGACCTGCTGCCTAATGAGGCACAGAACACCATCAACCTTCTTTTCCACAAGGGCACATTGCTGGCTCCATGCAACTTGTTGTCTGCTAGGACCCTCAGGTCCTTCTCTGCAAAGCTGCTTTCCAGATGGCTTTCACCCCCACCCTGTACTGGTACAGTGCATACACACTGTAGTGCATCAGTTTTACATTTACTTCTCTTGTATGCCGCTTAAAATGGAATAAACTGAATAATACACCATATCCATATGTTTAATAGGGCCAGTATTTGCCATAGATAGTAAGTATTCACATTAGGTTTTATAATAAAATATCTATTATTATATTTCTGATGGAAAATTGGTTTTGATGAAGTAGATTTTTTTAACTGAAAATATCCACTATGCAAAAATATCATTTCTCTAACCCTCACAGTAATATTTCAGATGAAGATCAAATAGTCTATAAAGACCAAAGGTGACAAATTTGGTAAGTTTCTGAACTGCATTCTGGAAATGGTACTTTTATTGGGTTTTGTTTCCACGTGCATTCACTAGTTGCAGTATAAGGAAGACTACCTGTTCAAGAAAATGCCACAGCCAATACATTAACTATTAATTTTCTCACTTCTCTAAAAGGGTGAAATAATGAAAATAATCATTTTGTAAGACAGCCTGGCCCATAAACATGATATAAGCATAAGGAACTCAAATCACCTTAGGTAGCATGAATCACTTAAAAAAATTAAAATACATTTTCAAAAATCCGATCAACTCTGTTATTTGTTTAAAATTAAATCTTAAACCTATCTAAAGATGACTCAACATTACTGTGGAATTTTCATTATTTTTTCATTAAAATATTAAGGGATTTTAAATCTGTAAATCTAGATGTTAATTAAAAAACTGTTGTCAAAATGATAGATTTTTAAAAAAAAACTTTACTTTCAAATCTAATTAATCTTCATAGAAGACAGGAGCCAGGTGAGTTAATTTTCTCAGGAAAATAGCAAAGCCTGCAGTTTGAAAAAGTCTGCCATGAAAATGTGAAAAGAGAAGTAGCCATCTAACAAGGGCCCCAAGAAAAAAAGTTTTCCAGCTCAGGTTTTGAAAGCTATAGACAATAATACAATATATTTATTGATAGTTTATTAACTAATAGTTATTAACTATTCAATAGACAACTGATATTATAAACAACAATCTCCAGAGTTTAGTACTTGGGTAACTGTGAAAGAGCTATCACGAGCTTTAAGGTGTAATCTGAATGTCCATTTTCAACCCATAGGAACAGATAGCACGGGGGGATAACAGTGTACCTGCTGTCAACACCAGGCACAGGTGTAATGTGGCTAACTCAAAATCTGATAGCATTTGTCTGCCAGCCCAAACGGTTGATGATATGTCCTCTTTCTGCGAAACAAGCTGTCACACACACTGCAGTGATTTCAATTGCTCTGCTATTTCGAAGTGCTGAGGTCACCCCTAAGAGAGTCCGCATCGTTACTTCATTTAGGATAGCAGCATGGTTAGGTCACCAAACCACAGTGCTGGGCAGTGGTGGTGGTTACTCTGCCACAGTTTAGGAAACAATACATAAGTAAGTTACCTGATCTGTCAAGTGACCCAATTTCCTATCTGCAATATTCACAGTACCATCAAAGTTTGTGTTGAGATTAAATAAATTAAAGACTACGAGATGCTTACATACAGCTAAGTATGTGAAGTTAGTAACTCATCTTTTCCCCCTTTTAAAGGAAAATTAAAATAAAACTCATTAAAATAAAAGTGCAACAAATAGGAAAAGGAAATGTTTTACAAAGATCAGCTACAAAAAGTGTGTACAGCACGTTCTTTCCCTGTTTCAGACTCTCTACAGAGCATACAGGACTTTCATAATCCATGTGAACAGTACTACTGGTGCTATCTTCTAGGTCCTGGGGGATGCTTTTGATCTAACAAGGCGTTGCCATTATTAGAAAGACTGCGGTGTAACTACATCATTGCATTCTGTCAATTTGGTTTTGCGTGAACCACTTGGCTCATGACACTCTAAATTTAATACTGTGCTACAGATAGATAAACTAGAAACAAAATAAATGTTGTAAGAACGAAGCTGTCACAGAAATAATACACTCTGAGTGTTTCGACCCCATACAAAGGCCCTTCACCATAATTGTCTCTGACAGAAGGCTCCTGTACAGTAAGTACTTTAGTTGTCAATGACCTTAAACACAATTATCATTAGCCTTCTTGTAATACTGCTTCTCCCTTGAACTCCAATTACTGTGCTTCTCAGATGGTTTTATAAAGATAGTTCAGTGCTGTAGTTAGCATAATTCAAACTGTTTTAATCAATGCTGTGTCCTTTGTAAATAAGGCTGCATGTTGAAACACTGGCTGTAATAATTACATTCATAATTTGTTGTATTTATTGAAATCATTTTGACTATAGTGATTTGAATTTTTATTGCAAACAAACTGTAAGGAAATAAATGAGTAATAATTTATGCTGATAAATATATTAGTGCCAATCCTAAAGTTGGGTTCTGTTGAAGCAAAACATTTGAATAATAAAATCACAGTTCACAGGCAGTAAAGCTACCTTGACTTGAGAGCCTAACTTATCTGCCGACTCTAAACCCTTCTAATCTCTTCTCAAAAGAAAAAAGCACACATCTTTTCCTCCTTTCCGGAGAAAGTCCTTAACATACATGACTTTGCAAAAGGCTGACGAGCATACAGTGAAAGAGCGGAGACCCCAACATCACTCCATGAAAATTCCCTCTCTGAGAAGTAGCTGTGGCAGGTTACTTACTGTGGGAACCTCCCACAGGTGTAAATCAGTGGGTGAAAGGCCTCCATAAATATCTTTAGATACACTTTAGGATTCAGTAATGTTGAGATACAGAGACGTGAAAAATAGTGAGAGGGAACCAAGGATCACCACAAACCCAGTTTTCCAGCAATCATCTCATATAATTACTTTCATGACACAACCCCCTCTTAAACGGGTTATATTTCTTGTTTTTGTTTTCCCAAATGGGTGGTTCTTTCCTGAATCTTACCAATTTAATTGCTAGAAATCTTCCTCTAATTTTCAGCATAAACATACTAATGTATTATCATTAATTTTCATCTTATCATTGTCTGTTTGCATGAATCTTTCTTCTCCCTTCCTAGCATGCTGCAGGGTACATTTTTCATGAGCCAAGGGCCAAGGGTAATCAAAAGCTGTATTTAAGATCAGTAGGAATGTTATTAAATTATTTCCTGAAAGATTTAACTGCTATTAATGAATTAATTAGTGCTTATTGCAAAACTAGTTTTACTCTAAAAAAAGATAGAACAGCTAGAGGTTACATATATGTGCTACGAGAAAGTAATTGTACAGAGTATCTGTTTCTATTTTGCTAAACTTAGCTATATATTGTTAGTTTGATTGATATTATACTGAAGTCATTTATAAAAATAATTAAAAAAATAGCAGAAATCCTTGTCCTGACTAATCTTGGAGAAACACCATTAATATCTATTCCCTAGCAATACAATTTAGCTTTCCAGGAGCTAACAGGGCCTGGGTCGCCAGCTCCTTATCCATCATGCAATTACAATATTCTTCTCTTTCTTCTCAAATATCACTAGCATTTCCTACATGTACCAAATCAAACGTTTTATTGAAGTCCAAACAAATGAGATCTAACATATTCTCTGGAGGAAATCAATTATCTTCTCAGTGAAAGATATCCAGCTAGTTCAACTTGGTTCAAATGTGATGTTAAGTATTATAATAACGCTTTTTTCTATGTCCTTATTTGTTAAATCTCTGAGGGCAGATTACCAGGCCTATGGACCGGTATGAAAAATGTAACTTTTCCCCTTTTCTTAAATGCATTGCTATTTATTCTGTTCTCAAGGCATACTGTACCTTCTTTATATAAGTAAGACATTTATTGTTCTTATTTATCTTGAGAAATATACACAAAAGATTGATCTTTTCTATAGTTAGCCTCACTTGCAGTTTGATTTAGTGCTTCAGATTCCGTCACTGACAATTTTTAATGGAGATGGGATGTGTTTTGTTTTGTTTTTTCTCCCTAATAATTATCTTCTAATTCACACAGGAGTCAGTTCAGGGAAAGTCTATGGTCCTTGTTAATATAGGAGGTTTAAATGAGGTGGTTACAATTTTCCTTTCTGTCTTTATAACTTCTTAATATGAGTTTACTGTTTTTTTTCTGTAACCATCAACCCTTTGTCTATATCTGAATGCAGGCAGGGACATTCAGTGTTAAAAAATGATATCTGATGATATATGATACATGAAAATGATACATTTCAAGTTAGATACCTAAAAATTGAGTACTTAAAGCTTTTTTTTTTTTTTTTTTTTCCTGAAGAACTTGTTGGCAAACTTCATGGCCTTTAGATTTAAAATATTCTGGTAGCACGCTCTCCAGACATTACTCTCAGTGCTGTGAAATCACAAAGGTCAAAATTCATCAGCTAGGAGGCACGTTCTACAAGGAGCAGGCTCACCAACTCACTTAAAGGAGAGCAGCCCATTGATTGAGGTTTCTTTTCCTTCCCCTTCTTTCTCTGCCATTCTTAAATTTAGAAGCAAACTTGGATCAAGTATTTCCAGATGGAAAATGTACAAACTTTATTTGTGAAGGACACATTTCAGCCTGTAAAAGCAGATTCTTGAACCTCTGCCATTTACACGCATGCATGAGATACTTCAGTAAGGAAGTCCCTATCTATGATTTATCTGCGCGTGGCTAATGCAGAAACGTGTACTGTGTTAGTGTGGCCTACTGAAGCATCCCATTTGCATCAAGTCTTCCAAAAGTCTGGGTGATAAAATGGTTGCACTGTAACTCTGTCTGACTAGCCATCTGGGTTCTTGTCCCAATTCTCATTTAAATGGCTTAATGCGTTCTCTCTATGAAGCTGATAGATGGTACTTTTCTCCTAAAAGGAGCATCAAAGAAAATTTACTCATTATAAGGCTTATGATGGAAATGGAAAAATTACCAATAGCTATAAAACAGCAGGAACTAAATTCCTGCTTAGGAATTCCTTAAACTTAGGATTTCTTGACTTATAATTTCACTCATCTTCCCTCAGAGAAAGTTTCTTCCCTTACTGTCACTTTCTCGTAGGTTTACTCTCCTCATTTGCTCCCTAAAATGACAGAAATGTCACAACTTTTCACATCAGTGCACGAAAAGTTCTCCATTTATGGAAAACAAACAAACAAAAACAATGCACATCCTTACCAAAGCAGAAAATCCTACAATCTTTCACTGCATCTTCCTCAAATTGAAGATCACTGTAGTGTAGACAAAGCCTAAAAGAGGCTCATTTGTGATCCTCCTACTCTAATTTGCTGCGTTACCAGCAGTGATTTAAGATCCTAGAGCCTGATCAAAAACAAGGAAGAGAAAATCATTAAAAATAGGATAATATGCACATCCTTTCTAAAGCTGCATGGTACAAAAACTCTTCTACATACTGATAGCGTGCAAAAAGCCTTGCATTACAACAACAGGCTTTCCTGCCTTCTCAGCTTTCCAGCCATGGAGATTTTAGGATCTTTTGCAAGACTTCCATGTTTCCCTATTCACCCTCAGTTCATACGGTTAGTTACATCTTCACTCTGGACTCATCTGTAGACATCAAACCATAAACATTAACGTTGTCACTCTCTCAGACTTACTTTTGACTTTTGACTATCCTGTGGAGCTACCAGCCAGCACTGTCAGCCTCTTTCACGGGTTCACATTGCTCTAACCTGACATCAGAAAATTATCATAAATTGCATCTCTGACATTTTCAGGAACCCCCAGGAGCTAACAAGGCAGAAAGCAGTGCCAGAAAGAAACTGCATGGTAAAGATGCCACTGGAGTCTTGGAATCCTAACACAAAAGGGAAAGTAGGTTTAGGAAAGCAGAATGGTCCACGAAGGACAGAAATTAGAAGGGCCTTCCCATACAGATATTTCCATTCCTGACTGGAAGCTCCTGAGAAGTTAATGGGAGTGCCTTCAAATAGTACAATTAAAATCATATCATGCATAATTGTAGAAAATTACTACTACTACTACTAATAATAAATTGTTATGGTTATTATGATGATTAGTATAATTACTATTGCCTCAAGTATGGAAAAGAGAGAGTAATCCTCCCACAGAGGCTTAAAATGCCAGCCATTGGACAAAAGAGACTACGGATAAGCCTTACTTAAAATCATACAGGACAGTAGCGGGCTCAGCATGTAGCTGTGGAGCTCTTCTCAGTTTTCTACATCAGGTTTAAGATGGTTTCAAGAAGGTTAGTGAAGTGTCTCAGCAAATATACTTTATGTTGAGCTTTTCCTAACTGTGTGAGGCAGCATGAAAAAAAAAAAAAACAAAAATAAGAATGAATTTGTTTATTTAAAGCATTCAAGAACGCAAAGGTACCATGGAAGGCAGATTTTTATTAAAAAGTAAAATGTTTTTCTTACTGTTATTTTTCTTTCTATTGTTCTATTTTGTTCTTCAAAAATATGCTAGATGCCTCAGCAAAACTCTGAACATCATATGTTTTCAAACTTTCTTGAACTAATGGCATTCCTTCCCAGCCGCAAGCCTGTGCTGGTGCATGGGGTTATTCCTCCCCACGTGCAGGAACCAGAATTTTCCTTTGCTGAACTTAATAAGATTCCTGTTGGCCCATTTCTTTCACCTGTCAAGGCCTAATGTAAAGTTTATACTAAATTATTAAAATGATAATTGTACATAAGATAATTAGACATTATGGTGATCTTTTAGTGTGGAAACCATATATTGCAGTATTGAATGCAGAAGATAGATAGTTTTATGAAGATGGTCATGACCACGCATATGATAGATGGGGAAAAACACTATTATTACCTACCAGTTAGGATGTGCCATTTGCTTCCACATTTAAAGGGAGAAGCTACCAGAAGTAAATTAATGCTGCTGGGTTCTCTGCTAGACTTCAAATCAAAAGGCCATGTATCTGCTGGGGAAATCTTAGGAACATTTGGCTATGGCAACATCCTTTACGTACCTTTTTCTTTCTTCAAAGCACGCTGTCCACCTTTCATGAGGTAACAGAAACCAGTCATGCCAGTTTTATGCTTGTTAGGATCCCCCAAGGCAAGAGATACTGTCATAAAAAAACCCACTTCCCTCTCCGTTTCACACTGGCTCGGATCATTAAGTGCAGTGCTCCACAGCCATGTTTTTTACAAGAACGTGTTCAACATCATCATCATGCTCTGGCATCCTGCACTTGTTCCTGCTCTTTATTCTACCACATCCCTCCCAGAGACACTGCAATGTGCATTACTCACCTTTTCTACTATTCGTTGTTTTCCTTTTGCTAGTAAATGAGATTGTTTCTATCAGTGCCCAGTCCAAAAAGTCTCCCTTGGGCCTTGAACCAGTCTTTGTTGACTACAAAATGTTGCTACTGATTCTCTCTTTAGACATCTTCCCTTTTACAGCTCAAACACCTCTTCTCTCCTTTTACTTTCACCTCAAATGCAGTACTCTCTATGCAGCTCTTGCTGATTGAATACCTTCTATCTTTTTTTTTCTTACTTTTTTTTTTCCATTATACAAGTAGCAGTGTGGGCTGCATCAAAGTGAACTCGTTTCCTGAGAGCTGATCAAACTGTTAATGACACGCAGAACACAATGCTTTCCTAGTGTTTTTTTCCACTATACCTACATTTTTTATTCCATTCTGTTCTCTGATGCTCTTCTCTTGTCTCTTTCTACCCAGTTCACTGTTTACAAAATCTGCAGCATCTTTTATCTCTTTGCCACTCTTTTTTAGCTTCCTTTTTCCTATAGAAATCTCACTGGCGTGGCTTTTTTGTTTTCTTGAGGCACTGATATTTTCTAAAGTCAGCTGCATATCCATTTTTTAACATTTTTCTCTACAATTTACAGCATCTCTTCCTTTGGGCTGTGTGTGGTGCCAGAACAGCTCAACTGTCTTCTTGGATATACTTCTTTTTTATATATTTATATTAATTTTTATTTTCACTTCACCTTTTTTTTTTTCACTTGTGCTTATCCCATTAAAAATTTTACTTAAATCAAAAATACCTGGAACAAATCAGCCATATATTTCCATTCTGATATGAGTCTGAATTGCTAACCATCTGACTTAGCTTACAGAGAAAGAATCTTTCTTTCTTTCCTTTTAAATTCAGCTTGTATTACTGACAGAGCGAGCTGCTAGTCCAATCCAGTTTCATCTTTACTGCAAAACCTTGTCTTGCAAAAGATTTAAAAAAAAAAAAAATCCTTAAATCTTCAGTAACTGCATAGCAGCTTTGAAGGTTTTGAATCTTTCTCATCTTTTCCAACTGTTCAGAGGTTCTTGCAGACCACTCTGTTGGTGGCATTGTAGCAAACAGTCCCCTCTCCTCTATTACCACATGTAATTACTTGTGAGTTAAATAGCTATGCAAAAAGTTATTCCCATATCTCATATGTATCTTTGTCTAAGTTTGAATAGTTGGAGTACCAAATCCATAAAAAATTACCAGACACAGTTTCAATCAATAGTCGCACAGTGGAAAATCAGACTCATTAATCATGTAATGAAATCACAGTCGCTGCTTTGTAATTAATGCTGTTCTGTATTGGCAAGTCAGTGCGTTCTGCAAGTTTCTGGCACTGCAGGGTGAGTATGTAAATGGTGCGTTATTTATTTATACAGCATATGCATGTGTATGCTAATATGCAGTGTAGTTTTTAATCTCTCACTATGGATCCTTGAATCTTGCTTATTTTCAGTACCAGTGGGTATCACAACACTTGTTCCTGTTTACACAGGACCAAATCTAAAGGAGTTTAGCTACTTTGTACCTCTGAATAAAAAGGGTTTCAGCAATGAAAAACAGCATTTTCTATTTATATTTTCTTTTTCACTTCCTTCTATGGAAAAATATAAAATGTTGGGTTGCTTTCTAATCTTAGCCATAGTCTAAGATAAAGTATGGAATTTGTGACTGGTCCTGTGATTTAATTTAGAACCTTTAAATTATTAGAGAAGATAAGGCTGATTTAAAAGAGGCTAGGAGGATTTTTACCCACTTACAATTTTACCTATGAATTCCTGACTGGGGAAGCACATCTTTGAAACGGATTACTTGTTGACTTAAAAGTTAGCATAAAGTTTTTTATTCTGTAATTTCTATAGACTCTTACTGGCTTCATTTTTTATAAACCCTATTGGACAGTTGACACTTGTCAGCATAGTTTATACTTAGCTGTCAAAATCTCTTTTTAAAAAAAAAAGAGAAAATTTTTCTCTGTGAAATCCCCATTTGCTGTATGTCCTATCCTTTGCAAGCCAAGATGACTCTATCAGTCTCCCTTCCTCCTGCAAGCCCAGCAAAGATCTATTTCTCCTTCTGACTGAAATACAGTAAGAAACTTTCTGCACAGCCTTACAAGGTCTACTCAGCAATCACATAGTTATAATACTGCCTTTTGCTACATGTGAATATGTTGCTTTTGATAAGTGCTTAGTCTCTGCAGCCAAACCGAATGCAGCATGCTTTATTATAGATTCCAGCCAAGTACACATTTCATCTTTCCAGTTCACTCACCAGCACCTTTTCTTTCAGCTTTGGTTCAGTAGCACTGCAGTTCCTCAGTCTGTCTAGCCACTTTACATTCAGCTGTGCTTTCTGGCTAATAACTGTCACACCAAATCCCAGCTGTGCACTGCTCCAGCAGAAGGAAAGAGGTGTGCAGGGAAGGCATTGCCATGAGAAATCAGTTTCCTCCTCCCCAGTCCCTGACCCCAGTCCTCCACATCCCAGGTCACTGGTTTCTCATATAAATGGAAACCACTCCTGCAAAGGCTCCAGATCTGGTGCGCTGTCTGTCTGAACATTATTTTAATTCACTCACCATGTTTTATGGGAGATGATGAATGATTCTTACTTTCCATACCCAAGAGAAAACAAACAAACAAACAGGCAAATAAATACCAGCAGCAATAATTACAGCAGGGTAATCAAGTCTTTATTCAAATGTAGGCTCAGATTTCCTGGGAAGTCTTCTCAAGTGCAAAGAAGGGACACTTTGTATTCCTGAAAATTAGCATTCTAAACCTAACACAGTAGACAGAGAGGAAAAATGAAGATAATAAGAATGGTAAGAGAAAATAACAAATAATGAAAATACCTATATTGGTTCACCTATATTGCCAGAGCTATCTTTAGTTGGCAGGTCACTGTGTTGAGTTGCATAAGCACAGAATTTGGGGCACAGAAAGGAAGAGAGGGAGTTACTTGCCAGAAAGATAAGAAATCAAGTTTTCTTTTTTTTTTTTTACTGCAATTTTGTCATTCATACCAAATATATTTCCCTCAAAAGCATCAAGAACAAAGTGAGCAAGTAGCATGCTTGTGTAGACAGCTCAGGTAGATAAAAAAGCAACAGTCCTCATTCAGTCACTCCGAAGACTCCCTGTCCTGCACATGTCCTTGTCTTTGCCAGCATTTCTGCCTGGACCTTGGGACACTGGAGTCATTGGGATGAAGTGAGAGGGCTCCCCAACTTCACCCTTGAAAGCCCCTCCCTTATTACTTAAGTTGCATCTCTCCTCAGGTCACATTCAACTCAGTTAAATATATAGGCCTCAAAGCAACCTAAGCTTCTTGTGTGAGCTTCTTTTTACAGTTAAGACACTCAGTAGGTGCTTCTGTCTAAGTATTAAGTCTTTAGTCTAAAATAAGTGCTCTGTAGTCAGCCACAGACTGACTAAAATTTTGCTAATTTTTAGAGGGCTAAAATCACAGAATCAAAGAATCACAGAATCACAGAATGGCCAAGCTTGGAAGGGACCTCAGGAGATCATCTAGTCCAACCTCCCTGCTCAAGCTGGGTCCTCTGGAGTGCATTGCCCAGGATCACATCCAGACGGGTTTTGAATATCTCCAGGGAAGGAGACTCCACTACCTCTCTGGGCAACCTCTTCCAGTGCTCTGTCACCCTCACAGGAAAGAAGTTTTTCCTCATGTTCAGACCGAACTGCCTGTGGTTCAGTTTGTGCCCGTTGCCTCTTGTCCTGTCGCTGGGCACCACGGAGAAGAGACTGGCCCCATCCTCTCGACACCCCCCCTTCACATACTTGTACACATTGATGAGATCACCTCTCAGTCTTCTCTTCTCCAGGCTGAACAGGCCCAGCTCTTGCAGCCTTTCTCCATAGGAGAGATGCTCCAGTCCCCTCATCAGCTTTGTAGCCCTCCGCTGGACTCTCTCCAGGAGTGCCATGCCTCTCTTGTCCTGGGGAGCCCAGAACTGGACACAGTACTCCAGGTGAGGCCTCCCCAGGGCTGAGGAGAGGAGAACAATCTCACCCTGGCACCCTCAGTGGGATAGTTAAGAGTAATGCTTTCTAAATAATAGAACATTACAGTATTATTTTTAACAATTTTTTTAACTTTTTTTTTCTATTTGTAAAAGATCATGAGGTTAAAAGTTGGTGTCTGATGCCCAAAATGTAACCAACTGCCCTCTACCTTTCTGTCCCACGTGTCACAGCACTGTTTAGAGTTTTCGTGATCAAATCCTAGATCAATAGAAACCAGCTTGTCACCACTAGAGCTAAAGGAACTACTGATTAGCATCATATAGGCCTCTAGACACTAGCATTTATAGTAGGTCTATCAGTCAGTAAAGAGAGCTTGAGGATTTTGTTCCTTTCTGCAAACATAGTCCTTTGCATTTTTCAAAGTTATGGGGCACTGGGTCTCGTTGCACATACAACTGTTAAGTTGCACTAGGAAGCTTCCAGTCCAGAACACATGCTATGCACTCACAGTTTGACGCATCTGCAACTGCACAACGTTACAACTCTTCTTCTGATTAGGGATGAGTGCTACATGCTGCTGAGAGACACAATTCTCCCACCTCCTTGCATTCTACTCCCAGTAAATCTGGGAGTTTCCTACTCTATTTTTAAACTTTATCCAGTTCTTTCACTAGGATCGCAGACCCCAGTGGAGTAGCTGAAGCTCAGCACTGATGCAAGGGAACATAGTTCTCTTACAAATGCAAGAGACAGTTAAAAGATTTTGCAAGGGTGGCATTTAGCATTCTCAAATATATTTGAATTCTCTTGCATATTTCACTTCCCCTCTTTCTCCACCATTCTATACAGCCATGGATCTTTCCAATCAAGAGAAAATTTGACATCTAAGCCAGAGAAACACAGTGTCTGCATTAATTTATTCTGCTCTCTGCAGGGGAATTGAGCCAAGCGGAAGGATCTACAGAAACCTTTCTCCCTTCCTTTCTTGTTTCTTCCTTGTTTCTTCCAGACAGTTTCTTACAGAAACAGCTCAGAAAGCAATGGCTGAAAGGTTCCCAGAGCTGAACCTATTACTACCAACTGATTGTATTCACCTGAACAGAAGCTATAACACTGATATATGGTGTCAGCAGTAAATATGTTAAGAATAAAAAAGTGTTGAAGGAAAAGGTTTAACATGGCTTGAAATTTTTTTGCCATCTGTCCACTGTGATAAGGTCACATCCCTTAGAGCTGGTTGGCTCCACATTGTAACGACTGTGATTAACATTAAATGAACAATTTGAGACTGCAGTTGTTGCATACTTGTGATTGTGGGAATTTAAAATCATTCAAGCAAATCCTACATATATCCAAAATATATTTATGTTGTGGGTCAGGACAGTTAAAAATGCACTTAAACTTTTTCCTAATTAGATAATTATTTCTCAAGTCTGAAATATTAGAATTGACATGCAATTAAAAATATATTCTCCTCAGAATTGTATTTTTTAGTCCCATCATTGCAGAAAACTTTCCTGCCATGAAGGATATTTTATAAAGCTTTTGCTTATTTCTAGGGTCAAGAAGTGTTCAAACATCGTTCTCTGCAACTAAAACCGTGAAAACGTATTTGAACCTTCAAAAATTCTTGACCTGAATTTGAAATAAATGCCCATTTCTATGGTCATTTCAGTGTGATTCTTTTCTATTCAAATCAAAAAGCAAAAGTCTTAACTCCTATTTATTCATTAGAAAAGTTTAAGTTACAGTCTCTAAGTCATAAGAAGAGATAGAGACTCATTCAACTGCATTTCCAAGAAGGGGATATTCAGGAACACTAATCATCTGACGTTTTGTTTTTGAACTCTTGCATGTACATTTTTTCAGTTGTGCGAGCAAGTTGTGATAAGAGAATTTACAAGGATATAGAGCTATGTCTTAACACTGCAGTCTGATATATCTGTACACCTGAAAATGTACACAATAAAATGAAGACAATTTGATCCACAACTATGCTGAATATTTGAACAAAGCTGAGCTTTTGAACAATTTACTACTGCTATTTGCACACACAACATTCTGTCCTGTATACCCACTCCCATTATTCACCTGCTTGGGTTTATATCACTCTTATTTTTATAATTAAAGACTCATTGTTATCTAACATTCAAGAGTTCAGATGAGATTTCCAGCTGATATAAAAACAGAATAGATCCATGGCATTTTGCACGGAATTTGGTGCTCATATATGCATCTGGAATTTGGTCTATACAGTTCTCTGCACCTTCTAAGTTGTCGTATGTATATGTTTTAAAGCCCAATGGCACACAAGCTTTCATCTTTTTTTGCCAAGTTATGCTCATTCTTAAGAACTTCCTTCCTTCTTGGTCATTACAGCCTTGTCCAGTAAAGGTCATTAACGACACAAAAGTTTAAGCTCTTTGTCAGTGATCATAATAGGTGTAATCTTGGGAGCTTTTAGGAAAACACAACCTTATTCTTCTTTGTGATCAAATGTACCATAAAGGGAGATTTATCTGAATGCTAATGATATCTGTTATGTGCTTTAGGAAATGGACCAGGGAAAGCAAGCTGCTCATTCAGTAAGACATTATCTCTACTGGCATTCTGACACCTTCGATAAAAACAGCAGCAGCATGACTATAAAACCTTTTTTAAAATCACCAAGTTTATATCAGCAGTTAGCAGGAGAAAGCCACAGACATTCATCTTGCAGGATCTTGCTGGCACTTCTGATTTCCTCTGAAAGGTTTTAATTGAGGTCATCAGGTGCCATGGAATTTAGCATAAATACAGTTTAGGACAATTCAGCTCTGTTTAAGAACTACACAGTTAGCAGAATTGACTGGGGCCCTTTTGGCCGTGCCAGACCTTTGGTTCATTCAGGGGCTTAGCAAACTTAGACACAATAATGTTAGTCTGTAATTGATGGCAAATCCTGCTTCAGTCTAAATCAGCTCATTAACTAAGTGTGACTTCTCCTATCTTGAAGAAGGACTGTCTGGTATGTACGATTCGGGTTTACGAGTTTCTCTCTCCTCTCTGCCACTATCTTTGCAGCTTCAGGTAAGCCACTGAACCTCTTGCTCTCCCAGTTTACCCAGCTGTTTAACTGGATAATCATGCTTCATTTGTCAGTTTAGACCCTAAGTCATCTTTGAGCATGAAATATAACTTATTGCCTTTATTTTCAGAATTTACAAGAACAGGTGCGTTCCAAGGGGAGGACAGACAGCACAGAGGCGGGATGCTGGGGACAGGGCAGGGATGACTGCTGTTCCTAAGGACTGTGACTCCCCGGTCTGTGAAAAACAAAGTAACATTCACTGTCTGAGAGACTTCCAAGTAAATAAAGCATGAACAGGAGACAACTGTGCTCAGGAGTAAAGCCTTGGATAGTTTTTGTTCCTCAACAGTGCTAGGTGACGTGTTAGGTCTCTGACCACGACTGCTGGAGCAAAATATATGAATGGCCAGGTCTTCAGTAATGAACTCATATTTTAGCAGAACTTGAAATTTGTATATAGAAAGAGAGATATATGTTGCATAATGTATATCATACAACTTTTAGTGTTTTGAGGAAACTTTTGGAGCCTGAAAACTGATTGAGTTGTCACATAGATGTAGAAGATATTTTCAGGATAAAAAGTCTATTCTTTAAAGGAATTTTGTTTCTTTATCATAAAATTGGGCTCATATTTGCTGAAGGGAATATGTTAATGAAATGTCCCCCAAATCCCAAACTCCTCCAAAGCAACTTGATAAATGCATTGTTCTAGCAGTCAAGCAGCAAATACCCAGTACACTGAGTTAAAAAATTCATTATGCCTGTAAATGATCGTGGGAGGGATTGTTGTATAAAGTAATTCCCTGGGTTGGGAAGGGGAGGGTTTCTCTCTGAAGCTAAGAAATTCTCAACCATAATAAAATATCTCATGTGCCAAGAAAATCATCCTTTTTTCCATATGCACAACCTTGATAGGGACTAGACTATAGCCATGCAAACATTAACTTTGCAGAATTTGGGAGCATGAACTGACAAACAAGCACTTCAACTCTAATTTTAATATGCTGTTTGGGCATCGTCCTGATTTTTCAAAATTACTGTCTGCAAGGGGAAACTGAAAATACACCCTAGCCTTGAGAATCTCAGAAGCATGGAGATTCAGGTCAGCTCAGAATAAAATTACTATAGGCTATTGTAACTTCTCTAAACTGATGATCTGAAAACAGCATAGGAAGTTTGAAACTACATTTTCTGCATCACAGCTAACTAGAAATATCACAGAAATTTTTCTTAGAATTTCAAGCTAGGTTAATATCAAATTGTATATATTCTGCAGCTTCCTTCCCTTCTCTCTCACTATCAAATAAAATCCTGAATCATATGCTCATCATAAGAATTTTAGAACTTCTGTTTCTTTGGACAAAGACTGCCCATTCACAGAACCCATCCAGTAGTACATCCATGTCCCTTTATCCTAACCAATGACTATGAATGTCTACTAGTCTTCTACTTCTGAATGCAGCTCTTTTGTACAAGCAGGACAATTTTCTACTCCATCAGGAACTATTTTGTCTAAAATTAAGAAGTTTTATGGAAATTTTTTGATTGCTATGCAATAGTACCAGCAGTCAGACAATGTTTTCTTTGCTCTGCTTGGCCAAATCTCTAAAATTTCTAAATCAGCAACCCCACAGCAAGAAAGGCAAGGCTCTGAAATTAACAGCTCCAAAGAAACCCTCATTCTTTCTTCCTTAGTCTTGTAAGGAGAGTAAATCAAAGTATGGCTCACAATGCTCTTCAGCTGCTCGTGGGCTGTCTGAACTTATCCAGCCTCAGACACATTTTAACTTGTTGATAGGGAATGTTATTGTTTTTTTTTTTTTTTTGTAAACACTATTGCGGAATTTCATGAGCAATCAGCTACCTATGGTGTTCCAATAAACCTGCTGTAAGGAAAGATGATTTAATTTTTAATTTGCTTTCTAAATTTTCCAGAGAAGGAGGATTCTAGTCTAGCAGCAGATGGCATTTGATTCTGTTTTATGAAGGTTCGTAGTCCAGTCTCTTGAACTTACCAAGAGACAGAATAAAAAAAGTCTTGCAAAACATAAAATCACTGCAAATTTCGGATAAATGTTTTCTGACCGGCAGCTGTAGAAACCTCTTAATTCAGTGAAAAGGGAAGCGGTTGTTACACGGTGAATCTACAGATCAAACTTTATAAAGTTACACAGTCTTGAAGACTCCCAATTCAGCCCAGCCAAAATGTAGGCTATCACACTTATAAGCTCCCTGGCACAATGAAATCTTGACCTCACAAGCTCTATATGTGATAATAGTGAGAAAGTCCCCAGGGGGACTTGTCATCAGCTTTAGGCACAGTCTTAAAACAAGGTGCAAATAAAAAGCTCTGTTTCAGAGGTCCCACTCTAAAACATCACTCTCTCTTTTTTCTCCGTGGTTCAGTGATTTACTGGTAGCCTGTTCAGCACTCTCCAAGCCTGAGAGCAAGAAGGAGAGACAGACCCAAGACTTCACCTTTCTTATTCATATCCCATAGAGGAATATGAGGGAGCTATTACATGTCTCCTTTCTCTTTCATAGACAGATAATCTATGTTACAACCCAACCCTTAGAGATTAATTCTCCTACATGGCTATCGAAACACACAGAGGCTGGCTACAGAAATTCCCTTTCCTGTTGTTATGCTTTTCTGAGGATACTATTCTGAAACAACTCTTATTCACAAGCAGACTACTCTTGAGAGGAGATATTAATTTTTCAGTCTCAAATACACTTTACATTTTAGCTTTCCTCACTGCACTTCTGTGGGTCATAATTCATATTTTGAAAGTGCCTTTCTTTCTAGCAGTATTTATATAGTTTTCATTTGAGAGTAAAACAAAGTAATTTTTCTTCAAAATGTGGATCTCAAATTTCTACACCAAGCTTTTGAAGAATTTTCTGAATTTTCTCAAACTAACTTCCTCTCCTGAAAGAAGGTAAAAATATTCTTTAGCCTGCAAAATAGACACAGAAAAGTCCTAATTCTCACCACGAGCATATGTGGACACGTGAAACAAGATTCCTGCGAGTTCACAGATTTAACGTCTAATTTCAAATTCCTAACATTTCATTACATCGCATGTTATTTTTTTAATTTCAAAATTTCTTTTCATAATAAATTGAAGTCAAATTGACCAAAAATTTCCAATTAATCTCACAACATCTGTTTTAATATTTTCAAGATGATTTCCCCATCCTCTCTCCTTATCAACAAAGGAGAATTTACTCTCAGAGAATGTGGTTGAAAACATCGTCCAAAAACCTGCTTATCTCCTCAAAATTGTCAAAGCTTTGGTAAAAGAAAAATAAAAATGCACAAGCACACACAAACACAATTAAATGCATACACACACAAACACACATATATATGCATATACGTATGACCTAGATACCTTTTAAAAATAAGGATATCTCTGGTAGGCCTTGACTTACCTTGTTTCCAGCACTATCAATAAGACATAGAACTAATTCAAACCTAGCTTCCACAGAGCCCTAAACAAAGAGGCTCTCTCAGCTTATAGGAAGTGTTCCCCTTGATTTCAGCAGATCTTGAATTTGGGGCTTTGAAATATAAAATAATAGGAATGTAACTGGTGTGGGTATTCTTGCTGTACAAGTCTGAAAAGAGAGCTAGCATCCACTTCTGCTTAGAGCTCCATAAAAGCTTTAAGAAAAGAATTCATCACTATAAAAGCTGTAAATGAAGTTTATTTACCCAGATCCAAATATTCACAGAGGATTGCAGCCTTTCTCTGGAACAAATAACAAATTTATACAAAATTGCCATCTATCAACAAGATGCCAATAAATGGAACAGGAACGTACCATTGCACATCACAGTAAAAATAAATACAACTCAATATGCAGTATATCAGAACAGATAATTACACATACCCCCAAGGCAAGCAGAATTTAGCAAAAATACTATTTTATATTATTCCTATCATTGCTTGGTGGGTTCTGTGAAAAAGTCATAAATCCTCTCTTTCCTAATAGATGGAAATAAAAGCACAGAGATGCATCTGTGAGCCTCAAAATACGTCCACTGGTATTCACTAAAAACGTGAGATAATGACCGCAAACTCTATATTCACAGGGGAAATTCACTGCACTGTGTGCTTAGTTTTCAGTGCTTCGTTATGTAGGCTTCCTTGTGCTATACACAGCCATTGTTAGTCTGACATGATGAATTACCTCCTCAGGTCTCAGCAAGGATAATTATTCTCCTAGCTACTCAAACAACCACCCTCATCACACACAGAGAGAATGTAAAAGCCAGAAAAGCTTTGGAAAAAAAAAGAAAGAGAGAGAGACAGACAGGAAAAAAAACCTGTTCAGACTGCTTAGGCTCAACAGGTGACTGAAATCAAACTGAGCAGATAAACCCCTCACTAGAGCGCTGCAAAGCGACAGATGTAAATGTTGGTTGTTTGTCGTGTTCCTGAAGAGGTGAGGACGCGTTCCACCTGCTAGGATGCACACCGCCTGCACGCACGGAGATACATTTGCCATCCACCAAAATTGCGATGTGTGTCTGGACGTCAGAGTTTTGCATCTCCGCGGGGTACACGGCGGTTGCGGTAAAAAGGAGAAATTGCACTTGCTGGGCCTCTTGATTTCAAATGAAATCACCTCCTTTCCTCAATCGCGCTAGCTAATGGGCAGTGCTGGTGTTCACAGCATGGAGATAACAAACTCGGCGTCTAGGAGAAGGAGTGAAAGGGAGAAAAGCCAGCATAGGCAGAGAGAGATATCACCAGTGTTACTGATTGTTCATGGAAATGTGAAAGACAGTAGTGTAAAAGCATCACATAGAAAGATAGATAAATCTTTCACTTTTATTTTCCTTAAATATATTAATGGCTTTCAGGGCTCAAAAAAAACCCCTAAAACACTCCAGTTAATCAGTTTCTGAATTTCTGAGGCCTGGTATGTCCCAAGAATCACTTTTCATGTCTCTCCCTCATTAATATCCATATAGCGTGTTCTCTGAAGACCTCTTATACTGGAACCGGCTCCATCGTACTAACTGCTATATTATTATTGATAAGAAGTGCAGCCTAAGAACTTTCATAAACACGCTATGCTACACACAAGAAAAGGTATAGAAGTAATGGTAGATTTTATCTTCGTTATACAGGGGCAATGAGGCATAGAAAGGTTAAATGGCATGAAGGAGGCATAGAAAGGTTCAGTTACAAAACAACTTGTAGGAACCGAGATCCAAACGTAGTCCTAGTCATAGCGATATTCTCCTTGGAAACTACCAGTATTCATGCCATGGTACAACTGGAAGGAACAGGGTCTATGCACTGAATTGATCGGACGTACTAGAGATCTGGAAGGCACAAGGACTGGCTTGTGAAAGGGTTAAGTTGATTACTCTTACTGTTTCACCATAGTGAGGGAGAGCTTCCTGTCCAGAGCTTATGAGATTTTGTAGCTCACAAGGTTATAAATCTGCTCCTCTCCTGAGAGCAACTGAAGAAACAGGATTTGGTCCATGTGAGTCAATGCCACAAAGAGCTGGCTAAAACAGCAGCCATGTTTTAGGTAGTGATATTGTATTGCTTGAGACACTTTATTTTAACTATAGAGGAAGGTAGAGAGAAGGCACGCGCGTTTAAGAAGCTTCTTTTAATAAGAAGTCATCAGTCGAAATCTTGCTTCACAGACTAAATGATTTGCAGATACATTCCTTCAGAAACCATAATCAGCATGGATCTTTAAAACGTTTGAAGTTAAAAACAAAAACAAAAACAAAAACCCTAAGCCTGTCCATCCTCACTCCCCCGCTCTCCACTTTCTTGCATTCATTTTTGCAGAAGTCCTGTGCGTTTTCCTTCATTTCCTTCACTTTTTTGAGGAGTCTGTGTTCCCAACACTCAAAAGATAGCTGTGTCACAATCACTTCGAATAACTGTTACGCAAACTGCTGTGCTCTTTTGCTGAACGCAATGCGAAACTGGAACGGTATGCAACACATCTGAAATTGCTAATTCTTTGTCAAGAGCTACAGAAAATGATGGAAGAGAAATAGTGGGTCATTGTTTTGGCCTGCATGTTTATGCTACCAAAGAATTCATAGCAAAAATTTTAGCACAGCCAGGTCTCCAATAACTGACTTTTAAGGTGTACAGACATGTCATGATTAACTAGCTACTTACACATTATAGCTGTAGATAGGTTATAAGATACGTAGAACGGACAAAGTACCACACAAGATTCACAAAATAATTAAGAAAATATTAATACCTTACACATTTGTGCTTGCGTAGAGCTGCTGCTTGCCACTAAAACATATTCTCTGTTTTCTTCAGTTTTAAGAGCCCTGTCACAGTCTTTGCCTGTTCTATGGGAAATTAGGCTGTTTAGAGGGCTACTCGCCCTGATTTGAGACCCTTCGCTTAACTTACTTCTGTCACCTTTCTTATTCTCCTTTTGAATCCACTACAGAAAATATTTTTGTCACAGGCCACAAGGAAAATGTGATGATAAGAATTCGATTACTGACATCTCTCTAGCAATAATGCATTTAGTGTGAAGTATTTATTACAAGGAAATGAAAGATCCAGCCTTTTTGAGGAACGGTAGCCAGCTTTCAAGATTAACTGACAAGAAAATATATTGTACACTACTAATGGGAGATGTGTCCCATACTGCTGCTATTGAAGCTGCCGCACAAAATAATGAAATATTTTACCAAACATGTCTACAAGGAAATTTATACAGAACCAACACTTGTCATACTGTTGGTAGTGAGTGACCTATGATGCTCTGCTGTGCTCTACAACCTCATTAGTTACAGCGGATGTGGGGAGCTCTGTGTGCAGCTGTCCTGGGACTCTGTGATGGAGAGAAAAGGGATCTTAAAGGCAGACCCATGCTGACTGCTGTCTAAGACTATTACAGAGCATGTTTTTAAAGTTCTGTTAAAGTTTCTATAGAGAATTGCCATAGTTAACACACAACCCTGCTTTTGAACACTGCCCCCAGCTAGGATGCTAAGGGAAACAACCCATGTCTGATCTCACAGGCTGATCAACTCCCTGGGTGCAGCATTAAGGAAGAACAAAAACAGAGCTATACATGGTCGCAGAATTTGAAGACGTATCTCTGCCTTGTCCAATCCAGCTGGGAACTGAACCACTCATTCCAGCAGAATATTTGAGATAAGGGACGCTCTGTCTCTTCTAGAGAGGTCAGTTCGCACTCCTTTCTTTTCCCTCTCTCTTACGCTGAAACATAAAGAGCGGATGTGGTAAGCTGCAGAAGGTGATGGGGACCTACCTGATTGGCATGTTGTCACTTAATGCAGAACCATCTATAGCACCAGCTACTACCAGTAGGAAAGACGAGGGTAAATTTTCCCTCTGTGCTAAGTCAGTATCTGAGCACTAAACAAATGATTTCTTTTTGGAGATTCTAATTTTAACTTTTCAAGTTTCTTGCTCTGTGTTTATCTCTCCAGACCTTGTGCTCACCATCTGCAAAATCATGCTAGTACATCCCTCTGTACAGCAGCTTGTGATCAAGGACATGGAAAGCTAGATATTGTAGAGAAATTCTATCAGGTAGAAAGCTTTGATAATGAAGAAAATAAAATCAAATCCAAATCACCTTTCAGATAACATTATAGAAGTATAGGATTAAACTGAGAGGTTACAGAAACATCCCTGCAAATGTGCTTGACTGATCAATCACCATAAAAGAAACCCTCCCTCTCGTCTGCTAGCACTTCGGCAAACAACTTGAAAAAGAAAAATGCAATACTGATCAAAGTACATGTGTAACTAATTACCTGATTTTCAGTCCTTCCTCCCCTCTGTGCAGGCTTTAATGACTAACATGAAATAGAGGAGTGAAGGAAGATCAAAAGAACACTACCTGAATATGCATAGTTCTCTCATATTCCCCCTTTCCTCCAAGACTCACTTCTCTTCCCTTCTCTGCTTTTAAATGCTATTTCATATCTGTTATTCTTTTTTGTCTTTTTGGTTTGACAGGATTGCATTGAGGATATGACCCAAAATTATTTCAATGTGCCACATTTTCTTGATTTTAGCTATCCTAGCTTGCAAAATTTGACCACTGAGTGCAAATTTGATGCAAAATAAGGACAAAGTTTTGTGTTAGAATGTAAATTAAGACTTGTGTCTCAGCTTGCATATGGCAGTCTACTAAGCTTATGAGATACTGGAATGACTTTCTGATCCTGTGTGTTCTTTTTTCCTTCATGCAAACAGAAAAAACTCTCATGAGAATATCCATTTTTTATGATAATGCCTCTACCTGTCCCTGGAATGCTGTGAAAAAATTGCTTTCTTGTGGATTCCAACTGCATTCAAACCACAGCCAAAAAACACTCCACTTCCCAACCAAAATCCCACTCAAAGCATAAAATAGTAAGTAGCAATTAGTACACATTCCTTAGCTGTATGCTGGAAATCACATAAAACAGTACCATACTGAGAAACAGCAGATTCTTCTCACCTGGTTTGTTTTATTTTTGTTTTTAATTTTGTCCTTGTGCCCCTAGATCAGAGGATCTTTCACGCGACATATTATACACAAGTCACGTGCTGAGGACCATTCATCTAGGCATTTGAGCCGTTTGGTCAGTCTCCAGGAGACTGGAAGTCCTCTCCTCCGTGAGTTCTAAACGCCAGCTGACTGAATCACAGTTGCCCTATACGGCTCTCCAGTATGTATGCATACTCATTTTTCAACGCTCTAAATGAGTATAGAAGGTGAACAGCCTATGAACTCTAGTCTTCATCACAGAGAGAAAGATCTAGAATGTGCAATGGTAATATTTTACAATACAGAAAACTGTAACATATGACTGAACACAACAACAAGCAACGTTAGAAAATCTCACTCCTTTAAAAGCAATCTGTCTGATTTCCTTATAAATTCTCTGCGATCTCTGTTACCATCCTATACAACAGAGAAAAATAAATGTATATTATTGATTTTAGATCAAAATATGAACTGAGAATGGAAATAGGCAATCACACTAGCTAGCCTGTCAGAAGTAGGAAACAACAGTAGGAAGTCATGACATGTGTGGACCTAAAAATCTCAAACAGAAGGACAAGACAGGGCAATACAAGAACAGCAATACAATAGATAGCTGCAGCATAGCTATTTTATCCATGGTGAAATTCTAAATTAAAAAATAAACTTACTCAGTTATTGGTACTCCAATATAGTAAGAAAAAGGACACAGATCACTTTTGTAACAGCAGGGATAAAGGGCTGCTAGATTATCTGGGTTTTTGTACTCCGATGAAGAATGAACAAACAGCAGGAAGATACAGAACACTGAAGAAAATGAAGATGAGAGTTTGATTGGGAAAAATCTTAGTAAGAGAAGCAAAGACAGTAGTGACAAGGAAGTAAAAGAATAGCTGAATATGAGTTCTCAGATGAGCCACAAGGTACGAGAAGCAGATGATGTGGTTTACTTGGCCTTGTTAGCAAGAACCATATAGCAGTCAAAGAAGAAGGAAGATGGAAGATAACATAAACAACTCCATCACAACCTAGATGAACATTCTTTAATTGAGAACAATGTTGGTCAGTCCTCTGAAAACATTTAACAGGGAGAAATTTGCAAGAATCAGCTGTGTATGAATGCTGAACAGATCTCTTAGACAGGCATCTGACTTTCTGTTAAGGGCCTGACTAACAGACCCCTCTTCTGTCTTAGATGTGGGTCACTGTGTTAAGATAGCATAATCTGAGGAAATCAAAAGGATCTTTTACCATATTTGCAGTTCATGGGACAAGACACCTCCCCTTTTTTAGTCCATGTAGTCAAATAGCTTCTTTTCCAGAACAGGCTCTTTTCTCCTAATTACTGCTGCTCCTGTTCTGTGGCTTTACCTTTTAAAAGCAGAGTTGTGTTTTCTTGTGTCTGAACGGTGCCTCTTTGTTTCTGTCAGTCTTAGCACTCTTGCTCTTATACATTTGTGTCAACCACTGAGCTTCCTTGTAACGTAAGACCTTGCTCGGGTTGCCTCTCTTAACTAAGAATAACTGTCAATGAAATTACATCCTAAAGGCCTCTTTCATTAGTTTCTTTTGAACTTCTGAATGCTTTCCCTGGGATTTGATTGCTTTTAGACTAGCACTTCCTAACAAGGCTTTTGATGTAAACTTTCATGCCACTGTTACTATGACAATAGTGTAATGCTGCAGCAGCATTAATTGGAATTTTGATTATTTCTTTGACTCAGAAGACTCTATGTTTTAATAACTAGTTCAACTGTGCTTCACATCAGTGCTCCAAGGCAAAGCTGAAATTTTTTATTTCCAGTAAATTTTGTATTAACAGAGCTGCTGAAGAGGAAGAAATGGAAGATGAAAATGGTATCATAACACTAACACATCCAATTTTCCTCACTGTGGTTTATATGATTGATGGCAATTAGTCATTACACAGAAAAGATTCAAATTTTCTTCCACAATAGGAAATCCTTGCATAGCTTTATGTATTCTTCTACCCAAAATAACCTAGGTTTTGATGGGGCAAAAGGTGAGAAAGAATAAACATAAATTATTTGTAAAGAAGATATTGATACTCGTTCTGCAGTAGACTGGAGGAACTTTGCAAAAGCATTAGTTACTTTCTCTGCTAGCCATTAACATTCCTCGTTCCTCAGGATTTGAAGATGCAGCATATAACAAAGCAAATCGTAAAAGTTTGATGAGAAATATTTAACATTTCCTATTCCAACCTTGTATCAGATTCTCAATTAGATATTACCAAGAGAAGGCAATGAATAGTATCATAAAACAGATTAATCCCATTCAAAGTTTCTTCATCAAAAGTAATTATCAAGGTAGGGCTAATTCTCAATGATTTATCATATTATGATTAAATAAAGATATATATATATATACACATATACATATCTTCTCTACTGAAACCGCCCGGACATCTTCTAAGCTGAATTCATTATCCTTTTAGATTAGTGCATAGTTCTCTTCAGTTCCTTCTATTTTTCATTTATATATTTACATATGCCAGCCAACTTTACATCCTGTTAGCAACTTCAGTCTAATTCCTGGAGAAGGAGTACAAAAGATCGGAAAAAAGGGTAGCAGGACTCACTTTCCCCTGAGCGGTTTTTAGGCAAATTGTTCAGGCTCAAAAATTTTAGGCAAAGATAGTTGCTGGAGGATCACCTAAGAAAATTCTAAAGTTGTGGAGATTTTTCTTCCCTAACGAAGAGAAGGCTGTCAGCAGACAACCACACCTATTTGTGCTTTGTGGCCTAGCCATATACTGTACAAATCTTCACAGAAAGAGATGTTGATGACTCATATAGTCTGTTCATCCAAATCACTGAATTAACCTATTTGCAACATTACAATAAAATGCTAGTCTTTAGGAGCTTCTTTTAAGAGAATAAAAATAATCACCTAAATTTTTAACCTACACACAGTCACTAGTGTATTTAGATTTTTCTTTACTCACAATTAAAATCTCTTAGCAGTATGGGACTTACTGATGTCGATGCAACCTGTAAATAAGCAATAATAACACATATACCATTATAAAACTGCTATTTTCTGAGGAATATCCAAACTTATGGGATTTTTTAATTATTTTTATATTTTTGTACTGCAAAGTCCATTCCCATATTATTGCAGACAAGTAGGGATGCATAGCTTCGGGAAATCAATGCGAACTGTCTTGAGCAGTTTGATCAATGACTACCCCCGCCCATTTCAGCCTGGACATTCATCTCCTGTTGTTCTGCAGACAGTTTACAGATTAATAATGAAGCATAAAACCAAGTTAGTGGTAACATATGAGCACAGGAGATGCAAAGCTGAACATCTCACATTAAGGGCACTCTACACTAGCAATCCATCAGACTGGTCTGCTCTGCAACATCGGTATAGTTTCTTGTGCCTCCCCACAAATACTCATAAATAAGAAAATAAAGCTGGTTCCTCAGAATCCCTCTATTTTACTTATGAAAATGAAGCCACTGGCCTTTTAAAGTTAGAGTACAATTGGTCTGATTCTCCCATCAGTTCACATCTGCTCAAATGAATTTGCCTTGCATTTTCATCTTGCTGGCAAGGCTAATAAACCCCAGTCAGAAATTATAAGTGAATCAGACTCTATTAAATATATGCAAACAGCGAGAAAAAACAGGCATTAAGAATCCTTGTGATATTTGGCTTACATAATGCTGCAGAAGTAGCCAGAAAGAATAAAGTAGGGCAGCCCATACTATACAACACAACAAAGGAACTTAATCCACTCAGACCAGTGAATTGATACCTCTTAACAAGACTGAAATGCAAATTGTGGCTATATCAGGGATTACATACGGATTTGGTTTTAGAATTTATGTTTGCCTTCCTATTTTGGTAATACAGGGTGAATGATATTACTGAAATTAGCAGGCAAATAAGATCATCTTAATAACTGAAAGGAAGCTCTGTGACAAGATTAGCTACCGTGCATGACCTGTGTGGGAGGTTCACCATCCACACATTGTATTCACTGCTCTTTTTGTTTCTTGGCCCACCACTGCAACCCCACCAGGTCTAGCAAATGCTGGCCAGCTCAACATCTTAGCTTGCCTATTAGGTGAAATGCTGGAAAACTGAGTGATTGCCTCCTATATAAACTGATTTTTCCCCCCAGGTTTAGTAACCATTGTCAAATGTAAGTCAAAATGTACTGATTAGGCTTTGAGAAATGTAAGAAAGGAAAAGTAAGTGGAAAGATGATGAAGGCTTTCATTTCTGCATTAACCATGCAGTTACTGCTGACTGGATCAATTCAGAGATGCGTTTGGTGGTACAAGCAATTTGGTTATTTTCTCTCCTTATTGAACTTGAACCAGCAAATGAGGAATTGGACAATTTCTATGTAGCTGGTAGTCCAGGTATCTGGACTTTCACAGCTAAACAGAACAATGTAGCCCTGAAGAGCAGTATGAATCACTTGCTATTTAGTCCATATAAAGCCCTTTGTTAAGTGGTTATAAGGGTTTACTACATCTGGTAGAAGGACAGACAGGTATGTATAGCATCATCTGACAGTTTAGGCATCATTTGTTCTGAATTTTAACTGCGAGCATGACTGTACACTGGGACTGAGTAGAAGGAATTCAAGTTTAAAAACAAAACAAAACAAACAAAGAAAAAAAATTCAATTTCAAAAGACGGGGGAAAAAAAGACAAAGCTAAAAAAACAAGAGTTGTGGAGTCTTTAAATAAGGTTTGAACTTTTTGTGAAGATCGTGGAAGAATTGTATTGCAATTAATCCCTCCTCTCTCTGTAAAGATTAAATAATAGTTTTAATCATTTTGGGGTCAATATTTTGAGTTACTGATATTTTATCCCATATTGGATGTTTTAAATGACTCTAGACTAATTAGCGCAGAATGGCTCTGCTCAGAGCTAGGCCTCTCCAGAGCACGCTGCTCAACTCGCACTTTATAGCATGTCACATAAGTCTCTTCTAGGTTTTGGGGTGCTCTGTAGTATTAATACTTTTTTTGTTGTTGTTTAACATCAGTAAAGTTTAAACAACCATACCTGATTGCAACTGAAAATAAAGAGCAGTTTAAAACCCCTGAAATAGTGATATATAAATCATAGCATGTTATTAAAACTATTCTATTTGCTTACTGGCTCAGTATCAAAAAAAAAAGTCTCATAAATAATTAAACACAGTCACAGTTGCTGAGAAATTCTAATGTACTATTCACCAAAACTAGTCCAAATGTAGTATCATGATATTGTACATTAAGAGAGGTCAAAACCACTACCAACAAAATAGAGTGGTCTGCAACATCACTGGTGAATTAGCGGGGAAGGAATCTTGCCACAATCTAGTTCTGCTTAAAATATCTCCCTACTAATGTGGATCTTTTGCTGAATTGCCTGATTTCTGGGTATTTGGAAAGTTAAATTGGAAAGCTAAGAGGAATTGATGAGAGGCTGGAGAGCTGGGACGACAGGAACCTCATGGAATTCAACAAAGGCAAATGCAGGGTCCTGCACCTAGGGAGGAATAACCCCAGGCACCAGTACAGGCTGGGGGTTGACCTGCTGGAAAGCAGCTCTGCAGAGAAGGACCTGGGAGTGCTGGTGGACAAGTTGAGCATGAGCCAGCAATGTGCCCTTGTGGCCAAGAGGCCAATGGTCTCCTGGGGTGCATTAGGCAGAGTGTTGCCAGCAGGTCGAGGGAGGTGATCCTGCCCCTCTACTCCGCCCTGGGGAGGCCTCCCCTGGAGTACTGTGTCCAGTTCTGGGCTCCCCAGGACAAGAGAGACATGGCACTCCTGGAGAGAGTCCAACAAAGAGCTACAAAGCTGATGAGGGGACTGGAGCATCTCTCCTATGAGGAAAGGCTGAGGGAGCTGGGCCTGTTCAGCCTGGAGAAGAGAAGACTGAGAGGCGATCTGATCAACGTGTACAAGTATGTGAAGGGAGGGTGTCGAGAGGATGGGGCCAGACTCTTCTCCGTGGTGCCCAGTGACAGGACAAGAGGCAACGGGCACAAACTGAACCACAGGCAGTTCCATCTGAACCTGAGAAAAAACTTCTTGACTGTGAGGGTGACAGAGCACTGGAAGAGGTTGCCCAGAGAGGTAGTGGAGTCTCCTTCCCTGGAGATATTCAAAACCCACCTGGATGCGGTCCTGTGCAATGTGCTCTAGATGACTCTGCCTGAGCAGGGAGGTTAGACTAGGTGGTCTCCAGAGGCCCCTTCCAACCTCAACCATTCTGTGATTCTGTGTGATTCTGTGAAAGTGATTGGAATGTGTCAAACCTCAGGAGAGACTGCTTTGTATCTTGGGTAAAGATAGGATAAAAGATATTGTTATGTTCAGAAATGTTCTGCATCCCCGAGTCCAAACAACTCTGGAAACTATCGTGGGACAGAATTACAGTAAGAATTCTGTCTTCTGTCTCTTGGACTTATAGATAAAAGGACTTCATCTCCTTGCAATTTTCTGCTGTGTTTTCACTCAGCCCAATACAGAAATAATCTTTCCTTACTTCAGCTGTGTCTGTAACCTCCAAATAAGTCCTAGCATACCACTGACCTCTCACTATCTTGCTCACTGCTCACAGGTGTCCTCAGCAATATAATATTTAACACTTACAAGGTACACTTCACAGAGAATAACATAGTATGCAGAAAACAGCTTGTGAGCCTAACTTCAGCTATATGAAAGATAGAAGAATTACCAATAAGAGAAGAGAATACAAAATACCTAGAAATTTAAGGACAATCAGAATGGACCCATAAAAAAGACATCACAGCTGAGAAATGTATTAGAACTCCCCAATAAGTTAATTTTCAAATTATCACAAGAGAGAAACCAGTGATTAAAACTGTCTAAATCTCAGGGAAGTACATATTATAAGATTTACAAACTGATGAATCAATATATAAATGCAGAAATATACTGAATGAACTGGGGAAGAGATAAGAAGGGAAGATGGGAAAAAATGCAGTTAATACACTGCATAAATTATGCTTCTCAACAGAATATACAAAACATTTTTGAGTTTAGTTCTGTGCTATTTGGTCTTGAAGCCTGTTTTTTGACTCAGAGGTTTATAGACTTTTTAGTATTACTAGGTTGTCTCTGATGTGACTAGGTTCATCATGAATTGTTTAAAGGCTTATTTTATAAGTCTGATACAGTTGTGGTTTCTGTGCAAAGTACAGTACTATTAAAAATGCTTAGAAAATTAGGCCTCCGTATATGAATAAATGGAAACAGCTCACATTAGAGACAGCTGAAAGTTTTGGCTGGAAAACTCAGAATTAGAGCGTGATTCACTAACAGATTTACTCTTCTACCAAATGGACCATTCTTAGCGCTTTGCTTACTTGTGAGTATATTGGATACGCAGAATAAATAGATGAGGTGCCAATAGAATGTCGAGAGAAGCTTTAGCGTGTCTACTCAGTTACCAAGTCCTGATTCCAATATTTGCTACCCATTGGTCTTGTTTTCTGGGGATATCTGGTTTAGAAACAGAGCCAAAATGTTTTGTTCTCCTTCCTGTAAATATTTTTGATTTCTTAGTATCATAAAAGATGAGTTATTATGGAAATAGTTCTGAGAGACTCTGACTTCTCCAGACTGTTGGCTCTTTATCTTTTTTTAAGGAGTTATTTATTTTGCATAATTTGCACAAGTTGAAATATAAATCACTCCTTGTTTTGTGATGGACAGAATAGTCTTTCCATACTGCTTCCTGAAAACTCAAATACATAGTACAGACTATTTGTAAGTAGCATTCTTGGCTTTCTTCTTATCTATTACTGTGGTTTAGAGTGCATTAGACTATAGATTATTGCAACTCTTCGCTAAGGCAGATAACACCTTTGACTCTAATAGCACTTGACTTACAGTGCATCATATGAATTGGTTTCTACTATCTGATGCTTTATATTTATGGAGAAGGTAAAGATGAAAAGATGTCTAGCCCATGATTTTTCTGTATATGTTCTACTGCATTCATTCCCCCCACTGCCCCACCATGACTTCTTGATGGCAAAAACAAATGCCTCCATAAAAACATAAACAATGATTCCTACACTGAGAAAGAGTTACATTGTTCAAAATGTTTTTGGAAGATCTTACTAGTGGCTCTTTTGCCACCATTTCTTGGCTTACTTTTTAATAAAAATATAGCTGACTTTGGATAATAGTTTCTCAATTCACTGTAATTTAACAAGAGGCCCAATAAGCTTGGTTCAGTTCTTCATTACCTGTCTGAAAATGCTAGCTTAAATCTAGCCTTGTTTACATAATATTAGATCAAATGTTAGATCAATGGAAGATCAATGTTGAATAGAACAGTGACTCTTAGAGAGACTTTGATCAATGAAGAATTTGGTAGGTTTTATCTGATTGAGATTTGGGCTGAAACCAGACAACTACACAAAAATAACTACTTGAAAGTTTTTTTTTCCTTTTCCTTTACTTCTTCGTGCTCTGGCTGCAGTACAAGGGACCTGTGACAAAAGCTATATGATATATGTTATAAAACATTTGCAAAGTACAGTCGTTGATTTTTTTCCATAAGCTGGAACATATTTCATTCTCTGGCCTCACATAAATATATCTGCATCCGTAGGGATGGGAGAGGCTAGGAATGTTACAACTATTGCTATTGCTGGTCTTTGCTATATTTTTTCACTAGCCAGTCTCTGTCAGCCATTAAACTGCCCCGAGAACCTTGAATGTTACTATATGAACCGTCCCCCCCAATTCGTAATTTTTAAAAATCGTTTTCATAGGTAGCTTAATATGGCCTTGGAAACCACAGTTGCAATAAAATCAGTAAAATCTGTTTCGATGCTGTTTCTGGATATTTACAGATGTATTGACCCCTCTCTAAGCTCCTTCATCTACAGAACAATTTCAGGGGCATTCAGGCAAAGGAAGAGAGGCACTCAGAGTGACCATAACCACATGGAGATACTGCTAGGGAGCTGTGTTCCTCCACTGGAGGAACCCATGGTTCGTGAAATTGCAAGCACCAAATCTACAGTCGCTCTAGTCAGCCTGCTACAGGAAACAGTTGAGACCTTTCTTGGTAACTACAAGGAGCTTTTATTTCTGTTGCTGCTACTATGGCTTTTTTTAAACCCTCATCCCCATTTTGTAAGCGACATTTTTACATGCTATACTATCTTACCTCCTAATCCTAGGCAGCTACTTCACATTTACAGTGGAAAGTCTAGAAAGACTTTTTCAGGCCACACTCTAGTTACCCAAACTGCAAACTGGCCAGGATGCAGAACGAGTCCCTTATTGGACTTCAGAGTGGCAAAGGATTTTACTCAGCCTTAGATGCTGCCTGTCCTACGTTAATATCTCAACCGAAACAGCAACACTCCCTCTTTCTCATTTCCCACACTAGTGACAGCATTGCTCAAGAGAAGTGAGTGTACATTGCCTGATTACACAGAGGGCCACCTGCTAACCAGATTTTCATACACCAGCTTTGCCTATTTCAAGGCACGACATCATATACAGTGCCACTGTGGTGAGCTCTTCAACTTACTGGCAGCTGCAATCTCAGAGCTCCTGTAATATTGCTGTATATTGCTGTAACACTGCACAGCATTGCTGCAATAGCTGAGTTCCACTCCTGGAAATAGTCCATACGATCATTTGTCTGTGAATAACATTCTTGACTCTTATTATTTTTTTACAATTTCAGCCTCTGTTTGTTCATTCAGTGGTCACTTCCTCCCTTCTAAAACAATGAAGTCTGCGCTATCCATTTAAAATTGTCATGAATGAAATTTGGAAAATAGTTAGCGCTTATATATGATTCTGCATTTTTGCAATTTTATCTTCCTCAACTGTTTAGGCTATTGGGTTGGATCATTATGATGTAAACATTTATCTTAATTCCCACATGCCCACTTTAAGACACTTTAAGGAAGCTGCCTACATTTTCCATAGACATAAAGTTAAAAAGCGATCTGGATACTTTTACTGTAAGAAAAAATAGAAATATACACTCAGAAATCACAGAAAAGTCCCAGAAGCTGAGGTTGCAAAGCTGATCTGATAATAGACTTCTGGGCCTTACCGACAACAGAAAACTTTGAAGTTCTTTAATAGCTTTCATGTTTAAGTCTTGCTCAGGCCAAAAGGCAACGTAGACCTCTTCGCTTACAAAGATCAGTACAGGATGTTCAGTTAATCCTTGGAGCCTTGTCCACTGTAGTTCACTGTCCTAAAATGTTCCATTGTCTTGTATGGCAATCTGTTATGTCCCAGTGCAATTACCAGTGGGCAGACAATTTTCTTGGAGAAGACCAGTACGTGCAGTCGTGGTAATATTCAACCACAGCAATGTAGTTAAAGAAAACTGAAAGGAATAGGCACTTTCTGAGGGTGACTCAACCCATCCTAAAGCAAGTGTATAAAGTGAGATGAATCGCTTTTGGAAGAACTTCCATCTCTTTGCCAATTAGAAGTTAGACACACTAGACTTTAATGCACATAAGGCTAGTTGGGATAAATTATGCTCTAAATATGTAACTTTTGTGACAGGCAATTCTAGTAAGAGTAACTATCAGGCTGCCTGAGAAAGAGCTGCACTGTAAACAAGATATTATTTCTTATAGGATAATGTGGAAAGGAAGAGAGACTCACAGCCAGACTTCAGTTCCACATATGATAAACATATGCAAGGGAGGACGTGGGATTCAAACTCTCATAGGCAGGATTAAGGAACAAAGACACAGCTTGAATCTCCAGCCTGTGTTCAGATGAAGTATCGCATTACTGATCAGAAGAGTAATGTAATTGTTCATGGTTATCTAGAACAAATCCCCACAGGCCCAAACCCCTACCTTCTAGAATAGCCCAGCCAGGGTCCAGTGGAACACAGTATCTACGGGTGTATCCTTACAGGTGCTTTCTTCAGAAGCATCAGGTGCTGCTGAAAAATCTGCTCTTTTAATCCATCCAAGCCAATAGAGATCATGCAGCAAAAATGGGGAAATTTCATCTTTAAAAAATAGATTGAATCAAGAAATAACAATGAATTCTCCTCTGTGCAAGGAAAAAAAAGTTGAATACTGTATTAATTGCTTTGTGGTACCGCATCTTACGTTACTATTGGTGAGTTAACGCTAGCGCGTACTTTGTCCTCTTTTTACTCATAGCGTATTTGGATATCAATCCATATATACGTGAGAACAGTAGCAGACCGCATGGCATTTCCTGTGAACATTTTTAGACACTTTGTTCCATTTTCAGTACTATTAGAATAGTCCAAAACTACTTATTTTGCGGAGTAAACATGAATAAAATCTAGTTCCCCTGCTCTCTCTGGCACTTCTCTTCAGACAAGACTTCATGCTGAAGGATTATTAAGTTCAGGTTAAAAAAAAAAAAAAAACAAATTTAACTTTCATGTTAAACTACTCATTTCCTTTTGTTTTATTTTTTGCTCTTGTCATTTGTTTGGACGAAGGCTGGAGAGGTCTGATGTGTATAAACCAGCTCTTATAAATGAAATGAGGAAATATTTTAATAAAAGTGGAGAAATATTTCTTGGTGTATGCTATCTTATTTAAATTCATGTTCAAATTTCCTCTTAGACTCCTATCTGTTTTCCAATGCAATTAATAGATTTTTCTCCCTAGGCTTCATACCTGCTGTCTTTAAACCTGCTGTCACTTAGTCATTAGTAATCCACCTTGTCTACTCGGCTTCTGATTCCAGGCCTTTTGCCAATGTCTTGGGTTGCACCCTCCTGTGTAGCTTATTGTTTCAGAACACTGAATTGTTTGTTTCCTGCTAGCCAGATAGCAACTAACACTTCAAAAAAAACACTTGCCTTAACAGACTTAGGCCAATATCAGAAGCAAGAGTTGTGATTCAGTGGTCCTGACACAGGTGTCCAAAATGAAATGTCTGCTTCTCAGACAGTCTAACTAAGAGCTGGGGGAGAGAAATAGGCACCTGCAGAGAGCAATTTCTCTTAAGATCTTCCCTAATTGCCCTGATGGAAAAGGGAACCAAATATGGCTAGCACAACTTAAGCAATCCCAAAGTTAACGGAAGTGAAAACCACCAGACTGCATTAGATGGTTGACCGTATTGCACCAAAAGTGGCACTAAACACAAGTTCTTATGATAAAATATGAAGGAAGTTTCTCTCTTTCATCTATTGGATTAGTACATCATGGATATCGATATACAGAGTCCAGCTTGTGTTCACTGGTTAGAAAAATACTTATCTGAGCCTCAGCTTAAGCAACGGGGCATGTTGAATGTATTCCTCAAATACTTAAAACTGGCCTGATGCAAGGAGATGGAGTAAGTGATTCTTACAATCTTTATGATAAATCTACCGTAAAAAAGACGTGGAGGCTCATAGAAACGTGAAGCAAAACAGAACAATCAGAAACACCACCACACTGTAGACAATCCTTGTTTCTAATTGAAATGCTAGTGTATGTATGTGTGTATAGATACAAAATATATATAATTCTGCTTCAGTTTCAAATTCAAGTCCTGTGATTAATTTATTCATTATATCTGACTTTGATTACATATTTTAATAGTAATTTAACTAAGATGGTGACCTTATATATTTAAGAAATATTTAAATTTGCTGTATGTCTTCATTTTGTTTCTTCCTGTGCTTTAACTTAGCCATTCACCAAGGGGATATTTCATATTGACCAGCTGGAATATTGATACCAGAACTTGGATTCCTTAAGAGAGAAATTTCCTCCAAATTTGAAGACTTATCTAGCTGTTAGTCATCTTTGAAGCTGATTATAACTTTGACACCTTGAATCAAGGTCAGAGCACAATGCTTGGCTTCAGCTCAAAGGCAAATGATGAATATGTCTGAAGAAAATAAGGATTAGTCTCAAATTACTATTGCATACAGTGAACTCTGCTTCCAGACAACATCATTAGTTCACATGAGGAGCGGAGGAGATGTATCTGACAAACAAACACATTTATCTGCCTTTGTTGAAAGAGCGCCTTTCCTTTTTTTAATTAGTATAAACTTCCACCTTTGAAGATCATCAGTGTGCACTGTGGTAACAGTAGGTAGATTCATGCTTTCTGTCCTTTCCCATAACAATGACTATAATTCATAATGACTTTGCATTTGATTTACAGGGACCATACAAGTCTGAGAGGGTATTGACTGTGTCATGACAATTACGCTGCAAGGTGTTCACATTTGTTCAGATGCCAAATTTTTATTGGTTTTATTATTTATGGACAAAATTTATTCCAGTTTTCAGCTTTCTTAATTATTCTCATCACTCCTCCAAGCAAAAGGAAAAGATAATTAATACTTTAGGTGAATAACTGTAAAGTTTGTGAAATTTGCAGCATTAATATTATGAGAAGTGCCTTATGCTACCAAAAGTATTTACCTCAGGATACTAAAGGATGTGATATGCTACTTACTCATCTAAATGTCATGTTTCGTTTCAAAAATCCATGCATTAAAACACCTTGCTTCAAATGTTAGATTCAATATAATTTGTTCATAAACTAGAGCTTCTTTATTTTCTCCATACTAGTATTTGTTGTGTTACTGCCAGTTAGAAGACAGGAAAGCTGCAAACAACAATATGACCTTTTCAGGGTAATACAGCAGGTTTACTGTCATTGAGGAAGTCTTCTTTGTGAGGATAGGAAAAAGAAACTGCTTTCATTTCAGAGAGAAAGAAGGTGCCTTAGGCAAACACTGCTGAAGTTGCTATCAGTTAGAAAATCAGTGGTACAAAGAGAAGCACAGAGACGCTTGTGGCTTCAGAAGCAGTTAGAATTTAAGACTTATAGAGTATAAGTTTTTAGATGGTCATAAGCAACAAGAATAAGATATCAGAGTGAAAATGGGAGAAAGAAATACCCTATGGTATTAATTGGCATTACTCTAAAAGAGTTACAAAGTAGTCAAATCCTCCTGTCACACTCAGCTCTTGCTCTCAGTAATTTACCAGGGATTTTGCCTAAGTACTAAGAGCTTTTGCATTAACCACTGTCACTTCATCATATAGTCAAGTAACAAAGACAAATCACTGCCTTCCTGTCAAGTAGACTGGAAAAAAGGGATTAAGAGCTATAGTTTAAATGGTAAGATTGAAATAGGCTTGAAAATGCAAACATTTCCTGGCAGAAAGGTGGGTATAAAGCAAACAGTACATGATCTCAATCTGATTTTCTAGGTTTTATATGGAAGTGGAAGTCAAGGACTCCATTCTTTACACTGAAATGTCTCCTTAATTTCTACTTTGTTTTTGATCTTAATAGACTTACTTAACACTATCAATTGCTACCCTAACTTCAGTAACACAAAGCTTTATGCACACCTTTTCTTTAGCTTTGATTCACAGTTGTCTGAACAATTTTCTGTTGGAAATTTGGTTTCAAATGGGATTAAAATCTGATAAGGAGACTCAAACTCCGTATTTTGTTTTCACCTTGCTTACAATTTCAGTGTTCAGTATTTTTGACTAGTATTTTGACTCTGGAGAACAGCACAGACTGACTCAAAGCAAATACTCCATTGCCCTTAAACATACAAAAGATGCGATGTATTGCATATGAATCTGCAAAGATGTATGAAGCTTACATTTAGTTAAAAGGAAACCCACATTTCCTTCCTTCTGTTTTTAATACTATCATCACAGAAGGGTACTTTCTTCTAGAATGCCATCATACCAGCAAGTTAAATCCAGCTTTAAAAAAAAAAAAAAAAAAAAAAGACAGAATATCCAACAATAGATTTCTGAAAACAAAAATAAAAGACAGTGTCAACTTTGCAGGTCTGACTGAGTTAGCACACACCATTTTTAAACTTTCCCTGCAGCTTAACCGAAGTATGTACCTTGGGAATATACAAAATTAGAGAATCAACTCTACCATTCTCATTTAGACAAAGTTATCTTTGAAGCTGAGGAAAGAGACAGAGAACTAAGACTTACAAGAACTTGCCTTGAAAAAAAGAATTAACTACATAAGAATTGATTTATAGTATCCAAACTTATATCTTACAGTGTTATCTCGTCAGCAAACACCAAGATTAGATACATCAGGGAAAGTACAAGAACTCCAGGGAAAGAACTGAGATAACGGATCCAATCTGGTATTATCCTGATTACTGGCAATGATGAGCTTAAGACTTGAACAAATCTAACAGATAATTTTCAAAGAGCAACTACTAATAACATGTCTAGATAGATGTGGAAACATGATTCCTTTGGAGATGCCTTATACTTCCAGTATTTTTCTAAGTCAGAACAATAAAGAATATAAGCTTTTTTTTTTTTTTTTTTTCACTTCTGTGTATAATTTACCCTGAAGTACAGAACATCGGAGCTGTGGTGCATGAAAATAGAAAAGTTAAACCACACTTATGCAACACAACCCCCTTTCCAATAACAGTCCAGTAACAGTTAGAGTGGATGAATATTGAACGCAGTTTTCAGTTTGCATGAAGAAGCAGTACGAATTTATAGGGCAATCCCTGTGCGAGTGCTTGTTTTTTTTTAATAGGAAGTTTAAGAAAAGTTGAGGAGACATGCTAGTGCATATAAAGCTGTGAAACAGTTTGAAAGGGTGAAGTGCTTAAAGAGATAAGGGCATGAATGGAGTGAAAAGAAAGGTCAGGCTCCCAGAGAGTTTAGCAGTTTACCCTCTCTGTGTAGAGGGTAACTGATGTCTAAATGGGACCCTTTTTTTTTGAATAGCTTAACAATTGCTTTGAGGAAGACAAGTGAAGACGAAGGTCCGAAGGTCCGGAGAGATGCTCAGATCCTACAGCAACAGGTGTTTTATAAGCAGATTCAGGGCAGACAAAAGTCTAAGTTTTATTTGCGTCAATTGAGATTTAGTTAATAATACTCTTTTCTAGCAATCCTCTACATCCTCTAAGAATACAAATTCCACTTTACCTGCAGGGCTAAAGCTTTTTGAAGAGAGTGATACTTTACATTTTCATAGCTCTTTGTGTATTCAGAAGTGCAGAACACTTGTTAAATAATCAGTAGCCCCATTAGAAGAGTGAACCTACCAGCAATGACAGTATTTCCTTCCTGGAGTGTCTCTGCCACACCTTCATGAACCTGGGGACATAAGAGCTATGTGTGATCCCTAGGGAGTTAAGGAGCATCATGTTCACATTATGAAAGAAAAATGCACTAAGTAGATTACATATCTAGCACAACACATTAGTCAATCTTAAAGTGTGACAGTTGCAGCCTGCCCAGAACAAAGAGGACAAATGTCATCAAAACTGCACATCACAGAGTAGTAAAAGGCTTTGTTTGGGGGAAAACAACAACAACAACAACAACAAACAACCAACAGAAAAACAGCAACTGAACTGAGATCCCTTCAGCCTCCTCATTTCCTCATCTTCTCCTATTCACACACTCACATATGGCAACAAATGGTCAGCACAGTGCTTGGAATAAAGAACAATGGCTCTACACCGCAAGACCTGCCAGTGTTTGGAGGTCCACAAGTGGGAAGTTCACCATGTCCTTCCCTGGACCTGTTGCATGTGTGCTGTTGCTCCACAAATCTGATATCTCAGGCTCACATTACATGCATGGAAGAGTAGTATTTGCTGTATTTTGAAAGCACAGAGAGCTAAATTTAACAATCTACACTAAAATCGCACAGACTTGTAAAGCTCAGCTGGTCAGATTTGCTCTCCTCAAAATGCCAAGTCCTAATGAGCATATTTGGTTATATCTAAGATATATAAGATATATCTATCTTATAGAGGAGGGAAATACACACTTGCTGCAAGATTCTTTAGGGTATATGAAAGTCTAATCAAATTCTCCCACCTGCTTAAAAACCCATCAAACAGGGGCCTGGAACCGTCAGTGAGCCTAATACTTTGTTATGTCAAGTACCACTTCAAAATTTATACTTCTGCTTAAAGGAAGGTGAGTCTTGCTGTTTTTCACTCCCTTGCTGGTCTGATGTTAAGCAGAGAGATAGCAAGAAGTTAAAGCCAAGGGACTCTCTGTTATACTGCAGAATGCCATTACTATAGAATAGTATTATATGCTCTTTCACCTTTATCAGTTTTGACATATCTAACTGTTGAGCAAATTGCACTGCAAGTACCACTGAGCTGTACCGAACCCGAGGAAGGTACAGTGTCTTGCCCTTTATGGGCAGGAGCACTTAGTCCCCATCTTTGCAGCAGGCACCCCAGCCATGGGGGTAGGCAATCATTTAGAGTCATCTCTGTTGTCTACCTCCTCTACCAACTCGCCCAAGGAAGCTCTTCACTCAGTACGTCAGCTTTTTGGACTGCTGCCTTAAGGGAAGTTGATCTATCACCATTAAGAGCACAGGAATCCTATGGATGGGATTTGTCTTATCTCTTTTGAGATATGTAAGGGTTAGACATCTAAATCTGAACTGGTCACCCTAGGCTCTTTTTTGTCAATGGAGAGAAATAGGTCAGAGGGATGAGTCCCCCGGAGATGCTTATCTCATAATGGTATGAATTGCCCTTTAAAATTAAGCCTTTTCTATGGCACTAAAAGATCAAGTTTATGCCGTGTTATCTTGTAGCTAACACTCATATTAAAGTATCTAGTAAAGTCTCAGGCACGACCTATCACCATGGTGTGACTATAGTTTTATGCTTTATTCAAGGTGGCAGCCTTATAATTTCTCCTAATGGAAATTTCCCGTATTTTAAACTCTAGTTTGAGTATGAGATGGAGAAATAGTCACTATTTATGTTTCAAAGTGTATTTTCTAGGGCTTATCTACAGCAAAAGCATTGCAAGACTTTCAGAATTTAAAATTTGTACATGTTTTTATGTATAAAAGTATATAAGGAGTTCTCGAGACTGAAAAGAATTGATTTAAAAATAAAAAGTGGAACTGATTAATAAAATGTATCATATTCCAATGTGCTATATTTTCACAGGCGGTGTTTCAATACAGACATTTCTTCCATAGTGTGTTGAACGGAATATAAGAGGTTAAAAAAACAAAATAAAGCAATATCCCACTGTACAAAATTCTAATGAATGCAAAGACCTTGAAAACATCAGTGGCTGTGCAAGCAAACTACTGATTCCTTTGATAGAATGTGCAGGAATAAAATGGTTAGCAGTTAAAATGTAGTGGCACAATAATAATTACTCTGCACCTGTAATTCTATTTCTCATTCTCCTATTTACTGTCTGATGTTTTTATCTATCACCAAGTCATATTCCAATCCCTTAATTTGTAGTCTGTTTCTGGTAAATGACTTATGTTCAGTCCTGAAAAACACAAAAGACCATGAACATGAATTAAACAATACTTCTCCCTCTCTCTCTCTCTCTCTCTCTCTCTCTCTCTCTTTTTTTTTTTTTTTTTTTTTGAGCAGCAAAGGCTCTAGTCTTCTTGTTCTCTTCTTTCTCTCCTTTAAAAAAATAAAATAAAATAATAATTTCTTTGCAGAATCTGGGGGCTTGTTCCTACCATATTTATATAAAATCTCACTTGTTTTTGGCAGTTGTTATTATTACTTGACCATCACCACTGTTATTAGGGCTCAAATTAAATTACTTATATAAATTAATCAACTTTTTCGGAACTTCTATAAAGGGAAGCAAGAACATAACTGAGGTTTGGAAAATGAGTACTTCTCTTCTGGATGACAGGAAGGGTTGTGTTCCATGCGGGCTGCAGTAGGAGCAAAGGGAAATCTAGGTTGATTTTTAGCAAAGACTATTTTTTAGCTGAACCACTAACGGTGGAGGCATGAAAAGTTAATACAGTTTTAAGAACTGAAGGACGTCTGAAGCGGAAACGTGAAAAATTTTACTTCTCCAAAATAGGTGGAAAATCAGTTTGGCTTATTGAGAGGAAAATCAAGCCTAAATGCAGGCCCCGCACCTCAGTGTCCTCAGTGATTACAATCTTCATTTGTCATAGTTGCTCACACTCAAAAGTTACACATATCTGCATGACAAGCCCAGGAGTCCTGCAGAGGATTGGGATTTAGTACACCTTTCAGCAATGCCCTGGGGACATGTCTTCACCATAAACAAAGTTGCCACCAACAGGAAAAGACAGAGGTAGGGAAGAAAAAGGAGTGAATGACATAAAAAATGAAAAAAAAGATGGGGAGAAAAGGCAATTTAAAAGCATTTTGTCCAGGAGAAACCCCCTGCTGCTCCAGCTGCTGCTGACACTGCAAGTGGTGAGGAGGAGTGCCAGTGTCAGCTCAAGATGGGTGACTACTACAGAGTATGCCCTTTGAAGACGAATCTCCAGGCAGTAGAGCAACACCAGGTTGACTTTTTGTTTTGTGGGTATCACAGGCTGAGAGAACCTGTGTAATGTCAATTAGCGGCCGCTTTATCATTGCTTCTTATAAAATGGCACCTCTGGGCATTCAGCAAAGTCTGTAGAGTGTCCTGGGTTAGTGGGGCAGTAGGGGGAAGGAGGATCAAACTTGAAGGGAGAAGAGATCTCCAGCACAAAACAGAAATATGAATATCTGGGATATAGCATAGACTATATATTTCCCTCAGACCTTCCAAGAAAGTCCTGCTTTAACATACCCTCACTATCTCGGTAAAGGCAAGTGCTTTGAACATTTAACCTTGGCCTAAACTTTGACTTGAATGGATCAGTTATAGAACTTGTTCTTATACTACCAAGCAAATACTCCCTGTGAGTCAGCCTGCCAAAATTATGGAATACGTTTTAAGCATTGCACATACTGACTGGAAACACTGCATACAGAAGGAGGGTATGAGCTGGGTAATTTCGTTACTTTTCTACAAGAGAGGCTTCAACATGATGGGACTACGGTCTTACAAATATGGGATAACAACTGGAGGACATTACCTCTGGGGCACAGAAAATGCTTTGTCAGTGAGATTGGCATGTAACTATATGTGCTGGATGGTAAAACTGAAGTTCCCCATAAATTGTCCAAAATTCTTGTTGCATATAACATTCTTTATCCATGATCTAGCTTTTCCATTGAAACTGAGATTTTTTGCTGATGGTACATCTTTTTTTCTCTTACCTTGTATCATCTGAGGTATTCCTTAAGAAGTGAAGGTTGTGGGACTTGAGTTAAAGAATATAATTATGTAGTTTTATTTATATAGCTGGTAAGCAGCTCAAAATAAATTTCAAGTCGTCATGGTTTGGGGGAAAAAAACTTTGCAAAGAGCAGAGGGATCTGGATAAGCTTGGTTAAGCTGCCAACCAAAAAATTAAGAAACAGTAATTTGAACCAGATTATTTCAGGAGTGTTATACTTTATTACCAGTTTTAATACTATTCAGAGAAAAGATACCACATACAGACAATGAAGTTAAACTGCTGAAGAAGACCGGACCCATTTGTTAAGAAAGGAAAGTTATGTCTCTTTTGAGGCCTTTCTTGTCTCCTTAATGTGGTTTCCAAAACCGCTTGGAATAATGGAAGATGTTTTGGTTAGGTCACTTAGCCATTCTGACTTCAATTCACTGGAAAGTGGCTTCCCATGAAATAGTACAGCCATTGGCACAACTCAGGTCTATTTCACATAATATTAAATACTCTGCATCGCTGCTCTTGAATAACTCTTTAAAACCTATTATATTCAGAGCCTATTATTTCTTCCTACCTCCATTTTGTCCTGGCTTTCTCATTTTTCTATTGACTTTGACCTCTTCCCAGACAGAGGACTTTTTTGCCTAAAAAGCAGACAGCCTCCTGATGCGATTCTGAAAAGTCTTACTTGCTGGCTTTCTCCACTGTTTCTTACGCTTTCTCCACAAATCCAGCATTCTGTCCGTCTCATAGGTACAAATTCTGTGTCTTATAAGCAAAGTTTGACTGAATACTATGGCCATATCTGAACCACTCAGCATTGCACATGGAGTAAACAGACACTCACAAAAGCAATTTGTAATCAGGACCAATAACCAGAGATTGAGGATGGCTTTTGAACTAAGTCTAACATATGTTGCTGTCATGAAGCAGAGTGTATGCAGCAGTGATTCTCAACCTTCTCCTCATCACACATACCTTCTCTTCCTATAGATACATATATATATATATGTACTTCTTTTATTTATATATGCTGTTGAAAGTGCACAATAAATTCAGTGGCTCCAGATTTTTGAAGATGTTTCTATATGAATATTATCAGTTATGCAAATTATACATTTACTGTTTTTGCTTTCAATATTTCAGGTGCACTTTCTGTTTTTTGTATTCTTCATTTTATTTACTCCTGTTCTTCAGAAAACTTCCTCACTGGAAGCTCTATTTGTCATTTTTATGGCTTGCTTCCCCTTCTACCAAAATATAATATTGATAGATCAGCATCACCAAATCTTTTAGAGCAATCAGTGTCACTCCTGAAGTAACTGCAAGAGTTACTGCAAAGCCTTCTCCCTTGGTGACTGCTGGGCTCCCACTTAATCATTCAGCAGATGAGCGAAAGAATTAAATTTTAGTTTCTTGTATGACTAAATTCAGTGCTAAGCTGTATCACCGAGTAAGACATTATAGGCTACACAGCAATTTTCTAGAAGAAATGTAGGCTTAATGGTTGGTAGCATATGTATACACTCAAGGAAGAACAGCAAAAAGCATAGAGAAAGATCAAAGAAGGAAGGGATCTTATACAACACAGAGATCTAGGACAAGGAGAAGCAGGACATGAACCAGAGGAGCAAAGCAAAACCAAAAACAGGGTTGAAGAACAAGAGATCAGGCTTCAGAAGGAACACTTTTGAGCATCACGGTAGCTAGCATACTCCCTGAGAAACAGTTAGAAAGACCTACTAAAATTCCAATATACAGTGGATGGGTAGATCAACTACTGATTATGCTTACAGAGCAGCCTTAGCTGGTCTGTGAGTGTAGTTTGCTAGTAATTAAGGGATAATTTTTCACAAGACTTCCTGACAGTCTTGTAATGTCTGAACATGGCACCACTGATATGTTAATTTATTTCCTCTTCATAAAGAAATATACCCTTTTGAAATAAATCTGAGTCTTTAAAAATTTGCTAGTTTCTTGCCTCTTTTCTTGCCTCTATACTCCTGGATATTTAAATCAATAATAGACTCAATAACAGACTGAGAGCAAAGTTATGCAATTTATACCTACCCTTTCTAAATAAGGGCAAAATTGCTACAGTAACAACAAAAGACAATGACAAAAGACAATGACAAAACTTTGGCAAGCTGATAGAAAAGACTAATGTGAGAATTCAATTTCAGCTGAATTTCATTAAGCTCTCCCCACCTCAAGGAAGAAGAAAGTAGAGATAACCAATAACATAAGGACTAGGCTAATACTACCCTAACTTGGAAGTGAATTTTGTCTATAAAAGAGGAGAGAAAACATCCAAGAAGAGACAGATGTAATCAGAGGAACCTAGACAAAGAAAAAAGGGAGTTAGGTATGGGCAGCTCTATCCTCATCTGACTTTTCATTGGAAAGATAAGACCCCTGATTTCATTGGACAAACACCTTTGATAAGAGTGCTGTGTATTACTGTATGGATTTCCAGTGAAGTCCCTGCTGTCCTAAAATGCCAATTTCTCTCAGTTCCTCTTTCCCTGACCTTTTCTGTTTGAAAGGTTGGGGTCATTATCTGTAAGAGAATGTAAGTCATTAGGGTCACCAATTATGGCCAGAAACAGGCTGATAATCCAGGAAAACGCAAGTAGAAGCTGATGCAGAAACTATAATTAATAACAGCGAAATTGTTGAGGCAGATACCCAGTTACATTTCAGAGACTTGAGTAGTTTGATGCGTACCCTTGTCTCTTCTGGAAGTAGTTGTCCTAGTATCTCTCAGAGGAGTGGCATGGTCTGTACAAGACCCTCCTTGCTGACTGCCCCACCACCTACCCGCAGCAGCTGACAGTGAGCATGGTCCTGGGTGCAGCCGAACCACGGAGCTCTGTCCCACTCTCCACGAGACACCTTGGACAGCCCTATGCTTAGGCTGCCACTCTAACACCTAAGCATAGCCACATCAGAGTTTTGGTATTAGCGTTCATCTTGGAATCATCATCTTTGAAATCATACCCCTGGAAATGCCTTCGAAAACCCTCTGAAATTCAGAGCAAGTTGCAAGTACGCTTAAGTACTCTTAGCTGTTTGACTTCAAACACTCATATTTGACAGTTCACGCATAAATGACTTTAAAGCTTCCTCTGTTACTGGAGTGATGGGAGGATTATGTACAAATGCTTTCAGAAGTGCTTTCGTATCTTTGGCTAAAAAACACAAGCAGCAAAGTGTTTCCATTAAGAATCCATTTCATTTCATCGATGTTGAAATACAGGAAAAGAAATAAATCTCCACATCATTCCATTGCAATTATTTAGGCAATATGTTTTAAACCTCAGACTAAGTCTGGCCTGTCCCTCCAGTTCCTGAAAGTGGAAAGTTGTCACCTGGATATATGAGCCTGGGACATTACAAAACATTTATGGACAACTACAATTGCTGGCCCCTAAAGCAAGTAAAAACTGATATTTAACTTAAGTAGTCCACCCGAAATGCAGACATTGCTTTGTAGCTCCAAGCCATGACAGAATAGAAATACATGACATGAAAACTTCCAATACACTTCTTTGTTTTCTTTGTTTTTCTTTCTCTTTTTCTTTTCTGGGGAGAATTTATCTTTCAGTTATGCTGAGTATCATTTTTCACAATTGTATGTAGATTTAAGAAAAATTCTTCCTGGTCATAGAAGTGAGTAATACTTTAGGGGGAAATATTTATTTAAAAAAAAAAAAAAAAAAAAAGGGAGGGTGTGAGGGGAAAAAAGAATACAACCTCCTTGCTATTACTGCAGACAGGAGGTTAGGTATAATTTGTGTATTTTAGGTTTTTCTTTCCAAATAAATGTTGCTTTTCTCAGAAGGTGCCACTATTAAAAAAAAAAAAAATGAAGAAAAATATTCGCCATACTGGAAGACTCACAAAACTACAAATCATTTGGAAAAAGCATATTTGATTTAGATGTTTTTGTATCTATCTATCTCCACACTGGGAAGTGATTGATAAAACCACATAAAATATTAACTGAAAAAATATTTGAAATTCTAATTCAAACAGCTGGGATGTCTGTACTCTTAAAATATATACAAATACGTTGTTAAAGGAGTAAGGTAACAGCAATACTACAGTGCTTCGCTAATGTTGGGGCAAATATTTATTCATATGAGCAACATTATTCATGGATTTTGATTAAAAATCCTTGGAAATTTTGTGTTTTTGCTGTTCATTAACATTGCAACAGTATCTGAAGATCTCAATTTCTGAAATACTTCTTCTGGTGTACTGTCAAGGTATTATTAGCCTCATTTCAAAGCTGAGGATCTCTCTCTGGGTGAGACATAAGCACCATAAGAGATATAAATGACAAGATAATATGCAGAGTGAGGTATCAAGCTCAGGTTTCCTTAGTACAGTCAAATAAATTGTGTATTTGTCTAATGGTTTGCTTAGTTTGGTTTACTGGCATCATTTATTTAACGGTTACTACTCTCTAAACCACAAAGGAAGCTTTTCTGCAATTTTGGGTCACATCAAGTGATTCAATTCAGCCATGAGATAAAGCTGAAATCTAGACATTCTGTTTAAATCACTGAAGTTCCACATTTTTTTTCCATTTTGAAACACTATTTATTTCATTGTTTCAGAACATCTAATGTAATAAAAATCTTTTTAAAGTAGTAAGAACCCTGAAAATAATGTGAAATCATGGTTTTTACTTAGGAGAATAAGGAAAAAACACCACCACCACAAACCCTTCTTTGCTCATTAATTCTTCTCCCTTACACTCTGAAATCCTGAACTACTGTGTTTATCACAAACCAATACAATACACTTTTGAAATCATCTCCTAATTTGTTTACAATTTAAGGAACCTTTCTTTCGTCAGGGCTGCTATAATGCTTTAGTTTCTCACTTCAGTATATCATTCCATTCACTTCAAAAAAAATACTTAATTTATGTTTCCACGGAGGATCATTTATGCTTAAGAAAATATTTAAGTTAGGTTCTTTTAGCTATGTAATATTGTCAATCACATTAAAAAAATAGAAAATATAGAAGTTAACCAAATCACAAAACGAATCACTCCAGACTCCTTTGGCAAAATAGGGATCATTGGGCTTGGTCTGAAAATGATTCAGATGGCTTAAGATCTGGAAGCATCTCTATCTAGTATTAACTATAAAGAGTCTGTTGGGTAACTGAACCGGGAAGATTAAAGTTAAGGAAGTTCAATCAAGATTGAGCTAATATTGATTCCAAATTGGCTCCTGTTTTATATTCTGCAAAAAGGAAATCATGGAACGCTTGCACAGCTTTTGGCACTTAGAAGCTGGCTTGTGGTGTTCAAATTGACACCATGTTGTTTTTTGTTTTTTGTTTTTTTTTTCCCCTCTATGCAGGCCTTTTGTTTCCTTTTAATGAGCACAAAGCAAATTCAAGGCCCTTGATTGCTGGATACTCCCTTTACCCTGGGGAGCCCTCATTCACATGAGGAAATTTATTATTGCTAAAAGGTTTGCTGTTGTAAACATTCAGTCACCGTAATGAGGGTTGCACAGCCTCCTCCCCAGTGTTTCCTACAACAGTTTAAATACTATTAAATATGTATTTTATGGTAGTTACTAAAATGAAAGTAAGCATGTGATGCTTCATCCTGTCAAATGGAATCAGTTGCCCCACTTAAGCTCATCTGGAATACCTGGAGACAGCAGGGCAGCAGTGATGGAGGGGTATCTGGCTTTTGGAGAGGAGCTGGCTAACAGTCTGCTGCATTGGAGCTTAAGTGGAAAGAAAAATCCGGCCTGCCTACAAAAGCACGTACCAATACCAAACTCCTCAGTAAGGCAGAATACTGGTATTTCATCACTGTTGTGAGTAGAGTTCACACCTTGCATTTGTAAGGTCAAATTTAGAGATAAATCCTGTGACTGCTGTTTGAGTGCATTAGGTATGTAATGATGTGTTTGTAGAATATAGTTGCTTCATTCAAGGACTATATTAGGACAGACTGAACCATGATAAAGATCCTGATCCAAAGAACATATTGCTTCTACTCTATGCTTACTTCTAATATATTGAAGAGAGTTGATTAAGATTAATGGAAGATCACTCCTCTAAATTTCAGATCCACCTCTAAGACTCAGACATGACTGTGGGTGTCTAAGTATCTTCCTCTTTTAGTTTGCAATGAGCTATATTCTTCCTTAGTTTAATTCAGCCAGTGTCTAACTTTCTCTGTGCTTTCTACTATCTACGCAGAAAGACCTGTTACATAAGAAAGCTTGCTTATCTCTAATACAGTTACAAAAAGATGTTATGATGCCTAGAAAGAAAGCTAATGGGAACAGTAGTTTAAACAGACACCTAAATGCCTTCTTGATGGCATTGTAAGCAAGAGTGACAGGATTTCTTCCTGAATGGTGGTTGAAAAGGACGATAGCAAAATAGTGTGGAGTTCATAGAACCTGTGTTAAATACAGCCACTGGAAAACACTTTAAACTGGGCAAAAAAGCTCTTCTGTTCTTGTTTTCAGATTTGATAATGCCTACCACCGTTATGCAGTGCCCCATTTTCTTTCAATAATTGCAAAAACATAAAGAGATTTTACTGCATTGATAAATTCTTAAGGAAATGAAAACACAATTAACCTGAACTAGTTAATCTCTTACACATCTTAATTTAGTATATATTCCTTGCTCAGAGCAGGCTTGACCCTTGCGTATTAGCCAATGATTGCAAGGCCTGTGATAAAGAGACAGATGGATCCATTCAGAGGAGAGAGAATTGAATCCTGGAGAGCTGGAGGATTTGTAAAATCAGTTCAACACTGACCCTTTTGCCTACTCCTTGAATTAACAGGGGGTGAGTTTAGGAAGAAGGATTTCTCTCACAAACGAATGAGAAATCACCACAAATCCAAGAATGCATTTTTAGCCAGAAATGAAGGGGAGCATGGCCTGTGTCTTGTGTTCCCATTCATGGTTTCTCTTTTCTGCGTTAACGTAAATGAAAATCAGGCCTTTAGCATTTATCTTCCATTCTGCTCATGCTGTGTCTTTTTTCTTTTTAACCTTGTTTTTAATGGATTTTCTTTACCCTTTTGTACTTTGGGGGAGATAAACCAGGAATGAATTTGGACCTGGTCTTCCTCTGTATAGATGGTGATTTGTATCATGCAAACTGAGCAAAATCACTTGGAGAAATAAGAGATGCCAGTCGGGAATATAAATAGGAATTCTCTCAAGAGGGTAACTGAACTAAGACTGTAATTTTCTAAATAGTGTGCATGACTCGAAACAGAATAACTATAATCAGACCGTGAAACACAGTGTCTTCTTAATGACATTTTGTTTGTATGTTTTAGGAGATACCTGCTTTTACAAACCTCTCTGAGGAAGGAAATAATAAAAAAGTATTGGAAATGCACTAAACATTTTTGTATAAACCCATCCAATGTAGTCATACTAATCTAAATTAATAGAAAAATGTAGAAATGTATATCCTCTTCTAAAAAACATTGTTTACACTTGTGCTAGTCCTTGACACATGCCTTTGCAGGGTCAAGGCAAATACATGAGGCAAAACTCTCACTGTTACATCTTCTCTCCAACTGGCCCACAGCTTTTCAGCTTCCTTCTGTAGCTACACTGGGGTGCAGACATCCCCAGAATCCTTTCACTATCTTCAGAACTGTTTTATCTTCACATCCCTGCCTTGCATTGCAGCAGCCCAGATCATGGAAGGGTATAGGATCTTAACTGAAGGCTTAATTTTAAAGGTTCTGCCCAGACTGAGCATCGTCTTAGGAGATGATGGAGGGCACGGGGAATTTTTAAGACAGTGAACGGCTTAACCACCAATGTGGTCCATATGGTGACATGTAGGTGTTTGCCTCAATTTATGTGGAGGCACATCCATAAGGGGGCTTCTCTGCTGTTTCCCTGGTCCTCTACTGACAATCTCTGTTTTTGTTTAAAGGGCAATCCCAGCATTTGCCCATCTTTGGTAATTCTTTGAAATCCTTTAGTTGGCTGTTTTATACTTTGGATAGACATTATTGTCATTGACTCAGAGGGACTGTTCTACCTGCAGAGGGTTGCAGTAATGTCCCTGTGGTGGATCCCCAACATTTGGACTGCCTGTCACTCACTGTCCATAATGGGCAGATTGACAGACCCTTAACAAAAACTGCTGTAGCAGGCAGCAGTCTAATAAAAGTAATCCTATTTACAGCCTGCCTTGAGACGCTGTTCTGAGTTGAAAAGTTCACCTCTGGCAGTTTCCTGGGCTTGTCACCTTTTCTGCCATTTTCCTTGCTTTTAGCTCAAAGGCTCAGATTTTTATTAAATGGGGAAATAGAAATAATAAAAAAAGAAAAATACAAACTAAAGTATGTTCTTGAATAGGGCAGGAGTCCCATCTCTCTGAGTTTAATGGCAGCACGTTTTTGCCTCCCTGTCAGAGAGACAAAGCAGTTCTTATAAACCTAATCTATAGTATCACATATCCTTTGTATGTGCCTGATATTATTATCTCCTATCCATGGGCATTCAATCCTAACTTAATTAACTTGGCAAGCAGAAGTATTGTGCTGTGGCACAGTCGGTGTCTGTTCTGCTCACAAACCACCATACCCAGCTGGCTATCAAGACTCTTTAGCTGCCTACATTTACTTTTGATCTGTGTGACATGCAATAAATCCAGTCAGCAACCCCATAGAGTTTGGCTCTATATCACTACTTTCTGAGGAATGGACATACTTGGTTTCCCCTCTCCTCCCCCCCGTAAAATTAAAAGCCTTCTCTGCTCCCCAGATGAACCCAGACTAAGCCTTATTTTTCACCATTTTTTATGCTTCTCAAGCCATTGTGTAGAAGATCAGAAAACAGGGACTGTGAAAAGCCACTAAGATCTATTTTAAGCATCTACAGCTATACTGTTTGGCACTTTAACATTCATACTATGGATTCAGATTTCAATTATGTGGCTGTAAATGCAGAAAAAAATATCTGATCTGATATGGTTTGGCACTGTAATATGAACAAGAGAGACACTGGGACTGATAGACTAGATTTTTAATTAAGAAAATGGGCACCCTGAACCTGACCCTTTTTTGAGGTTTGAATGATTTCCAGGAATTAGCATCTCCTCCATTCCCTCTCCACTGCTGTTTGTTCATCTTCATCGTATTCTGTTTTGCCAAATTTTAAATGGAGAGGGAAGTGCTGAAATATGACAGACTTTACAGCATGTCTGGAAAACTAAAATCTCATCAAAACAGCATCTTACTGTAGCTTTCTAGGCTATAGCAAATAAAGACAAGGATCTTGTTAGAGATTAGCAAAATTCTCCACTAAACTATCTTATTTCCAATATTTTAAAGTGATTTTTGATGACATTTTGGAAGGTATAGCTGAAAGACTTCAGTGAAAAAAATCTTTATTAAATAAAAAAACCATTCTTCAGAGCAATCACTTTTAGCAACCAAAATTTCACAATATTCAAACAATAAAGGGAAAACTTTCAATTGCAATCTCTGCCACCACATATATGTATATGTGTGTGTATGTATATATATGTATGTGTGTATATATGTGTGTATGTGTACGTGGTCAAGATTAACAGTACCTAAAATTTAGGTACCTAGCTACCTAATAATAGCAGCACTTAGCTATTATTTTTCTTTAAAAATAAACACAACATTTTTGCTACGAAATGAAGACCAATAGAAGTTTACATTTTTCATTTAGAAATGTATTTCCAGATTAATGTATATAAAATGCCTTATCAACAGATGCAGTTAAACAGCAGCACTAAGAATTAACGATGTTAGGCTCTTTGTGGCATAAATGTGTCAATTAGCCACTACTTAATCCTAAAGTCCTGTTCCAGAAGAGATATGAAAGGCTGGAAAAATCTGAACAGCCACCATTTGGGGCAAGGGAGGATTTTATTTCAAAATCTCGTGTAGGATTTTGTTATGGGATGAGTTAAAATCAATACAACAGCTATTCAGACTTCTCATTCTCTATGGCTAATGATAGATGCGTATCATGGGTTAATTAAAGTTAAAGACCAAGAGCCATTTTTTTTTTTTAATTTCTGCAAGAAAAATATGCTATGGTTTAAGTGAAAGCAAATAGGTATGTTTAGATACACAGATACTTGGAATTCTTAAACACTGCTTGGTATATCTACATCTAAATGTGGGAAGCAAAAGACAAAGCCGGTCTGCCTTTAAAGAGAGAACTCATTACAAAAATTGCTCTTTAAGCTTTTGACACCACAACAATTTAACAAGCTAAGCTTTTTTTTAACTGAAATTAACTTTTATGGTTTCAACTGTACGGTTAGAATACATATGCAAACCCATATATCAAACTAAGAACATAAATTCCTGCAATCACTTGATTGCAAAACTCAGATACTATTTTAAACTTTGCGACAGGCATCTGAGGCAAGCCAGTCACATCTCAAAGTTGCTTTTAGAGTTACTTTGCGGGGGGGGGTCTTCAAAACATTAAAGAGGAAAAAAAAAAAACAGAAAAAAAGGGAGTATATGTGCCAAAAGCAGAAAGAAACGGTGATGCAAATGGTAGATTCAAAATCAGAACTAGATTTGAACCAAACTCCAAACAGAAAGCCATGAGTCGCTTTGGGATTCATGTTAGAATGCAGTGGCCCAGACTTTCCTAATAACGATAAATTTGTGTAAATACACACTTAGCAACTCCTCAGACACAATTACTTTACTTTGTTATAACATCTGGCAGGCGAAAGCTAAAGATCGGGAATCTTAAAGCTGTTGGGAGCTCCCTGGGGACTTTGCCACTCATGCGTTTCGTCAAAGTTGGAGTGAATTGGGAGTAACCGATTACTCAGAGGTGGCAACGCTGCTAAAAGGGAAACAGATTAAGCCGGTGATTTATTTTTCCTTGCAGAAGCTGCTTATTTCATAGAAAAAATACCAGCTTAAATGGGTAGATAATTTGTTAAAGTGAATGAAGCCAAGACACGGAGGACACGATGACCTTGGTTAAGTTTAGCTGTCTAAATGGAAGGCATCCAAACTAAGCCATCGGCTAGCCGCCTCCTAATAGTCAGTGCTGAGCAATAATTGCCCTTACGATCAATTCTGCCTGTCCTAATTCGGAGGTCTGCGGTAAATGCTACTAATAACACCTGCAAAGCGCTAATTTCTCTCACATGATTACACAGCGAACCTAAATGGCGACCTTGTGCCAAATATTCAGGGAGTAGCGCGTTGTGTATCCGTTCGTTTGTTGTTCATCCTGCTGGGTGTCCGGCGCCTTCCGAAAGTGTGTGTTTCCATAAGTCCTGTGCTGTATCTGCCAGCTGCACACAGCTGCGTCTCCCATCTGAAGGTATCTCCTGCGGCAGTGGATTTCGATCCCTGAGAGAAGGGGAGCTGCCCCGCGCCGGCCGCGGCCGGTTCCAGCCGGTTCCAGCCGGTTCCGTAACGGCCGGTGGCAGCAGCCGCCGGGGGCCAGAGCCGGCGCCCTGGCAGGAGCGCGTGGGCGAGGGCGGGAGCCGCGGGGGACGCGGGGAGACGAGTTTGGGGCAGGGAGGCGGACGAGGCAGGTAGAAGGGGGCATTGCCGGGGACGCGGCTCCGTGTCGGGGCAGGCACGGCTCTGAGGGGGCCGAGGTGAGGAGGAAAAGCCTGGAGGAAAGCGCCGCTGCGGTGCGGGGTGCGCTGCCGGCGGGGCTCCAGAGAGACGGCGACCGCCGGGCAGGGCCGGGGAGAGGCGCTGATGGCCGGTGTCGGAGTAACGGGCTGCTACGGGCGGCGTGACTGGGCACGCAGCAGCCAGCAGCGCTGCAGCGGCCCGGGGGCTGCCAGGTGCCCAGGATACAGCTGATGGCTCAAGGGAGCAAAGCGCAGGGAAATTTGGGGCCAATACCACTTGTAAATGCTGCGGTCTGCACAAAGGAGGAGGGCTTTGGGGTCAGCTGATGAAGGCGGGATATGAGGAGCGATGACCTGATCTCGCAAGTGATATACGCCAGTGGAGGCACTGGGAAGGAGGCAGTGGACTGCAGGTGCTTGGACTGTTGGAGTAGGTTTACAGGCAAGGGTGGTAGGGACCTCAGAAAGGTAGTGATCACTAATGCCAAGGCCCGAAAGCTGGCTAGGCGCAGTTACTAATGCCCGTCTGATATGGTCGGTGGGATGTCCTATCTGGACGTTCGGAGAAATGAAATGGAGGGGGTTAGTGGAAGGGGATGTTGTTGGGGATGCAGCTGGAGGTGCATTTCTGGAAGGAGGTGCTCCATGCTGGAGGAGGTACACCTCTGAGGGGAGTGTGGCCTGTGGAGGAACTCCAGCCAGAGAGGGTGCACCCCCAAAAGGACTGTGGTCCTGGAGGAACCCATGCTGGAGCAGAGGAAATGAGTAAGAAGCCAGGAGTAGCAGAAGAAACGAGTAAGAAGAAAGGATTGGCAGAAAAAAAAAACAAACAAAAAAAAAAACACACACACCGATGTACAGCCTCCTGTGCTGCCTGTTGCCTCACCAAAGTCATTGAGAGGGCCTGAGTGTAACGCATGGCAAAAACAAGGGAAGTGGAGACCAGGAGAGGTGTTAGGTTAAAGCTGAGACTGGGGAAAGGAGAGGAAAAGTTTTTCCCTAGGTGCCTGTTAGCTGTTTGTTTTCTTTGTTTTTAAGTACTCAAATCAGTAATTAAACTTTATGTTAATTGACAATTAATTAAGGTGAAAACTGTTCCCCCCTCCTCCTGACACTTGGATGTTCAAGTAAAGTGAGGAGGGCAGTAGGATGCAAGAGATTCAGAGTGTTCAGGAGTATGACTGAAAAGCTTCCTTAATCAGATTAAAATAAGAATTTAAATTTTTTCCTAAACCTCTCAACTAGAAGGCTGTAGAAAGAGTTTCCATCTCAGTTAAATTCTAATGGTTTAATTTTCAGCCTGATGAGGTATGAAAACAGGTGCTGTTACTTTCCAGTCAGCCCAGTTGAAAGCCAATATTGCGCGTTTGCCATGTCTTCCTCCATAGGTCAGTCCTATGATATCTGGGACTTCATAGCTGTCTCGGGGTACATCTCTGTGACAGGGATAACTGAACTGCTGTGATTTGTTGTAACCCTGGAACTAGAGGTTATTTCCAGACATAATTAGAAGCAACTTCATCAGTCACTAAGCTGGTAGTATATGAATCACTTGGGATCCAAAAGTCCTACAGATGCTTCACTGTGGTTTTGCACCTGAGCCTTCTACACAGTCTTTGTTAAAGGTCCTCTCTGTCTCGATCTGTATGAAACCAAGGCATGCCCTAAGAGTCTTATAAATGATCCTTATGCCACGCATCACCATTTTGCGTTCAACTGAAAAAACTCAGTGAGCATTGGATTAGGCCCAAGCAGTCAGGAGGAGCAGCACTTAATTTGACTGTCAGTATCTCATAGCATTGTAGATTACAGTAAGCCTGGCAGCTGATTTCCTACAGGATTCTGCAGTTCATATTTCCTAGTAAGAAACAAAACCAAAAATACTTTTTTTTTTTACCCCTATAAGCAATAGTTGACATGATTTTCCTCTGTTTACAGATTTGCCCTTGCAGGCATGGATTTCACCTATACAAACTTTAAGAAGCAAAAAGAAGGAAATGCAGCACTACTGCATCTAATACTGTTATGATCTAGTCCCTCCATTGCTGCACTGGAGAAAATTAGTGTCATGGTGATGAAATCCAGCTATATCACTATTTCAAGTGATGCACTAGTAGCCATGGCAACAAGGTATTCCCTTCCAGTAAATGCCTATAATGGTGCTTTTAAGATTGTACATCAAAGCCGAAGCATAGCGTTGAATCACCCTTGAGCAAGTAGTGACTTCAAAGCAAAAAGGTCAGAACAATAGGTTATTCATAAACAGAGAATAATTCTCTTCCAATTTACAAGCTTTTCTTTAGAATATGCTCTGAGATAAAAGTGAGAGCAATACAGTGGATAGAGCACTACAGTCACATACTCTAAAGTTACTGTAGAACCTCCTGTAGTCTCCTGACTTTCTCTCTGGCTTCTGTTATTCTCCATGGGCCTGCTGTGCACTGCTCATCCCTTTGAGCTCTACAACAGTCAACGTGATTCAGTCTGACAAGGAAGAAGGAGGTTTACAAACATTATCGGACTCAGAGACAGATAAATAATTTAAATAGGTGATCTAAGTGTTCTACTGCAGAAAGGTATTCTACTAGCCTTATTGTAAAATGATAACACTGAACTAAAAAGCTTGTTGGCATAATGGATGTTGAAGGAAAAAATAGACCTTGAAGATGGCTTTAAAAGAAAACAAAAACACAAACAGGTATTCATGTCTCAGGAGTATCAGTGTTTTCCAAGGGGTATAGAACTTATTGCCAATTAATTGCACAACCCCCTGAAATGTGAGTTGAGGAAAAATCCCTTCTTAAAGGGGAATTTTTTACACCATTCACATAGTACTGAGGTCTGTTACCTTTCCTGTAAAGTGAACATTCACATTTTTCTGTTGTAATTTCTGCCATGACATTTAACAGAAATGATGTTATTTTGCTGTCTGAAATATTTTCATTTTTGAACATTTACAATATAATATTCTTTATGGTTTGTTGATTGCAATAACCAGGTCATGACACTGATGCTTTGGAGGATGGTAATTAACAATAACTGTGGAGAATATAATGAACTCACAACAAGAAATATTTGACTGAATATCTGAAATGGCTTCCAAACACAGTTCAGTGTTTGTATGATTGAATCTCTCATTCAGTAGATGCTTGAAATGCAAAGATTTTATTTAAGGGAAGCTCTGTGTGTGGGTATATGTGTATGTGTATATGTATACATATGTGTACATGTATAGGAGGAAAATCTACTGTGATTCAGAGGAGAATCAGCTAGGAGCATAGGAATGGCATGAGAATTGAAGTTACTGTTTTAAAATCTGGAGCCTGAATTTTAAAATCTCTTTTAAAATTTGGAAATGTTATTATCTCACTACTTTAAAGTTAAATCTGGAAACTACATAACTACTTAGTAACATCCACTGCTGGACTGTTGGGTTACTTAGGTTTCTTGTGAATATACTGTAGGAGGCAATTTTGAACTAGCCATGTGTTTCTTTGCTGGATCATCTCACTGTTAAGACTAAAGGGATGATGGGAGATTTGGTGGATATGAGGAAGAAGGGAAATATCAAGCAAAAAAAAGGGAGGGAGGGGCTAATAGCCATAATAGGCATGAACTGAAACCTGAAGCTGATGTCTTTAAATATTAAAAAAAAAAAAAAAAGTAAAGATTAAGTTAGAATGGTGTTATTCTTTTCTGTGAATGTCAGATGAAACTTCCTAACAACAGCTACATCTTGTATAGTCTCAGGAGGTCTCCGGAGTCAATGTCCTCAAAGTGATATGAGCAGCCTGTAGCTCAAAAGACAGTGAACTGTTAAGTGCTGCATGTCAGCTATTCACTGGTGCTGGAGAACAGTTCAGGTCTTTCATTCCAGCTTTTTACAGTGACAATTTATTTTCCTATTCAGTTTATGGCTCTAAACTCTCTTTGCTGTACCACATCTCCTGCAAAGGTCTCATACGCGTGCTGAAAGCTTAGTTTAAAACGAGATTTACATTCACTGCTGACTAATTCTATCAGATTTCTGTGGAGTTTTTCTTGCATGTGTGTATTTTTCTTAACCAGAGGAGATGAGAAGACAATTGATTTTCTGAAGGTTAATACTTCACACTGCTAAGTCGCCAAACCTGTTTAAAAAAAAAAAAAAAAAAAGTCCATTTGAACTATTTAACCAATCTCTTTCAATACAGCATGTTATGTATTGAGAAGTCAGACACTCATTTTTGTAAAAGCTTTCATGCAAAGCACATCATGTGCTATTCAGTACTACTCAAAATTGTGGTCATTTTGCCCCTATGAAGGTCGATAATTGTAGTCCAATAACTGTACACTTATATTGCTGTTTGATTCTCATTTGAGAAACAAGGCTTAATTAGAATTCCAAGTGCAATCCGTTTGTTTCACAGCAAAAGCTGCCAAGCCTAAGATCCGACATTCAAAACAAAATCAATACTTTTGTAGAACATTTAAACATCTCAGGTAATATCACAGGACTGAAGTAATTTGCGTCATGTGCAAAACTCTAATTAAAGATGCGACAGGAGTAAGAATTGTATTTCTTCATTATTCAGTCTGGGCTTTACTCTTCTGCTCATACACGACTATTGATTAAACGTTCATGTTTATTATAGTTTCTCCCCCCGTCCAATCATGAGTATGAGAAATGAGAGTTAGGATAGATGAAAAATTTTCATTCTTTGTCAGGTATAAGAGGCACTCAAGGTCAGATGCAGATAAGGAGAAAGGAAGGGAGTGAAAGGCTTTGTTTAGTTAGTGGTGAGCTACAGTTGAGTTCTATCTCCAGAAATATTTCCTGAATTTCTCTTGAGGGAGTCAGGTATCAATATAGTTCTTACCCTGTTAAATATGTTAGATTTCTTGAGCTCATGATATCTGGATATAGAAGTTTCTCTAGCATCTGAAAAAAGTAGTTCATAGAGCGAAATTATGAAAGCTTATTTTGATGGCCAGATACTTCACTCTAGGTATAGCCCTTTTCCCCTCAGTGGAGCAATTCATGGATTAAAATACAATTCAGCACAGAATCAAAAGGCTGGTAGAGACTTCAGAAAGTCAGCTTGTCCATCCTCCTGCCTTAACATGGTTTTTTTTTTTTTTTTTTTTTTTATTATATCAGTCTTCTAGTTATAGACGTCCAGTGCTGGAATCCTATTCTATAATCTCCATGGAGTTTCAGTTATTCACTCTCTGCTACAAAGACTTTCCTAGTGTCCAGTATGTCTGTTCCACCTTGGGCGTAGAGCAGATTCCCTTCCTCTCTGCTGCAATTGTATTTGAAGCCTATTACTCTGTCCTTACTGAATGCTTTGAATCTAGATCTCAGTCCTGAATTTATTTCCTCTAGGAATTGAATTGAAATTTCTGTATGAGAAATCTAGTTCCCAATTGGAGACAGGTAAACTCATTCATAAAAAGTTTTGAATCTTAAGTGGGATGAATCAAGTTGAGCTAGATGAGGCTAGAGGCTTAAGTATTTTGTTTTAGAAGACTTTAAAGGCTTTATTTCGTGTGGCAATAAAATTCTGAAAAGATAGAAGTAGGAATAATAGACAAAGTAAAGTTACATAGGTCATCTTCCGGTTGTCTGCAGCTGAAAGTCAAGAAATGAACAAGTAAGCCCAGGGGCATCTTAAATCATTTTGAAGAGGTCAGGTATCAACCTTAGAGCTAAGCCCATTTGTTTCAAAAGGAGCTGAATGGCTATTTCTGAGGGAAGAACAGAATAGAAGGATAAATACACTGTCAGCAACAGAAGACATAAAAAGCACAGCTTCTTTTATTGGACTTTCGTAGGATTTAGAGGCCTAAGCCTTACCACCCCTAGTTGACACGAAAGATTACTCAGAGAAATGTTGAAATTTTTTACTGAATTTGTCCTCTGGTTAATATTTTCTAGAGCATGTGTCTGTACCCCTAACAGAAAACATAAGCCATGCCTGGAGTTGATGTCTGTAAATGTTAAGGACCTGATTTGGTTGCCCTCATCTAAGTGGCTTGTATGATTTCAGCCTGTCTAATACCATGTGGCCACTAGCTGTTGCTCCAGAAGTGCACAATCTCCCTTAGATCCTGTGTGAGATATACCAACAGCACGTGGATGTTTTGGGTACCCTATGGCATCTCAAATAACACTAGGCCCTCTAAATGTGGGCAACTGGAAGAAATATTAAGTCAGTGGTAAAACCGAATGCTTTTAGAGTTAGCCAAACAAGAGCCAAAAAGTCATGCAGAGGCATTAAGGTCTAACTCCAAAGCAATATCAGCATAACATTACTACTAGGATAATTAGCATTAGTTCTCTGCAACGAAAGTTCACTTGAGAATAATTTGTCAGTGTTACTCTGGGGGTTTCTACTCTTGTGGTTGAGACACAGCCAGTAAGACTAACTGTACTAAGGCTTCATACGAATATACAGAAACACATCTAGACAAATACATTTAAGTAGTTTTCTGGAATAGGCATGTTTATGCATGACTGAATTACATGTTAAAATGTGGAACCCTGTCAAGATGAGTCTGTCTCCGTTCTTAAACCTTGGTCTTCTCAAATTCAGAAATACTCCTGAAATTAATATTTTGACTTTGAAATGCCCAGTTTTCTGGAATGCCATTATATTTCCTGATATGTTTGAATAAACAAATTTCATGCATAATAATATGTGATTGCTATGTGCATATCTGTTATTGTATGGGCTCAATGGGGCAGAAATCTTCTTATTAATCTTTCTACAGCACCCTGTATGGTGAAGTTATTCTCCATCACTAGTTTTCTAATTGGATTGCAATGCAAATGATAAGTACAGGGATTTATACAGTTTCCCATCCTGCCAGTGATCTTGTTTTCTTTTGCTGTAATTTGAAGTGTGAGAGGGATGACAGAGTGCACAGTTGAAATTTTCTTCAGCATCTTTAAAGATAGTGCCTTTAATAGCAGTGTATTTAAGGAAAGTGCAGTCTTTAAGGAAGGTATTCTATCAAAAGAAGGATCATAGGAAAAGACAGAAATTTGCTTATGAGATAACTGGGAAAGTGGTGATAAAGGCTGCTATTCTTTCAAAGGAAGTGAAGATACAAAAAGTAAAACTAAGATTTTCTTGCTACCAGAGGTAATATTTAATAATAAGCAGCAGCAAATGTAGAGCTCTGGGAGTTTTATTTTTAGGGTTTTTTTTTTTTGGTATAAGATGAAATTATATAAGAATATTATGGAACAGCCGTCTAGAATATATTTGCTGATAATGGAAATAAGGCTGGCCTATTCATTGAGGTTATACACTGAACAGTTCTGTACTGTATTAAAAATTACTGAATCTTTTCAGAACTAAGCTAATGCACTGCATGTAGCCATTCAGGTTCTGCTAACCATTAAACTAAATAGGATACTATTTCATGCATGATTTCGTTCAGTTAGCGGAAGAATACAGTAGTGGGTCCGAAAAGGTGATGGGTAAAAGCAGAAATAAAAACCCTATTGTTGGGTGGCATTTCCCTGTGATTTTAAAAGCCTTATTAAGACATCATTATGGATACCCCATTCATGTTTACCAAAAATGTTAACAGATGATTCTATCCTTGATTTTGGTAACACAGCTGTGTATATCCCTGCCAGTAGAAAGAAACAGATTAAAAGTGACTGCTGATGATTTCAGAACCTGAATTCACAGGTAAGTAAATTCTTTTAAGTCTCCTTGAAAACACTAGGTTGTGGCATCCAATCAGTCTAATGAGCAAAAACCCTCTAACCAATAACAAACTTAAAATGTGTTTTACCTGAAATTCTCTATCATCTTTCCATTTTATTTTTTTCTCTTTTTGGATATAAAGTGTGATATTCATTGTGTGCAAATCTAATGGGACTACAGTAAAGGGAAAGTAGTCTCTGCACTGAAACATTATGTAGATCTGCCTTACTAGTTCGCATGTGCACATCCCTCTTGTCCATGCTTCTCTTCTCCTGCTGTATAGCTTCAATTTCTAATTTCTTCATTTTTCTGCCACTGAGCTTGTAGCCAAAGTTATTTCACTCAGTGGCTGTTGAATCAGAGATTTAGAGTCAACTAAATTATTCTAAAGGAACTCCTAAATTGTGTTCAGGTTTTACTTTTCCTCCTCGAATCAGTATTGCTTGTAACTTTCTTTTGGTCTTGGAAAATGAACCTTTTGAAGCACTAAGTACTGTGAATGTTGCTTTCCGTGTGTACCTCTTAAAAATAACTGAGATTTTTTTTTTTTTTTCCTGAGAATCATCAGTTTCCATACGTGCTTAATTGCTCTTCAGTCACCTTAATAGTCTGCCCAGTAGTTATCTCATGAGGCAATGAACGTGCACCTCTTTTCAGGCTGTTTTTATATACACTACAGCTATTGCACTGAATTCAGTAGGCACAGATACACCATACATGAACGTAAAAATAGCTTGGGTAAGGTAACATAGTAGCTATGATGGTAGCACGTGACTGACTAGGTTAACTGTCAGGAATTGCCCTGGCTGATGAAGTGTGGGCTTGACAGTGTCAGGTGAGCTATGGTATGTCTATTATTCTAGTATCAATACCTGAGTTAGTGGTTTCAAGTAAGATCATGTATGTCTATGTGAATTGCATAGGCAATTGTTAGGTATCTCTGCAAGCTTAAGGACATTTAAGTAGGCCTGGGGATTTAAGTGAAAGTTATGCCATACTAACCCATTCTTTAGTATCAGGCAAGAAGGAGAATGAAATCCACATATAGCAGTTCTAAATATATGCAGGAAATCATTCCTCTGTCTGTGTTACCCATTCCAGCTGCAATGTTAAAAGCACAAATAATTTTCTGAAGTTATATTCAAGTAAGGCCTGCTGATGTTCAAGAGCACTAATAAAGACTTGGCATGATCACTTAATAGAATTTTATGAGACTGACTTTGTCTTATAATGCATTTAAATCATCTCAGAAAAAGGAGTTTTGAATTATGCTATAAAGATTCCTTAACAAGAAAGCTTTAATGTATTATACATATGCTGGCATCAGTGGCAAACCTCAGTGTCTTTCCTTCCATATTTAGATAGCCCAGAGGGAACTTCAGTGGACTCTGCTACCTAAAAGTATCACAAGCAGTATCAAAATTTTAAGAAACATTATAGCTAACACAAACAGCTAACACAACCATTTCGTGGCTCATGGACTCTTTCCTAATGCTTTCATTCAGAGACGATAGCAGGCTGAAACATTTCTGCATAACATTTCTACAGCTGTAAATTGTATTCTGTACTAGAATTCTATCTATTTTGTTGCAATCAACTTTTTATTAATAAACCCTTCTTTACCTCTTAAGTTTTTTTTTTTTTTTTCCCTAGGTATAAAATTGTCCCAATTAATCCTGTTACCCTCCCAAGACATTGGCAGTGAAACAGTTTTACAATAACCTATTGTGTAATGCATCTCTGAGGTGGCAGCGCAAGATTGTTTTGCTGAAATTTGTCAGCATCTGTGATCTTTATCTTTTTTTTTTTTTTTAATTTAAGGATATATTAAATACACTTAAAATAGAAAGCTTTCCGTGCCCTCTAAAATGCTTGGCACAGCATCATTTTATCTCTCTGAAGAGTGCAGAATTTATAGCTTATTAAGACTGGCAAAGGTTTTCTGCTCTCATTTCCTTTTGTACTTGCAGTATTAACAAATCATTTAAGTATAATTCCCATATAGCATTCATGCATTTAACAAACTAATAGAACAATATAACATAGCAATACTACTGAAAATAGGCCTACAAATTAGAGAAAATACGATCAGCTTGCTTTGAAAGTCGATTTAAATGAGGACAACAAAATGGTCTTTATTTCTTTAGAGAGGCTAATCAACAGATAAATGACTGAAAGAATAGAGAAACTATTCAATGTGTAGTTTCCAGGGAGTTGCTGGAATATGTATGAGCTGACAGTGGAAGATCACTACAGGATGGCAGGGAATGAGCAAGACAATGAGACAGGAAGAAGAAGTCTTCTTCATTATAAAGTCTATTGAATGGTAACGTGTAGCATTGTGGTGGTACTGCAGCACTGACTACTATCTTGCACTATTTACAGATTTGTGTAAGAATTGTATAAGAATGGGAGATATCCAGTTCCTCTAAGTCCATTAAGCAGTGTGCTCTGGAAAAGGAGAAAGATTAGATTGGCAGAGTATTAAGCCTCCTAATCCCTTTCCGCCAGGAAGTAAGTACCATTTCTAAAAGACAGTAGCCCTTTATAAAGAAAAGAAAGTTTTCTAGAGATCAGTGGGAGCAAGAGACAATAGGCTAGACTCTGAGCAGGTGTAAATTCCTCTTCAAAAAGCCCTGTGGGGGTGCTTACAAAAAAACTTCACATGCAGCAGTCTGATCATGAAAAACATTCAGGAGAGTATTAAGAGTGTCTGTGCTGCAGATCTGACTAGTTTGGCTGATCATAGTCTTTGGAGAGAAGAAAACTTCAAAGTGTGATGCTCTGAAAACATCGTCCTCCTATGGGGGTGCATCTTAGACCAGATCAGGAGTGTGCTTTTGAAGACAACAATATACAGTTGTCCCTGTTTGTTGTACATCATGGCATAGTGAAACGTGCAGATTGGATTACTTTTGGATGAAACTAAACCTGAAGCTGTGCCTCAATGTACTAGCGTGCTCCCAGTCCATGGGACCAGAATAGAGCTGGCTGAGAGTAAAACTGCTGAAACAGATCTACTCCTGTTTAGCTTCACTGTTTTGCAATATAGGCCTAGACACTGACTGCCTAACAAGTCAAAGTTACTAACATTGGCATCAAATGTGAATGCCTAATTAGATGCAGGTAGAAAATAGTTAGATGCAGGTAGAAAATATCAATTGCACTTTCCACTTCACTTGTACAGAAGTAATTTAATGGTCGTCCACTCCTAGTTCAATCTCATTCACTGGCTACATTCCTAATAGTGTGGCTTAGTCCTTTTTTATTCCCCCAGTTGCCTGTAGTAAACTTTGGTCTTGTAAAATTTTGCTCAGAGAACATTTTACTGTTTTGAGTTCTACAGCATCTGTCACCAGAAGGCCCAGGACGCAACTGCTCTGTTATTTGCTTTGCCTTATATGCAAGCTTTAACTAGTTATGTTCAAAAGCTTTTTGGGGACAAAAGAGAAGCACACCTTAGATGGAAATAAAAAATTTGTTGTTGATATAATTGACATCTTAACTGTCTAATCAAAACCAGTCCAGATATGATTATTACAGAAAAACTAAGGAACACTGTTACAGAGGAAATCTCATTATGAACAGCACAGTTGCAATTGCCATACATGCACTTCCTAGCATAGACGCCTTCTTGTGGTATGCTTACCCCTTCCACTGTCCCATAGCATCCTAATGCTGATGACCTCAGTGTGGCAGGCGAGGTATCAGCATTCCTAGTCTTTTGCTGGGAGAAATTATGATTTTGACAAAGGTGGTTTCTTTCTTCTCAGTCTATGTTTGCTAATATATTTTACAGCTTTTTCTTCTTTAGTCTTTAAGTTCACATTACATCCAAATTTACTATATATGGTGCTATTTGCATAGGTCAGATGCTATTTCTTTCCTCTGTTTGTTACTGTCAGACCTGATATTGCACAGTGCCAGGTCTGCATTTCTTTTACTGACCAGTAGGTGACTTGTTTGTAGCTGTGGAGTTTCTAATGCCAGCTTGCACACCATCTTCTACCCTCCCATGCCCGTAGCGCTCTACACCATGTCCTGTGTCTCCACTTCTTAAGGCCTCTGCTGTCATACCAAGCCTGCATTTCTATACGCTAATCATGCAGTTCTATACAAAGAATAACTGCCTGTTGCATCTATTTATTTAAAAACTAGCATTGTGCCATACAAATATAAGCAAAATAGATTAGCCATAGTGACCCGGTAATTAGAAAATTTTTTATCTCAGCTAAACAAGCTAAGATAAAGCTCCAGTCAAGTCAACACATGTTCAGGCAGAGCAAGCCTGACAAGCCTCATTCCTTAGGCCTTCCAAACTACGTACAAAGCCTGTGCCTCTTAGTAGCAATAGCAATACAATATTTACAGGGCAACAAACCTTATTCATATACAACCCTATTGTTCATAATAACTTCATGACCTGCTTTATTAGATCTAGTCTTCAGGATGATGGCATCAAAAATTTCTGTATACAATTTTGCTATTTTTTATCACTTCTGAAATGGACACATGAAATCTAGGGAAAGCCCATCTATCACGATGAAGAAAGGAAAACCAGGAGCCATGTAGTCTTAAATTGAAGTAAATCTGACCTAATCAAGGTCGCTGCCCCAGTTCTATCCCACAGTCAGTTCTTCCTGGGGCAGAATATTTTACTTTCTGGCCAGCTATTCCTTTGCTTGTGATTGCTTGAGGTATTTCCCTCCAAGCTTTTGCCTAGAGGTTCCTGGTCTTGGGCAACTTCGCTTGTGTAGTTGTTGCCTCAGGGACACTGTGAGGATAAATTTATTAAGACTTGTAAAGCATTCAGATGTAATAATGAGAAAGGCCAGATAAAAGCATTAACAAAAGTACAAGCTGGATACATTATCCAAGGCTGTGGAATCAGCTTTGTAGAATACATTTGTGACAGATAGAGCTTGTGTTCCCCTGAGTTACTCACCAGTAAAATTTGCTACTATGTAATCAGTTCTGTAGACTATCAATTGACTAGTTAAATGCTTTGGGGAGAGTATCATAACTAATCGGTGAATCATTTATTTACAAATAGTTTTCTTCTCTTGAGCAGCTGCAATGTTGATTGATCTGAGGCTCTCGATCAGCTAGTGAGATAAACTTACATTCATTAAGTGTTGCTCCAAAGCCTGTTGGAGTCAATGAATCTCTTAATTGACTTCCTTGGGCTTTGGAACAGCCTCTATTTCTATAATCTCTAAAAGCCTCCAAGAAACAGTGTTTCCAACTTTTTTCCTCTGTTACTTATTTACAAGAAAGAGGAGAAGCTCCAAAAAACTTTTCATTTTCTCATTGTAAGTCAAGCCATCTGAGACATGATATTGGCTGGGGAATATTGAAGACATGAATGGAGTTGAGGAACACGCACATGTGGAGAGAAGACGAGAGAACAAATCCAGAGTGAACAATCAACGGTGAAATAGCATATAACTTTTTGCAGCTGAGCAACAACATTATTTAAATTAAATGTACAGCTCTAGACTATGAGGCAGACAGATGTGGCACAGAACACATCATATAGTGGGAAGACTTTTTATATTTACCTTTTCTGATCTAACAGTCACACAAAATACATTCTTTCTGCCTCTGTTTCCTCTCATTTCTTGTGCTTTAACCCATATTTAGCTTTATCTTGCAAGTTTATTCTTTTTTCATTTTTTTTTCTCTTTTGAGGCATGAAGGAGTTGCTATTCTTTTTTTTCTGCTACTTCTATTCTGAATTTACATAAGTATTCCTACTCTCGAAATGCGGGCTTCCCTTTGAAGATCACTTTTTGAATATTAAACAGCTGGAATCATGAAAGGTATTTACCAAATATTACAGGATGATGAAGAAGTGTTAAATAGGAAAATAATAAAACTTGACACTGGAACTGATGCAGCTTATAAATGGTTACAGCATTTTAGAAGCCAAGCAGAGGGACTTATGCCATCATGCACAACAAATGAGTCAGGATCCTGACAGGAAGAAATTTTTTTTCAGAAAGAAAACCTATAAAATGTATTTAGCTTCTGAATTCTTAGTGCATATGTAGAAAGGACTGTAATGAAAGTTGTATGAACAATATGCATCCTGGAAGATCTTAAATACATATTTTGCAACCTAATTTCCCTTCTTCTTTGCGTGTATATGTGCATGAATTGGACGGTTTGAGAAGTTATTCCGTGCTGCTCAATGACTAATTCATTGAAATTAAACCTTGTATCATTAAATGTTAAATATCATTATTGGGCAGGACAGATCTTCTCTGAGCTTTCTCATATAGTTTTTGAAGCCTAAAATGTTACCAGACATGGAATGAATTAATCCTGTGATCCATTTTTACCTTGTACCTACTAGCGATTCTGCTATTGGTCCTCAGATGCCACAAATGAGAAGGAAGGATTTTCACTTACAGTTCAGAGGATTGATACATCTGCTTATACAGATGAAAAATTACTGTATTGGTGGATATTAATAGTGAGGAGGAAGATACTAGAAACACACTAGGTGTTTATTACTCCCAGGACTGTAAGAACCAGCTATAGAAGCTCCATCTGGTGATCGCTGCTAATTCTGCTATTACCTGATTTCTGGAACACCACTTAGGCTGCTTCCATCTTAGATGTTTTCTACATATACCTAGGTGAACTGTTTACTTACAGGAAATTATTAATCATAAGTTATTCAAAACAGTTTGCATTGCTTTTAGTTCATCATGTCTAACCCCTACTAAATCTAATAAGAGAGAGACTTTGTAACTGAGAACAGAATTTTGCCTTAGAAATGGCAACTTGAATAAAGAAATGACACTAGTACAATTAAGATAATTTCTGAATCTTCTCCAGTATCTGTGAAGTACTCTAAGCTTACAAGCGCTAAAAACAGTGTGAGAAAGAAGACAGTGCTGGAGATGTGACTCTGAACATCTTTAAAATAGTTATATTTTAAATAGGGAGTATTGAGAAAGGGACAGCATCTATGAAAACCCTTTTATTTTCAGGTTGGGCAGATCAGATCAAATGAAATAAAGTGACATGGCAAATCAAGTGATTACGGGTCATGAGTTCTTGGTTGAGCATATTTTCTTAATAACTGACCATATGGGAGGCCCTAGAGAAGTAAAGCCTATTTTTTAAAAACAGCTACTCAATTGGATAGGGTAGTCTAGACATATATTCAGCTTGTCTGAGCAACATCTTTTTTTGTTGTACCAGCTTACGTATTCATAATCATTTGTTCGTATTTTAACATTCTAGAATGCGTTTGAGAGATAGGCAAAATCTGAAGGAATTAATTTTGTTCCTTGGAAACATGGAAAAATGCATGATCACTCCTGATACTTAATTTTGTTGCGTATAAATCCAAAACTTCTCATCTCAAAGCCAGGCATAAACTTAACTGAAATACTGTTGCTCTGTGGATCCAAAGAAAGGATTTACAAAGATTTTCTATTTAGCACTCAGTAATTATGAAATGATTGTATATTTAGTATTCCTATTATGCTACCATCAGTTACTATGCATTGTTATTTAAATTCAGTTCCTCTTAGAAACAGTAACTTTAAAGATCCTATTAACTTTGAAGAGAATATCTCTATTCAGCACTTAAAGGAAAAGCATCCCCAAAATGTAAGGTTCTCAGCTGTCATACAGACTGCTTTACTTCGCATGTTTTTAAGTAAAATTTGTCAAAAGACTTGAGCAAGCAGTCTAATATTTAAGTAAAAAAAAAAAAGGCTGACCTTGAGACGTTGACTTTGAATTCACTTCATCTGTGGTTGTCCAGGTTTTAAATTCAGTACTTGTAATAGTCAGATCCCAAAGATCTTTTTTTCCCCTTTTAGGGAAGTTAGGCAGTAATGGATGAGATATTTTTAGTTTAGTTAAGGAAGGATTTCAATGATGAGCACTTGTGTGCTTAAATGTGCAGCTGGACAATGCATTTTACAACATACCTTGAGTGATGTGGTAGATGCTCTTGAAGTAAACGATAAATCTTCCCTAAATAGAAATGATTGTGTGAACAAAGCTATCTCAAAGTCACCCATTATGTTCACAACAGCATATAAAGAGTGTGAACATCATTCATTACTGCTACAGAGAGACTATTTAAAACAGCTCACACATATTGCTGTCATTTTGCCACCAAAACAGAAGAAAAAATAAAGCTATCTCACATGCAGAAGTAGATGCAAGATCTAGATGAATGGAAATGAAGATTATCCCAGCATCAGTGTCTCTGACAAGCTCATCTGTCACTTTAACAAGGCCTGAACTTCTATTCTGTGATTAGCAAATCCATAGTAGATCTTAGATTGCCGTTTTGCCTAGATGAGCTCTCCATATAATTGCACAAACTTTATAATACCACTTTCTCTTCAAGAAGTCTCTTAAGAAAAAGGCAAGTGTGTCTCGGGCAGTTCTGCTAGACATGATTCCATCAACTGTTATTTAAACATACTTGGAACTTGATGAAAATATCTGCCGGAGGAAGTAGGGTAGAGTAAGTATGGTATCTTTCTATGATCTCAACTACCCTTTGGAGCTGTACGTTTCCCTCCATTAGCTAAGAGGGAAAGGGTATGGAGACTATAATGTAAAGTTAAGCATTTCATGCAGGTATTTTAAATTCTCTGATGAAACTGGAAGAAATACATCCTGAGAGTCACTTGGCTATAGAAGAAGGCAGTTTCCTAGGAATTCTTGGCTCTTAGGAGACAACAGATTATGAATTGTTTGTATATAAAGTTCTCATGCAATTAACATCACAAAGGTCACTCTGTTATAGTAAATGGATCTGATACTAGGATGGAAATCCAGATACCTGGATAACCCTAAAATATGTGAGCCCCTTCCTATCAACTAAATTAGCTTCTATGTTTCCATATAAGATCTTTTCAGACTCGTTATTTATCCCAGTCTAATCAGACAGGATTCATCTCACCTAACTTCAGCTGTATGAAGAAGTCTTAGCTACGAATCTAGGCTCCCTCTACAGTTAGTAGAAAGACAGAGGCATTTCTAGGATACAGTTCATCCAGTTTGAGATGGGGAAGATTTGCCCACTTGTATTACTCGTCTCTAAATAACCTACTGCACAGGTTATTTAAATGACAAAGCTAGACTAAATCACTAAGATAAATAAAGCTGAAATAAATTCCCCATATTTAAGTTGAAATGACTGCTTATCAAACTACATTGAAGGTGGTATTTTTTTAAGAGTGGAGAGTAAACAGTTTTGGTATGAAATTACTTATGATATTAAGAAACTGGATTAAAAGGTCCATTATATTTCTACATAGAACCACATTGTCTCCAGGCTTCCCTCTGAAAACCTGTTTATCTGTCTCTAATAATTATTTCCTCTTATTTATTGTCTTTTGGAGTCTCAGGTGCAAGACTGTCATTCATCTATTGCTATATAGTAGTTACTACAATGCAGTCAAGATTTATAAATTACTGTTGTATCACCATAATCAAAATAATGACAGTTTTGGAAATCATAATCTCTGAAATTTTGTCTAATACTGATCTCCTTTCTCTTTCTCTTGGTTTCTTGAAACTAAAGCTAAATCTGTGCTTTTATACATGCCATCCGATTTATTCATATGAGATACATCTTCAGTTTTTTGCATAGCCTGTGCTTATCTTCTGATAAAAATGACAAAGATTATGAACAGCAGGCTGCAAAGAGACCAGTGTGACAGAAGGGAAACGTTTTTGAAGCCAGACAGTGAGGAAGTATTAGTGATAAACTGCCAGTTCTATGCTTTCTCTGGCAACCTGTGTTACCTTTTTTCCCCTAATACTACAATGCTGTGGAGTAGGTCTCTGACACAATGACTGCATTATGCGCTGATAGAATAAGCAGCTATTATTGGGCCATGTTCCTGCATTTGACAAGGGGCAGCTATAATTTTGCTTTGTGCGTGCAGTTTCACCTGCAGCCTTTCTGAAAGCTCTGATTTGTATGCAGTGAGGCTGAGCCAAGCAAGTACAGGTTCTGCCCCCGTCCACAGCATGTCACAATGGCAGCACCTAGGATATCTATTAATATTTATGGGAAGGGAACAAAGAAATCAAAGCATCTCTCTCTGTCTCTCAATGTATTCCCTTTTTTTTTTTTTTTTTGTAATTTAATTTCGAGACAACTTTTGGAGGTGTCAGCCCTAGAGCAGTTACAGTAAGACAGGGATGCACATGTGTGGTGTTCAGTCGTAACTGAGAAGCTTCATGCTGATTTTTCTTCAGTGAGGTTGTGACTCCATCATTTTATGAATCTAATGATTTTTAACCTTTCTCCTGCTGAAAAGGCAATTAATTAAGCACTTCCTCCTCATTAAGTGCCTCTGGCTGTTCCTTGTTTTGCAGGCACAATGAGCCCCTCTGTTTCTCCTGTAGTCCAAAGATAGGCCAGGGAGAACCACAGCACTGATGTCCACATGTGTGTCGTGCTTCCTTCTTCACATGTGGAGCCATCCTGGAGGCAGGACTGCCTGCCAGGAAGTAAGTCCCCAAATGCCACTGCAGCATTGGCAAAGACAGTAACTCATATTTCTCCTCCTGCCACTTTAAGTGAAATTGTCATAGTGCAGAATGACAGAGAAGTGCATATATTTGATTGTGCTCTGGATACTTCTTCCTACACCCTATTCATTTCTATGTGAACTATAGGTAGAGGTTGGAGATTAAATGCCTCCAGGTGGGAATGGAACAACTGCAGTACTTAGTATAGGGATATCCGAGGCATCATCTAACAACTGAAATATGCAGTGCTGTAACTCTTCCCATGTGAGCGCTTTCAAACACCTCTCCAAGGGATCTGAGTGGCTAATGAATCTCCAAAACTCTTGTGAGGAAGGTGGACAAATAGTCCCGTTCTTTCAACAGTTACACTGACAAAATAGCAAAGTTTCCTGCAAGGAATAACCAGGCCACCCAGTGAGTAGAGCAGTGGACTGAGGTTTGAGTCCTGTGCCACATCTCTGAAAACCAAATTCCTTCCTGCCCCTGTCTAATCAAATGATAAATTCTACAAAGCAGGGACTATCTCTTGCCATGCTATAGCTGCCGAGAAATACGAGTTTCTCAGTAAAGGCTTCTGGTAAAATGATGAGTCATCAGAAATGGGAACAGGTTCTCCCAGCTGTGAGTAAGGAGGGAAAGACACTGAATCATCTCTTCCCATACACATAGCCGTTTCCCCACACTTAGTAAAATAATAGGGCATGACCTTCACACTGGGTCTTGTGATGGCAGCTCCTACATGTCTCATTAGCTTCTTGTGGGAAGGGAGCAGACACAGAAGCATGTGCTGCATGTACATTCCTGGTTGCTATATTGAGAGCTAAAACTTTCCTATGCCTTGGAATATTGGAAGAGAAGCTGTATGAGCAGCGAAGGCTGTGACAGGGGAGCAGGAACTGATGCTGAGGAAGGAACTGCAACCCCTTATTACAGTATTGCATCTGCACCTGAAGATGAGATCGGTTTCTATACTCTCTCAGTCATGTAGCTTAGTTCCCTTCTTATGTGATGAGTTAAAGCATTCAGTTGTGCCCAAGGACTAGTAAAATGGATTGTGTTCCTCCTTTTACAAATAGTCTTATATTCAACCCAGACACTTCAAGGTGCTCTCTTGAGCTGCAGGGCTCTGAAGCCAAATTGCCTGTGCTAGTCAAAGGATTAGTAAAAAGTGGGGGTTGTATGAATTATAAACGAAGAGTTCAATGCTTGACTGCCTCTTGTCCAAACCGCTGTGGCAACAAAAGGCTCAGCAACCTTACAGTCCTAGGAGTGTTAGCCTTATCTTCCCTGAGCTTGTTGATTTCTTTAGAGAACTTTTTTATTTAATGCGTGTATTCATAGAACTCCTTCATCTCTTTTCACTAGATTTTGGATTTCAACCTGACTTCTGTTTATAATTTACCTTTTCAGCTGTACAAATTATTCTTGAAAATTTACCAGCCCAGTTACAAAATCTACCAAATACACTTCAGCTTCATGATAGATTGACAAAAATATACAAAGACAATTCTTCTTCCTTCGTGCATATATAATATACCTGCATGAGTGATAGTTCACAATGATGTGCTAGGATCTTTGCTTCTTTCTTTCTTTTCTAATGATTTCCCAGTGATGTCTTCAAGTATAAAGGGAAAGACAAACCAGTTGATCTTTTTAAGGAGAGGCAGCCTTCCACACCTGCAGTTCTTCATAAGGGTCATAACAAAGTCTCTATATTTTCACATGCTTGCTACTAACTTTGCTGTGTTAAAATATATCTGGTTTATCATTTAACAGTTGTTTGACTCTAATGCCTGCTCATGTGTCCTGTCTGTTTACTGTCATCAGCTAAATGTAAAACCCGTTTGCCAACAGCTTTATGGCTGGTTCTGTATATGTCCCCACAGCTCTGTTGAAAGCAGATTCAAGAGGGAGGTGTTTCCACAAAAAAAACACCTCCAAGACTTGGAGCAAAAAAACACAAGCAAATGAGAGTGTGTTTTAACTACGGATAGTACCCCACGACATGAACTCTGCCTCTAATTTGCTACCATCATATGAATAACTAATTCAATAATCATGCTGTGAGTGGCAATTTGAGCATAAATCACTCCTGAAATCTAGACTTGCTTCATCTCCTTTTTGGGGTCCCTAGCTTAATAGTCTCTAATGTTGTCTATCAATTTTTTTTAATATTATCAATCTTTTCCCTGAAATTCATCTGTGTCTCATATTTTAGAAGACTAACAGAATACCAAATCAGTGCCACAACTTCTATGATGGTTTAATTCTCTATATTATTTACATATCAGCATAATGTTTTTCTGTTAAATAAAATATTACGAGTGCAGCAAACCATCACTATAGCTCTGCTCACTTGTCTGAAAGCCTGGGGCAATAGTAATTTAAATTGTTTGCCACATTATGCTAGAGAATGCTTTGCTTTCTCTAATTTTCCCAGATTTAAGGCAGTAAACATTCCAGAATTTAATACTGGAGCAAGCTTATTTTAATCTGCAAAGCCAGACACTGGAGGAAGGGGCTTAAAAAAAAAAGTCAGTTAATTGCATGGCTGACATTCTTACTGTAGCAATAAAGTGGAAACCTTCACGAAAGCTACATTTACTTCAGCTATATAGTGAAAGAGCAATATCGTATTCACCGAATTAGTGATTCATTTTCTTCCATGGAGAGCAAAGTTGAATTTAGCCTGACCAAAGTCAGCAAAATAGGAAAATTAGATAGCTATGACAACAATAAAAACATTGATAAAATAAGCTCAATGATCTCAGTTAAAAGTGAATAAGCTGGAACGTACATCAGAAAACCATGATATGTTTGACATTTTCATAGCATGTGCTCCAAAGAGAGGTTTAAGATTAATTGAGCATGGCAAGTGAACAAGCTTCACAATATACTGTCCTCTAGTTAGAGGCTGATATGCTCTGGCAAAGCCAGAAACAATATCAGGAGCAAAAGTGATATCTATCTCATTGAAGTGTCACTATTGTACACTACAAAGTATCTGTGACTTAAAATAAAATATATAGATAGATATATTAATAATAACAGTCTGGTAGTAGCTGCTAGTTGGGGAAGAAAACTGGTGGTTCTACCCTTTCACCTGCAGACGATGATTTTGCTTCAGTATGTGCTTGAAAGCTGCCAAAGTGCTGTACTCCAGAGTTTTGCAAGCTGCTGAGTGTGTTTAACTTTGGTTCCAGTAACAGTGAAGTTAAGACAATAGAGCGAAATCCACCTTAACTTGCCTTAACTTGTGCCAGATCTAGATTTATACCACAAAAATAAGGTATATCTAGATCTCTTTTTCAACTTTAAGATCAGGATATCAGTGTGATCATTTAAGAAACAGATTGTCCAGTATCCAGAAAGAATGATCAAGAGGTTGGTGAAATATTTATAATAATAGAAAAACATCAATTCCTTGGAACAGCTAGAAGATTTTCACTTCTAGTTCTTTTTATACTGTACAAGCTAGATATGCATTTAGTCCCAGACAAGGTCACACTATTTTTCTGTTCTCTTGTTACATTGAAGTGTCCATTCAGTTATTAAGCTATTTCTGGCTTATTCCAGATGTATTTCTGGCTTTTTCCCATATAGTAAAAAAAAAAATAACAGCAAGAGTAGCAATTTGAATTTACTTTATCTAAAAATTGCTTACTCCAGGCCTGTTGGCATGTGAGTACTCTATTGACCGTATGGCATTACACTTCAGCAGGACAGGTGGGAGGAATGGGCTAACAGGAATCTCCTGAAGTTCAGCAAAGGGAAATGCCAGGAAGATTCCTTGCACTTGTACAGATTGAGGGCCAACTGGCTGGAAAACAGCTTTGTGGAGAAGAAGCTGGGGGTCCCGGTAGACAACAAGTTGAACATGAGCTAGCAATGTGTCCTTGCGGCCAAGAAAGCCCATGGTATCGTGGCCTGCATTAGGAAGAACATTGCCAGCAGGTTGAGGGAGGTGATCTTCCCTCTCAACTCAGCACTGAGGAAACCACATCTGGAGTGCTGTGTCCGGTTCTGGGCTCCCCAGTGCGAGAGAGAGAAGGACATACTGGAATGAGACCAGCAAAGGGCCACAAAGATGCTTATGGGCTTGGAGCGTCTGTCTCGTGAGGAGAGCCTGAGAGAGCTGGAAGTTTTTAGCTTCTCTGGAGAAGAGAAGTCACAGGGGGTATCTTACCCGTATGTGTAAGTACCTGATGAGGGAGACTAAAGAAGACCAAGCCCAACTCTTCTCATTGGTGCCCAGAAATATGATAAGAAACAATGGGCACAAACTGAAAGACAGAAAATTCCATTTAAACATGAAAACACCCTTTTTACTGTAAGAGTGGTCAGACAATGGAACAAGTTGGCTAGAGCAATGGGGGAATCTCCATCCTTGGAGATATTCAAAACCTGATTGGTCAAAGTCCTGAGCGACCTGCTTAGGCTAACCATGCTTTGAGTGGAGGGTGGTGGCGGGATTGGACAAGACAATCTCTAGAGGTTCCTGCCGTCCTCAACCATTCTGTGAATTCAGATGTACATCTCCAGGTGCTCTCTCCTTTTGCTTCTCCTGTTACAGAAAGAAGGAAAACTGTACGTAGAAAAAATCTGAACTTGGTAAGTTCAGGCAATATTGGTCCACCCATCTAGTTACAGAACATATTTTGAGGGGATTTGAGCAACAATAGACAACCAGGCAAGAAGTCTTAGAGCCCTCACGCTAACAATCCTAAAGGTTTGATTAGCTAGACTTTTTAAGGTATAGAGAAAAAAAAGTATAGCAAAACACAGCTTAAAGTTAGGAAACTTTTGTGGTTTTTTTAAGTATTTTATTTTTATTTTTTAAGCGAAAAGGTGAAATGCAGACCCATGGAAAGGTATAGATGGGTCATAAAGGGAGAGATTCAGTTTCCCACGCTGTGAGGTAGGTGAGATATTTCATTTGGTCTCCTGCTACCACTCCAGAGAAGCCTATGTCTCCTGTGATCCTCCATTAAATCTGTCATACCCCTGCAAATATCTTGACTGTTATAGGGCATCTCAAATAGTATAAGGCATCAAGTTAGGGTATCTGATTGGGATTCAGTTGTCTATCCCTTGCACCCATTCTTTTGGGTTATTACAACAGCACTGCACAGATTTATCAGATTCTTTACGTAGGCACAAAAAGACATGTTTTTTACCAAACAGGCCATAAAGATCTATTAACAGCTTGCTTTCATATGCACATGCATTGAAAATCATATGGTAGTCTGCATTTTTTTTCATAAAAATAGTCTCTGGAATGAAACACTATGCCTTAAAAATCTTCAAATCTCCTCTACTGCTTACAATGCTGATTGCCCATGTTCTTGATAAGTGAAATAATATCAAATAGATGATATGTGTAACAGGACATGACAGCATCCTCAAAAAAGCAGAAGGAAAAGCAAATAAAGAGCAAGCGCCCTCTCACCATTCAGATCCAATTCCTGCTCCTGAGTTTTATCTTTGTTATTTCTTTTAATCTGTCTGGAAAAACCACTGCTAGGCAGGGCATCCTTATTGCAAGAATCAGTTTGAAGAGAGGCAAAAGAAAAATAAAGAATTTGTATTTCAGTCACAAAATGGATCAAAGAAAATTTTCCTAGGGCAAGGTGCTGTTGTCAAGACTGTCCTGAAGAAAGGAAGATCATTACAGAGGATTATCTATAACAGTGTTGCCCTACCTTTCTTTCAGCCTGTGTACCCCAAGGCAGAAATACAGTGTGACTGATTATGATTACCACACATGCACACAAAGACATGCTCTCCTACAGATCTATTTTTGCATGTATACTACAAAGTATTTTGATGTTTTTTCCTAAAAACTCATCCACTATGTTCATATACATAAGCTTAGCTTAAAAACAAGTTGTATATTCTTTTCAATCTCCCAGTCAACAAAACAGAAAACGTATCCTCTGCTTTGGAAAGGATGTGACCGGAGATTGATTCCATGACTCTTCCTTGATTAGCTCTCACTGGAGCTTCTCAGAAGGCCACCATTTTAAGGAGATTTTTCTGGGGAAGCACTGATCCTTTCATCACTGATTATCCCTTGATGTGAGGTGAGTGGTGAAAAGGAATCCTTTAATTTTATTAAGTGCACCTTTGAATCTTGCGTAGGTACCTGGAAGCACTACGTACATCTGTACCGTTCAGTAAAAGATCCCATTCTCAAGGCTCCCCACCCTGAGAACAGCCGCTTGGAGTGGTTTGCATATATACAGCTAAATCTGCTCCCCCTCTGCCAAATCAAGGTGGCCTCATTCTTACTGCTGGTAGGGAACATAGCTTTTGTTTTGCTGTGTCTGAATATCAAGCATATTGAGGTAAATTGTCATAGGCTGAAACCGTATCAGGAAGTGTGCTAGCAATTAGTTCCTGTTAATTAATCAAACACAATTGAACATAGCACAGTACTGAGGCCCATATTGTGGTCCTGTGTACATTAGAAGTGTAGACATAGCTCCTGTGGCTACTAGAGCATTCTCAGCTCAGGGACAGGACCATTTCCAGAGTCCTGCTCTTTAGGGAAGAAATATTAGAGTTCTTGTTGTTATTTATTACTCAGAACAATGAAGGCTTGGTTCAGAATTTGGCTCAGAGGTGCTCCCACAACACAAATTCTAATAGGAATCCAGTAGCAGAGGACTGTAGTTTCTTTCCTCAGCACTTGATTTTGTAATGTTTCAGTGCACCCAAACTCAACTTGAAAGCTAAAAGATGTTGAAGGTCATGTTATGGTCTTTCTGAAAACATATAGCCATTGCTCTCCACGTTAGGCACGAAAAAGAAGAATCGTCATGTAGGACAAAAGAAAAGAATTCTTGCTGTCCTGTTCTCTGTGCTCTACACCAGGTTTGGTGTGGGACTGTGAGAAATCATTTCTCCTTTATTTTTTCATTATCAGAATAGAGGTAATTCATGATGCAACTGTGAGGAAGGTACTATTACTTATAGAGCCCTTTTAGCTCCTTGGCTACAAGTTGTAAGGTTTAAGTAAAGACATTTTTTATGACACACTATTATGTTATTTGTTAAAAGGGCGCTGGTTCACACTCCAGAAAAAATTTCTTCCTAAAATGATCATGAGGAATCACAAAGAAAAATGAAGGACATCAACTTCCAGGCTTATTAAAATAATAAAAAGGTTCTTCTGTAAAAATACAAGTCTCTTTAAAACTAAAAATCATATTAATTGAATGTTAAATATAAAAAATATAGGGAACCCAATATAAGATCCCTGTGTCCTGCAGATCTTAAAAGCATAAAATCTGTCACAATTTGTTAGAATACAGGAAACTAGGAAAGGAAAGGTTGTTCCTCTGACTAACCTGCAGTGAAACTTGGCAAAATTTGTTTCACTTTTCTTTGATTTTGTTTCTTTCCCCATGCTTTTCTGTCCCTATGATAAGCTCCATCTTGGAGGGAGGATGTCAGAGAGTACTTTTTACATGAGTCAGAACAATACTTTGAACCATGAAACTCCACCTTCTAATAGTCTTCTAAACTCTAGCACAACAAACCATAGCAAAAATAGTACTAAGAATGTTTCCAGACATTGATAAAACAGAATTTGTATGTGATGAAATCTTACAACTGTTTAGTCACAAAAATATCAAGATTTGTTACTCCAAAACTGGTTGTTGCACAATACCCATTAGGGAAATCATTATTTAGGACTGTGCTTAACATACCTCTCTGGTCTTTCTATTGTATGAATCCCCTTTGTGGCTGTGCTATCTTGGAGCTGAGAAAAGCAGAATTAAAGGAAGTTGTCCTCACAGCCTGCTTCAGAGAGACCTCAGTTCATTGCGATTCCAGGTACTACGCACTTCTGCATTTCCCTTGGAAGGAAGACAGCTGTGCATGGCCATATAGGCACAGCAGATGCTGAATGCCAGTTGTCAAACCCTAGTGGTTAGTTTAACTGCCCCTTTCCAGCAATTTAAGATGTCACAATGGTAGGAAAGCAGCAGAGGTTGCTGTCACGCAAGGCCTCTGAACTTAGAGTTGTACTTGAAAAAAAAAAAAAAAAGTGGAGGCAATAAAAAGGAAAAGAAACTTCCGTAGGCCCATGACAAGCTAGTAAGCAAAAATATGAAGGGGAGTAAGAAAAGAAGGGGAAAATTTTTGACTCAGTGTAGATTTGAAGATTTGCCTGAAAGTTTCGTCAAGCAGCTGCAAGTGTTTTACAAGAGACAGGATCAACAGCAAAGTTACAGCATGATGGACTCTGACATTTTGTAAAACTGTAAAATGTGTCAGTAGCTTTAACAAGCAGGAATGCTTTGACCTCCTGAGGTTCCTGTCCAATTTAGCCATAGCAACTGTTCAATTCACACAATTAATGGTTACATTCAGTCAAGGGAAGGAGGGAAAAGGGTGACAGAAAACGTCACCTTAAAACTAAGATAGCATTTCTTTTTTCTGCTCTATCTTCCTTATCAAAGACCCCCTTCCAGTCTCCACTGTAAGTTAAAAATTTGATTTGATAAGCTCTAATTTTCCCTTGGCATCTGTATTTGTAGGCTTTTTGCCCTGTAAATGTGTATTAATGGAATAATTCCAAGCAAGTCTGATCCTTTGACTAAAAAAAAACCATAAAGGTATTTTGCAGACATTTTATTTTACATCTGATAGCTACTACACAGACTCCATATTAGGCTGGCTGCTTTGTTATTTGTTTCTCTTTTGAGGATAATCCTGATGATGTCTGTAATTTAGGGATCACGACTTTTCGCTGGAGCAAAAAGGACACTTCAAAACCTTGCACATCCAAACAAAAAGAACAGAAGTGCAGGAGACTTAATCCGTGCTTGGAGGATAAATCTTGCTAGTTATTAGTAGAAAGGTGCCAGTTTACAGATAGCGCTACAGAGTGGAGTCATTCTCTTTCCTCAGTATAGATGAGACATTATAAAATAGGAGGATACTCATTTTTTGTCTTCTTTTACATGCTCATTCCCAAGTGAGTGGAAGAGGAGAGGAAAACGCTCTCCAGCAAACTTGAAGAATACAGCTTTTGAGAAAGCAATTGCTGTCAAGACAGCAATGATGTGTGTTGTCAAAGCAGCTCCCTGGAGTCTACCCTAGGTACTATGAGCTGTGGGGTAGTATGGAGCTTCACACATTTTCAGTTACACCATGAAAAAATTCAAAACTCACTCAGGCATCAGAGATTTATTTACTAGAGAATTGTTTTCCACTGGCACTACATAATATTACACATTTACTCCAGATTGCCTACTTTTAGAAGAATGGTTCAACTGTATGGTTCAATAGTTCAATAGTTCAAATGGTTCAATAGTTCATAAGACATAGGATAATGTAGGTTGGAAGGGACTTCAGGCAGTCATCCAGTTGAACCTTCTGCTTAAAGTTTTATTTTATCCCATCTTTCTAGTTGTGGCTTCTCCCTTTTTGCCATGTTTTCTAGAATCTGGAACAACCTTTGCGAATGTCCCTATTGCAATCATGGTGGATTCAAAAGAAAGTCTACAAATATATCACTGTAACAGAAGAATGCATCTATTAGTATTAGTTACCTGGAAAGTTAGAGATAAACTGAACCTTCAGGGTGTGAACAATATATTCCCTCTGAGTAGGCATTACAACTCCAGTTTAATTCTGATGCGTATTTTGTCCTGGGGTTTTCTAGGCATACGCAGAGGAACTAAGCTGTGGAACTCCTTTCCAAAGTGTGTTGCAGATACTAAAATCTGACTAGGGGTCAATGGGAGACTGGACAAGTTTGTAAGAATGAAGTCTTTGAATTCCCTGCACTGAAAGCACTTTCGCTCAAGGAGTCTTTTATCCTCAGTTGGATGCTGGGAGAATGATTACAGGTGGAATCATATATACTTTCTCTGACATTGTACTTTCGCATTGGCATCCACTTTTTACTGCAGTTGGAGACACCAGAAGGATCTTCTTGACTTATTTGTATCTTACATTTCTGTGCTCTGAGAGATCCTTAAATATGTTCTCTCAACGTATCTCTTTCCTTTCTCTAAGTATAGACGGGGGCATATAGCAAGTCAGGATGCTCCAGATATTGCACCAGGTGTCATGACACAGAAGACTGGCTTCGTGGGAAAAGTTGACAACAAGAGAAAGTAAGATTTCCCCAGACAAACCTGGGAAAAGCATATAAGAAAACATGAGAACAGAGATGTAAAAGAGGGAGGACTCTGTAGTTGAGCACAAGGTCTTGTAAGAAAGAAAATCAGTCAAGTGTCGGATTTCTTGTACTTCCAGACTTGCTTAAATTAATGTTTCCAAAGTCATGCACAGATGTACAGTATTTCTCTCAAAGTGTCATCATAACTCAGTAAAATAGATTGGAAGATCATAAATGCTTGGTGGACAGGATTATATCTCCCTGTTTGTTCGTATAGAAGTTAGCAAAAAGGATCTAGTCCTTGATGTGAAAAATTCCTGAGCATACACATTCAGTGTTCTTGCATCTTTTTGGAATGCTCATGTGAAATGTCTCTTTTCCCTCCACCAGGCAACAGTTGATGTTGAAGTCTTTACTGGTAAAGCCTCCTGAAGGAGGAGGAATAATTAATGAATGTGTAACTTGCTACGTTTAAGTATGTCATTTTTTAATGTAATAATATAGTCAAACCACCTGCAGGATAATACTTCATTTTCAGTTTAACTGCACATTTTGAAACAATTCACTCTCAGGGAAAACGGAGGGAGAATTCCAGCTTATGGAAATGATTAAATGGAGTCCAAGGCAGAGACGAAATTGTCCTGTCATGCCTGTGGACGTTTTTCTCATAAATAAATCTCCACACTAACACTGCATACCACATACTGCAAGACAACACAGAAATAGAATCATGTGAAACAAATGTCACAAATTTCTTACTTGAATTTGCATGCTAAAATTCTGCTGGTTTTTCGTTTACAGGTCTCTGTTTGTACCACAGAAGAATGTGACTCTCAAGACCAAGTTTCTTTTCTTCAGATATACATATGTGGCAACAAGAAGTGAGATCGATCCAGCATTCTCCCAGACTCACTGCAAGGAAACAAATTTTTTGTATCTTAGAATAAAATGCGATCCCTGACAGTATTCATAACAGTTCTATTTTCTCAGAATAAGTAGGGGAGAAAATATCTTTTCCCTTTTTCTTTTTTCCTTTCAACCCTTCATTGACCATGAAATCTTTCTATTGCCACAGACAAATGGACAAATGTTTGTTAATAGCCACGTAATCTTGTATAAATATCATATGAATAAAACTGCAAGACAAGTAAAATATGTTGAAAACTGAAACCCTTATATTTTATCATTCTCTATCCAATAAGAAAGAAATTCATATCATTCTTCTCAGAGCTGGTGAACTATTTCAAAAGATAATAGATAGATAATTATATGGATACCTTTCCTATTAAAAAAGCTCCAGAAATATGATTGCATTAATGATTTATGGTGTATTTTATTTTTTATTGCGGTTCCTATGCAAAGTATTTAAAAAGTGAATGCTAACTCTTCAGGTGTAAGCTTTTCAAAACCCTTGCAAGGCAAATAAATATCATAATGCTTGTTTTACAGATGAGGAAAACGGGTCATGAATGATGTAAGGGCTATATTCTGGTGACAAAGGTTGCTGTATGTCACAGTTCACCCAGCACCTTCTGAAAGCACTCCGGATTAGATATTTGAAGCCCTAAGAGTTCTCTGTTAACTAGTATGGGGACCTAACTGGAATTCAGATCATCTGACTTCATCCTAAACTCCATTCTGAAATTATTGAGAAGAATCTGAGATCTGACAAAGGGAATCCCACCAAAGTATTTGCTATTTATAAACCTAAAATAATTTCTGAATAATATAGGTATGGCATGGATGTTGTAGCATAAGACAACTTTTATATTTGTCCCAGGGTAATATTAGGTCCACGGAAATCACTTTTTTGATATCTGTCCCTTTCTTTTACCTGATGCCGCTGCTCTACAGAACTCATTGCATCACACCTGTCGTGCATCCCTTTTCATAGACAGCACTAATACCTGTGGATTCCAGTCACAGAATTTTTCTTTTCAGGTTTACAAAGAAACAAAAGAAGAGGGGGATGTAATTAGTTTTGTAATATTTTTTCTTTCATCTGGGATTCACCTCACCTAACTTTAGCCATATAAAAATTAGTCATTTAATTAAAGTAGTCATCTAAATTTCCTCTCTAATGAAAGCATAGAGCAAGGTTGTTACAGAGAGTGATTCATTTCACGCATCTTAAATATATATTTTAGGGTGGGATGAGTTCCCCTCTGGTGATACCTTGCTCTCTCCAATGACTGTGGAGACAGTCTAAATAATGGGCTAAGACTAGAAACACACAGTCTTTAAATGGCTAGAGTTAGACAAGATAAATGTTACTTGCAAGTTTTAAGGATTTTTCTTCATTGTGCTAGCTGCTGAATGTGCATCGAAAATCAAGTTATCATTTAACCCTTTGTACAAGAATACAAAGAACACTAATTATTTGGGCAAGAAACGGTGGCAAGACTGTGCACATGTGTGTGATTTAACAATAGATCAACTTTGTATTTTGAATTTAAAAGACCCAGGCAAAATGTTGTCATAATATTGTCAACTGATGTTTAAAAGAAAGCATTTCAGACTCTTCATGGAGAAAAGAAGAATTGTCAGAGGAAAAAACATTGCTATGAAATTTTTCTCATTTTTAGTTGCTTTGCTCTTTAAAATATGCCTTTCTCCAAACCTCTTAGTGGGCTTCTGAGGGCCACACATTTAATATATTTCCAAGAAACTACATAACATTATTAATAAGGGAAAAGTCTGCGGTTTGATTACTAGGGATATACACATGTTCTGACATTTGGATTCAACTTTTCAGGTCTGTCATTCAGGTTTATTCATATCCACAAACTGCAGCATTTCAAAAAAAAAAAAAACAAAACAAAAAAAGAAACAGGTTACAGACTGTGAGAACAATAGAGGGAAAAAGAGATAACAATTTCATGCAAAGCTTTAATTAATGTTAAGCCAATTCTGGGCTATAGGAAATGTCAGGTTCCACTGGATAAATCAGGGCTGCTTCTTGGCTTTGCAACACATCATGTTCTCTGTTCAATAAGATGCCAGGTTGCTTATTTTGCCTGTCATTTATGTGCAACGTTTTTCATGTGGTCCTAGAATAAGGTGCCAAAGTTGTCTGGTTCCCTGACTTTATTCTGCTATTAATAATGCATTAGGATAGCAAAATATTTGCTTCTGCTATTACTCTTGAGGTTATGAAATTAAATATATATAACTGAAAAATACAGTAAGTGTATAGGAAATAAATCTTTCTCTGATCTTCCCTTCCCCGTTTTCATTAAGGCAGCTCTTTTAGTTATAAGACCAGCTCTTGAATTTCAAAACATATATACAAAAAGACTTCATTAAACTTACTCAGCTCTGATTTGCCTGCTTCTGTGAGCTTAAAAGCCCATCCCTGCATAAACCTAAGTCCTATTCACCACTGTAATAACGCAGCTTTACACCAGCACATCTCCATTTATTCCAATAGTGACTTTATCACATGCATCAGACTTTATGGAGCTTCATATAATTAAGAATAATATTTTAACGGTGCCTAAAGAAAGTATATACAGAGATCCTGATCTTTCCTCAGGAACAAAGAGGGACTGAGGAAAGAAACCTTTACCATGTTTTCACACCCAGTGCCTATCCGTGCTGTGTTACTTTGCTGAGTTTGCTCACATGCTCTTCTACAGAAATTCTCCAGTGGATGTACTGAGGCACAGAGAGAAGTAGCGCTTGCCATTTCTGCTCTTTGTGTTCGTGTAATCACTTAAAAGCATTTTGCTTCCACATTTCTTAGGTTTTCTTTCCAAAATACTTTGCTCCTCCCATGCTCTTTGAAGAGTCCCAGGGAGTGTTCTTCAGCTCTGAAAGCAGAAGGTTTGAACTGCACCCTGGTTCCCTCTGAGGAGCTGGGCAGTCACCAGCTGTACCTGCTGAGAGAGAAGTGCTCAGGCAACCCTGAAACTCCATTTTCTCTTCTGGTTTGACATTTTTAGCTTCATACACCTAATGGTGTGTTACAGGATGAGCTTACTTGTCCAGTTCCCTCAAACGCTCTCCCACCTGCCATCTACCAGAAGCAAATACCTCTCGGTTTGAGACGTTAAAGATTTGCATGTTCTAACTGTTCAGAGAGCTGTGCGAATAAGTGATCCTTCGGTTTGGCATCTAGCACCAAAAAGTTAGCGGTAATAATAACAGAAAATGGTTTTCAGCAGATCTCAAATGATTTTTTTTTTTTTTTTTAATTGGGAAAATTGAAGAAAGGGTTTCAGGCCTAAGGAAACGATTTATTCCATTAAATGTTTATAATTTCTCTCTAATTTATTTTATGAAAACCTTACATTTTCACAGTTCTATAAGCAAGCAACTACATTTTGAAATGAAGAATTGAAACGCTCAATTCAAACTGAGATGCTCAAAAAACCTGAAAATTTTACATTTCTATTTTTTTATTCTTCATTTTCAAAGCATTTGCAAAGTTTGACCCACGCTTTTTACCTTCTGCAAACTGTCAGAAAAGCAATAATTGTTATTTTTTAAGAGGACTATTTCTATTCTTTCAGCTTTAAATCTCATCTGAATCAATGCCTGCGGAGAACCTTGTGAACTTCAGAACAGTCTTATCATTTCAAATGGAATTATCTGAATTTCCTGCTCTATATCCAGCTTTTTGTATCAAATACGTTTGCACCGCTCACATTCTTTGCAGACTTCTATTTATGTTGGTGACAGAACGCTGGGCTAGATGGCTTGATACTCTGATGATATAACGTTGTCCTTACATTCTGCTGTTATCTAATATTAATGAGGATGAATGGCAAGGAGGACTGGGGTTGGGAGTAAAGATACCTTTGTAATGGTCAGAAGACAATCAGAGAGATAATTAGTTTGCAAGAGCAATGCATAATTTGTGCAATATAATGGGACAAATTTCAATCTATTGCACTGGTGGTAAATCCAGAGTAACGCTATTAATGTCAAGGTCAGTTATTTACCCATGTTGTACATTGATTTAACTGAGATTTGATTCTGGCTCATTAGGTGACACATTTTTTACTCGTAGCATTGGTATGTGGATGATTAGCCTCAGCTTGAATGCCACTATGTATTAACTATTTTAGATACGTGAATTAAACTCTGACCAGATGCCAGAGATCCCCTAATTAGAAGTGCAAACCACCCCATGCTAAATTCAAGGTTCCTTGAAGACAACAGACTGCACAGAATGTTTATGATCACCGGCCGTGGGTAAATCAATATTTTAAAGTAGTCACCAATCAAAACAGAGAATAATGTTTTATGTAACTGCATGCAGGTTTTTTTTGTTCATTCCTTTTTTTGTTTGTATGAACAGCATAGAAAATGACTTGTTAAATGAGGACGAGATTTTAATGAAAAGGTACAAAACAGTGCTCTAGACTAATGTATTCATATTATTTATAATGGACTGATATCCCACCTAGTGCATGCTAAGAGAAGCTGCGATAGAGAAAGAAAGGCACTACCCTTTAGATGAATCACCCTCTCAAGATGCCTTTCTTTCATGTGACATTAAGGAGAGCACCAGCCTCCTAGCTTAGCTTGAACAACCAGCTTTTAGACATGTACAATTGGGTAGGATGATTCACAGCTGTCTTCCAACATCTAAAGAAGTCAATATAGTCAGGTATGAACAGATGCCTTGTTCTGTGAGCTGTCATTTCTTTCAAGTAGTTTAGACTTCTGCTGTTAGACGCAATTGTCCTGAGTTTAGTCTCTTGAGTCTGTGTCCATAAAGGTGAATCAAACATGTTGGACCCAGCTAACAGAAAGGTTCCTGATTTGTCTTAGGCTCCAAAACAGGTAACTGCATGCAAACTACCTACTGGGAATGGTCCCTAGCCAGTCTAACTGCCAAACTGTTCCTCTCAATTAAAGTCTTTTGTCAGAGTACTGGTTAAAAAAGGCCAAATTCATGCTAGAGAATAATTTAAGAGTTTACTATCATAAATAGGTGTATATCAGTGCCTAGAAAATTTCACAAACGTACTTGATTTTGTTATTATAGAAATAACTTACAGGACTCCCTTAATTATGGTACAGCATAAAATGATGGGATTGGTATTTTAGGGGCCAGCCCAGATATAGTCAGAGTTGATGCAAACCAAGCTATGACAATTGCTTGGTACACAGAGTGATTCAAATCCCAGTTAAGGTAATAGTGAAACTCCTTTAATTTATGTTGGTCTGAAATCTGCCCTCAGAAGGTGTTGTGCTTCAGTAACACCCATTGGCTTATCTCAATATCAGATTCAAAGTGAATGAAAAATGCTACCCCGTCTCATAGAGGAATTGCAGAGAAAAAATTCATGAATTTCTGCTAGACATTTGGATGCTACAGAGATGAGCATCATGGAAAAGTCCGTACGGAGTTCACAAGTTATGGATGGTTTGGATGGTGCGAGGTAAATAAACCCCAAATTGGCACAATACACAATCGAGAATAAAACACAGTATTGAACAGCTGAGATGTGCTCAAGGCTCTGCTCAGCTGATGTATGGAATGAAATGCTGTGGGGAAAAACAACTGAAGACTGGAAAATTAAGGGCTATCTGATAATGCAAACTCAAAAAAGGAAAAAATAAAGCGGGATGGGAGACTATGGGATTTCTTGACTTCCCAGTGCTTATTTTTCCAGTTCAAGGGACATTCTCTTGAATGTCCCTCTCTTATTGCAGGATTTTGCTTTTCATTGAAAGGTGATGATTCCTCAGGAGCTGACATTTTGTTAGTTTTTTTCCTTGTTTTGGTGCACCTCATGAATTTGTTCAGAAGTCACTTTTTCTCTCTCCTTTATCTTGAAATAGAAGAAGCTGTGGAAGCTGTGCTAGTGTGAGGGTTTCTCACACACAAAAGAAGTAGCTTCATGTCATATTTTTGCCCTATACCTTTTTGTGACTTTGCACATGTAACTGAAACCTTTCCACACTTTCATTACCTGTATTTTTCCCCTTTTGGCCATTTTTTCTTCTAAGCAAGTTGAGGTATATAGTTTGGTTATTTGGTTGGGTGATACAGATAATAATAGGTTTGTTCTGTTCTTTCCACTACCTACTCCTGCTTTCAGAATTTCTTTGTTCTTCCTTTCTTTGTCTTTCTACTTTTCTTTTTTGTGTTTTTTAGTTTTTTCCTTTTTATTTTTTCCACTCTTTCAGATGCAAATCAAAATTATTTCCCTTGATTCCTTGTCTATTCTTAAAGTTAAAAAATAAAAAAAAAACAAGGCAGGTAATCTGTTGTTGCTGTTTTCCTAATTCACCTTCCAGATTTCTAATTGCTATTGCTTCTAGCACCTTGACAGCTGTTTGACAACAGTGTCTATGTTTAGTTACACCTTAAACATTATCATAAACCACAAAGAAAGCTTGGTTTCTCTAGAGAAAATTCACTCTTGCATCTCATGTTAAATCTGCAGGTCTAACATGACATGCAGAAACCAAAAAAGAAGCTCTCATTATTTAAGCATGGCAATGAGCCATGCTGTTTTATCTGTGAAGCCACACACTGAGCATTTTCTTTTCATTCAGAAACACGATATCAGTACCAAGATCATAGTGTGCAATTTTTTCCCATTGAGAAATGCCTATGAATCTAAAGGTCTGAGTTTGCAGTCAGTAATGCAAAGGTAGAACACTGCCTTGGCCCTGAACAATGAAGTCTAATATCTGGGTAAAAAACTACTTCAAGAGTAAAGTGGGATCACTGAGACCAAATGGAGCTTTTGATTTTCACTTTTCAGCCAAAATATTTAACAGCTTAAGTATTCATTTAAGACATTCTGAGGTCCTCACTCTACCTTCTTAGCAGGCTTGCATGTAACATGAAGGGCATTGGTAAGGTCAGGACTCCAAAATTAGAGAGTTTGAACCCTGAAGGAAACCACATGCTCATCTAGGACTACAGATAAAATAATCTTACCCCATTTCTTTCTGGTTGTCAATCTGAAATCTTGTTAAAATTTAGCTTACGAAACACCTAGCTTGAACTTGAAGACATTAAAATATGATGAACATAACACTTTTTTTTAAACGGGTGATCCCAAGCTAAAACCATAAATCTGTAGATTATCTGGCTAATCTTCATTAAGTAGGCTGTGAGAAGATCTTGAAAAAGCAATTTCTTTTATTATTCTTTTCTCCTGTCCTTCACAGAATTTTGAGAAGTTCAGACTTCAGGCCAAGCATTTTACCTTTGTACTCACTTGCCAGTGTTGTTCACCTGCACGTTTCTGACTTGAAATGATTCCAAATAACCTGATAAATTTACAGCCTCTATTACATGTCATGTAATGCAAGTTAAACGTATATTTATGGCCTAATAATTTTGTTGGATCTTTAAATGAGCTATGAAGTATTTTGTAACAGAGATTGTCTCCTTTTTTATTTGCCAGTAAAAGCAGTAAAGGGAAGCTACAAAAACTTCATGTTTTCATGTCGCTGAAGATGGCCTTGCTGCTGTACTACATTGAGTCTGAAGAGCCAAACTGCTCTGTGGTTGCAGTGCTGAAGGAATTGCAGGTGTTATAGTGGGAAGGGGGGTATAAAACTGAGGTAAATGGGTCAGGAAAAGGCAGCTGAGTCATCTTTCAGGGTTTAGCCAGTTTGAACTTCGTTGCCTAAAACAAGGAAGAAGTACTTGTAAGGTGTCTCTCTTCTCTTTTAACATTTGGGATAAGCAGGTCTAAAAAGTATCCCCAGTGTAACGAGGTGTATTCTGTTATGTTGCTCCACTAAAGTGAGATGAACTGGAGGATCCTCAAAATCTCAAGGTTGGTAACCCAGGCAAAGGCATAAATCACAGAAATCAAGAAATTTTGAAGCTGAAATGCAGAAATCTGAACACAGTCTGTATATACTGTAACATACAGAGACAGGAGACGTAAGTGGTTGTTTCTGGAGGTAGGTCTTGATACCGATGTGATACCTTGCGTTTGATTTCTTGTAAATTTGCTCTGACATGTAAGAGATTATTTGAGATAACTTCTCTGTTGTGTCTATGTCAGTTGCACCTAGGAATCCCAGCTGTGGGCCAGGACCCCATTATAAGAGCTGATGTACAAACATAACAGTGAACAGATTTATGTCATCTCATATTCAAATCAAGCAAGATAATTGATTGGTGGGTTGTATCTGAGCCAAAAATTAGGTATTTTATTTAGTTTATGGGCACAAGCACATGAATGGGATCAGATGTTTTTAGTTCAATTTAAACCAGTGGAAATACTGAAAATGTGAATTCCTTTTTTTTTTTTTGTATTTACTTCACTCATTTTTTTGCTTATATTTTGACCAGAACCTAAACCTGGAAGAATGATAAATCAGAAGATCACTTTATCACATTATTCTTTGGACCCCAACAGTGTTTTAAAAGAGCTAATCAAATAATCATTTGCAAGTGTTTATGAACTAGTGTGTATCTCCTTTTGTAAATTTTGCAACTACAATTGGTATCATCTGGGGATGTTACAGTATGCAAAGAATTTTATGTTGGACTTTTTTCTTCATGAAAGAAGCGAGCTCAGACAAGGTGTTTCATTATTATTTTAATAATGCACAATCAGCACAGCTTTCATGCATCTTGATTGTTGATAGCCACTGATTGAATAGGAAGAGACAAAGTTCTCTCAGGTGCAGACCCACAAAGATGCAAGTCACCACAGCTAAGCAGCATGTCTGTGTAGATTTAAGTCTCAGACAGAAAAGGCAGAGTGTGGAGGAGGGGTATCAGCACCTATTAAATTTGGAGAGGGACAGAAAGAGTAGCCTTTACTGACTGACAGACAAGGTTATGTGGCTGAACAATAATTTGAAGGCTTGAATTATTCATGTCCAATTTAAGGTAGAAGGGTTTAAGCTGATGATAACATCTCGTTGCGATATTTCACTATGGCAAAAAATGCTGTTCTTTTTCCTGTCTTTTTTATTTTTTCCAGCTTTCATATCTTAAATATGAAAATAAGGGCATAAAAATAACTGCTAATTTTTAGTGAAAAATATATATATATGTATTAAGATCCCAGAACAAGGCACTATTTAAAATAAAAAGTAAACAGCTAGCAAATCTTTGCCAGTGCAAAGTCTGACAGGAGATCATTAGGCTTTTCTTCCACCGTACCCTACTCACCAGAACCGTCTTTCTTCCATATAGGTTTCATCCTTACAGGGTAGAGGTGAGCATGCTGCTGGGATTCCAGCCTATTCTTTGAGAAAAAAGATGAAATCTAAGTTATATTTGTGTGCTAACAGGAAATACAAACACTAACAATTACATTACCATCATCTGTCCTATCAACAGCTAGGACTTTCTAATTTTTCTTTTAATGGTATCCACTGATCGTGATGAAGAGGTAATGAACTACCCAACATCACCACACTGCTAATTCCTATAGAAAGGATTAACCAAACAATGCAACCTCCAAATAAAGACACATACAGATAACAATAAACTGTGGAAAGGACAGCCCTGATTAAGATTCCCTTTTTTCTCTTAGCAGTAAACAGTTTATCAATGAATCAGTTTAGCATGGGACAATATTCCTTCACTTCTAATTCCAATTAAATAGAACTGGAAGTATATATTTAATTGTAGACACTCTCATGAAACTAGAGTCTTACAAAATCTCCTTCCTCTTAACTTGGAGATACATTTCCTGCTAAAAAAATCCCCTACCAATTCCATCCATCCCATTTTCCACAATAGTCTCTACTGTTAAGGTCACATGAAGTGTTGCAAACTCTGAACCTGAAATTAACTCCAGGATACATCAGTTTCCATATTTTGAATGCATTATTCCGAACCTCTGGTCTCATTAGAGCTCCAGAGGAATTTGTGGTGCCTTGAGGAACTGAGCCAAGGACATGGTTTGTGATCCCAGGTCAGTGGCAGTTTACAGAAGTCATCAATCTCCATTTCCTTTCAACTCTTCCACAAGTATAATCAAATGTGGTTTCCTTTCCTAGAATTCACTTTTGTTAAGACAAATCTTGCATATGCCCACCTGAGTACTCCATTTCAATTCAATCATACAGGCCACTAGCTTCTCGATTCTGCTTTCCCAGACCTCTTCCAGACTTCTTACCACGTCACTGGTATCATCCCCACTTCTTTTCTTATTCTGTCCGGAAATGCTTCTCCTTCTCTCTCCACATCAGGTTTAAGGAAGATTTTTTTCAGCTAAAGGAAGACTGTGGTTACTTTTCTCAAATGCTCTGTTCACTTGGTGACATGCCCTGTAGTGATTTCAGAGTGATTACTTGTAGGTGTTAATGTTTCTCTGTGTTAGCTCTCTTCTTCCAAACAGTAGTTACCAGCTCACAGAGGCACATGGGAGTCCTTGACCTCTGCACTGACCAGGGAAGAGTCAACTGTTTCACTTTTTTTTCCCATACTTCTTTGGTGCTCTTGACACAATCAGTCTGAATTGTCAGGGTCAGATCTGCAGGACACTGAAAAAAGCTGACCAACTTGGCCAGAAATACGCCTAGTTTTGTATGTCATGGACTTAATTTTCTTACAGCATCCAACTGACTTGAAAAGCACATTATGGCCACATAAACACTTCCTCAGTGTTATAATCTGTTGGCTTTATTTATGCAGAAACAAAGCTACTTGAGCTAAATGATACCTTTTCTTAACCAGACTCAACAGCAGAAGTAACTAGCAAAATCTAATATTGGCTTGACTTACAAGATCCTTCTTGGCTGTACATAGTAATTTAAATCAAGTGTAAAAATTCATAATTCGCTGATAATTTTGATCAAGCAAATTGAGGAGTGCATTCTTCAAACTAGACAGAAATTGGAACAATGTGAAAAATCTTAGAGTCATGAACTCACTCTGGGCTTTATTTCCCAAGCAGATAAACTCTATTCAATATAAAAATAATATCCCTCTGGGAACAAAGCATTCAGGAGAAATCTGATCTGAATGTAAAATGCCAAAATACAGTAACTACTGTACACAGTGGACTACCCTAAAAATGAGCATTTCTTTTTCAGCCTTCACTTGGGACTTCTATTTTCTACTCTCTTCATCCAAAGACAGTTTCACAGATTTTACTCTTTCTTCACATCCTCTGGGCGTTTTAGCTACTTCTATGTCATGCAATCCATCACTCACTAAATAATTAATTTACTCATGTAAGGAGGATCTCTTGGGGTTTAGGAATTCTAAGTAAGGAGAGATGACAGCTGATGTGCTATTTAAGAAGGAAACAGCGAGGGAGAAACAACCAACAACCTTTTGCTGCTATATTATTTTTCTTGTTTTAATTGTTATTCACTTTGCAGTCATCAAACTTCTTTGTTGGTTAACCTTTTCCATTAGGCAGATTGGATTGCATTCCTTTGGTATTATTTTAATAAGTAGGGCTGATAAGCTAGTCTGTTCTGTGTTAATCAGTGTGCGTATGAGGCTGGCAAGGAATTGAGAACCAAGTCCAACCCATCCTACAATCAATTGCAACACCATAGGAGCAGGAACAGGTTGTTACTAAGGAGACATTTTCTCTCTTTGTACTGGCAGCTCTAAGCTGTATATTTTTCGCACCATGCTTGGAGAGAACAACCAGTGTTTAAGCAAGTCTGGGTATGTATGAATGAATGGTACACTGCTGAAAGCATGAGGAAGGCTGCAGCCATCCTGGTGAGGCTAATGAGGGACACAGACTCTGTTGGAAGGATCCTCCTCATAAAACTTTTTATAGACAGTATATATCTGTTTGTATACCGATATCTGTATATGTGTATGTGTAAACACATACAAACATACAAATTACATTACTGAAGATGCTCATAGCTTACAAAACCTGCCTGATTTTTCACTGCCTTTGAGTGACACAATAGCAAACGCAACTAAGCAGGATATATATATATATACACATATACACATATATATATACACATATATAGATAGATACAAATAGATATATTTAAATTACTTGGGCACAGTGATTTCTTTCCAGTAAATGTTACTGCTGGGATTAATCTTCAGTAATCTATGGAAGGGAAAATGTGATCTACCTCCTAATTCCTTCATGAATGACTGTTGCAACACACTAAGGCTACCTCAGAGATTTCTGCCAGAAATATGTGCCACCATCATTCCCATGTGTGAACTAATCATGTGTTCTGCAACCATCTTTTTTCTTTCCCTTCAGTCTTAATTTAGACCTAATGATTAGGTAATAATTAGTGTCTCATCTCTGGTTCCTTTTAACAAAAAAGAGCTATTTTACAATTGCCCGTTCTCCATCTGAAACTTCATTTGCCTCCACTGTTTGAAATAACTCATATTAAAGGGACATTTCCATATTGTCTCCAAAATTATCTCGATTTATAACTGTTTTGATAGATTTCAACTGTAAGTAAGTTTTTCACAGCAAATCTGAGAACTAAGGGAATACTACTTTTTCATTATGTTTCTTGCTGAATAGCTGCTTTATGTGAAAATTTGCAGGTGTGTGTGTGTGTGTGTATTGAGAGGTTTGTTTTAGCTTATGAAGTCTTGACTTTTACAGACAGGTCACATGCAGTTTATGGTATCTAACCTGCAAAAGTGAAGTACGGTAAAATCTCTGAGAGAGTTCAGTTCCTACTGGAACTTCAGCCCAAAAGGGCTGAGGGAAAAAAAAAAAATCGATTTTTTTGAAAATTGTACTGTAATCATTTTTCATAACGGAAGGAAAGTTTACAGTGAAGTACAGTCTTGCCTCTTTATGCTACATTCCTGCCATCTGACACATCAGAGCCAGCAGGGCCTGAGCCCCACAGCAGCATCAGGAGGAAGCAGTGAGTGAGATAGTGGTGGGAGTGCTGCAGGGGATGGAGCCCCCATCTTCTGACCTGACCTGTCATGTAGGGAGGTTTGCTGCTTGCCAGGGCTTGGATCGAGGATGCTATGGAGAGACTACCAAGGCTTGTCCAGCCCTCTGGACAAGAGCACAAGCCCCCTGCTGCTCTTCCACGTGGGCACCAACATTACTGCCGAGGAGACCTGAAGGGTATCAAGCATGACTATGCAGCTCTGGGAGCGATGGTCAAGGCCATGGGGGCACAGGCGGGTTATCTCAGTCCTGCTGGTGAGGGGGAAGGGCATGAGGAGAGCTGGTTGGATCCTGAGGCCAAACTAGTTGCATCACTGGTGTTGGCAACAGGGATTTTGTTTTCATGACCATGGGGCCCTCTTTGAGGATCACAGAATCACAGAATCACAGAATCGTTTAGGTTGGAAGGGACCTCTGGAGATCATCTAGTCCAATCTCCCTGTTCAAGCTGGGTCACCTAGAGCATATTGCCCAGGATCACATCCAGGCGGGTTTTGAATATCTCCAGCGAAGGAGACTCCACCACCTCTCCGGGCAACCTGTTCCAATGCTCTGTCACCCTCACAGTGAAGAAGTTTTTCCTCATGTTCAGACCGAACTTCCTGTGTTTCAGTTTCTGCCCGTTGCCTCTTGTCCTGTTGCTGGGCACCACGGAGAAGAGGCTGGCCTCACCCTCTTGACACTCCCCCTTCACATACTTGTACACGTTGATGAGATCGCCTCTCAGTCTTCTCTTCTCCAGATTGAACAGGCCCAGCTCTTGCAGCCTTTCTTCATAGGAGAGGTGCTCCAGTCCCCTCATCTTCTTTGTAACCCTCTGCTGGACTCTCTCTAGGAGTGCCACGTCTCTCTTGTCCTGGGGAGCCCAGAACTGGACACAGTACTCCAGGGGAGGCCTCCCCAGGGCTGAGGAGAGGGGCAGGATCACCTCCCTCCACCTGCTGGCACCACTCTGCCTAATGCACCCCAGGAGACCATTGGCCTTCTTGGCCACAAGGGCACACTGCTGCCTCATGCTTAACTTGTTGTCCACCAGCACTCCCAGGTCCTTCTCGGCAGAGCTACTTTCCAACAGGTCAACCCCCAGCCTGTACTGGTGCCTGGGGTTATTCCTGCCTAGGTGCAGGACCTTGCACTTGCCTTTGTTGAACTTCATGAGGTTCCTCTCTGCCCACCTCTCCAGCCTGTCCAGGTCCCTCTGAAGGGCAGCACAGTCTTCTGGTGTGTTAGCCTCTCCCCCCAGTTTAGTATCATCAGCAAACTTGCTGAGGGTGTACTCTACGCCTTCCTCCAGGTCACTGAGGAATATATTGAACAAGACTGGACCCAGGACTGACCCCTGGGGGACACCACTAGCCACAGGCCTCCAACTTGACTCTGCGCCATTCACCACAACCCTCTGCGCTCGGCCATCCAGCCAGTTCTCAAGCCACCTCACCGTCCACTCATCTAGCCCACACTTCCTGAGCTTACCTAGGAGGATGTGATGGGAGACAGTGTCAAAAGCCTTGCTGAAGTCCAGGGAGACAACATCCACTGCTCTGCCCTCATCTACCCAGCCAGTCATTCCGTCATAGAAGGCTATCAGGTTGGTCAAGCATGATTTCCCTTTGGTGAATCCATGCTGACTACTCCTGATCACCTTCTTGCCCTCCACATGCTTAGTGATGACCTCCAGGAGGAGCTGTTCCATCACCTTTCCAGGGATGGAGGTGAGGCTGACAGGCCTGTAGTTTCCTGGCTCCTCCTTCTTGCCCTTTTTGAAGAGTGGGGTGACATTGGCTTTCTTCCAGTCCTCAGGCACCTCTCCTGATCTCCAGGACCTTTCCAAGAGGATGGAGAGTGGCCTAGCGATAACATCCGCCAGCTCCCTCAGCACTCGTGGGTGCATCTCATCGGGGCCCATGGATTTATGGATGTCAAGTTTGGACAAGGATCAAGGACTGCTGGAAAGATACAGGATCCACCTGACTAAGTGAGGCAAAAGCATATTTGCCAACAGAAAAGAGCCTACAGGAATCTCATCAACAAAAGGAAATGCCAAGTCCTGTACCTGGAGAGGAATAATCCCATGCATCGTTACAGTCTGGGGACCAACCAGTTGCAAAGCAACTTTGCAGAGAAGGTCTGGAGTTCCTGGTGGACAGGAAGTTGGACATGAGCTAGCAATGTGCCCTTCTGGCAAAAAAGGCCAACGGCATCCTGGGCTTCATGAGGAAGAGTGTTGCCAGCAGGTTGAGGGAGGTGATCCTCCCCCTCAACTCAGCACTGAGGAGACCACATCTGGAGTGCTGTGTCTAGTTCTGGGCTCCCTAGTGTGAGAGAAAGAAGGACATAGTGGAATGAGACCAGCAAAGGGCCACAAAGACGATTAAGGATTTGGAGCGTCTAGTACATGAGGTCAGGCTCAGGCTCTTTTCAGTGGGGCCCAGCGACAGAGCAAGAGGTGATGGGCACAAATTGAAACAGAAAATTCTGTTTAAATGTAAGAAATAAGTTTTTTACTCTAAGGGTGATTGAACACTGGAACAGATTTCCCAGAGAGGTTGTAGAGTCTCTAGTCTTGGAGATATTCAAAACCTGACTGGACATGGTTCTGAGCAATCTAGTCTAGCTGACCCCGTTTTGAGGAGGGGCTTAGATGAGGTGATCTCTAGAGGTCTCTTCCAACATCAACTTTTCTGTGTTTCTGTGATTCTTCCCTTTTGCAGTGGAAATACTATACATGCAAAGCTTTGACTGAAGGAGCCTTTTGGAACTGCAACAGTTTCACAGTGAAATGGATCTTTGGGGCTCAGTTAGGTCAGCTGCAAAATTCCCAAGGACTGCGAAGTGAGCCAAATCAGACCTTTCATCTGTCTTTCCCTTTCCTCTTTCTTATCTTTGCTTCTTCTATTGCAATAACTCTCTGAAGATTCCTGCCTGCTTCCCTAGGATGCTTTGTAAGATTGTTTGCATGATTTCTCTTTGTTAAACTAGCTTATTAGTACCTTCATCCGGCTTAGTTAAAATGAATTTGATACTGCAGTAGGTTTGATATGAAACTAACCTTTATACCTTTTGATATACATCAAGAAATGACATGACCCTGCACAGGGAATAAGACGCTGATCTTTTAAGGGCTTGTCAATAAGGACAGTGCTCATGAAAAGCTACGCATACACACTTTTGATGCCTTTGCTGAATCTGTTAGGGATAGCATTTTATTTTGCATCTGATATACAAGATACATTTCAGTACCTTTCAGGACATACGAGGCCAGGTACCTTTCAGGACAGAAATTCTCCTTCTGGTCGAATATAGAGCATGAAGATTCCACAGGGATTAAAAAGGACAATAACAAAAAGTATAGGGGAAAAGAAAGGTTGACAGTGACACAAGTTTGGCTTATTCCTAAAGTGATTTGGATAATGTTTCCAGGTCTATGGATAGCTCAACTGTGATAGAAATATTTCTTTGGAAAAGAGGTTATGAGAGTGTTAATCCAGGGAGTAGATGAAAATGGATACAAAGATATGTTTTTCTCATTATCAAGCTGAATTGCCTGGAAAATTCATTTAACTAATTAAGGAGGAAGTTAATATACTTCTTTTTTAAAATCTTGAAAGAATATAATTTTTAGAATCTCTGAAATAAAAAACATATTAATGTAGCACTATAGTTTGTAATTTGGGAGTGGATGATACATCTGACTGTGATTGTAGTGCTATTAAATCTGGTATGTGATTAGAAAACCACAATAAATGTATTTATAAAGAGATGACGTTATTTTCTTTGTTCTGCACAGTAATTGAATGTAGTTAACTTTTAGGAAAAGATTTTCAACTGCTACAAACTGGCTTAGTTTTGTTAATATCTAGGGAGTTACATCAAATTATATTAATTGATGATCTGTCCAATATATTTTTATCAGAGTTTTTCAGCTTGCTGAAAGATGTTTTTTCATGTCATAAAAATAGTATTCTCATCAAAAATAATTAAAATACAGCAGCATTGACATTCTGAGACTCCATATCTTCAGCCACTTCCTTATATGTCATTTATTACTGCTAAAGTCTGTCAGTTGTCAATTTATGAATATTAGAACTATGACTTAACTTGGAAATAATAAAATGTTCTAATTTCGAGAACAAATCTAGACACTTTTTTTCATATGTATGCTAACTAATACTTGTCATATTTTATTTTGTAAAAATGAAAACGCCTGCTTAAAGTCAGAATAAGTGATGGCATGCCCATGAAACTGCTGATATACACTCACACGACGATTGAAGTTGTCTAACTTAAGCCATTAGAATTCTTTCTAGAGTAGCTTTATTTACCAGAATAATTCTAGTTATCATGTATTTTGCTTGGAAATACCGCACAGACAAGTTTTCCCATTTGATATTATTCCGAGTAATAACTACTCACACGAATAATGATTTCAGGTTTAGGTAGTTTTTTGAATTTCAAGATCCTCAGGGGCCCAGTGCCATTAAAATCTGATCTACCTCTTATGTTCCTTGTAGATAATCCCACCCAACATTATAGATTCCAAGAAAATCTCAAGTCCAAATCAAAGAGTAGTACGCAACTGAACTGTGCCTATTCTTTTGTTGCTTGCTAAAGCTTACTAACCAATGTACCCACAGACATGGCTCATGGTCCTGTTGATGTCAGCAGAGCATGTGTAAGTCTTCCCTGAAGTGGAACCTCCATTTCAGATTCAGCCCTCATGTCCACAAAGTGCATCAGACCTTAAGAAACACATACTGAAATATTTTATTCATGTATATGTTCTCACAGTTCTTTGATTGGTCCGTTTTTAAAGTCCACCAGAAACCAGATTGCTTTGTTTATATATTAAAATCAGAACTGAACTGTATCCAGAACATCTACCGTGTCTCTAATATGCAAGCAATCCCAATGTTAAAAGTGGGTGTTATAACGTATACCAAATACAGCTTCTCATTTGTTCTTCTCACAGCTTTAATGCCTTGCTTCAGATGTGACAATATCTCCTATGTGTGACGGCTGGAGATCATGACCCTTGCTTTGTTTGCATTCCCGAGTTGCAAGTTGTGCTGGAACAGCCTTATATATCCACATCTGCATTCGTACTTTACATGACATTCAATCCTGATCTGTGTATCAGGCTAACACTGGAGTGAGAGGCATTGATCCATTTATGTCTAGATTGGGGGACCCCTATTACTGTTACAAAAAAATAGTAAAATAGCACTAACAAAGTCAGGCTTTTATTCTGTCTCAATCTTTTTGCCATCTGTCCGAGTTTGAACTTAATAGTTTTGCTAGTTGAGAGACCACTAGCATGATCTCTCTTCTGTCTGGCCCTTTCTTTTCATTAAACACATAGGAATGCCCCTACTTGATTCTCTTCTGTCCCCATCTATCTACCCTAGGATATCTTCTTGTAATTAGTCAACACATTAAAAATTTCTTACCTGAAGGTAAGACAACCACAGGTACATTGTAACTGCACAAACCGCAGTTCCTCAGAAGCCAGGGGGAAAAAAAAAAGTGAGGGAACCTGGAAAAAAGGGAGAGTTGGTGGGGGGGGGGGGGGGCATTTCAGAGGCCAGGGAAGTATTCCAGCTTCTTGCATCATTTGTTTATGGTAGATGAAAACTATAAACAAGGAGAACCACGTCAATGAAACTGAATTACTGTTTGGGTTGCTTTCACGCTTGGGATTATTGCTATTATTATTTTTGTGCTTTCCCTGTTCTTTTAATATATGGACATTAACCAAAGTAGCAAAGGGGGAAATAGATATTGCTTGTTTCACAATTACATTGGAATGTTGTTGTGCTAATTAGTTTGCAGAAGCTGTCGTGCTGGTCGATAGTCTCTTCTCTGCTGAAGACAGCATTATTGTCTGATTTATGTTTTGATTCATCCCCTTGTCCCCTTACGTTAACTGTCTGCTGTTGATAGCCATTTAACTAAATGTGTCTAGGGAAATAGGGTGAATAACAGTAATGTGGAAGACAAGGATTATAGCCATTACCCATTAAAAAAAAAAAAAAAAAGATTTTACACATTCACAAAAAGAGGAGCCAACTATTCCCTTCAAAGAAACACATCTGACTTCTGGGGCACCTTTAGTTTCTCACAGCAGATCACATAGGATTATATATATATATATATATATATATATATATATATATATATATATATATATGCACATATATTTATATGTATACATACATGTGCAACCTTCATAACCTTATTATTGGTATGTTATTTGAGCACTGATAGGAAACCTTACAAAACAAAAAAGCACAGCTGAAGTAATTTGCAAGACTCTCCTTCATAAACATTGACCATCAATCCTCCAGCACCAGACTATGGAATCAGAAAAATGTTTTGTGGTCTTTTTACTGCCGTCCAGTAGATTTTTCTCTCCTTTTCTCTAAATTTGCATTGTATCATCTGAGCTGTAGGTTTCACCAAGGTGTTCTGGCATTACCTTTAGTTCTGGTGCAATGATTTCATTTTTGAATGAAGAACTGGTTATTGGAAAATAATATAAAGCATTTTGTATAAAATACTTTTCATAAAGCACCTGCAAATGTCCACCTGCAGTTTTATTTTACTTTTTTATTTTGAGGGGAGTGGGGATTTTTTTAATTTGAAGGGAATGGGGTTTTAGGAGGGATTTAGGTTGTTTTGCTGAAAAACTCCAAATAAATGAAATCATAGGAATGTAGATCCGGAAGAGATCTGGAGATCCAGCAGTCCAGCCTGTACAGCAAGCAAGATGAAGTATACTTAGGCCATCTCTGAGAAATATTTGATTCTTAAATGATATATTGTGGCTTCATGTGGTTACGGTTCAGGAGTTTCATGACCTTAATATACTGCATTTGTATGTCCTCCAGCTGCATTATATGGTGCCCTGAAGAGATCTTACCATCTACAGCATCCACTCTGCTTTAGGGAAGGAAAATGTCTATGTCTGAATTCTAGTGGTGGGAGAGAATAAAAGCATGAGATACCCAAATGCATGTGGCACCATGACCACATTATGAAAGTAAAACGTATTTATGTTTTTGGTGAATACATTTTTTCCTTTCTCTACTAAAAGTCAGCATTTTCGATAGAAGGAAGAGAATTTTCTTACTAGTTCTAATCACAGTGTAATAAATTCTAGAAAGATTTGCCCATATTTTGATACCTGTAAAAAAGATGTAGACCTGAAAAAAAGCCCTGCTTCCCTGTTCTTTATTCTTTTTTTTTTTTTTATTCAGAATGAGAAGACAACTGCAGTTCTAAAAAAGGACAGAAGTGACTTTGCTCCCTTCCTTTCACTTACAAGAGTGTTGAAAGCTGTTCAACTCGTCAGATATTATGAGGCTCTTTAGTCTCTCAACATTAAATATGATTTTTAAGCAGTTTGTTTTTGTTTTTTATCTTGCCTTCTGTTCCGTATACCACTTTAAAATCTGCTTTCAGGGCGCTTTAGCTCATAATAGGTAAACACTTAACATGTTCAGCAATTTGACCTCACTGGATGTTGGGCCAGAAATACATATAGTCCTTCAGAAGTCATCTCAGAGCACTTGGATCTATGAAGTTCCTGTGGCCATCTCTAGAAATGTTCTTACTAAAATGCTAGCAAGGATATAAATAGCACACAGCAGATCTGTCTTATCAGCAGTTCTTTCTCTTTTTAGTCCCAACAAAACCAGAAGATGTAAGGATCAAAATTAATTTCATCAGCTGTTGCTTTTATTTTAGTTGAATAAATATTCAAAACTATATATCTGGGTTTGAAAGCACCTGTCCTTTGACTTCAGAGGGGAAATTTATTCTGTCGTGCAGCTTTTTTGGTAGAATCATCTTTTCTTTTTGGTGCATTTCAGTTTATCTACAACAGGTTTATCTCATGACCCTGCCTATCCTCTCCTGCTATGGATTATGGTGGAGATGAATGAGTATTTGTGGGACTTGCGTTTCCTAGAGCCTATGCTAGGTTAAATGGTCGGAAGCTGAATCCTCTATGGTATTTAAGCCCCTTTGCCAGTATGCAGAGAAGATGCTGAGAACTTTACACATGCAAATTAATTGATGCTTTAGCCTGGGAATTAACATGAAAAACTGAAGAGGAAAAGAAATTTCTCCAGTGAAATGCATATTTTAATGAGAAAAGTTCATTACACATTAAACAAAATGTTCTGCTCGAATTTTAAACACATCTTTCAAAGCTCTGTTCCAGTACGACACACTGTGAGGGATGAAGAGTCTAAATGCTTCATTCAGAAAGCATTTTACCTTTTTTCCCTGATAGCTGAAACTAAGCACCAAATAGCAAAGTACAATTGCACTTTTCGTCCATGTAGTTCCCCACAAATATTATCTGAGCCCTCTACATAGTGTGTAATCATTCGCTACCATGCAGATATGCAAAACACCTATTCTTTCCACACATTTTTTCATCATAATCACAGTATTTGCCACTGGCACGCCCACATACCACACTTAGCATGTATACATTGACACAAAGCAAAGTTACACCCCGTACCAAGGCAGCCGATGTGTTCTTCACCGGGTGTGGAGACGTATGTGTTACATAGCATTTCCTTTAAAAAACTACAGAGCGGAATAGGAGAAGGATTTCTTTTTTTATAACTTTTCTGAAACAGGAAAAGGGATCAGATGAGTGTTAGAGGCAGAATCACCACCTCAAAGCTGTTCATGTTCAGTGCAAGTTTTTTCATTCCTAAAAGTAGCTTTGTCACAGGTAGTGAATGATGGACTCACTCCTCTATTCCAAAACGCTAGAGGGATACTTAACTGGTAAAACTAGTCTTTTTATTCAAATAACTGGTTCCGGATAGGTACGAGTGAAACCAATTTCATGCAGGCTTTCTGAGTCAAACCTATTATGTGGTGAAATGGTATAGAAAATCATTGGTTTTGCTCTAAGCTTTTGATGAGCAACCGCATCTGTTTATTGTGACAGTCTATTTAAACTTATTCTAAGTAACTCACAGAGGCCTCGCCGTTCTGCTCTATGTTGCACTTGGCAACAGAGGATACATTTTGCTAACTAGAGGTGAATTAAAAACAAAAAAAGCCCACCTTCAAAATAATGTATTTTAAAGAAAAATTCTGAAGCTTTTTTCTTTTCGGTTTACTTCACTTGACTCAAAACAGAAATATTCAAGTACTTGAGAGACTTTTTATAATCTTATAAATGAAAAGTAGTATCACAATCTTTTTTTTCAAATATCATTTAGTGGAAACCATAATAAAAAAAGGCCACTTTGTTAGAAGAGACATTTAGCTTAGATATTCCCAGAAAGAGACCTAAAGGTTTTTTAGTTTCTCTTTTCTTTAAGGAAAATGTCAAGTCATCTTTTTTATTAAAGGTGAAAAGACTCATGGATGAACTGAAATATATATCCATTGGAAAAAAAAAAAATAGACAAAAAAATCCCAGCCAGGGTTAAGTGCATTACTATTCCAGATTTGACAGCTGAGACTCAAAAGCACAGCCCACCTATGCTAGAGAAAGCACAAACACAGACCACCAAAGGCATTTTTAAAGCACACACTGTAATATACTAAAAATCTCCTGCCTGGCTTTAATAAACATTGTTCGGATATCTAGCATGGCCTAGATGAAGTTCATCAAACAGACTAAAAGTAAATAAAGGATAAAAAGTCACTATATACAGATTGCCTTGAGGTCCAGAGCTGGTTCCTATATCCTAACATTGATCTCCAGTCAGTAGTGAGCAATTGTGATTGGATACTGCAGCTTGGCCACGACAGCCCCAGAATACAGGGACTGTCCTGGTGTTCAAAACAAAACAAAACAAAACAAAACAAAAAAACTAGCCTTTTGTTTTGTCCCAGGTGTCCAGTTAGCACGTTAGGAGTGCAGAAACCAGGGGCTGTGGCGAAAGAGGATGTTCCCATCCCATGTAGCTCATTGCAGTATGATGTTTCCTCCATTAAATGACCAGATGTAGGAAGCACAGCTGTCTGCACCCCAAGAGGGAAGGAAGGAAGAAAAAGAGGTCACCTCACTATCTAGCAGTAGGAACATCCTCAGTGGCATTTGGCTCAAGAACCCCTTGTGGGTTCAGAAAATTGTAATGGCAAAGCCTGGGTCCTGCTTTTTGGATGTTAGCGATTTTCTATTACTGTGGTGGGCACAGGGTTCAAGGTCGGAGACATTAGACGTCATCACATAGTTTTAAAAGATTAATTTCCTTTCCTCATATATATATATTTATTTGTGAAAGAATTGAAGTAATGTAGCCCGGAAACAGGATTTGATTTATTTTTGGAAATACATTTTCTTTGAACCTTCATGGACCTGGCCAGTAAAGACTAACCTGGGAAATGATAATCCTCAGTTTGTATTTGCTCTATGCATTATGGATCCTTTTGAATTGATAGAGAAGTTCAGAAGACTGTTTTTCTCTTCTGTATGAAGGATTTGTTGTGAATAAGAATGAATCTCTGCTCTGTGGATAAATACATAAGCATGACCTATAAGAATTTTTATCTCTCTCCTTTCTTTTTATTGACAAACTTCGGGGCATACTTCCCATCTGCTGTGAGACAGGAATTTGCATAAGTCAGAGGGCACAGAATAATGCTTTCCTTTTTGCTATTCCTATAAACTAAATGTCTGCAAATAAGCTCCCAAGCCCTGCTATGATCCAGAGAGGTGATCAAAGAGTGAGAAGATAAATGGCTCAAAAATAAGCCATCCTTGGCCTTAGATAGCCTTGAGAAGTAGTAGTATTCTATTTATTTCTTTATTTATTTTTGCAGGGAGGAATATACAACTGGATTTTATTTGCTGGATTTGAAATAAGAAGCTAATTTCAAAGTACCAAATTATTGAATCAAGGAGTACAGCTTTCATCTCAATTATGCGTTATTTATCCCTTATATAAACCTTTATATATTTGAACATAATCTACAAATGATTCCTGAAAATTGCTACATAATTTAATGGGGACAAACCTAATAGGTTTCTGTAGAAATACAGCAGAATTTCCTAATACAAAGCAAACCAAAAAGCATCCCATTAATAATCTATAGAATTTAGTAGCAAATTAAACCTTCCTGTATTTAATAGATCTTTTTATCCCTTTCAGAAAATTCTGCACCTATATTTAGAAAATGAATATCATTCTTCATTACTTTAGTTGAATCTTTATTTTTGTTGTTAACAGAATAAACCTTAAACTATACATGAAACTATTTGAGGGGATGTTTTTGCTTAGAGTGAACAGATTAGCCCCTATGAGAAGATACTATAGAGATGTAGTGAACTATAACCTTAATCGATATTTTTAAATGAACAAAAAAAAAATTACAATAGGAGTTTAATTCTTTTATTACACTTTGTGGTTTCATAATTCTATATATAATTCAATATAATTCAAGAACCATGTTCCCATTTACAGACATTTCATAGTGATGTGTTAAAGATGTTCAGTTTACCAGAAATTATATAAATTCAAAGGAAAATGAGATTACAAACATTTCAAGAAGTCCTATTACAGGACCCTACAGGATTCCACACACGCATAAAAGTCCCTAAAAGATTTTTTTGTGAAAGGAAGCAGTATACCTACTACTAGCATCTCACACAACAGAAGTGAATTTGGACATCCTATTAAAGATTTTTTCAAGATTGGTATAATATACTCTCCTCTAGACGAAGTTTATCTATCTCCCTTATGGTTAGCCATCCCAAACTAAGGCTTGGGCACCAGCTCCAGATTCAAATAGCTCAGTTTAGGTGTCTATGCGTCCGTATGTGAGCTAGATGTTTAATTTCCCATTATAGCCAGTGGAATCAAGGCTTTACTAACCTGTCTAAACATAGGCATCCAGAGCTATCCAAGATGCATGTGTTACCACACTGTGTAACGTCAGCGAAGAGCAGAGCTGGAGTAGTTGCACTCAGGCAATGCCTACATCTACACAAATCCACGAGTCCTCTACTCAGGGCACAGTCAGTCCAACACTCCTGTACATTTGTCAGGAATATAATTCAGCTTTCTATAAAGACAAAGCAACAGGACATGAGTTTTTAGCTGTATAACCACAATGAAGGGCTACACTGCTCTTTTCTTCAAGGTCGGATTTTATGATCTCAAATCAACAAAGGCAGATTCTTTTCATCCTGAGAAAACCCAGGATGGAGGAATCAGCAAGGAAAAATGGAGATAGAAACACTGCCTAAAAAAAAAAAAAAGACTAATATAGAAAAAAGCTTAAAAATAGTGCAAGTCCCAGAAAGAAGTTATATCTGGACTATACTATACACTGAATGAGACAGGAGGAGGGAAGGAATAGCACCTGCTTTTCTGTGGCCATTCAGACTATGAGATATTGAGACTCGCTTCCACTTGCGAGGGAGTCCCAATACTTTGTGCAGTTATTTGTTTTGGAAATAGACTTTAGCCATGAGGAACAAGAACAGGATTTCCTCAATTATCCCGGTGTAAGAGACCTGCAGTTTTGTGAGGCAGCTGAATTCCTAACAAAAAACAGGGAATACTGCAGTCTTTTCCAACCTGAGCCAGTTAATTTTTTCTCTGCTATAGTGCTGATCAGCTGAAACCACAATGATGGGGCACTTTGTTTAAAAGTGCCTATTTACTCTCACTAATTAACCCCTAATTCAGTGGCTGGACAGATAAAGATAATCAAAGTATAAAACACCTGGCATAATTGGAGCTTAAAAACGTCTTCTACCATCTGTATATTTTGCAGTATAAGCATTTTCTTTCATCCTTGTGCCGCAAATCCTTGCTCTGAGGAGCCATTTGTCAGCATGAAAAGCTGTGGTTAAATCTTTCTTTTTTTCTCTTACAGTTTTTATTTATACAGAGGCTCTTCATGAAACAACTGTTTATACTTGTTTTCTAACAAAGACGTAACTTACACTATAATTTCAGAGCTTGAAATACTGTTTTTTTCTCCTGTAATTGTACTTAATATGTACCCATGAGAAGAAACTTTAGATAAAGTAGCTTCTTTTTAGGTAATCTCAAAAAAGAAAAAATCCCATCCAAAATCAGGAAGGCAGGGAGTGATGCAGACCAAATATATAAATGGTTCATACTCCTAAGGATTAATCTATTGTTATTATTAAATAAAATGCTCAGATCAGTCTTCAGAGCAGCAAGTCTAATTTTCTTCTTAGCTTCCTTGGTTCAAATCCAACATTTATTGACAAGTACCTTATGGTGACTACAGTGGGACAAGTGTAGCTGGCAATAAGTATGTTTTTTTTTTTCCATTGGTGTACAACATTGGCTTCATTCAGAGATGAATATGAGAGTCTTTCAACCAGGGGTTGTATGCGCTGAAGGGATGGTATGCTACTAGCACCTACTAAATGAAGAACAGGCTTACAGCTGTGGCATTTGAGGAGTTAAGAGCTGAGCTCATAAAAAGAGCTAGATGTAAAACATTAGGTGCCACACTCTCAATGATGTGAGCGTACCAGTCCTGGTTGTCTGCTGGTAGACTGATGGCTCATTTATTTGTTCTTGTTCTCTTTGTAGAATGAAACAGAAGATCATACACCTTTCATAATTTTATAGCAGAAAAATTAGGAACGTAGGGCTGGAAGAGACCTGCTGGATCACTGAATCCAGCATATACTTATAGGAAACTAGGTAAATAACATTTATTCCAGAAGAGACAAAAGAATAGCAATGCTTTCACCTACACCCTGAAACCAAAAGACATAAAACACTGTCCGTTATTCAAATCAAGGATAAGAATAATTATTATGCTCTATTAATTGGTTTAGATGTTAAGAGTATTTTTGGCTTCTTAAATATCCCATTCCACAGTACCTCTAGGAGAAGCTTTCTGAAAAACTTGGCAGTGGTCTGCATCTCCTCACTTGTACTTCTGGCTGATTTATCAGTTCGAAAATGTATTGTAATCTGCATAAAAATGGAGTCTGCAAACTGATTTGGATTAATCAGGTCTGACTGTAATTCCTTTTGGTATCCTTATTTGAACAGCACATCAATCACAACGGCTTCTTTTGATAATAATGTTACCTTAATATCTAATTTCATATTAATTCCATTGTAATTTAGTGGGCATTCATTCTAACAGTAATTCCTACGGAATTACATCTGACGTCCCCATGAATACCAAAATAATTCAACATGATAAATGTTATTACACCGAATACCAAAGGAGGCAATAATGATTTGCCATTTATAATAAAGTTTTACCCACAAACTGTTAGTGGACATTACTGCAGCATTAAGGATGTTCCTGTGTAAAACGGTTCGCACCCTGAATGTCTCCCCTGTGTGCCAACATGAGCCTGAATAGAGTTGCTCAGGCACCCACTTTCTGGACTCAGGATACATATGATTTATCATCGGCTGCTGAACCCATTCAATCAGTGGTCTCATATTGAATCTCGCGAGCCAAGCCTAGCCAGCCTGTCAATGAGGAAAGCTTGAAAGAGCACAGAGCTGGTTTCCAGGAGTGGTTGTGCCAAGACATTTCCTGATATCCTCTTTCATTAGTGTTAAACTAGTCCCTTCACATACCAGTAAGAGGGACTCAGCTCCTCGAGGGCTCTGTGTTTTGAATGAGGGGCAGACGTGAGCTCTTGTTCATCTCTATATGTGCATATATATTGCTATACATGTACATATGTATCTTCATATTTATTCAGTGCCTATATATCTCAGTTGATGTATATACAGCTTACAGTGGCAGAGGGGGGTGTGAAAGGTGGTTGCCGGCATGACATTACAGAACAAATGAGACATAATTTGTTCTCAGTTTTTAGACATACCATCATTCTTCAGGAAATAAGACTGGCCAAAACAGAGTACAGGTATCCCTCACTTGCCTGGTTGACAGCCCCAGGCCATTGCTGGTCAGTTCCAGGGCTCGTGACCACGTCATGAGAATGAGATTAAAGAGAAATTGGTGCCTCAAGCTTTGTTCAGCTTCATGCCTGCTATTTCTGCAATGGCTTCTTGTGAGACTCACTGCCACCTCCCAGGGCAGCAAGTCTCTGTGACAAAAGCCTGTGCCTTTTTAGCTCGCAGCGTCGCTAGACCTAAGGATTGGTACGTGTATGGGTTGGGAGGTAAATGAAGAATGTAATTTTGCCTACTGAGCAAGAAGAAATTAAGGCTAAGGTTCAGATTAAATTTGTTTGCCACTTTTTACAGCGAACCCCTTTGGGAGTTGCATACTTTTGCAAGCTGTTGTAGCAAGTCTTAAGCACTTGGAAGGTGTTTCCCCAACTCAGTGTTCAATCTAGGTATTCCCGCGATGGCAGAACTTTCAAGCCTGAATCTCCTACAGTTGCTATATTGAGTAGTGTGTGGGCTCAATATTACTATCAAGTCAGTAATTGTTAAGTGACTGGGAAGCTGGAAACAATATGTGTTTTCTTCTTCTGATGGCCATCAGTGATCAGGCTACTTTGAAGATACTCTAGATATTTAGTATACTGATTGATGGGCTCATATTTGTGCAGAACCACTTGTACTCCAGCTTGATCTTTCCTTTTGCGCTCTTTTTCCGGAAGCTGAAAACGAATGAGGGTAAACTCAGCAATAGATGGTCCCTTACCATTTCATGCCTGCACAAGTCTATTCTTGCGCACATTCTGCGAATATTGATTGCTTTCATTGAAAGCAAAACTTGGTAGGAAAATAGGAAAAAAAAACAAAACAGTTCTTCCCCTTCATTTAGATAGGAATGGCCTTAGAAAATCTTTGGTCCTTCTAAAAGGCAATTACTTTCTCCAAGCAGCAACCACTATAAGATACAACTTGGGGAATAGCCTATTCATAAGTCACCAGGGTCACTTTCAGTTATCTAATTTACTTCTTTTTTTCAGGCATTTCCTCCTGAATGTAATTTAGAGGAACTCTGGAATTGATCACCGAACTACAGGAATAATTTACAATAGCAAAAAAACAGAGAGTGCCTAAGCAATGAAAAATACAGTTCTCTGTTCTTCCTTCATCAGAGGTACATCAGTGTAGCACTGAAGATGTTCAAGTCTTAAACAGCCGAATCAGTGTTGAGAGCTAGGAGAACAGGTGAGGGGAAGCCATGGGTGTCAGGTACATTGCAAAAGCCAGAACTGTCATAGCTCATAAAGTCTGCTGGCAAGTATGCGCAAGAGCAGGATGTAACAAAGCTGGTCTTAGGCTTGTATTTTGCACCGATATACCATCCAGTGTTTGTCTAAGATCATTAAAGCAACAGGTTCTTTTTCAAAAGCAAATGGATCAAAATCCTCCATGCACTTTAGCTGTTCTGCTGGTCTATCCAGTATAAAACAGGCCAGTGAAAGAAGAATCTCAGATGCTGGCTAAGAGATCCATGGTGTGCCAGTTATTCAAAGCTTTCATAGGATGGTACTGTATTAGACACTGAATTTAACTGGCATGGAGTAGAGAACGTTAACGTGATACGGCCCCTTATACTTTGGAGATAGTATATGGCCTTCGTCTTTCCTGTGTCACAAAGGCCATTCCCATGTCATATATATAGAGAGAGAGTGATAGCTACATGGATAAGTCATGCTATGTGGATAAGGTAAGCGGTCCGTACTAGGGAACAATATTTGCAGTTCTCCATGCTTTAAGAACAGAAGAGATCACTGTGGTTAGCATAACACAAGACATTCAATAATTAGTTTCTCCTTAATCTTTGTGGTTGAATCAAGCATACATTTAGGAAGAAAATAAAAATTGATTTTTTTATATATTATTTATGGCAAATACAGTGCAATCCTTTCACTGTTCACAAGTGACACTCTGGAGCACCTTATCAGATGATTATTCAGCATTATCCCAAGAACTCCTAAGGGTCACCACGAAAAGTCTTCCAGCCAGTAAATATTGCTTACAGCTTTCTACACTAGATGTATAGCTATATAGTTTATCTTATCACAACCTTTTCCCAGACTATTTTGTAAGAATGCTGTTCTTCTTTTCTCCTATTTATCCATTTTTTTCTTTTATGTTAGCGGCAAACTCAATTAGTAATTTTTATATGTGCATAAACACATATTTTCCATTAATAAAGTTAATAAATAGCATAGAGCAAATGATCAGTCCCAGAGGAACTCTTCATCATTTTAATTAATGTAAAGCCCTTTCTCAGAAAGAATTTGTGATGAATAAGAAGAGGTGACATATAAAAACAATAGAGGTTGATTGGATCACGTAGAATAGCTATCTTGTCTCCTAGTTCTCTGAAGAAGCCAGAAAAGTCCTGAAAGTTGACTGCAAAGTCCAGTCTGGGAACGCAATTTGGCACTGCATTGACATCTTTTCTCATTCTGTACAGCCTTGCATCAGCACTTTGATTTATCTACAGAGCATGGAGACTCACAGTTGAGTTTTGTGCTTTTATGTGCCATTTGACTTACATATGAAAACAAGCAAATTTGAACTATAATAATGTTTATGTTCTGCTCAAGGTATCTTTAGTTTCTCATGACAGTGGTCTCACTTATTCTGTAAATTTAAGCACTGTTTGCTTTAAACTAGCAAGCTTACGTAGAATTCAGGTGCAAAGCAGGCAGCTGAATATAGGCCAACCTGTCAGTTATTTACAGGGTTTTCTCCACAGAGAGAGGTTTTGCTGTATGTGCTATTATGACTACACAGTATTGGCGTTCTTGTTCTGGAAAGCTTAAAACTACGATAGACTACAATTGTAGCAAGACTTCAAAGAAAATCAAATCATACTCTCTTTTATACATATATGCACCCATGAACACCAAATTAAACCTTTTCTAACTCATTGAAGTTCTTCCCGTTTCTCCACTATAAAGTGAAAGTGCATGCCCTCTTGATAAAACCTGGCAAGTGCAATTAATAAATGAGCGCAGGAAATTACTAACTCTAATGCAGTAATGGGAACGGAGTCATAGCTTCAGCCGATGACCACACCATTTCAAAAAAGCAGCAGCAACAACAAAACCTGAAGGCAGTAGCTGCCTGCAAGAGCTTTTCCTTTCCTGCCAATTCTAGGCACAAACGGAGAAACAACGAGGAAAATAGACTAAACATTAGCAGTCAAGTTCTCATTGTGTACATATTGGCAATTCTTGAAGTCAAAGTTTTCTTATAATACTGAAGTCAGGACATCATGATGCTGCACTGATTTCTGTCCATTAAAAATCCTGACAAATGTCCTGTGAAACGTAAATGGTAATAGACTGGAATGTATGATTTGCAGCTACAGCATTTAGAAAAGAAAGAATTACATACAAACAATGGTTTGGGGGAGACTTAATCAAAAATCTAACTACTCTGTTCAGCAGATAGATACCATATATCAGATGTGAAGATGCACAGAAGGTCAGAAGTTATTAGGTACCTTTACTGCTGTTATGAGCATAAGCATAGTATAAGCATTAACTTGCAACTTGAAACTGGAACCCTAGGGCAAGATTCAGGTCTGATGTACTCCTTCATAAATTCATAGTAGTTCCACTAGTTTACTTTGTCTATCTACATCCAAATAGAATTTGACCTAATACTGTATAATGCATATGAATATTTATAAAGTTTCTTCTGCAATCAGTGTCAGATTATAGGGGTTTTTTTCTTTCTTTTTCTTGCTATGGACTTTGATGCTTTCATTGTAACTACTGGAACACTTTGCTCCACAGTGTGAGGATTTCTCAGGTTTCAAAGGAGGCCTTTGGCTAGATAGCAGATACCAAGACTCACGGAAAACACATAGATGAGAACTGATATCAAATAAATAATAAGAAAAATAAGTGATGTGAGGCTAGACAGCTCCTTCGCTCTACGACTCATCCATTTTACGTAATGGTGCTCTCTTTATTTTGCATTTTTGTTTGCTTGTTTCTTTTTTATCTAATGCTTTTTAAATTTTGAATCTTTAGTGGAAGTGTGGCAGCAGCACAGGCTGTGCCATCCAACTGAGATGAATGTGGCATAAGTTGCTTCCCATAAATTAAGCTCACTTGCTTAGTAAATCTGTTATAACAAGCTTGGAATGAAGAAAAACAACTCTCCCTGAAACATCCCTATTTCACAGCCAGGTGACACACCCCTTGCACACTCGTAGAAAGCCCCATGCCCAAAGAAATTGTAAACAACTGCCACGGTGACCAAGGAGAACCAGAAAGCAAGCTGACAGCAATAAATATTCTCATGAATCAAAGTGCCGAGCTTAATTCATAGCGGTTCAGAGGTGCAATGGTATCTGTTGTCCTCAAATATTTGAACAATCTGCTAGTATTTGTAAAGATGATTGAAAATTCCCCAAATGTCCTGAAATAAAACATGATAGATTATATCCCTTGAGAGCTCATACTGGAAGTTAGTTATTAGCATTTATTTCTCTTTTCCATACGGGCACTCTGCTACTGTGCAAATTCTTCATAGCTCTATGCCTGTCCCTTACAATGTGTTCATACCGCATGGAGCACAGTGGGACCTGGATCTTTACTGGGACTTCTTAATATGAAAATAATGGAAATTATGAATGCAGAACCTTTTCATTATCCTCTGTTTATAATATGTCAGTCTTTTAAACTGATAGCAGGAAAAAATAAAAGAAGAAATTTATCTTGTTAGTCCCCTCTGAGTCATAATAGGGGAAGCAAAAGTATCATTGACAGCCTCCATATTCACATGAATTAGTCATATCATTCTGGTAATAATATCTCACACTTCTTTAACCTGTTCAATCAATGCACAGAAAGGCATGGCTGTTCTCGTTCATGTTGAATTTTTACATTGCCTAAAGTTATGCCTGAGATTTTTGCCTGAAGTAGAAGAAAATACCCAATGGGTGAGTGCAGTAGATTTGAGTTCACCCCCACAGGATCTTCATGAGATAAGAAGAAATGGGAAAAATAACCTTCTTTCCAGCTAGAATTCAGGAAAGAGCTCTCTAAATCATAAATTCTGTATCAGCCTGTAGAGACTAAGTGTAGCCTGTTTCTTCAGCTATTTATTTCCATTGTATAAGTTACTAAACTCTACATAAAGATGAGCAAGCTGAAGAAAGAGAGATGGTTCAAAGACTACCTGGCACGCCTGTACTAGTAAGTTAAAAAAGCTCAAGACTGTTCTCTTGCTGAGACCAGGTAGAATGGACACTCCATTTCCATCCTATTAAATTTACTTATTCTCCAAACAAGTCTAAAATGCCTATTGGGAGTGGTCACTGGGATGTTCCAATTTGCAAACTGGACTTGCAAACTAACTGTTGGGGAAGGTGCAGGTTACACTAAGGACTTTTTCATCCACCTAACAGTATAGATGATTACATTCTGGTCTTGGGAACATTCCCCGTCCCTGCTCAATTTACTGGTGTAAGTGTAGCCACTGAGGCCAGAAGGAGATTTTTCATTCCCATCAGTGAATTCTGTAATATTAAATAAGCAACCAGCCTCCAGATGAAAACCAATATTCTGAGAGGAGAACAACTTTCCATTCCCTTTCGCTCCCTCTCCTCCACCCATTACAAAGCATATATTAGCATAAACAGAGAGATTAGATCTTTCTTTTACTGGTGACCTGTTCTGCGAACCGTGCCTTTCTGACCACACTTCCAATTGCATCCTGGCAGATAGATCTTCCCCGTGTGGAGGTGGTCGCGCTGTGTCCTTAAAATATCCTTTAGCCCAGAAAATAAATTCTGCTGGTGTACGCTGCATTTCTACCACCACAGCCAAAAGCTCTTTTGCAAGCCAAACATGCTTGCTGCCATTCCTTCACATCTGTAACATTTAACTTTAATGCCTCTGCCCCTGAGGAGCTGCAGAGTAGCATTTCAATTCGCCATCCATGGATTTGTCCTAAAGAATTAGAGACATGTCAGCTTATCAGTCTGTGACCTTTTCTATTAACATTGTCTTCAGGTTGACTTGGCAGCGCACAAGAAAAATAAATCTTGTTACCCGAAGCTGGTCTGGCTTGCCAGGATAGTGCAGCTGTGGCTCAAATCTGTTAAATTTTTAAATTGCAAACATTGCTATGACTACATAAAATTTATTAGGTAGAACAATCCCTGGGAAGGGATGGGGAGAGGAAAGCAATGGAATAGAAACCATTAAAATAGATATAAAGGAGGGGAGGGGGGTTGCAAAGCCTAGAAAGTTGCATTATTTAGCTTATTTACAGCCTACCCTGACATCCTAGAGATAATGCAAACGGAGTCACCATGTAAATTTTGTGACCTTTTCATGTTGCAATCTTCAGCAGATCTAAATGGAAACAGTTCCAAGCAAGAAGCATGGACTTTGTTTATCACCTCCTCCCAGACTTTTGTAATCTTCTTCTCTGTTGTGTTGCTTTCATGATGACGAGATGGAGGGGAAGCATGGTGACCTCAGAATTTGATATCAGGGATAGGTCTTCTGACATAAAACTGTCCAGGCACTGCAGCCCCTGCATTTCCCACTAGTCTGGTATTCTGTGGCAGCCCACTAGCCAGTACGGCATGAACTGCCCTTTTCAGAACGCTCTACACCATCATTTGGAGACATTCGGGGCTCAGCACAGGTACCTAAACACCTACTGGTTTCTGAGATAAACTGGAATGAATGAGATATCCACAGCAGAGTTGCAGATTTGACATGGGACCTATGTCCCCCAGGCTTTTGTGCTGGTTAGGCAAAGATGCTCTAAGTTGTCTCAAATGGCATGAGATTTAGACAAATTAATTAAGCCTCAAAAGTGGGATTCAGCTGCAGATTGAGACATCTCAGTTAGTATCTGTAAGTTAATTAAGTCCTAAACTTCCATTTTAGTCAAAGGAGACCAAGTTAATATGGGAAGTACAGCTTAGAGAGAGATGCAGCCCACCTTAAAACAGATACCTATTTTTGGTCATAGCTTTTGCAACTCTGTGCATTATATTGAGCAGATTTCTACTGACTGTAACAGTAATTTAGACACCCAGCTCAGATGTAGACATGCGCATGAGAGCACCTAAATACATTTTTAAACTTTGAATTACAAACTGAAGGGGAAAACAACAAAATGGAGTAGGAAAGGCTATTTCATCTGTATGTTAGTATAGTGAAGACTATGGGATAGCATTTTTTTCCCTTACTTTCTAGGAGTGATATTGGCTGTTTTATTTTTTAGATAATACTTTTTTTTTTTTTTTTTTCATTTGGACTCTCCCATTATGCTTTTACATAAAGCATAATGATCTGATTTGTTCCACTTGGCCCCTATTATAACAGTAATATTTCATATTTGAAACATCAGAAAGATACTGAATTTACAGTAGAAAAGAAATAACAGTAGTTTTGATCCATGCTGATGACTATTTCAGTGCAAGTCTTTGGGTGACATCATAAGATAAGGCAGCCAAATTCCAGACTAAGTATCTTCCTAAAGGCATTTGTACTGACATAAGTAAACTTGGCTGATTTTATGTATTTAGTTAGTTATAATTTCTGACCTCAATGAATAAATTCATCTTTTCATTTAAAAAAGATATTTCTGTCAAAAATAAAAATAAAAAATAGTGTGGTCTAGGAACTCTTTTGATGTCTTAGATGTGCTCGCTCTTTTCTATAGAAATAAATATTGGATTACATCTTCCATAATGCACAATATTATCCCCCCCTTTTGGTAAGCGGAAGTGACAATAGTAAATTAACTGGTATAATGAAGCAGGGCTCCATAGCCTACCCGAGAAAGCTGGGAGACATCACACCAGAGAGACGCACAACATCCGCATCTTTTACAGTTCCTGAATGTAGTTTCCTTCAAAATATTCCTCCCTTAATCCAACTGTTTTCCAGCTCTTTGTGATTATAATGTATTTGAAATTGGAACAGTAGCTTAGGCCACTGATGATTGCTGGCAAGTTGGAAACTTTATTTCTGTTTGTGAGCGGTTCATTTACGAGGCAGCATAGATTCTACTGCAATTTGGCAAATTAATAGAAGAAAGTTCTATTAAACAGGAAATCAAGAGGTAAAACCCCAGGGCCAGGAAACCCTTGTACAGCAGATTTCTGGAAGCTGCCAGGATATACAGATTGCCTTCTTCTTATCCTCTTTTCCTGAACGTCTGTTTTTGTCTACCGTAAGGCACAGGATTTTGGGGCTAGATTTTTAGGGTAGGCATTTTAGATTCGATTCAAAATGCCTGTTATTAGGTAATAATGAACTGAGCAAAATTTCGTATTAAATCAGTAATCCCTTTTTCTTAGAGGCATTTGGGGTTTTCCTTGAAGATCTCTTAGACAAGTACTGGGCAGCACTGGATAAATGATCTCTTGTCATGTGATCAAAATTCCTAAGTGACAAAAGAACAGAAACTCGTCTTCAAAAAGCCACTTGACCTCAGATGTCTACAGGCATTTATCTAGCTCCCATTGGTCACAAAACAAATCAGTTGCCTCATTCACCAGGAGGATATAGACCTTAGGCTGTTAGTACTGTAAGCCTCGAAATAAAGTCATAGTGAACCACAGTAAGATAAGATACTTTTTATCAAATTGGAGTTGATGAAATTCAAAACTCTTAATGATGATCTCAGTACCCTGAAACATCTGAAAACAAATGCTGAGTAAAATAATCTCAGCTTGAGGTAGATTTTTTTTATTAGTCTTTGAAGGAGGTATCAAGAAGAGCTTGGAACTGTGCCAGACTGCCACCTAAAGAACCCAAGGGAAAAAGACCCTTTAAATTAAAAAACAAGACTTATAAGGCAAAACAACACCTACTGATTGCTTGGCTAATATTTTTACATAGTACGAGCTGGTAATAGTCTCCTCAGAGAGCTAGACAACTGAAGGTCTGGACCACAGATCGAGATAGTCTAAGTTCCTGTTTGTGCAGGGTACCTGCCAGAGTGTCCTAAGTGTCCTAAGTGTCCTTCACCTAGAAAGAGTGAAAGAGACAATGTTTAACGGGAAGATCAAACAATCAAACAACATGCCAAACTGCTGATTCAGTGGCTGACTGTCCATCGCATTTTCACTAAATAATTTGCTGATATATGACCTACCCGACAGTAATAACAATAGTAGCTCTCTTCAGCACAAATGCATCTATGTTTCTCACTGAGTTTGACAAAGAGTATCATGCTCAATATTTTACATTAGCTAAACTAACACTGAGATTGGTGCTGTAGGCTTGTCTTCACAACTTCTTATCTTCTTGTGCATTGTATGGAATTTGGGTAGATGTTAACGCAGAGAGAAAAGGATGGCATCATGCTCAGGGTTTATGTCTCATGCCACAGTCTTTCTCTCTCTCTGGTCAGCCACCGTGATTATGACCAGCTTCATCCCTGTTTATCTGTCTACCTAACAGAAAATCCAATATGTTTAGTCTCTTTTCCTTCTGTCAGAATATCTGTAAATCTGTAAATGGACAGTGATACCTCTTAAATGTGTTATTTATATATATAATAAATTTATATTCAGCAATTTAATATACATTTAAAGATGTATTAATATTCATGACATTCTTAATTAGAGGTAACATTCTTTCAGAGCAGAGTATCGGCATGTAACAGCCTCCGTTTTCACTGAGAACCAGAGTCTTGGCCAACCCAGAGTCTTGGCCAACCCTGTTTTTGGAGGTTCATTTGTATTGCCTGTTGGCATTTTCTACAAATTGCACATTGTTTTGAAACTGTGCTTTGGTCCTCAGTGGTTATTTCCACAATGTGTAACATCTAAGTTATGTGAGGTTATTGCAATTAGTCATTAGGTTGTTTTGTTTGTTTGTTTGTTTGTTTGTTGGGGAAAAGGTGTGACCACTTTGGATTCTCACCTGTCTAACTTCAGGAACCTAAGTGGGGTTCTCTATACGAGTAAAGGAAATTTTTTTAGCATATTCAGGGAGAATTTAGCCCGATTAAGAGCTTAATCAGCCCCTAGAGTTACCTCTCCATTCCAATATGGGAAATGTAGGATGACTAGGCACCTAGCTTAGAATATTCTGATATGTTAAGGTTAAGTGAGATGAAGCTGGGTCTTTCCATACAAATTCTTAAAATCTGATAGCAGTGAAAGCATTTTTCTAGAATGTTCCCAAACAAATACACTACATTCATACTGAAAGGAAAGTTCATACTGAAGGAGGCAGACATAGCTACATGAATTGATTAGGCATTTGAACAAATATTTACTGAAGTTTCACGCACAATTTCTTCAGTTCAGATCTAATACTGAGAAATAAACATTTCTGTCATAAGCTCCTTTTCCTCTGCAGTTTCTGCCATGTGAGCTAGCCTTCACATATTTTTTTCCACATCAGCTTGCTCATCTATTTTTAATTCTCATTTCAGTATGTCTTTTCGTCTTTACTTAAACCTATTAATTTCTCTTTTCCTCTGGGATGTGTGTTTTTTTAAACTCTCGTAGTTTACTCTCGTAAACTATTTTAGGAGAGAATTTGTATGAAATACCATAAAGAAGAATTAACATTGTAACCATTAGGCAGTCTCTTCCTAGGCTAAACTTCTAATTAAGTTATCCTTGGTTCCTGCAGGGGAATACTCACCATATGTTTCTAGGGATACCAGGGTTAATTGTCTGCAGAGACTATAGGGAGTGCATTTCTTTAACTAGCATAAATTGCTGAAGGAGAATAATAACGTTTTCTGAAATAGAATTGCAATTTGAACAAATAAGAGCTATATCCAAAGTATCTTCTTACGTCCCAAAGAGGTTTCTGGTAGGTGGAGGAAGATTTGGGCAGCAGAAAGAACAAGATCCATGGCAGAACAGTTAACATAGGATCCATATCGAAGGAAAAGGGACAGATGGAGCAAAAAAAGTTCGCCTTGACAGAGGGATTAAGTCACTGCATTTCATTTGGATGCTTGAGTGTCAGTGTCATTGGATAGTAGTAGTTGTTGTTCATACATAAGTTAGCATGGTACAACAGTTACCAAATGAGGTGAGAGACTGAAGAGAAAATATAAGATTTGGGAATTGCTTGGTTCGCAGCCCTCTAAATAGGAATGAACAGCCCTATGCTATCTCAAATGCACTGTTTTTCCAAATTCAAATATATTACATAATATTATGTCTCAGCTTTTTTTTCCTTAAATTTTGCAAAAGAATATGATCTACATTGCAAAATTTGTGACAGCCCTGTAAAATGGAAAGATAGGAAGAAAGAGCTCCAATTTCAAAATGTAGATTTCTGCTCTTTCTACCCCTAAGTTGGCATATATAGTCAGATAATGCAGAGGGATATCGCTAGCATTTTGAAACAGTAGCTCCGTGACAAGCTGACTTGCGTGTTTCTTTCTTTTATGTGATCTTGCTTCTCATAAGGAACAGTAATTGATTAGAGCAGAGACATCAGCTTTCATCATTTGGTCCCTACCTACCTTAATCTATTAAAAGGGGATGATAAAACCTTGTCCCACTCTTTCTTTGAGCTACTTAGACACTAAGATTTTCCAGGTAGACTGTGCATTGGTACAATGCATTATGTGGGGTCTCTAAGCAGGTCTGGCAATTGGAAACACTCCTAAAAAGCAGCTGATAACAGTAAAATACAGAACATCTCCTCATCCTATGGTAGTCTCTAGATGGTCTTTCAGTCCTGTTCCTTTAACAAGCTCAGTGGATGGGGCAAGAAATATGGAACATCAGGTGATATCTACGGAATATATGTGATACAACGATGAAATTTAGGTTTTTCTGCAGTTACAGCTGTGGTGCAGCTGGGTATCAGGGGTATACCTGTGAGCACACTAAATGCACCTAGTCATTAATCCCATGCGTGGTCCAGGAGCTCTCCAGCTAGTCTCTGCATGGATGAAACAATGGACTGATTTGAGATAATGGAGCAGTTTGAAACTAGGCGATTGACTGAACTCCTAGGCTTCCTTCCCAGCAAAGCATTTGATGAATCGGTGCAGGAGCTTTCTGAGTGGGAATTAGGAGGTTTATAGGTAGGTATTTTGGACAATCCTGGTGATTCCTCAGGCAGCTCTTGCTGACCCCAGACCAATGGATAGACACTAATTGCATGCTTCAGTGTGTTGGTTATCATCTTAGGTGGAGAACCTGACTGTGCCAAACTCCCCAAGCAGTTCCTGATGTAGATCACACATTTGCAAAGATAAGACATTTGTAAATAATCAGTAGAAACTGTTTCTGCAGATGCAAAATGGGCACATAGGACAGTCCTTTATACACAGTTAAGATAGACAGGAGGTGTTTGTACACAGAGTAAGATAATCGATAGTAATGAATCATGCATGTGCTGGAGTGGTCACATAAGACCATGGATCAGCTGAATATAAGAACTGAGAAAAAGAGTATTTTGAGAAGTCCCACCTGATCTAGCTGAAGACATGGTTGCAAGGACCCTAGCAATGGAAACTCCCGTCACCAATCAGATAGCAACCAGCCAACTTCTCTGAGAGATTTGATTCCCCATGTGAGATCCCAATAAATAAGCTTTTTGTTTTGTTTTGTTTTGTTTTGTTTTAACAAACACTTTATCTGTGGATGCCTGTGCAACATGGATAATAGATGAATGCTTACCTCAGCACTGCACCCTGGCAAAGCACAGCCCAAGGTGTTGGTAAGAAGCTGACCCAAATATAAACCAAAGTTTTCTTCCTTCCTGTAACCCTTTAGCAAGCTGTCAGCACACGTTGCTGGAGGCAGAGTACTACCACTGCTACTGTGATTACATCGTGCTAATTGGCTTCAAGCAGGTTATATGAATCACTTCCAATCACAGCTTAAGGTAAACTCCCAGGTCATAGTGAGCTGGTGACGTGTACAGTCAGAGCACTATTGAGCTGGCCTTAGCTTTTCCCTAAACATTAAACAGCAGCAATGCAAAAGTTTAGCTCAGTTTCTACATGCTCATCTTTCAAACTTGCTCAGCATTGCTTTGAATAAGATTGTGTCTGGCAGCAATCACAAAGCACACTTTGACATGTGAATGGGATAGCTGCTATTGCATCAGTCTAAGAATAATCAGCACTGCCTCTCTTTCTGGACCAGCTGTTTTCCAGCTGTGAAGAACTGGTGGCAAGCTGGGCTGGGTGTCAGACACTATTAAAACTGAGCCACTGCTGCTGTGTTTGTTTCACGCCCTGCGGGATTTTACCTCACTTACTTCAAAAATAAAACAGAATACATTAAATGGTTTAGCAGCATGGTGGCCGGCTCAGTAACCCAACAGAAGCATTTTCCTCTACATGTTGCTGGCCATTCAAAGCATAATGCAAAAAATAAGCCCTTTTAGAATAATACAGTTCAATAATTGGCCAGTGTAACTTTTCCCACTACCTACTGCATAAAGCCTTCGGCCAGCACTTGTTTGTGTATGCTTTTTAGTTTTTTACACATCTACTGATGAGTCTAGTAAGAGTTTTGTGCAAATGTCTCCTGCTGCTCTGCTTATGTTTTTGGGGGCTGAACTGTAACTTGTAGATGTATTTGTAGAGGAGGAAGGATTCAGTAAAACAGTGATCTAAAAATTTAGGATCTAATCTTTATGTGCTATTTTCGGTTAGCATATAGGTGTATCCCTTCATACTTTCTCTGGCTAATTTGTGTGATATATCAAAGAATCAGGTTGGCAAGGCTGACTGTAGATCACTTAAGTACAGATTTCTAGTAGTTTTCAAGAATTTAATTGCTTAATGTGGCAAAGTTTAGGGAACAGATTTTTAAGTTAAGTTCAGGTATTCTAAGGTACACCTAGTAATGCCCTTTAACATAAAAATGTATTTTCAGAAGTAACTATGTGCCTGATATCTAATATCTTGATAATATATGTCTTCTCTGATTGGCTAAAAGTTCAGATCAGATGGTTACTGGACAGATAGCATAGACAGTGTAAGACTGTAATTTAGAGGTGTTATTGCACCTTTGATGGAGGTTTCCACTTGCACATCAAGTTGGTAGAATGGGTTGTGGAAGCACTCCTCATTACAAAGTCAGCTGGTTCTTGCCTAGTACCAGTTTGAAAAAGTAAGTTTTTGATACCTTAATTATTTCAGGCATGAGAAGAGAGCAGGCAATTCAGTGTGAGCTATGTAGATCAGAAACAAAGCTGTGATTTAATTAATGCACATTTCAGTCTGTGAAGTGCAGTTTTATTTAAAAATATGTTTTGAATATAGACTGAGATCATAATGCTGCTGAGAAGATTTGAACATGTTATCTCAGAAGTGTATAGGATTTGTTGCATCTGTATCCTTGAGGTGGCTTTGAAATTCTCAAATATAGTTCACGGAATATTTTAAACTGTTTGAAAATTTCTGTGACTCAAAATAGTAGCTAACTCGGGGTTCAAAGCTTATTGTCTCAAGACCTACACTGAGCATTTGGCATAAGAAACATGCTTATCTAGGAAAAAAATCACATACAACTGAAATGCATCTACATCTTCAGAATATAGGCAGACAGATGAAAATCAGTGAGCCAGCTAAACTTCAGTAATCCAAATTTACCCAGTTCTGATATGGCTCATGGAGCAGCATTTACTTACATACTTCTATACACTAAGCATACAAGCGTACTTACTTTTTATTCCTTATTGCATAAGCGATTAAAATTGTACCGCAGTTTTGGACAAGGAATAAAAAATGTCATATCTAATTGATAATTACATAATACTTTCACTGAGCAAAATATAACCATTTGAAATAGAAAGCTAACAGGTCACTCAGGCAAATAATCCCTAGCATCTTATACAAATATATAATCACTGTCTTTTAATTTGCCAGTTCTGCGCTTTCCTCTACTTGCTTGATCCTCATCTGAATTTATTTTTCTTAATATTTATTTTAAAAATATCCCCAATGCAATCTAATCCAGCAGTTTCTGAAATTTTCTATCCCCATAAGCATTGTAATTGAACCCCTCTGCTGCCCTCCTTATGTTGTTAATACATATATTCACAGTTATCTGACTCCCATCCCATTTAGTGGGCTTTGAATCAGACCATGCATGGTCTTTCCTCTTTTGCAACAGATCATTATTTTTAATAGCACAGTGGCTTTTTCTGTTTCAAAGTCTGTCTCTGGATATGACCTCTAGGGATTTTGCAAACTTTTGTAGCTCTTGTGCAAGACTCCTTATCCTTTAAAAGTCCATAATAAATACCTGTCAGATATTGCTGCAACAAGATAACATATTACCTCTACATTGGGATCAATCAAATCCCAGGCCTTGAGATTCAATATATCTTGTCTAAAAGATGTAAAATTTACTGAATAAATTAAGGGGTAAGTTTAAAGACCCTGTGGACATAAATTAGGAAATCTAATTGGTTCACATCTAGGATGCAAAATCCTCATGCAGTATGTAACTAACGAGCTATGTGACTGCTTAAAGGACACGTATACTTCCAGAAACAGAGCCGGAGCTGTGAAGGCCACATATAATTTTCCTAATTATAACATATCCCTTTCCATTGCTGTAATTATGACTTCACTGGCATTTCCATCTATCAGTGTAGCAATCTCATATGAATTCATGCAGCTTCGAGGCACTATTGCTTGGCACTACATAGTTATTTATACCAGTGTATATTTTGTGTAAAAAGCAGTTAAGTCAGCTCTATTCTGATTTTACAGTGAAATAAATGGCATCCTGTTCTTGCTATTGGCTTATCGTGACTTCTCATGACAAATCACTCCTCTGCGTCAAAGTTTCTCCACTGTAAAATGCAAATTGTTTGCACCTGAAGCATATGATTGTTGAGTGACTTATTTGCAGGAGGACTGGATTCAGCCATTTTCCCTTATCTTGAACTGTGGTGTCAGTGCACTTTTATGGATGTCAGAGAACATATCTACAGTAGAGTCATCCTCTCAGACAGCTAAACCCACACTCAGACTCCAGGCAGTGCTTTGAATTGACTTGTGTCAATTCGAAGTGGTGTCTAATGGACATAACTTGAAAAATTATTGAGATCAAGAGTCCTAGGAGCGTATTCAAGACCAAAGACTTCTCATTACCCACATTTCCACATCTACTTCCAATCTTGCCAGTTTTTCAGATCATTCAGAGTCTCCCCGTTTGGCTTCCACAGGTTTTCTGGAGATCTGCTGATCCTTTTTACCATGACAGTTAACTTAGAGAGGGATATAAGAGAGGGATCTGTTGAAATCAAACCAACCAGAGCCAGCAGCAGGAAAGCAGCCAAGGAAAAGGAATAAGTCTGGGCTTCTGCATAGACAGCAAGTGGAAATGCTTGCAAGTAACTGTTTCGCACCAAGCTGTGAGGCCTTATTTACACTACTGATGAAAGCTGGGCCCTCTCCCTCTCCCTCTCCCTCTCCCTCTCCCTCTCCCTCTCCCTCTCCCTCTCCCTCTCCCTCTCCCTTTTCCTTTTTATTTAAAATCTGAGAAATAACTTGATAATTCACTGTCAAGATATTAATCTATTACCTAAAATCACCAGAGCACAACGTGGTAAGGCGGGGAAGGGCTTGTCTTTATCTAACATTTGCAATTAAACTAAATACTCTGAGAAGCTGCTGACCTCCACTGTTGAAGCAGACTCATGGATTAATAGACTTCTGATCCAGAAGGGGCTACTGTAGTAATCTAGTCTGAATCTTCGTATAGTATGGGGCCAGAAGCATCACCCAGGAGATTTTGCATCAGGACCATAACTCGTGCAAGCATTACAAAATCTCATTCTGAAAATGTCTAGAAATTCTTATATCAAGACTTAAAGTAGTAAATTTGTGTTTTTCCAAATGAATTATTCCAGCAGTTCATTACCTTGTTTTAAATGTATGCTTCTGCAGTTTATTGTTTGTTCTGAACCTTATTGCCACAGGGATTGTCACAGCTTTCCCACATGAATAATTAACACATTTCTTTGTGAGAACCTTTTCTTTTAAACTATACATTCACCCAGAGGGATGTAGCAGAAAGCTTTGCTTAATGACAGCCCCCCCAGAACACACTGTATTTCCCACTCCGCACACAGAACAACTACGATGTCTAATTGTCTAATCTGTCTAATCTGGGAATTTAATAGCTGAAGATAAGGGTCATCATAGTTTTATTAACTGTCCATAGCCTTTTCCAGTTTCTGAGATACTGTTCCACCTTCTGGTCTTACATTAGGAACCACATATATATATATATATGTATATATATATATGTGAGTGTATGTGTATATAAGAGAGAGAGAGCAGAGAACTAGCTTTTATGTGTGTGCGTAGAGAGGCAGAAAGAGCAAGCGATATGTCGTGTACTACGTATAAACTGGCCCTGCTTTGAGCAGGAGCTGGACCAGACGACCTCCCGTGGTCTTTTCCACCCTAAATCGTCCTGTGATTCTGTGATGCAATACACTGATCATTAACTGAGTATCTGAGTCCTTGACATATATGGATATGGATATTCACTACATTTCTCCCAGATATTTCAGTATTTATTCCCATAGATACATAATTCAACATAAAAGGAGCAAAAGGTAAAAGGTAACTAAGTTCTGTTACACAGATTGACTTACCTTCTCAAAGCCTTCTTGATAACGGTTACATCAGGCATATGAGATCTATCCGTTTCTGATACTTCTGTGGTCTTCACAACTTAAAAATGACATTGGGATTTACTGTTTTCTAGCAGTGCATGGTGTTGCCAGCTGACTTAGGCAAGCAATCATAGAAAGGCTGCAGGTTTCTCTTATGTTAAGTTTGTAATTTTGAGGTTAGCCCTTATCTTTCACACAAAAATTCTTGATTAATTTACAATATACTCTCATGTTTTGCTTTCCAAACACTATTGCCAGAAACAGAGGAGAATAAATGAGATGTTTCATTTGTGTCAGTTGGTCTTAAACTAATTTAATGGAAATATTTTGTTCAGGTATAAGTGTTTGAAGGGATATCTCATCATACATTGCCAGTAGCGTCACAGTTATTTCTGCTGCATGATGTTTTTTTTTTTTCTCAGTGTAGAAACTGATATTGATTGTCCTTGGCTCTGCAAAAACGCTGATCCTTAGAGTGTAGAAGAGGTGTTGTGTCCCCCTTTTAAAAGACTGGGATGTTGACGTGTCAGAAATTGCTTCAAAAGAATGTCTTCCTTATAAGATGAATGATAAACCTTAAAAATATTAATCCACGCGAGGAGAATGTATCTTTCTTCTAAAAGTACATATAGATATGTGAGTGAAAAGAACAGGGGATTGCTAAGAAGGTGCTGTGGTATGGGGCAAGAGATCATCAGAAAGACATTTTATGTAATGTGGGCATGTATGCATTTTTTCTTTTATTGCTTGTCCATAGTTTATTCTCCAATCTGTATACTCCCACACTGTTGTTTTGGTTTCGATCAGTTAGAAGTCATTCAAAATACAATTACAGTATAGAAATAAATAAGAACTTCAGGTACTCCCTGTTTCAAGGAATTTAAGAAAGTTAATATGAATCAAAAAATAGAAACAAAATAAAAATAAAACACTTCCACATATCATTTAGTTTAGCAAAACTTTGGATGAATTAGGATTTAAATAAAGACTGTGGGATTTACCCCTGTATAATAGTACGAAATTTAGGCACAGTTTTACCTATGTTGTTGCTAATTGAGAATATATTCAATTACATACCTAACCTGATTTACTTGTTGTCTATGCAATTAAAATGCAAATGTACAGGTCCTAATACAAGGAGCCTGCAATTTGGCTAAACAGTAGCACTATTTAATACTGCTGGTGCTACTGTTAATAACAATTCATATGGAGAATTATCCCAGCTTTTACCACCAACATGCGCCATACTCATCCTGAAATAGGACTTTATGTGTCCTGGGCACAAGCCTGAAGTGTTTTGCTGAAGCCTGTACACTATACATTTTTGTAAGAGTCTTAAGTTGCTTCAAGAACCTCTGTTTCAGGTATCCCAATGCCCTCTTTAGCCAGCCTTGCAGAGAAATGATTCCAAGTAATGTGTCATCTTGGACCTCTTTTTAGCTTTATTCCCTTCAGTGACTCGCGAGTTTGACTTCCAACATGCTCTTCACCGAACAAAGTGTAAACATTAGACTCTAAGTGGGATTGTTTCCATGCTAAAACAGGCCCAGACAATTCTGGCACAAACTAAAGGGAAAATCTTTTTTTTTTGCAATAAAAATAAAAACATTCCCCTGTGATACCTTTTTAATGACTGAAGGCGTTCAGAATCTATAGTAGTCAAGGGAATCTTATTTTGATTTCTCAGAGCGTAAATTTGATTACCGATTGGAACATATCTGTATTGTACATGACATGAGCAACGCCAGCAAACACAGAGGTTTGGCACGTGTTCATAACCACCGTCCGTGGTGATACCAGCCTCCACATAGGATGAATTCCGTGCAGCAAACAATGAGCATCATCTGCATAGGAGACAACCTGGCTTATATATCTTATGTTGTCATGCAGACAAAGGTATCTGTACATACAGATAAAGGTGTATTTTATTATTTCCCAGGCACGACAAGAAGCAAAATCTTTCTTATGCTGGCCAGTTTAGGTAGCTTATGAATTCACAGTGTTAATCTTATGGGAGGCTAGAGGAATATTTTGTTTTTACCAAAGAACATACAGAAGCCTCAAAACTGCTATTTTATTATGGCCCAAAAACACTACAGTTGCTAAATAAAAAAAGCCTGATGTTTGTAGCTGCTAACTTTGAGTTTATTGCAATCCAAAACCTAGGAATTAAGTGTGCATCAGTTTGTCTCTTGCCCTTGAAAAAAAAGGAATGACTTTGTTTTGTTTTTTATCTAGACCTACTTATGGGCTATCACGCCTGCTACCTACAACATCCTCCTGGGATAGATTATAAAAGAATGCAGTTATGTTTTATTACTGATGTGTGAAATAGGAGACGTCTTGGCTTTACCCAAGTACTTGAGTTTTTACATTTTGGAAATGAAACTATCCTATAGCCAGACTATTCCCAATGTTTCCTAGGCTTGACTGTGTTATCTGATGGCATCCCAATTCTATACGAAGGGAAAGTACAAGTATGTGTTAGTCCCCTTCTGCCTCACATATTCCTGCTTGTATGAAAATGATTCCCAGGAGCATGGGCTGGAAAAGAGCAAATTCCAAGCTGGAAAATAAAGCTGCACCTATGTTAAAAATTGCACATGTCCCAGATCATTCCCAGGCACTGAGACCTATTGACATGCAAGAGCCTTCATCTGTGTTACTACCAGCCTCTGAGACAAGGGATTGTATTCAGAGTTTCTACTGGAAATGGCTCTGACCGACTGTAAGTGCTGTAGCATGCCTAGAAATTGTTCGGGATAGTGCCTGTTGGCAGAGGTCAAAAGTATGCCAGGGACTGTCCTAAATATTTAGTGTATAGACAAGTGAATTGCCTGAAAATGTTCTTTGCCATGTTCAATTTATTACTCTAGACAACACTCAGGGTATCAGAAGTCCAGGGCACCTCATGGCACAGTCCCTCACGTAACCTCGCTGCACTCACGTGTTCACAAAGCTGCAAATCTCCTTGATGCCTCTGTTGTGCCATGGACTTGCCACCCTGCACACAAAGGCTGATTCAGTGATGCATTTTTTTTTAATCATTATGTTATGCCTCTAGATATCACTCTTAACAGATAATAACCTCTCTTCTGTAGAAGTTCCAACCCACCCCACACCCAAACAGTTTCTTCCAAACACTGAATGTACTATTCTTAGACTACATATAAGCAGCTGACAGGATTCACCTTAGATCAACTGAAGCAGCCCAGGCTCGTCCATGCTGACGTGCATCCTCAGTGCATAGCAGTTGGCTGCAGCTTTTGTTGCAGAGCTGGTGGTAGTTTCATAATCCTAAAACATCAGTATTATTTTGTGAATGTGAGAGATGCTGCAGCCCTTAAAAGAGTGTTTTTACAGTGTGCTGTGCTGTATGGCAGGAAGGTATGCAGTGCTTTAGGGTCAAAGGGCCTGTGTAGATGGTGTAGAAAGACTGTTTAGGGTAAGGAAAGTCTGCTGTATATCTGAGCCAGCTGGATTACCAATAAGGAAGGGTTTCTGAGCTAAACTACCCCTAGAAACCGTGCAAAGATTTGGGCTCATTTTGTAACAAACACTGAAATAGTCTTATAGGTATACACTGTAGACAATCAAGGGGCCAAGGTTTGGAATGAAATAGAGAGTAGGACTTTTTTACCCTGTACACATATCCACCCTACAGCTTATCATTCCACCTGTTTGCTTTGCTTCTGTCTGGTTCTAAATCCCATCTGAAGATGAATTAAAAGCTTGCTCTTTGCAGAACACGCTAACCTATGCTCACAATTCATTTTGTGCCAAACTCATCCGTTTTACCTGCTAAGAGCCACCTGGTCTGTAAGTCCTAAAATAGGAGCTCCAAATTTTTTTTCTGCCCTGCAGGTCCTTCAGTAGGGGACAGATAAGGAAGCTCCTGTAGAGGACTCAAAAAGGAACCTTTCTTCAAGTTTATTTTTATAAACAAATGTGGACTTATTTCCTAAGACCGTGCGTGTGCACAAGTGTGTGTGTGTGTATGCGTGAGGGAGAGAGAGAGAAAGGGGGAGGGAGGGAGAGAGAGAGAGAGAGAGAGAAAATTTATATAAAAGCAAATCTCTTTTTGAGGGACAAAAGCAGATGTGAAATGTCTTGCTATCATAGAAAGACCAGGCCTTGAGGCAGAATGTGGCTTTTATCTTTGATGAAGAAAGACAAGATTTTTTCTCAAACAGCGTGAGTTACGGTTTCTTTGTAAATGTCACTGAAGAAGAATGTCTCTAGTCTGCCTTTCATTTATAATGCCATTATTAGGAGATTATTCAACATTCTGAAAACCAAACAAGCTAAACATCCAAAAGAAAATAATAACCCTTAATAACCACCAGGATAGGAGAGAGTGTATATTTTGTTTATGTTTATAAATGCCTCAAAGCTCTTAACAAATATCTAGTAATTTAGCTTCAGTACAAACCTGGGAAGTAGTTAAGTTTTTTTTTTTTTTTTAATCTACATTCACATCATAGGCAATTGCAAGAACCGGGAACCTAAATCACAAGCTGAATTGGTAGCAGAGCCAGGAATATAACCTATGAAGTCATCTCTGTTCTTCTTTGAGAGGTTAATATCGGAATTGACACTACCCTGAGTATCTTTTGCCCCTGAGAACTGACAGTGGAAATTCTGTCTACTTAATTTAGATGCCATATCACAGCCCTATGGGTTTCTAGCCTTAAAAGGACTATCCAATCCACCTAACAAAACGCCGGATCTCCCTACATAAATTCAATTGAGCAAAGCATTAACCTCTGAAGACTTGTCCAGCTTATCTGCCTCCCTCTTTCTATCAAAGTGCTCAGGGCAGGGACTCTTCATCTAAGTATAGAAGTAATGCTTCGAAGTCGAGCCTTAACTTCCTGACATCTTGCAAGTTACTAGAAAATTCTCATATGCCAAAAACAACTGCAGGTGTCTAGTGCCATTTGGGATGATGATAATCATCCTGCCTGACCTCTAGCTGGTGCTCCAGAGGATAGCAGGTTTCCTATAGATCCTTTTACATGTTTGCCAGCCCTTTGCAGCAGATATCCAAAAGTAAAAAGAAATGACATCAGACGCCTAAATATGACCAATGGAATTGAGCTGTTAGGATGGGATTAATTTACATAATTTAACTAAATCTTTGTGTTAGAAATCAGACTCTAAGCTAGTCATCCTAAGCTCAGTTAAGGGTATAGTCACCTGCAGATAGTGATTCATTTTATCTAAAACTGATGCTAAAGATAGGTGAGAAGGACCATCCTTTGGAGGTACCTTTATCGCTATCATATCCCCTATAATAGTATTTTAAGGTAACAGCTAAATTTTAGGTGTCTGCCATTTAGACGTCTGAAGTTAGCTGAGAACTTATTTAGAAAATGTGCGACGAATGGAATGAGACACGCTAGGAAGCCTGAAAAGCCTAAATTACTACTCCAACCCCTGTAAAGCTTCTGACCAAGTGTCTTGGAGGACATAGCAGGAGTAGACGCCACAGAAGCAGCCAGCTTGGACTAGAATGGAGAAATGGGTCTGCCAAATTTAGAAGCTCTATTAAGATAACAAACTAAATTTAGATGAGAGCTGGGAACCTATGAGAGTTATTTTCAGTTGGTTTTCGGCAAAAAAAAGGCACTACCACTGAGCTAGGAATAATCAGTGCTCTTTGCCTGCCTATCCTTTTGTAAACCCAGTCGGAAAAGAGCTGGGGACCTCCTTCTTCCCCATCATCTTACCCGTGGCTGGGCATTTTATCTCATCCTGAGAGAAGGTATCACCTTTCAAGGGGACAGTTTTGTTATTTGCTTTCCATTCAGAAGAATGTTCTGTTCTTCAGCCCATGGTAAATACATGGGTAGGAGGGCCGAGAAGAGGGAAAAAGCAGTATATCGAGAGTGGTGGTCCTCAGTCCTTCTATAACAACAGGAATACTACAAAGGACTTGTAGGACTCATTCCAGACAGATTTTATTTTAGGTTATAATTAGGAAAATGATAGAAATGAAAAGGACGTGACTTCTAAAAGTCACCTGGGGAGTCATTTTTGAAAGCAAAGACAGAACCTACATCTTCAGAAAGGGATTCCAGTTTTCAGATCCATATTTTTACTGTTTATATAAACCATCAGGCTGGCTTGAATACAAAGTGAAGACTCTCTTGACCTAATCAAGAAAACTTCCTCAAAGGAGACTGAAGTATCCATTGCCTTTCCTTCATTTCAGAACTTTTTGAGGTCTTTGAGGAAGGTCATTAGCAAAAAATTGGATATCTTTCATGATCTATATCCTATCTTTACCTGCCTCCAGCAGGGAAAATGAAAGATAGCTCTCCTGTGCTGGAAATAGGCGATCACAAAGGACTGTTTTCTTTTGCAGTGCAGAAGCAGGTAGGATGTTTTTTGGGAGCCTTCCTTAACTTCAACAGTCTCTGTGGTTGCTTCAAATGTTGGCAGGGGTTTGGGCCTCTCTGCTTGCTCAGCAAAGCACTGCTCCTCTCAGATTCCCTTGTCCACGTCATCATTTAGGCAGAACCAAACTTTTTTGACTACTTCAGAAAAGGTCTAGTGCTTACTCTCACCACTATTTCACTCAGCTGTATTCATTGAAGGCTTTCTAAGGGTCTTAAAATATGCTGTAAATATGAGTTTGGCTTATGTATTTAGACAATTTTATTTATATACCTCTCCACTTTTTCACTAGCGAAGAGAGGGAGCTGACAAAACCCAGGGTCTTGGTTTTAGGGCAGGAGGTGGGGAAGTGATATCTCTTTTCCTCAATGTGTGTACACGGGTTAAACTGGGATTTAGATCAATTCAGTTGCCCAAGGACAAATAATAGTACCAGCTTGCTGCACTGGTACATGGCCTGCTGTTCACTCATCTTCAGACTGAAAAAAAAATAATGTCAAGAGTATAGAATGGGGAAGCTTTATTTTGATGCCTGCAGTGGTTTCCACAGGAAAAAAAGAGGAGAGCCTTCCATTCTATCCCAATTGATTTTTTCATGACTAATTAGAAGGGTTTGCATTAAATACTAAATATTGATTTTTTCAGCATCTTATTTCTGTTTTGGATCTCAGAACATTTGTACCAACATTCCCTCTACAAGGACAGCTTCTGTTAATGACTCTCAGCTATCCCTGACAGTCGTGTAGCCAATTAAAAAAAAAAAAAAATCTTCGTGGAAAACTTACCTATTGATTGGGAGTTTTGTGTTTGCTTCTTACAGGAGTAAATAGAGAATGAGGCATAGTTAGGATTACTTTAGGTTAGTTCTCTAGTAGGTGAATGTAATATTAAAGGACTCTAGAGTTTTATGTATGTACTTAAAACATAGGCTCTCTTTAATTTTAAGACACTCAGACTGGTTTCCAGCACTGTTCTTCCCTAAAAGAGAAACACATGACATCTACAGAATAGATAGTTATATCTGAGCAGGTCACTCCAGGCTTATTCTATAATTACCAAGGAAAATGAGGCATTTCTGTGGAATTAATCATTCAATCTGTTTAAGACACCATCTTCAGAATAATGAACTACATCCGAGAAACTGTTTACTAAAAAGAAGAAGCTTTAGGTGATTCGTTCAGATGTAGATGTCTGTACTTAGATAAATCCAAACTCAAATAGTTTAACTTCACAGTTAAATATATCAAGTCTTTGTCTTCTTTTTCATTTAATTATAAGGTCAACATGACATTTCTCTGAATAGGGTAAAATGTGTATGTCAGCATACTTACAATATATTATGTCAAATGAATTTCTATACTTGCTTTCCTATGAACCAAACTCTCCTCCATAGGGACATTAAATAACATCATGCTGACAGTGGAAGACTAAAGCAAATATATAACTTGTCAGGTCACTTTCAGAAATGGAATATCTACTCTTGAGAGAATACCAGTGCCTTCTGCTTTGCTCCTAGCCTCTTACGAGCCTTTAGGGTGATGTTTAATCAATGAAGCTTGTACCCAGTGTCCATTCTGTAAATTGGCTGAATCTCTTTTGCAGCCCAGAACCTAGTCCCCCACATTGTCCACAGTACGTACATGTTAGTTTGCTCCTAAGTAAGCCAAGTTCTACAGCAGGAAAACCCAGACTAAGGCAAGTTAATATATTCCAGGATCTGCTTGTGACACATGAAAGGGTGGTTACAAACCTGCTCGCACCCCTGAACAAGTCCCAAGACTAGGACTTGCTCAACATCACAAATAATAAAAATAAATAAAAATTAAAATTATGTCAGAGGCCTATAAAAATCCACCTCAGATACTTTTCCCGTGACAGTGCTACATCACAGATCCGAAGTGCCTGAACTGGATATTTCTACATCTGAAAGAGGTAGAAAAATGTTACTCCCATAGTTTTGGAATAAAATAATCCATGAAGATTAGTGCACTGTATCCGTATCGTATCTGTGGACTTTAAGGAATTTCTGAAAATTGAGCAGAAGGGTTAAGCAGTCTAGAGGGAAGGACGTAACCAGGAAATTTGAAAGGGAACAGATGATTCTATACTGAGAAAAAAGAATTATGCAGCAGAAGTAATTGTAATGATATTGGTAATGTATGATTCCATATCTCTTCACACACTTACACCTGAACAAAACATTTCCATTAAATTTGTTTAGAACCAACCGACACATATAGAACATCTCATTTACTCTCTTCTGCTTCTGGCAATAGCATTTGGAAAGCAAAACATGAGGATATGTTGCTGTAAATTAATCAAGAATTTTTTGTGTGAAAGATACTGATACGCACCCTCTTTTTGGATGCATTGTATAGAGGGAAATACTCTGAAATACACTGCTCTTTTGATTTTGTAATGAATTCTATAACCTAGTTTAATTGGTGTTAAGGTTATAAACTACATTTATGACACTACATTTATTAAAAAAAATATTTTTGATAGTTTTTTTTGCCTGGGAAAGCCATAGGACATTTTTTGAACTCGTAGCAGTTATACTGCTTTCAAAGCATAGATAATGGAAGAGGTTGGCGTGCATCCTCGTAAGACCATGGTCATGGAGGGCTGCAATAGCGGTGGGTTAATCAACCCTGTAGCTCCCATATAGACATTGCCCTAGCGATATATTAGATGCAACTTATATTTACCATCTTGCTAATTAATGCACCATTGATTTGGGATAAAAATTGGATCTCATCTGCCAAGAGCACTGAATATGAATTGATCCAATATTGGCTAAGTTGTGTACATTAGCAACAACCACACTGTCTGCCATATTTATATTTTCAAAACTGTGTGTTAGAATATGTAAATGTCTACATACATGGATACAGAAATGCTATAAACGTAAAAATATCAAGCATCTATAACACAAATTCATTAAGAGGGAAAGTTTAGTCAAGTAGTCAGCTTCTGAGGAATAAAACTGAATATTCCCCTGCTGGAAAGAAAAGAAATATAAGATTCCAAATATAAAACTACCTACCTAGTTTTCTGCTGGAAAAAGATATTTATGTAAACATCTTCTGCAACTATCTAGTTATTTTGTCTCAGCTATGTTAGCATCTGCTATTCCAAGGTAAAAAACAGATTAGCGGTCAGACAGTGGATCTTGAGACCTAGTGTTGAAACTTGTTTTCAAATTGACTGCACTTTATCCCTTTGAGCATGTCTAAAAAGGGGAGTGTATAAACTATCACTGAGCTTAAGCAGCTTCAGCTCAGGCTGGATCCTGAGTTAGGGATTACATAACAGTCAGAGATCAAGTTTTTTACCCAGGCGGTTATACTGTTTCCCAATTCAGCATTTCCTAGAATTTGATCCCCACACCAGAATTTTCCGATAGAGGTAGGAAAGGCCACATTAGTCATCTTGTTTCGGTGCTCAGACTTACATACTCAAGTTGAAAACACTTTATTTTTCCTCAGTGATTCTGCTTGCTAATGCATCTCAGGTTTTGTGGTAGGTGATTTCTGTTGCTTCAGCTCTGGCTCCAAGGGACACATAATGAGGGGAGGATTTCAACTTACTTCCTTTAAAAGTAAGTTTATAGCTTCCATGTGTGTTGAGAAAAGCTTGAAAAAAATTGCACAAGTCTATCCTGACAGGAAGAAAGCAAGGATGTTAGCCAGAGGGAATATTAAGAATATTCAGTGAACAGGTTTTTCAGTGTCTCGGGTCATGAGAGCTCTAAACGTTGAATGAGATGATCAGATACTGCTATAATAGCAGCATCCCTCCCAGAAGTGATGCGAATCACTGCTATTATTTTGTAAGACACTGAGATCATATGATGGAAAGCCCTGCAGGAAGGGAGGACATTATTTCTTATTGCCATTGCCTTCTCTCTCTAAGCTATTCAATTCTCTCAGTTAATGACTACACCAGTCATTATCTTTCCTCTATTTCACTATTATACTATACCATGCCCATCACTGTCTTCCCTCTATTTCACTACTAAATGAGACTTACTTTTCATTCAAATGTTATTGAAGAAGTTAGTGCATCTAATTGAAGGTTTCTGACTCATTTATGGTAGTTTTAAAAGCTTAATCTTTGATTTTGAGGGCCCGGATGACCCTGATTACATGAACCATGAGCTACAGTATGACTTTCTATATTTTCTCTGCCATTAAATACTTTGATTCATTTGATAGCAATATGACACATATCTTTCCACCTTTGTGTGTATTACATGTATATTTAGTGACATCAATAAAATAAATGTTGAAGCAATATGCTTAAGTATATTTATCATGTACCACTGCTATATCAGCTTACTGTTACAATCGTATTGTGCAAACACTTCTCATATGGATAGGTAAATTTAAAATTCAGTTCTTTAGAAGTCTTTGTAGGAGACTTTTGCATGCGGTTTTCTCCTAGAAATCATAGGAACTGAGCAGATAGCAAAGGCAGGAGGAAAAGTAGCAGCTTTTATGTAAAGAAGAGGCTGTTTAGGCATATTTACAATCTGGGAAAAATATAGAGTGTTTCTGAGCTTTGAGAGATTGATCAAAAAAATCCGACTCATGCAAGTAATCTAAAGGAACAAAGATAAGGCCTCCTTAGATGACTAAACTCAATTATTTCCAAATGCATGGCAAGACCTGGGTGGAGAGAATCTTCCTTGTGCAGACAAGGAAATGTTCAGAGGAGCCTTTAGCTATGTGAGTGTAGTTAACATGAATTGAGAGCTCCTCTCAACATGAGCTCCTAAGGCTCATAATAAATAAGGTCTTACCACATTTGGCATATTTTTAGGTAAGTCTGTATCACTATATGTAAGTAAGAGGGGGCCAACAATCCTACTCTGAGAAACTTTCCTCAATTACTTTTAGCTTTTGCTATTTGGAATGCTTTTACACATAATATGTCCCCTTCTAGAGGAGTGTCTGGAGGTTTTAGGGGGTATTTGGTATAATTTTCTTAAATCATCCACTGAAACAATGGAATCTTTTTAAAGATGAAAGAGAAATTGATTGTTCTGGGGTACAATGAAGAACATGGAAAGAATCCTAAATGGATATACAGTTCTCTAGAACAGTAACTAAGATTACAGCCATGTGCTCATGATCATTCCCAGGCACTGAAGCCTTTTAACACAGACATGTCAATATCCGTAGTATTAAACTTTCTTAACCTCTGAAAAGGTATGGCTGCATCCAAATTTCCTGTTGTGTATGGTCCCTGGCAGGTACTAACACCTATACTGTGTCCAAGAATTGTCTGGGAGGATGTTAATTGACCCAGGTAAAATTGTACCAGGGACTGTTGCAACAATTTAAAGTGGGAGACTGAGTTTCGGAGCGGTAGCATTTCCTTGTATTGTCAGACTGGAAAATATAAACGTGGCCTCTGTGTCCACGAGTTGTCATGTACGTCAATCAGCTTAAGGAAAGCAATTTTTCCTGGGGGATATCCAGGCGATAAAACCAGAATTCTGTTAAATGGACAAATAAACTCAGCAAAATCCTTGCCCTCCCAGTTCAAACTGTGCTATGGTGCTTAACAGGACTGGCAGCCTTACCATATAAGGATATGGAGTTTGCTCCAGAGGAGGCTATTAGGGGAGAGGAGAGCACAGGTATATTTCTATACTGACCCATTTATCTTCAGTTCAGGTCACTCATGAAGAGGAGGATTCCACCTCCATATTTCCCCCCAAATGGCTACAATCATCTTCTATTCATCATGACATGTTTCAAGGGAGAAGTTAGAAATCTCTCAGTCCTCAAGGACTGACTGACAAAGTAGTGAATAAAAACACAAGTTTTAGCAGGCCAAAAGCAATGCCAGACAAACTGCAGAAGTTGCAATATTTTTTGATATTTTATTGAATGTCACTTCAGACAGGGAAACGATCTAAAACTTAGTATAATACCTTCTATGCTATCTTGAAATTCAATCTCTTTTCTTGATAGAGAGATACTGTGTTTTATTTATTTTTTCCTTTATTTCTTGCATGGCACTGATCGTTTGCTGGGGCCTTGCAAACAGGAACAAAGACAAGATCCTTGCTCCAGACTGCAGCGTACTAAGACAAGGGGTGGAATGCTTCAGGAGGTTGTGGGAATGCGTCAAGGCTAACATTTCTAAAAGTTATTAGTGATTTTGGAATAACCTTATTATTCAGCTCCTTTAGCTTGTGACACCTTCAATGAGATTGGTTTTGGTAACGCTAAGCACTCTACTTTCTGAAAGTCAGATCCCTCTAGTGCAACTGAACTCTGATATTTTAAATTACTAGTGATTTCTGAAAATAGTGATTTTTTTTTTTAATACATGAAAATGTTTAGAATGATACTTGCTGTTTTCCTAGAGAAACTTTACCTCATTTCCCCTGTGGCAAGTCTTACAGAGGCAAGTCCTTTACAGGCCAGCTGCTCATTCCTTTCTGTCCTTGAACGATTTTTCATTTCACTCAACGAATAAAGATACCCCCTGCTGCCTTACAAGAGAATTGTGCAGTGCCCCCCTTCCCCTCCGCGTGCAAAGTGAGGGGTTCAAAAATCTGTTTTAACAGGGGAACTCCTGGCTTTGTGACTATCATTTCCTTTTCCAGCCTTAGTAACCTTTGTGCTGCTTCTTAAGAAGCTTGGATAATTTTGAGACCATAATGAGGCCATAATCTCATAATTGAGACTATAAACTCACAATTTTGAGACCATAATGGTTATCTAGTTTGACCTGAGGCAAAAAAATGGCCAAGGACTTTCATGAAGTGGCTTCTGAATCAAATTCATCATTTCTACTGTAGAAACAGAGCCTGGGGTGATGGTCTGTTCTGCATATAAACATACAGAATGTGCTAATATGAGAAATACTTACGACATCTCTTTTATATGCATCCCTGCCCCTGATAAATCCCCCACTACAGTATTTGCATTTTCCTGGGACAAGATCTCAGGGAACAATCATTCTTCTTGTACATTTTCTTTAAAGAGGGACATTTCTATTTGTCAGGGACTTTTCATTCTTTTGAGCCTTTGTCACAAAAGGACAAGAACAGGAAAGATGTCAACTCAGTCCTCAAATACAGATACAAAGGAGTGGATAATTTACCATGTTCTTAGTTCGAAGGTACTGAGCCAAATTGCCCTCAGTGCTCAAAACTCCTGACACATTTTGAATTCGTTTAACATCTGTTTGAACCCACCGGACTGTCATGACACGGCATTACTAGCTATATCAGAAAATTTTTTATCATCAGTTTTCTTCCATCTAACTGTTTGCAGACTATAGTTCACTCTTCAGTATTTACTAAATGAAATTCATTTAAAATCAGTCTATGATGAGCTCTGTACCACTTTATCTAAACCGCGCCCACCATCTGAGATAGGTATTTGAGGTCCGTAGGGGTACCTCTACAGTGCATTGCAATCTGAAATAAAAACATATCGTGAGCCACTTAGGCAGCAGTTCGAAATCAGATGTGGGTCAGATTCTCTGACCACGTTCCTGGAGCCCTGGAAGGGAAGTTGCACTGTTTTGAGCAAAAAACTAGATGAAGCTCTTACCCTTACCCTGTCCCCAAAACACAGCCTGGTCTCATGTTTGCTCCGGACTTGCTGTGCATCCTGTGTATGACTAATGTACATTTTCTAATTATCTTCAGTTCTGAAAATAAGCAGGACGGCACTTCCTTTAGTAATTCCCCCACCAGCCAGAACGGGGTTTGTGACCCCACGCCAAGCAAAGTGGGACGGTTGGCTGCCCATCTCTTGACGTAGCTGGGAGACAGAGCCGCAGCAGTCCTTTTGGAGATGCAATTCCCCTGACCTGTTGCAGTAAAGAAGTCATTTGTCAGTTGTCCACATGAAGGCATTTTTGCATCTGTGACAATCTTTTTTATCACCTTGTTGGCTGGCTGAAGATTTTGACCTCATTGTCTTTAAGATTTTTTTTTTTTTTCAATCACTGTGGTCTTTGTTCTAGAGTCAAAATTGAATTATGGCAAGCAATGTGCATACTACAGAGTAATACTGCTGAACCTTAACCAGGAGAAGTCCTTGGAGAACTCTTTGCAAAATACTTATTTATATGAAATATTGTTTCATTGTTCTGGTATTTAAAACAAGCACGTGACATAAAGCTTAGTAAGTCAGTTTTTTTTTTGTTTTTTCTGTTAGAAAGTGGCAAAATAAATAGTTTTTAAATTTGATTTTTAGACTTGATTTTTCCATTTTTTCTAGTGGAAGCAACTGAAAAAGCATAATGAATTTCTTACCTTCTAATTGAAAATGTACATGTTTGTATGCATGCATACATAAAACGTGAGTGCATCTAAGACATCTAAGAGTTAGTCCATCTGTTGGGTGTTTCAGCCTTGGCAATGACAAAGGGGTCAGCTCTCAGTTGTTCATATTAAAACTGGGTAAATGCTATTTATATGCATTTATTGTTGCCCATTAATGCTTCAGGAAGCATCTTGTTAGTACTGGGTTTCAGCAAATACGACGAGTCAGGTCCTTGCTTCCACTGATGCCATTTTACAATGTCCTGACAATGTAAAGAAACATCACAGTAGGTCTGGATTCTTCTGCATATCATATCATGATGAAAAGCTTTGAGAGCTTTTTAGAATAACCATCTGGTCCTTTTTTTTTTTTTTTTTCTAGAAAGCAGTATTAAACAAAACAAACAAGTTAACAGGCAAACAAGTGCTTTACAGAACTGGGCCAGAGAAGAAAAGACAAGGTAAACACAGTATACTGGATTCTTAGGATTCAGCAGCTCCTTGATGTATTCTCTTGCTTTTAAGATACCCTTTCTAAAGGACTACTACCAGATGACTGCTACAGCTATCAAAAATGGACACAGCTGGGGTCAAACCCATCAAAAAATAGAAGAGGAAAGAACCAGAACTTTACCCAAGCAAGCAGAGAAGCGTCTACATTGTTCCTGCAAATAAACTGAAGACAACAAGCAGCGAGTGCAATAAGGATGTATAAGCCATAACTTGATGAAAGACCACGCAATGGTCAATAAGCATAAGTGCTAATGACTTTCTTAGGACCAGTGTTGTTTCTAGTCTAACTCAGCTGCATGTTTATTTCTTCAGTTAGTGTTTCAGTTTCTAGATGGTGTCAAAATGACAGAATATTTGGGGGGAATGTAAGCCCATGGTCACCACCACCGATTCAGAGACCCTGAGAACAGGTCAAGGAGAAAGGAAGTGTAAAAAACTTCAAGAGGAGAAAAGTAAGCGTCCCTGGCTTGCTTTGAGGCTTTGCTTGGGTTTTATTTCTTTGTAATTTTTTTTTTCCACAATCATAACTATGTGATTTGTTCAGCCATTTGGGGGCAAGGATTTGCTAAGACAGTTTACTAAAATGTGATTCTGTCCACAGCGCAGGGCATACATGCACCAGGGCATCTCCCACGGTCCTGGTCTTCCACTGGCCCCACTGGAAGGACTCGTGGCACCCTGAGGTGGCTTTCTTCCAGCCCTTATGCCCCAAATTTCCTTCCTTAGAACAGGCGTAGGCTGTGCCCAGGGTATGCACACAGATGGATGCACCTGGAAATGTTTCTATATTCTACTGAGAGAGTTACCCAGTGGTTTATTCTCATTTTAGACACTCAGCGCTGGAAAAAGCTGATGTTATGTTTTTACTTCTTTCATAATATATACTACCTACCTATTTTTTTCCCTCAGAACACAGCTTTCATACTTTCTGTTTTTTGCCTTTGGGAGACAATAAAAAAGAGGCTGTTTCTTCTCATACTCTCGTGCTTTTCAATTGAGCAGGGGAAGGAGAAGTAAGACCCGCAGCTGGCACACTGCTTTATTCGCCTATTATAATAATGTTATTTTCTCTTTAAAATTGTTTTGCATAGGAGCACAATGTTGCTGAAATAAAAGGATTCTTTCATTCTCCTTTATGCAAAATTTACAGCTGCATGGAAGGGAATCCAGGCAGATGTTCACCCACCAGAAGAATCAAATCAGACAAAAGAACACACTGATCCTCCCAGGGCTACTCACAGTTTAAGATTTGAGAATATCTACAGGAAAAAAAAGGTTAACAGTACAGGAGAGAGGATTTTTTTTCTCTATTTAATGGTGTCTTCCTGCATCGTAATTTGAACCACATTACTTTCCTTAAACATAAGATATTCACTGAAATGTTACTCAAAAGAGATTTCTCTGCTTCCAAATCGTAGGGCGCTGGAAAGGGACGCATTGCTCTCTGGAAGGTCCTTCTCTCTCCATCGATTATTGGCAGAGCTTTGACGACCACCTTAGGGTCCAAGTGTTAAACTTTAGGATGTCTGAAGTCAGGTGAAATAAGTTCCCCACATTATGAAAGCTGACATAAGACCTTATTTAATTTGACCCATTAAAATTGACTACTGCTCTCCCTCCCTTCCATCCCACAATGTAGTTATTTTTCCTTCCAGATGGATGGGATTATTTGGTAGTCAGTGATTTCGGTGGAGTTTTATGCCTTTTTTACCACCTGGAAAACTGATCATTTATATAGCGCAAAGGACAAAGAAACCAGGTTACAGTCAAATGTGAATAACCAAAATTTAAATGCACAATTTGCAATATTTAGTGTTCAAAACTGTATTTCTCCTCATCATCTTTAATTTTACACCTGAAACAACACACAGGATGACAGGAACAGTAACAATTCTGGTGCAGTTTCTGTCAGAAGGTGAAAAATGCAGCAGAGGTCCCAGGAAACAAATCTTTAAAAAAATAAGATGGATGTTTTAATGTCATTGAAGAATCCTTGAATCTTGACTGAAACAGTGAGGAATATAAATAGTAGGGAAATTTTCTGCAACTTTTGCAGCACTTGTAACCTCCAAAGAGAAGGAAGTACAATATTCACCTGAAAAGCTGGGCAAATACGTGAACAGCTAGTTTACACTGAGCTTTCTTTTGTTATATATATATTTCAAATTGAAGAGATTTAGATAAACCTGTAAGAGTAGTATATTGTTTCATGATGTCTAGTCTAGATAGAAAATCTAGTCTAGATAGAAATCCCCTTTCCCTACACATACAGCCTAACTGTAGCATTGATTATTGATATAACAATTCAGAGGTGAACTGGGAAAATTGCTAATTTAACCAAAGCTCATCGTTTATTTTCGGCACATGGAGGTACTTGAACTCTGTAAATTCTAGATGAAAGAACAAGTCCAGTAGTTTTAGAAGCAAAAAATGAGAACTTAGCTTGTCTGCGTATGGGCAGAGTGAGAAGATGTTTGTGTCTGAGAAGCAGCAGGAAAACAAATGCACGTTTGGAAGCTATGACCTATGCTCCCTTTGTGCCTTACCCTAAATTCATTTGTAATTTGGGATCAGTCAGAGGATCTCTTTAGAGAGACCAAACAAAAAAGCCAGATGTTTTGATATAAATGGTCTAAACGGTCCGATATAAGCAGAACATTTTAAATTAAAATAATACATGTGCTTTCCTCCCAGCTTATAAACTCTTTGCTGTAACTTGGAAGCGCGTTTCTTCCTTATGGAGGCTAATGTACTCCCTGCTGCTCATTCAGGAATTGCAAGTACAAAATGTAGCAGAGCACTTTTTGATGATGAAGAACTACAAAACGGACAGTAATATACATACAGTTTCCATTGATTCCCTTGTAACATTTTCTCTCCAAAAGGGGTGGTAACTGTGATATGAATCGGCATAGCCATTTCATAATTATGGTGACTGGAGCTTCTAGCTAACGGAGATGAAATAGGTGTAAGGATGCCAGCTATCTGCGAAGTTAACAAGAGGACTGGAGTACTTTGAAAGTCTGCGCTTGCAAAACGGCTGCTAAACAGCTGTGGTCTTTGATTCCCAGCAGTAGTGATCTTGTCAGGAATATCGACTGCCACATCCCAGCTGAGGATTTACATCCCTGAAAGACGCTGTGACCTGGAAAAGGGAGGTTTGGAGCCATGAGTTGGCCCCTCGGCTTTCACAGAGAAATCAGAGCCTGTCACTGACTCCGCAGCGGCAGCTGGCAGTGCCGGGGCAGGGGGCACCTGGGAGAGGGCCACATCACCGCGCAGGTTTCTGTCAGCTTAGCAGATTTGGCAAGCCAAAATGAGGGAGGCAGCCAAAGAAAACCTTTAAAGCGTGCCCTAATTTCTTTCCTCTTTTTTTTTTTTTTGGTTTGTTGGTAGTGATTTTTTTCCTCTCCTTTCTATTAAATAGAGGAAGTTTACTTTACATTTGCTGCTGTTGCATTATTGGGTTTCACATCCTGTTCAGCATCTTTATAAACTGCAAACAAGACATAATGATCAGCCAGCAATGCCTCATATAATGACACAGTCAATAATGCTAAACTGTGGCTGAATAACCTCTCTGCATTAATCTTGAAATAACTCACCAGAGATGAACATCATTATTATTACCCACCCCCCCATAAAAAAAGAAACCTGAAGCTCAGCCCTAGATCAAGAAAGACTGGTCTTTTATTCAAAATTCTTACTAATACACCTTTTAGATGTTCCTCCTGTGAGATACAAAACGTGCCAGCTAGATCCTACTGAGATTAAAAAAAAAAAAAAATGTTGCACAGGCTACCCCAAAGTAATTCCCTTAACAGCAGGTCTCCAGCGAGGTCTCAAGCACAGAGAATGAATCATTCTTCATTAATGCTTAAACATTTAGCGAGCATTTTGGCTGCGGCCGGTCTGCTCAGTGAGCAAGCTGCTCGATGTGTTGTCCCCTGTTCTCATTCCCTCAGCTGGGGCAGGGGTAGAGTGAAACAACAGCGTGCTCACACCTTCCATTGTAAGAGAAAAAAGCTCCCAAGATATATACCAATGCCCAGCGACCATTTTTTCACTTTAAACCTGTGGCACGTCCAGGCACACGTGTATTTTCATGAAGTACATAAATATGGCTTTATGGACTTGCACACTGTTTTCAAAAATTGGCTTTTCCTCTGATTTTCACTGAAATGTGACAAACTGTTTGTTATGCAGTTTTGCTTCCTATTGCAAATAATTGTCACTTTGCTAGCTCTAGCGAGTGATTAAGGCTGAGGCTTTCTGTTCTGCTCTCCCTGTTTTGCTCATATTCTCCGGTACGTCTGCCTCATTTTTGCACAAAAATGTTTCTGTTTTGCTTTGTTATCCAAAATGACTCTATGACAGTTTTGATGCACTCATTTTACCCATTCCAGCTGGAATTCTGGAAACAGCCAATGCATTACCAAATAACTAAAACCCTGCAATTTTCAGCCTCATGATAGAAACAGAAATGATAAGAAGCTACTATTTAGTGTGCATGTCATCAGAGCTTTACAGTCACTCAGAAGTTGGTAGACCGTATTTAGCCTTGGCATTAAAAAATACAATTCCTCATAAAATCGGACTCGGAGCTGAATGTCATCCATTAGCATACAGGAGAAAAGCAAACTAGTAAAACAGAAAAAAAAGAACAGATTTCTTCCACGATAAAGATCTATGAGGATTACTTAGTGGTGGAAGAGAATATGATCAATTCCTTACGTTGAACAATAATAACATAAAACACAGTATCTTTACCCCTAGGAGGTTGTGGCCCTGTACAGAGAAAGTCTCAGGAAATTATCCCCTGTTCCATACTGGGGAACTGAGGCAAGAAGAAGTGGCCTAAGCGGCCTCGGATGATGAGATTCAGGGATGGAGGGAGAAGTGCTTTAAAAACTGAAACAGCCATGCCACAATTTTTCCTTCGGGCAAAACAGCATTTTTTTCTCCTATTAAACTCAGTGGGAGAGAACTCATGAATAACTAGTGTCTAATATATTCTAGACATACGAGACTACCCAAGACATCCTCATGAGGCTGGCAGACAACACAGGAGCTGTTGGTCTTCTGACTTTTTGAAGCAGCACCTCAAGGCCCGGCAGATAACTCTAAAATGGTGTCTGAAGTAGCAGTAGACATCCATGTCTAGGCACCTAAATTGCTGTCCTTTTCTGCAGAGATATGGACTATTTTTTTCAGGGTAGGGATCCAGGGCTGGATTCAGTACCCATAGGACTGCACAGGGAAAGAAAGGAAATGGAACCAGCGCTCTTGATAGCAGAAGACATAGAGGACACAGTGGCAACAAGAGAACCTATGACAGATTTGCACTATATGTCAGACTTGTGCACCAGAAAATATGGCAGATTACTTCATTTGCTTTACGTCACTTTAACTTTGCAGTTGGGTTTAATGATCGATGCCAACAGCTTTATGAGTCTGAATTTGCTTCCTGCTCATATGGAGGTAACCAGATGTTCTAGCAAAACACATACAAATAAGCTGAGAGGTCAACCCTGGACTTTTATTAGTGGACAGAAACCCAGAACATACTTTTTCTGGATGATAAAAGATTACTGATTCCCACAGAAGATCTTTTACAGTGTCATAAATCCTCCATCTGGCATTTCGTTCACTTCACTGTTCAAATATTTGCAATGTGCTGATGCATTGAATTTTCTTTGCTTTCTTAATATCTATTCATTTGTGAATTTATTTTCTAAATGTCCAAGTGGAAGAAGGTCCCCAGTGGCTCAGTGCTGAGCTGCCTCATGTCTTAGGAAAAACATACATGTCCTTTTTTCTGCTTTAGAGATTGCCTAACTCATACACTGAGAATTTTCTAACTCAACCCATTTTTGCAATGTTGGATTTCTGGAATGAAACATAACTTCCACATACACATCTAGGATTAAGATGGGGAAGCTAATGGTGAGTGCAATTCCCAGTTTTTATAATGCACTCATTCTATCTTTTTTCTTATTCTAGAGGAGAGTTAAAATAGAGTAAGTATTCCCACATTTAAAAAGATTGGTCTAGAAAAGATGATGTCTCGAGGAATCAGGTTTGGGTTCCTACTGTTACCCTCACTGCTCCGAGTTATATCTTGTTTTCCCAGATATCTCCTCTCTTTCTTCTTCTTCTTTTTTTCTTTTTTTTCCCCCAAAACTCCATCCAGGAATGCATCTTATGTCACAATTCTATGAGCTCAGACACAAATGTAGCTTAAGCCAATCTATAAATCCCATGTTGATACAGATGTGTCAGGTCTCTGAAACTCTTGAAAATCCTATGACGCGTGGAGTACGTATTTCGTTAGCTGAGGTCTTAAGAACACAAATGCCTGTGCTCACCCTTCAGGTTACCTCAAAGCTCATAGCCAGCCAGCTCTAAGATGTAAAACCTTAGTTGTCCAGTCCAACGTGGGCAGCTCCACTGAACATCGGGGCACCAAAGACTCACCCCCTCCTTCAGTGAGACTGAAACGCTCACACTTGAGGCCTTCAGCATAGAAGTCCATCAGCAGCAATCCCATAATTTCTTATCTGGTATTCTTCCATACCTACCTTCTGCTGAAGACGGAGCTGCACTGAGTTAGCAGAGACTCACAGACCAACTATTCTGAGACCTTCGCTTCACAAATAGGTACAGTGATGTGGCTGGCAGTGACAGAGACCATCACATCCGTGACAGAGAGAGAGCAGGCTGGCTCTGGGTGGCTGAGGGAAACTCATGGTTGACTCTCAGGAACAATGTCAGCACACCCAAAATCTCAGTACCATCAAAGCCATATTTACATTTTCTCTTTGCCTTTCACTTATTCTTTTAGCCTTTCTTTATTTTTAATCATCTTTAAGGAAATATAATCTAACAAATATAACAGGTGAAACAACATTTTTAGCCAATCTCAACCAGGTTACTTCTCTTTTCCACTAAAATGGCTTTCATTACCTTTTTTATTCTTTCTAAAAGTCCATTAAATGATGGAAGAAGTCACTATAAAAGTTCTTGACATTTCAAGGGGAAATAGAAATATTGTTAAATTAAAGCCTTTTTTATTACTTGACTTTTTATATTTTTAAATTGTTCTTTTTTATTTCTTTCTTTAGCTTTAATAACAAGTCCAAAAGATTTTATTGGTGGCTTTTGCAACGGGTATAAAATGGGAGTAATAGAAAGCTGCAAAGCCTCCTGGAGGGGACTTCGAAAAGTCGTTCAGTCCTGCCTATCTTGAATCTATCTTACTGCAATTTAGGCCCCGACTTCCACGATGGGCATCAAGAAAACACTATCCCTGTGTAGCTGGCAGAAGCATTTTACAAATATGGAGACCATTATCTTGAAACCTTAGACTATGCTGCACTGCTAAGTGGCATAACTGCAAACAAGGTTTTTGTTAACATTTTGACCTCATTGAATGCTGAAGTCTCCTTGCCAACCTAAGAAAATGGTACTTAATAGCAAACTTATATAAAATGAAACTTTTTATTTGGGTCAATATGCTGAAACAAAACAGTTTGCTTCAGGAATGATAAAAACATATTGTTTCAATTGAACATGTCACACCGAAAAGCTCTAGCATTACCATATCAAATCTTTCAAGATTTTTTGTTTTCACAATGAATGTTAATGTTTTGGTTAATGGCTTCTGGGATTGTCCACAGCATGGAAATTCAGATTTGTGACCGAGACAATAATAATTTCCTCCTACATTCATTTGCTCTGCCTTCCACTGTTTTGTTCGTGTTTTCTTTGGGGACACAAAATCTCTTATTTTATCTCTTAATTGCAGCTAATAAAATAGTTTCACATGAGCTAATTCCACTGGCAGCTGAGTTTTTATATACTTTTGAAATCTAAAATAATAATAGCTCTAAAAATGTGAGCGGTTAAATATTTTTCCATAAATTAAGAAATTCCTGAAAAGCTTAAAGTATACCTGAAAGGGGAATTTGGGGAAACTCTTCTCTTCAGAAATTTTTAATGAAATCTGCAGTCTTTGTGGAAATTCATTTATAAATAGCTCTATAAATAAGGGCTAAATGTGATTCCGAATCCATTTCAGCATCAGCTGGGGAATACTGATACACATCTATTGCAATATGGTGCCAAAGCATAAAAAAAAAAAACAACAATAACAAAAAAATACTAACAACCTTCCAGATCAGATTTTTGGACAAGCTTCTGCTAAGCACTTGAACTTTTGGACGCCTATCTGAAGGAAAGCTTTTCTGATGTACGCGCCTCATTAAGCCTGACCCAGAAACTGGAGCAGTTTGTGTTAAATGCAGAAAATAATTCCATTCCTCTTACAGAGTTAGCCCTGACAATTCTGAAACACTGCAGACTTTGAAGGAGGTGGAGGAGAAACAGAAATGAATTAGATTAAACACTTAGCCCTTTTTAATCTCTGAGATGTAGATCGTGTAAGTATACATATATACATTTATATATTTATATATGTGTGTATGTATACTTACATACTTTTTTCTCATTACATACTGCTAACTCATAAAGATGCTGCACATCTAGGAACTGCAGGTGATTTCTTTGCAAACAAAATTTTCTTTTTTTCTCTCCCATAGCATCTGGTCAGCACCTGAATCTGAACCCAAAGACACTCGTAACAGAGTCTCTACACAGAAATTTTTGAACCAAATAAGATTCATATCCAACCCAGAGTGGACAGGAAGCATGCCTACCATCTGGCAACTGCTCTGTGGGGAACGCGTGATAAGCTGGCAGTGCCAGACCTGCTTCTTGCAGAGATATGCACCACCCATTGGCATCCATGGTTGGGATCAGTCATCACCTCAAACGGCCAGGTCACTTCACTGGAGGGGCATGAAGAGGGAAACACCCTATGAGCCGTGTGGGGGTGATCTCCTGAGGAGTTTCCTGAGTATGGGGACAGCAGGCAGAAGTGTGGGACATCTCAGTGACCTGGGAGCACTGAGCATATCCCTATGGAGTCAACAGGAGGTTTCCTGTGGGTTTGCGCCCACAGTCGTTTAATGTGCCAAACAGTTGCCAGGTATTGCAAACTCTAGGCCATTCATCTAGCTGATGGATTAAATTTATTCCACTTTCCTCTTTCCCTTTTTATTTTTCAAACCATCACGTATCTGCCTAAGTGATAACCATCAACAGATGGACGGCAGGTGCAGCAGGGTTTTGCAATAATATGCACTTGCTTGCTGACTTTCCAGTGCAGTTTTCATGATCTCACTTCCTGATGGTAATGTTTTGCTCTGAAATTCTGATTTCCAGGCTGTGCAGGTGTTTCAAGCTCTAAATTCTCTCCCTCTCTCCCTCTCTCTCTCTTTTTTTTCCAACCCCCCATTTTTAAGGTTGCTCTATACCTCTAGGAAAGATCGGGGTAAGGGACAGAGTCAAACATGTAATTGCCACCCACTGGCAACAGGGTGTTACAACTTGCTACTACAAATTGTTGTTCTTTAGAAAAAGCTGCTGTAGCATAGACTTTTAACTTTAGCTCAGCTGAGGTACTGCCCATCGCAGGGGCGCTTACAATGCTAGGCAAAAGCTGAGAGGTAACTTGCTTGGACCAAGTCCATGCTGCACAGCGAAGCATGTTGCAGAGATATCTAAGCAAACCTGAAACCCTTAAACATATGTGAATAAAACAGTACATCTGAGATAATTATAATTATATAGGTTAAGAGATAAGGGCTGGTTAGCTCAGGTACCGCACAGGACTGACACGTCTACACTGCTTTGGAGGCAATATCAGTGCACAATGACGTTGGATGATGTATGATGATGCAAACCTGTGATACACAAACGAGGCAGTTCTTAACATCTTATTTTCTTGTAAACATCAGCAGTTCCTGAAAGGTGAAATAAATGGAGGGATCACTGCAGCAGTGCAGTAGTTATGGCCAAGCCTGACCTCTCCCTCCCCACCAGGATCATCATAAAAAGCAGAGAATGGAGACAAATGCCATCGTTAAGAAGCTTCTAAACCTGATGAACATTAGGCACTGAGGTAGAAGAAAGGCTAACATAGGACCCTCCAGGCCATCTTCTGTGCAATCAGAGTGTAAGCTGAGGAGCTGGCCAGCGACCGCTTTTTCAAATAATGTTGATTTCCAGCATCTGGAGACAGGATCTAAGTATGAGAAGTGAATGGAAAGAAATTGATGCTCTCCCTAATTATCATAGTATAGGTTAACAAGAGGGAAGAAGTAAGACATCAAACATTGCAGCTGTCAGTGAAGAGCACTAACAGGCTGATCCATTATGGCCAAAAACTGCTGTTAGGGTGCTCCCTGCTGTGTGTGTGATTAAACAGGATTAACTGGACAGATTGCTTTCTAGACATTGCAGCGGATTGGAAGTAGAAATTTTGGCCATTAGCACAGAGAAAAGTGTAGATCCCTTGAAACTGGGCAGGATCTCTTTACTGGGACCCACTACGCCCTACCCCGACTGATGGAAGATGGCAATTAAGCATGTTCAGATCAGAGCCTCCCTGGAGGAATAGTCTGGGTATCAGCAACGCTCCCTGCCGACCAAAAGTCCAATCTTCCAAAGGGTGGGAGATTACCAAATGCCCAGCGCTCACAAATTCCTGTAACAACAGCCCTTTGTCCAGGGAACTGACAAATTCCATCATCTCAAAGATTTTGCTCCTTTAATCCAGCAGTAATACAAAGTAGCCCGTGTATTTAATCCAATCCAACCCAGAAAATAATCTATCTAATCTGAGCATGCCACTGCACACACTTTTTTCCCCAGGGGAGAAATAAAAATGCACAAATGTGACAATTTACTTCAGTGAATAAACTCCTCGAATCCTCTAAAATGCAAAGTAAAGGCAGTATAGGAGTCCAGATGGAATAAAGATATGAAGAAGGGACTCAATATTAGATGAAAAGTGAGAAGGAAGTCTCTAACTGCTGACTATCGTGTTCAGATAATAAGATTATTGCACTCCAGATAAGTGACAGTGGTACTTACATGAGGTAGCTATCAGCTGTCTTTGAGATTAAACAAAAAAGAAGTCATTTACTTCCAAACAGAAAATGCTAAAAGCGTTAACTTATTGGGCAACACAGAGCAGAGCCGCACTATGATAGATGGAAACTAACAGGGACTGAATTGAGAGAAGCTTGAACATAACACATAAATCAGTAGTTACATCAAGCTGAGATCGTGATAAATATGTTCCAAACATATCTAGCGGGCAACATATCTACTGGCATATCTGAACATATCTACCACAGACAGAACATATCTACCAGGCAAAGTTAAGTCTGAGATTTAGGGAGCATGTAATGGGCCAGAATTAAAAGACAGCGGTACTGAAAACTGGCTGTATCCTGCAGGCACGAAGGAAACGTTTGTTTTTTTCTTACTACCGCTGCAGCACGATCACCACGCAGGGTGCATGAAGGAGCGCTTGCCCTCCGCACGGGTGCATGCCCCGTGTTTTACCAGAGGGCAGCTGTGCTATTGGGAAGTCAAAATGAGATGAAGAGAGGGGTCTCTTTCCCAGTACGGCTGAACCTTAGCGATGGTCCCACAGACAGTTTGGATGGGAGACTGCTGCTCGGCTACGTGAGCACTTCTTCCTCTGTGCTGAGGAATTAAAATGACAAGCTCATTAAAAGTGATAGCCAGGAATATCTTCCTCCTGTGGAAGTCAAATTAATATGTAGATAGCTAATGTTAGATAGATAACTAACTAACATCCTCCTCTGTCTCTATTGAAATCAGCTTCCCAGGCAATCATTATTTGGTGACAGAGGGGAGAAAAAGAAAAAAAAGATCAATTCAGAAAGAAAAAAACATCCCAACGCCCCTTCAGCACCTGCCTCTCTTGGTAAAGGGAGACTTGTGGAGTGTGTAGGATGCTTGAGACGTAGACAAACAGAAGTAGCATTTCCTGCTTTTAAAACTTTGGAGTTCTGCAGGAGTCTTTAATATCCTTCCTTTTTTTATTATATGTACCCAATATAGTAACTGGGTAATTACCAATAATCGGGTAAATACCCAAGCTTGGGCTTTTAAAGGGCAATGAAAATGCAGATAGTCAAACCACATTTCTACTTTTAACAGCGCTGTATACTAAATGCTTAAGAACCTGATGCATCAACAGAGGGAGCTTTAAATTAGTCCTGCGACATCAGCGATCTGCAGATCACAATTCACTGGTGTATCTCCCTGAAGCAAATTCCCATTAGATTAGTTTAACCGTAGTTAACTTGAATTCACTAGCCTTGGGGGTTACTCCCAACAACACCTCTAATGTTAGCTGCAGGTAGAAGGTGGGGAAAGCATCATATTGGTCCACTGCTAGCAAGACAAGGTCCTCCTCCCAAGTGGCATCTTCATGGTGATGGTACCAGCTTTGTTTCAGCTCTAACGCAGTGGAGAAGGGCCTGGCAAGGCACCACAGATGCCATCTTTTCTACCTCATAGCTACTTCTAAATTGAAATGGCTTCCATTAACATATTATTTCATCAGAGAATGAAAGGAAAAGAGAGCACTGCAGAAAAGAAATGGCCTATGATGAAGCACAGGAACACTTTTTACAAATACACCCACATCCATGCCTCTCTTTCAGTTATATTGAGAGTCAATGAAACAAGTCAGCGAGAAGTACATTATCAGAGATGGAACAGATGGAGAACACTAGATAGATCATCTGGCTCAATTCCCGGTGTAGGATTGCTCCCTTAGGTTAATTTGCTAACATTTTGTCCAGTCTTGTGTGAGTCAATGAAAAAACAGAGAGAGAAAAAAAAGCCTAGAAAAATGATGAACAGTAGCACCAAAAGAGGATCTTTTTGGGATGGTTCAGAGACATCAGCAATTCTACAGCAAAGAGGCAAATTTCTACATTTTCTTCTGTCATTTCAACCAAAAATATGTTCTTTAATGATTTTTTACTTTATTTTAAATGTTGTAGTTGAAATTTGATCGACATTTAAATGAAGCTAGAGCTAGTCAGGATTGAAAAGTAAGTATCCTCCACCATAGCTGATTTCCCAAATACTCCCCACAGAATTCCCAAAGATTGCAGGAAAAAACTGAAGTTCAAAATTCTAAAAATGGGCAAGGAGGAGAGGTTGACCCTCTGCCCTCACAAAAGAACTGTCTACAAAGTCAAGTGACATGGCAATATAATTCACTGGAATAAACACGTCCTCTTTAGACAGTAATGAATATAATCCTCTATCTTTATTGATGGGGGTGGGAACCTTCACTGTAGAGGAGTAAAATTGAGAAAGACAAGTTCAAGCCTTTGTTGAGTTTAATCTCTGTAATGGATTGAACTAACTAAGAACAGTGGTAGAACAGTATCTCCAGAACCTCTCATATGAGTATATATTTTCACTGCCTTCAAGGATTTAAGGAAGGCAGAACAGATAGAAGAAATAGCTGTTCTGGACTCCTTCCATGCATGCAAGTCCTAAGCGGCCTTGTAAAGTTGGGCTAATTAGCTGCTGCTATAAGTTATGAGGGGTCATACTGTACTGGACTGCATAAAGTATCACTACATCTAAAAGCTTCGTTTTTTTTTTTTTTTTTTTTTAAATTATTCATGGTCTGTTTTATTCTTCATCATAACTTTATTAACAAGGTATAAAGTGCCAGTGCGTCAGTAGGGCACAGGAGCAGATAAACTTTCCAAATATATTGTAAGCGCTTTGAGGAGAAGAAAATATTTTATGTTTGTTTAAGCTCCGTTACATTAATCCACTTTTTGGGACAGTCTGGGAACAAGTTCAAGCTACAAAAGTGAATGCAGTATCCCTCTCATGGTCTAATAAATGCCAGGCCAGCGGTAGCTGAGGGCTGCACGGTGCGTAGCACTTTGCTTGTGCCCAGACAACAATGTGACCTTAGACAACACGTTCGCATCATTGCGCTGTCTCCAAAGCTCTGTGACCCATTTCTGGGACTGAATTGATGCTGGCAACTCCAAAGCAGGACATTCAGCAAGCCCCAGGTTCAGCAGCAACTCAGGGTTGAACAAGGCTGCTGCCTCTCACCCCTTTGTGTTGAGACAAAGGGCAGGATATCGGAGTAGCAGCTTACATGGCTGTCGCAAACTTCATTTCAGGAGAAAAACTAAGAAACAAACAAGAAGTATGAAACTGGGTTCAGCTGTGACGCGTTTCTCTCCTGTAATACGTAAAGCCACACAGATAAATGGCAGAGAGTAGACCCTCCACACAATTTAACTTTAAACCCTTTGATGATACTTTCGCTTCGTTAAGGCAAGGATGTGTGCAATCATTATCACACGGCATACATATTAAGGTCAGATGCAACCTCCTGTTATCAGAGTAGGAGTTTGCTTACTCACAGTTCACCTACTTTTCCAGATCTGATTACATCAATTACTAGCAAAACCACAGCTCTCTTACAGCCCGGTTCCTGCATTAACGTCTTAAAAGAGCAGGTTGCTAAGGGGGTCCACCCCATCAATTATAATTAGCCACCTCTTTTCTTCCATTGGTTTACAGAGTGCTGAATCACACTGCTAATTGCAAAGCTAATCTTACCCAGACAACCTTTAAAATCATTGGCATTAAATGTGAATTATAATTCTTATTCCACCCTGTAATAAAAATCAAATGCTTTTTGAAGTTTTGCTCTATCATGCAGCACTTTCTCTTAGAAACAATGGGAGTTTGAGCTGTAAGTTGCTCTCCTTTCCCACAGATCCGTATCTGTTTCTGTGAAACCAAAAGCTCTCCAAGGCAGAGATCCTGGGCAGGATTATCCAGTGAAAACTTCAATTTGTATTGATTCATGTCAGTTCAGTGTAGAATCCCTAACCTTTTGGGATTTATTTTTTATATCCTACACTTATATTTACCTCCCTGGAATTAATAATCCTCAGCAATGCACTAGTGGAATCATTCTTTATTTAGTAGGCTAGAGCAGTGTATCCCTCGTAGAAGATGATATTATAATGCATGTGATCTCTGTTGTAACTGGATTTCAGGTATTCTTACTGAATATTCTTCCTTAAATGAAAGGAATTTAAAAGAAGGTACAAGTTAATCAAATTGACTATTGCATTAATTGCATCTCCTGCATAAAGCTGTTGCCCCAACTAGAATCTTTTCTTTTCCAAGCCTCCATTGCTCTTCATGGAACATCCCCCTCTCTACCCCCCCTGAAAAGTCAGATTTTATTTCTTTCTCCATAGTCAAAAGTTAAATTTTCCCAGATGCAAACATCAAAATGTCTAGCTGGGTATCCAATTTTAAATCTAATTAGTTGTTATGGAAGACTTATGATAAAAATGGCCTGTTGCTATCTGTACAGTAATCAGACTTATGGGTTTAAAATCTTAGTCCAGTTTATCCAGTTATCCAGTTTAGGTACCTATGTTAATACAGACAGGTCTAACTGCAATCCATTATTCAACCTAGTCTCGGATCCATTCAGACATGAACAAGCTCTAGCCTAAAAGTTAAGAGACAAAGCTAAGATATCTCCAGCTAAGAGACAAAGTGTTTTAGCTCGAGCTCATGACTGTGGTTGCTACACTAGAAATGCCTCAGACCTAGCCACCTCACAATATATGTGGAGAGCATATACAGCTGCTTGGATTCAGCCATAAAGACAAACCCTGTATCAATAAGGCACTACAACCAATCCTTCTGGCTGCCTCACCTGGGAGCTGAAGGAGTGATCCTCCAAGGAAGCTGCAGCCACACTTGGCCGCAGAGGCGATCATCTTCAAATACTAGTAAACTTTCAGCAGGGAGAAAATCAGATCTCCTGTCAGGGCCTGTAAAGTAGCAGATTTTCACCTTCTAGTTCACTATCAATAATTTATAGAGAGAGGTGTATGTGTATGTGTAAATATATATGTATATCATGTATACATATGGGGATTTAGTGCACCTAATTTAGGCACCCATGTTGTGCTTATTTTTTGAGCACTGAGTGAAATAATCTCTAAAAGCAGGTGTCAAGGTTACCCGGTCAGTGAATGGAAGAGGGAGATATCTACTGGAGACCTCCAGTTGGAGATCTTTCTACTAACAGTTGGGCACTTAAATTAGGAAGATAAGATCTCACTCTGGAGACAGTGAAAAGTACTTTTGTCTCTTCATCTACTAACTAATGGGATTAGACTCTTACTTTCTAAAGATCTCACATTCAGCTAAGGATGAGGCACAAATGCTGGTAATTTCTACTACTCCGTCTGCAAAGCTGCAAAGTATTTTCTGAGGGAGCCAGACGGTTCCTGATTAACAAAAAGAAGTGATTATGTCACCAACAGGAACAAGTAGTGTCACCTGCCACCATTTTATAAGATGGCATGCCATTTTATAAAAGTATTTGTGGTTATTCAGCAGTAAGCAGTATTGATTTCTCTGTGTGTCCCTTGCTCGCTCAATTGCGTCAATAATAATAATAGCATAATGTATGTTAAAATACTCACTGACACAGTGCTTTCAATTTGTCTCTGGAAACTAATTAAAAACCCATATGTCCAGCTTGTTAATTTTTGCTGCTGTTTCTTAGAAGCACTTTGATGTGAATGATCATAGAAGACAAAAAGTTCTTCTTAAGACAGGAGGAGAAGAGAAGTCTTTCCTGAGAGATTGTCGAGTAGCTGAAGAAGGAATTTTAGTTGCATCAAATTTTTATTATTATTGGTTTTGGTCTAGGAAAAATATCTGTGTAGAGTCAAAACAAAAAAAGAACAACAAAGGTAAAATCTGAAATATTTTCAGGGACTGCCTTTTGGACAGGAAGAAAGGAAAGAGGAAGGCCTTTTCTGAACAGCATATTTACTTAAAACAGTGCTCATATATACAGTGTTTCATTATAAGGTTTCAGTAAATGAGATATTTATCAACAAATTCCCAACCAGTTTTAAGTTTTCTGTAAAAGTGATTTGTAATTGGAATTCAGGATGGAGGAAAAAGCAGGCGGATTAGGTCTACTTAACTTTGAAAACTTAACTTAGATATTCCTGTTTGGGGGCTTCTCTCACTAGGCTTCTTATGAACTCAACAAAAGAGACAGAAGTTTATTCACAGTGTAATTCCAAAACTTGAAATTAGAATCCTGCTATCCATCATTTTCCTAGGAAGCCTACAGTTACTAGACATCTAACACAGATACATAAATTAGGTGCCTAGAATTAAACACTATAAATTTTCATCATACTTTCCTAAATATGATTATCATTGCCAGCATATCAATTGACCTTCATATGAATTTAAAGGTTATATGATGGCCTACGATACACTAAGTACTGTATAAAAGATGCTTCTCATTAGGATTTATAAGGCAAGAGGCCAAATGTAAGTGACTTCAGCCACTGGAAAATACTAGAATTGCTTTGATTTGCAAGCTTTGTAAGTGGAGAAAGCCAAAGAGAATGTAATTTATACTTAAGTGATGGATCAAAAGGGTGTTATGAACATGGCTATAATAGCTAATGATGATAAAGGCTTCAGGGAAATGTTCACATCATCAAAAGGGCATAATCTATTTCAGCCAGTCCTCTTTCTCAGCTCCTGTAAAACTCATTTACTAAAGGCTTTAAGTGTGAAATTGCTTGTTTTCTAAATAATGGGGATACAAGATCGAAATATCCCATACAATTCAGTATTGAAGCAAGAAATAATGTACCTCAAAATGAAAAACAAGAGCAAAAATAATTAATTACAGTTTTTCAATCGTCACAGAAAAGCTTTAAATAAATAGATTAATCCAGATTTTGTATGCAGCAGAAATACACCTAGATAATAAAAAGGATGTCAGGCTTCAATGTTTCTACAATTGTAACGCAAAGGCTTTCTGAGATTTCAGTACACAAGAGCTCACAGTTCTGTTTTCTTCTGAATTGCAGACGCCCACAGTTTCAAACTTTCAAAGTGGGGAAAAATAAACCACTACCAGGCTGTACACTGCAACCATGTGAAAACAACAGTTTTGTGTATTTATGGCTTGGATTTATTGAGATAGCTGCATTGACACTACTGCCTCCACTTTCCAAAGGCAGCACTAAGCCCACAAGGTATACGGTCAGGACTCTGTCCTCTCTCTGTAGCTGAAAACCAGAAGCACGTAACAGCCAACTTAACCATAAAAGGTGCATGAACTTCAACAAAACCTGCAGTGAATCAAGCTGAACTTGGAGTCCTTGCCAACCTGCTATTATTTAGCCAAAGGCACAATGTTTTATATTCAGTACTATGTATATCCACACACATAAGACTTTATTCTTTTCATCCAACATGTCATGCACTAACTTGGCAGAACAGAGAGCTTAGCTGGGGTTCAGCTCCCAATTAAGACATGTTCCTACAAGCGGCTATCCCAGAACTATATGTAGGCTTGGGGTGTAAGCCTCCATTGTAGTCAGAGATGTAGAGTGTGATTTAGATGTCAAAACATAGTCGTTTACTGTCATTTAAGACACTATGGAATCCAACACATCTACCTGCGTTGAGCCAATATGACTTGTGATCTATGCGGGGTATTCTGGAGGGGCAGTCAGAAGACTATGCTGAGGTGTTTAAACTGGTGATGTTTGGGCAATGGAATCCCTCCCATTGTTTTGACGGGTATGGAAATGTGGTTCACGTTCAGCTGCTCCGCCATGAAGAGTATCCTGTAGGAGCTGAATTGTTTTCCAGCCTTTGTGGACTGGAGACCTAAAACATTTGCTGAAACAGAGGTTCTTAGTGTCATTTTTGCTGCCCTCCAGCTGTGACTTCAGAAAGTTACAGGACTGGTGTAGGACTAATGTCATATTTGCATTATGTAGATTTCTCTGACGTGCCACGGCTTTTCAAGTGGCATTAGATGCCTATGTTAAAGTCACTTAATCCAATCCTAAGTTTCTTTGTTGAATATAATAGCAGCTTGGATACCCAGCACACATGGAGAACTCTAAATTTAGGTGTCTTAATCTAGATTTGTATCCCATCTCTCATTTGCATATCAGAGCACAGTCTCACATTTGCTTCTATCCTATATGCGAGTGTACACAGAAGCACACTCAGATGTTCTCCAAGCCTCTGAAAACTTGCCCTACACAAAGTAGTCCTAATGTCTATGTTACTACCATACTTGTAGCTCACACACTGGATAATTTGGGGATAGCAGGTACTCAGGGGAATGAAGGAAAGGAAAAGCGGGCAGTCACCCTTCCAGTAATTTGCAGCTGAAGGATTTCCTGAGCTGCAGTTTGCTTAGACATATCTGTGCTTTATAGCTTTCGACCTACCTGTCTTCAAAGAGTTTTTCTGTTTTTTCTAAGAACAAGAAAGATTATTTCCTTTACCTCATAAGAATATAAAGACTATGTTCTGGCCTGCATCTTCTCCCTTGGGAGGAGAAAAGCTTGGGGCTGGCAATATTTTCTTAAAAGCCAAGGAACACCGGAATCCTGTGATGAAATGCTGTAATAAGTGACACTGCTGCAGCTCTGCTGGATCTACTGTAACCAAAGTCAGCCATTTCAGCTAGGGGTATAAACCTTCCACAGTGTGAATGGATGGTCTTTCGCTACACCTTTGCACTGTTAGAGGTTGCTAAACCACGTGGACTCCTGACCCACCCAGCTCAACAGATGCGAGGTTGCTGCAGTTCCACGTCCGCAGGTCCCCTTAACATCCCGTAACCAGTTTTACAGGATACCCCAAATCCTTATCTTCCTACATCCCATAAGAAGTCCTATGCCCCTTTAGGTAATAACATTGTTTAGTTTGCAGGGCATTTAGGGAGAGAATTTCCCCACTGACTTCTCCTGTTGGGTTTTGCCTCAGGGACAACTGTTTATTCATTGTCCTTTGACAGTCTTAGGGAGCTTTCTGTGTGCTCCTTTGTCACTGATGAGGTTACAGGTTCCTTCACCTGCCATGGCTCCTCTGACCCTCACCAGATGTTTGATTAGCCTTTAATCAGGTAAGGCAACATACACAACTTGGGGCAGCCTGATATCCAGGCTGATGTCTTCTGTACACACAGAACATTCATGATCACAATAGCACAATCTCCTTGTGGACATTTAATAGTTTAATAAGATTTTTAATGATTATCTTTCAAAATGAGAAATCCTGCTAGGCAAAGAGACATTCTACACAGCTGTGCAGGTTCCTCGTGGAAAGAGTACTCCCACTAAATATAGGTTTTACCGTTCTGCAGAAGGCTGCTGTGCTGCCCTGCACACCATCTTATCCCTCATTTTAAAAGTTTCAGCCCACTGCGCTGGATGTGGTGTCAGAGCAGCGACAAGAACTGCCCTCAGATCCTTCCCTGCACTTTTCCACTCTGGGACTGCAGGGAGGCTGAAACGCGGTGATGCGGGGGAAGCAAAGCTGGAATGTGTGGTCGTGTGGTTCAGAGGGGCTTTTATTTCCTAAGTAACTTTAATTTTGATGTGACATTCCAGATAGGTAGCCCTGGGGATAAAGAACCTAGATGTGAACGCTTACAGCTGCAAAACAAAGCAAACTAATTTGTTACCAATTTCTAGCAAAAAAGATCCAGCCCACTCTATTTATGAGCATGTACCTTCTGAGTAGGGAAAGTACAGGCTTTAGCAGCAGCTTATTAGCTCCCAAAAGACCATTTCCATCAGCAAAAGCAAGGCTATTTAATTCTCACTGCTGAATCTGATGTGGTTGTAGATATGATAAATGTCTACTAATAATTAAAAAGCAGCCACAGTGTATGACCCATAGTTACTGGGGGACAAGATTACCTGCATGCCAGTACACGTTAGTGGAGAAGCGAGACCCTCCACACTTAGCTGTTTACCAGTCCTGATGCTGATAATGATGTTTTGTGTAGTTTGACTTGAATTGAAATTTAACTACTCGTTCCACAGTGAAAGATGCTACATCTGGGATAGTACCCTAGCAGGCAGGTATTGTTCTTTAAACTGCAATGTTAAAAGTAGGACTTTTAACTTGTAAACCTATTATTTCCCTCCAAACTTCCTTCCTCCTCCTAAACTTCCTGGTGTGTAGCAGGATCTAGGACATGGTTTAAAATAAATGTAAAAAAGAAAGAAAAAATCCTGGGCCTGGCCCTTCCTATGTACTGGGATTAAAAGAAAAAAACAAAACAAACAAACAAACAGACCTAGACTTTCTAGAGTGATACTAAATATATACAAAACAACAACAACAAAAGGAGGTAGCAGAGAGCCGCATACAATGGTCACATCTATCTTAATTATGTAAACACAAGTTTACTGTTCAGCACCAAGTACTCTTCAGTAAAACCTCAGAGCTACCCAGTTTGTATCACTTAAACAGTTGCATTTCATATATACAAACTGCATTTAAAAGTATACATACTCTGATCTATTTAGCAGTCATGAACTAGTGGTTATAATACTAGACATTTCTGTTATGGAACATGATGAAAAGCACAGGGTTTCCCTGAGGAATTTTGACAAACTGCTCCATAATGATAGAAATTAGTGCCTTGCTTTGCTGGCATGTGCACTGGGCTATTTTCCCTATCTGATTCAACTGCATGGAGCACTTCCAATGGAAAGAGTTATTTCAGATAACTTACGTAGTTACTAATCTATCAGCAGACCATATGTGGCATCAACGATCTGGTGTAAAGTTAGATTCTTAAGCAGTTCTCTTGAATAAATAAACCCACGAGCTCTCTTACAACTCTGAGGAAAGTATTGCACTTCAGATCTCCTACCATCAAAAAATGGAGCTTTCACTGTTAGCTTCAATGGAATCAGAAAAGGGCCCACAAAAATTGGTGGCTGCTTTATGACAGTGGACTACCCGTGTACACATAGTCCAACAGTAACTCAGTGCAACGGCATTTTTGTTCAGCTTGTATTTGGACAGTTTGGCAGATTTTTAACCATCTCAGGTGAGTTTTCCACCATAGATTTTGTACTGAGTCTCCACGAATAAAGGCATAGCATCCTGACTCAAGCAGGCAGATGGCGGAGTTGACCAGGAAAGCTGCACAGCACTGTGCAGCCACCTGTCCGAACACCAGCTAATGCTGAACAAATATTATATTATAAAATTATATTATAAAATACAGTGCTACTTAGAGAGTCTATAGTTCAGATCCTGGAAGTAGTACAGGCTTTTTAGGTTAAAGCTGTAGTTGGACAATTACAGCCTTTTGACAGGGTTAATCAGCTACTCTGAAGTACTTCACTGATTCTCCCACTTTGCTTCGGGAGCTGCCACAGACACCTGTACCATTATCTGCCAAGCGGTGTAGCACAAGCTGATAATTTGAGGTCGGGAACAGAACCCAGGCTAGCACAGAAAGCTGTGATCTTGGACTCAGGGTCCTGTTCTCTAATTCAGTCATTCAAAGTACACTTAAATAGCTTCCCAAATTAGCTGACTGAATTTTGGTTGTGATGCCTGTTGATGGGGCAGTTCATCCTCTTTGTGGACAGGGAGATCCTTTCAGCAGGAATAGCTGAGCAATCTGAGGACTACAGTATACTTTAGGCCACGGCTACTACTACAATTTCTTCTTGGAGCATGTTTTTCATGCCTTCTTTGTTCTTCTTTGTCATTCTTACAGTCCCCTTTTGCAAAATCAAGACTCCGGATACACAGACTCTCTCTGCTTCTTACAACTTCCAGGTACCGCAGAACCTGGGAAATGATGTCAATCAGCAGTCAGAAAGGAGAAGCCACTGTTGAGATGTGCTGAGAACCAAGGCACAGCTGCTCCTTCCCAGAATCTGTGGTACCCAGCAGAGCACCCCTCCCCTCACCTCTCTTTTCATTTCAGATCTAGCATCAGATGAGATAGGCTGCTGTCAACTTGATGCAAACCAATACCACTAGCAAAACGGCCTCATACCTTAAGTGTGCTTCTGATGACAGGACATAGCAGGGTTTGGGAGGGAGCTTGCAACACGAAACATAGAGAGAGGGAAATAGAGGCAAATTGTCAAAAGATATAAAGCTCTATGTCCCTAACTGAAGAAAAGGCTCTGTTCTTCAGTTCGTCTTTCCCTTACATCTCCTGTCTCTCCTGAGCACCTAGAACTGCCCTTCACCTTCCCAGCCTCCAGGAAGCTCGGATTAGATACAAAAGTTGCAGATGAATTCATGAGGAAAATAAATGTTCATTCTACTCAGTGGCCTGCAGGAGTGGAAAGCATGGGCCTGCTTTGTGACTACTCCTTTATGGGATGTCTGTACGGGTTGCAGACACCACCTGGGCCAAGTGATCCTGGCAGCAGCCGAGGTCTCTTAATTCAATTGCTCCAGCTGTGGAGGCGTGCTTCACCATCACCCATAAGACCATCTGGCCAATTGAAGGGATGAACAATAACGTTATTCCCCCAACTCTATTTCTCCAATACTGCAAGCACCTAAAAAATTCAGAGTTGTTTTGTTTTGATTTCCTTGTTTGGTTTTAACTTTTCACCTTTCTCTTTTATAATAGATATCCTTCATTTAGGAAAATGGACCTACCAATGTGGAACGTTATACTCTTTTCTGATGTAATGAGGATTAAGCATGAAAAGTCATCTAGCAACCTCCTTCAAGTTGGAGGAACTCATACGCCTGTAGGTCTCTTAATCGATCATTTTTGGCACTTTCTTGTTTCAGAGCCGATTCCTGGAAATGAAGCTGATTCCTGTTGAGCGGTCCTATCCCACTGCAGACCGTACCCACAGTGTGAGCTCCTGAAGCACATTCTCAAAGTCATCCTGGAGCCCCATATGCCTTAAGCTCCTTTCTTGAACAATATCCTTGTACCCTATTCCCCCTTGAAGTCTTCATTACTCCTACTCTGTTTCTCAGCTTATCCCTATTTAAGACATTTTGTCATCTAAGAATCTAAGCAAAATTATTACCATTAAAAGAAAACAACAGAACCTCCACCACACACACTTTATTCTATTTTCCTTTTTTTCCATCCATGACTTCTGCTAATCTGAAACTTCAATGTGCATGAGTAAAACTACTGTTTTTATATATCTCTGACAATACAGTTCTTGCTTCAGTTGTTTCTGCAATGCCTGAGCACGTTTATCATAGTCCAGGCTCCACTACTCTTAAGGGTTTAGTAGACAGGCATGTCTGGGAAAAAGCGGGTGAATTACAGTGTGGCTTAAGTGAAGGTTAGACCTCTAAGTTGGCAGAGAGATAAGTTCTGGGTAAAGCAGACAGCTGTGGATAAAATGGAAGTGTCTAGAGACCTTCAAACAAATCCGTATAGCTCCTAGATTTAACCTTTATTAGGTACCAGAAACACACAGGGAAATGTGAGAAGTAGGGGGGGAATAGGAGAGGTGAATCACAGAGCAAGACTAGGCTGCCTAATACTCCTCCTTAGTTAGATAATATAGAGGAATTGAGTCTGTGCTGATTTAATGCCAGTTACTCCTCAGAAATGAAAAGCAGATGCAGTTCCTTTTGCATGAAGGGAATGGGAGCTAAATAAAAGAAAAAATCAAAATTTGTTCTCAGACCCAGGTTATGGTCACAATCTGTGAACCCACTACCCGGGACATGAAAGGAGAAGAGAGGCACAAATAAACACTCTAGTACTTTGTCAGCAATTATTTTTACCAAAGAAAATGTAAAAGTGCGTACCTTAAGGAGCTCGACCTGAGCATCTGGCCTTTAAAAGCTTAGATGCTCAGGTCAAGGAATAGTAGATGAATTTAAAGAAGAATCATTATATATAATAACCTATGGTATTTAGATATGAATAGACTGGTTCAAGTAACAACAGGAAAATAGACTGAAAAGCAAATACACATGGTGCTGAATTGTAAATATGACCATATAAAAATGAATAAAAGAGGGTGAGATGCTATTGATTATTAAGTCCTTCCTGGAAGGTTTACAGGCTACTCACCCATGTAGAGATTCATCCCACAAATTATGTTATACCTAAAAGAAGTAGGCACATGTTTACACAGAAGTGTTTGCATGTGTGTTAGGTATCTAAACTGCTATTATCATGAGTGGAGATCAAGTCAATATCCTCAATTAAATACAGAGGACTACTTAGCTCGTCAAACGTAGCCATCTTCTACACTGATTTCTGGTGTAGTCCACAGTATTTACCCACGCGTCTCCCACAATCTGCACACAAGTTCTGACTGAGAGTTTCTTAAGAGAAAAGGCACACATCTTGATTCAAAACTTAAAATAGTTACCTAGCTGGCTGGGTGAGCTAACTGAGTTTATTATGCTCACTGTTAAAAACATGACTCCAATTCTAGTTCGAATTTTCCAACTTCAGCTTGCAGCTGCTGGGTTATCCCGTTCCCACAGAAGAGTCCACTGCAACTGCTGGCAAAAGGGTCATGTCAACTCCGTTTCTGGAGTCTGACGGTTTAGCACTGAAAGCATTAGATTCAATATTCACTGACAAATTACGAGAAGTTATTGTTGCTGGAAATGGGACAGAAAGGAAGGGAGTTTGAGATTTGATCAATTTAAAAGCTTAAGAAAACTCACAGAATCTAAGTTAGAACTTCATCCCCTCCTCATCTTTCAAGGTTTCTTCCAACTGCTCGAGCGCATGACTGTTGCCTTCCTCAACCAACGTCTGACAACAAACCACCTACCATAAATTTGGACAAACATTTAAATATTTTTCCTGTAACTGGAGGAAATGGGTGATTCCACCATAGCATCTCTAATACTGAGAATTTTAACATAGCCTCACAGCAGTACTACACAACATTTTCTTTAGAGGAAACAAAATGCAAAATAAAATATAGCTGTTATCAACTGTTAATTATAGTTTATAATAGTAATAATCCCAGAGTATTTGATCATTACTGTAGTTAATGATCAGTTTGTTAGGGTTTTAACTGCCTTCAGTTCCATTGAGGGATACCTAATTAGCAAACTAGTCATTAAATACTAGTAATGACTAATTATTCAAGGATTAAAAGCTTAAATATAAATAAAAGTGAGATTGAGACTCTTAAAATTAATGTGTTAATGTATCCCATCCTCACCATGAGTTACACAGTACATTCTGTTCTTATGACTAGCATGCTTTCTATAGGGGATTCATTTGCCTCTAAATGGGTTTCTTTTTATATTCTCTCCAGATGTTTAACTGACACACATATTGGTCATTGTTTTACAATCCTACATCTTTCCATTTAATAGAGTATCTTCAACTGAGCTAAAAATGTTAACTTCCTTTCTGTGTTCAGTGTGCTTTTTGGGGGGCTTTAAAAGCTCATTTGATTTTCTTTGGTTTCACACTCCTGGTCACATCAATGCCAAACTGACTTCAATTAGTACGAGCAATGTTATTTGCTGCGTAAGCTATCAAATGTACTTACCCAACAGAATCAGGATGACCAGATCTGTCCACGGAAAGATATTAAAAGATAATTATAGCAGGGATCAGCTTGAGTTTTGCAGTTATGTACAGAACTATGTGTTTCATATACGGTAAGAAAATGACAATGGTAAAAAAGACAAAAGCAAAATAGGCACAATTTGGCCTGACAGGGAAAATCTGAATGCAGAGATATAGCCCAGCTAGAATAAATTTCCACAAATGCAGAGCTTTATTCAGGGCATAAAATACATGTGCAGAGTGACAACAGAAGGTCTGCAGGCCACTGAAGTCTTACAGATAGAGGTCAAATGTAGTTTAAGTAGGGCAAATACATATGCTAGCTTCCACATCAGTTTACTTTTAATTTGTGCACAGTTATCAAACCTATCTGCTTTACAAATGAAGAACAAATAAACTACACAGTGCTTTCACAAGGGACCCCTCAGCCAAAGTAAAAAGAAAAGTTAAATTTGACACACCAGGAAATGGCAGCGTTTCTTCTCAATGTAACTACAAAAAATAACAGTAAACTACATAACCCAGCTATTTAATCATGACGGCTGAATAATCCCAGGACTACTTCACACTTCAGGAATGGTTACAAGTGCCAAAATGCTGCAGGCAGACAGCTTACATTTAAAGGGAAAACTACTTTCTGGAAGTCTTTCCCTCCTTCCCTGAATTATTCTGACTTCTTTCAACGGGAGTCACTCAGGAAGATTTTGTGTCAAAGGATAAAGTTTCTCTTCACCCTCTTTTTGATATGATATTTATTTAAAAAGCCCTGGTACATCTTCTGTTTGTAGAAACTATTATTGCTCTATTGAAGTCAATGGATCTGTGACTTCTTAATCTAGTCACTAACCTAGGCTCTGTGAGCAATGCTACCGACAAGTGAGAGGTTATTGTTTCTCTACTCCATTTTTTTTTCTGTTTCTATTCTTGGAACCTTTTATTGTAAATGTCTGATTCACCATATTTAATGATATACATTAACTATAACTTATTGCTTTCTCTTTTTTTTTTTTTTTTTTTTTTTTTGATTCTTGAATTAATGCCACCAGAGACAGGAGGTCATTTAGTGCTCAGTTTGGCCAGACAAGAGACACACACACATGTACAAAGTACAAAGTGCTTTTGCAGAGAGACTTTCCTTTGTGGATACCCTGCTGGATGGGTTTCACAAGAATAAATGTAGATAGAGAGCTCAGATGAACCATGTGTAGAAACGCCCATTTTTCCATATTGATTAGAATAAATAATTCCAATGTATCCATTTCTGTTGTACAGGCTCATTTCCAAGCAGAATCCCATTGCTGAGACTTGGTCAAGTAAAGTTGATTTCTTTTCTTTCCCTAAAAATAAAAGTTACTCAGACTAAAAGTTCATTCTGATTTGTTATTTGTGGAATGGGAAGAAAAGGCATGGGTACTGCACCAAAGCTATCTTTTCCTTTCGGCCCTGAATTACAGTATTTTGTTCCATGCTGGCTTACAGAGGTCCAAGTTTAATTTCAGGCATTGCAAGAGTGTCAGAAAGAGGCTTTAATGGAATGACTCCATGTTTACGTTGCAATCAGCTGGTAGGTACAACTAGCATGTGCGGTGGTGACACTTGGCAAAAAATGACAGTCACAAAATCACGCTTGCCTCCGCTGAATCTGATGACTCTCATATGTGAGGAACTTTAAATTTGCAACATTTACAGTTGTAATTATAGTGTGAGTATGTGTGTGTTTTAGTGTTTCTGTTTTAAACAACCCTTGAGAGAGGAGATTCCAAGCATGTAGTCCTCCCATCTCCTTTCTGAATGATATTAGCTGGAGAACCAGAAAGAAAAAAAAAAAGAAAAAAGAAAAGAAAAAAGACCCTTTGCTACACTAACGATGGATTTGTAGCCTCCTATCTTTCAGTTCGTCAAGGCTCCAAATGGGGCTTTCTTCTGGTTGTAGCAAAGAATCTTAGATTTCTAATGGACTGCACAGCATTTGTTTCTTTCTGAGAGGTGTGTGATCTCACAGCAATTCGGCACCATTAGCACTCACTGCTACAGGGAAGAGAGAACTCTTCCACATTCATTGATCTCTGTCTGATATGCTTAATGAAAGAATACATCGAATATGATAACACTGCCTTAAGGAACAGAGGTAATTATTCAACTTCTGTGTATTGAGAATAACTTGCTTCCTTTTTTGGTGTACATCAGAAAAAAAGAAAATGAGCATGCTATATGCACGCTTTATTCTTTCTCTCCCCTCCCCCCCCCAAAAAAAAAAAAAAACTCCAATAAAAACGCCTTAACCATGTAGTTCTGCTATTCTGCAACCAGGCCTTATAAACTTGTGATTTATGGAAGGATGGAAATGTGAGCTGTAACTAATTGGTGAAGCACTCTGGGCTGCAAGAGCTGCTCTGCACACACAATGAGGTTGGGTTGCCTGCCATCATGCTAAAAGGAAACAGCAGACTTTAACCCTTCCCTCCCCACGTACACAATTTGCACCATGCTTCCCAAAGAGCTAATACCTCTCTGTGCAGAGGTCTTCTGTATTCCCAGAGGGTCGGAAATTTGCTAACACGCCTGCTTTCATGCAAAGATCTCATAATTACTTTGAGATTGGTGGGGAAATGTCTTCACCATTTTACGGATGGTAATGCTGGTGTGGACGAGAGAAGTGAGGTGCCCAAATTACACAACAGGCAAGCGGCTGAGACAGTAACAGCAGGTAGGTTTCTCCTGGCAGTGGTTTTCCCATGAGATGGCTTTGTCTTCACTCTATACTAATACATCTGACCTTTGTTGGGTCCCCCTATTACCAGAACCACAAAGAACAGATAAACAATGCAAACTGAAATATGAACCAGGGCAGCTTCTTGCCAGATGCTTCTATAAAACATCAGGAAAGACCAACCATTAGGGTCAACCTGAATTTCTGACTACTTACACTGTTGGACGGCCTGTGCGTTGCACCTGAGATGTACTTTTAAGACTGAAAGCTACTCACCAAAAACTCATCTTTAGCAATAACTTCAGAGCAGGTTTCCATCTTAGGAGCTTGATCTTATTAACATCCATGTGAGAATATGGGACTGACGTGGGCTAAAAGGTAAGGAGCTTGTAGAGAGGTATTTGCTTCACAATGGGCAGCTACAAATGTGAACTGAACTACTTTTTTCCTCAAGTGTAGTCCAGACTATAAATAATATAGATTAATGGCCAGGTATATCTGGTATATATCCCTGTCTGTGCTTCCTTATAAAAAAAAATATATATATATACACATTATTTATATTCACTTATAAACAGGCATTTTCAGCAAAGCTTCAAAATAGCATTGCCTGCAGTAAGTGCCACCAACCTGTCTCTCTCATCATGGACTAAAGCGGGACCTCGGAGTTGTTTCATCAGTCTAAAGAACCACAACCTTTTCTGGCTGTGGACTACAGTAACTCACATTGCCTCCGTAACAGCACAGAGCAGAAACACACATTCGCTGGTGGGGTGCGGGAGCATCTGGACACTCAGTACAGAAAACCCAGAGCCCTAAAATGTCATAGATCACTGAACAGTGAGAAGCCCATAAAACCTGCTGATAACACGTGCAAAGATGCTAAAATGAACTTATGAGATAAAAAACAAATGTACGTGAAGGAAAAAAGATAGGCAGACAAAAGGTAAGAATAAAAAAAGAGGGAAACAATGAAAACATAGTGAGGAGACAAAAAGAGAGACAATGTGAGAAACCACAATGTGAGAAAGAAGCTGTAAAGCTTCAAGCTCTTTCTACCAGAAACTTCCTTATGTGGGTGCAATGTGCACCTCCACTTCTCTCTGATCTTGAGGTGTGAATCAGCTTTCTCATTGCCGGACATGGGCTTGAGTTCAGATAGGTACAGACGCAGAGGAGTTGCCAGAAGTGTGAGCACCAGTTTTATCCATAGAAATTCTCCCTTCAGAAGGAAGGAGGCTTTCTGAAAATTTGGACTAGCAGGATAGAGGAAAAAAGAGACCCAGTAAGTGGGTATTGCTGAAAGATTCAGTCACACTCCTGTTGCACTGACACAGAAAGCTGATGTCGTAGTTCCAACACATGCTTTTTGTAGACACACAGAGCAGCACTATTTTGGGGAACTTTGAGGGTTGTTATAAGCATCAGCTCATTCTCACGCAACCCCCTCCCCAGCACACACATACATGATTTGCGGTGTCACCACACATTTGGAAAGCTGCTCTACCAAAGGCCATGCATCAAACACAGCCATTCACCCTCACAACAAATAGGGAGCGGTGGTACCCTTGGAAGATCTGCAATAAATACTTTTTAGTGTCCCATTATTGCAGAGCCATCTGCTATTTATTGCAATTGTGCAGATCATAATACATTTATTTGATATTTATATGGATGTTGCTTTTGCTTCCCTAAGAACGGCATTGTAACTTAAAGTGGCATTAGCTTAATGCTCCATTAAAACTGAGTGCTGGTAAATGTATACTTATATGTATGTGTGTGTGTGTGTGTGTGTGTGTGTGTGTGTGTGTGTATGTAAATTACTATTTTCATACCAGTATTCAGAGAGTGCTGGGAAGCTGCACAGATCCTGAACTTCTGCTAGGCGGTATTTCCAACACTGAGTGGAAACAACTTGTTTGTACAAAGCCACCCAGTTCCCTAATTACAGGCACTCGTACTGTAAGAGGAAATTGCTAATTGGGTACAGCAGGAAACAAAGAGACAAGGGTTTTATTGTCTGTTCTATTCCTAATAGTGTTATTAACTCATTGCTTCCCTTTGAAAAAAAGCTTTTAAATCTTATTGTGTCTCAGTTTCCCCAACTGTGAAATAGCAGTTGCCTGCCAGGCAGAAATTGTGAGGCTAAGCATATTAAATACCAGAATAAAAGATTCGTAATAAGATCCCAAGCAGAATAACAGCAGAAATAGAAGACAGAATTCCCACAAAATTGCACTCATATTCTGCAAGGCATTTAAACCATCCGGGATTGGAAAGCAGGGGAGGTGCTAGCTTGTGTTGACCTTAATAAACTGCTTTAATCCTTACACGTTAGAGAAAACCATGGACGAAGTAAGCTGAGTTGACGTACTCGGAACGGTGGGTCAGGTGCTCAGAAGAGGAAAACCTCTGTACAACCCTGCTGAGGTTATTGGAAGGACCTTGATTGACATGTCGCAATGTTCAAGCTCCAGAGGCTGGCACTTTGCAGTCTGAGGGTTTCACGTTCTCCAGGGAAGGTGCAAATATTGCTCTATTAGCAATAATACGCTCTGTAGCTCTGAAGGCAGGATGATTACATGAGTGAACCGTGTAACATTGCAGGACACTGAGTGGTAGTGAGGCCGGCTGAACTGAAAGGATACTTCAGACTATCACATGCCATTAGGAGAAAACCTCCCTAATGTCAAACTAACTTTGAAAATGCGTGTATTTGAATACGTTAACCAGAGCAAGACCTGCAGAAATGACACAAAATATCAAAGGAGCATGAGAAGACTCTTGTATAAATGCAACCCAAGACATTATTTCCTTATGCAAACAGGCTTTTTTTCCACCACCCTCAAGGTCTCCCCGCGAGTTAAGGCGCTGATGGTTCACGGCAATGAATCCCTGCTGAGCAACTCCAGGTTAATGCCAGTGTAACTTTTCCCATTTACCCCAGGGCTGACTCCTTTAAGGAGTTAACACCTGCATAAAAACTGGATAATACGGCCATGAATCAGGCCCATGAAATTAGCTCAGCACAGGACAAGGTTAGTGTTGTGGGTAGGGATGCTCCACAGCACAATGGAAGCGGCTATTCTTTCTCTAGAAAGCCCCTTTCTGTTATGCTCCCTCTGTTGCTCATAAATGCAGCATGGGTAACCCTGGCAATCTACAGCTAATCCCTCCTTTTTCCCATATGCAGTGCGCATCGCACCAAAGAGTGTCTGGGGCTTTCGTTATTTATCAGGGGAAGGAGTCGCACCATTGTGTCAGAGGCGCAGGGAGCCTGAAACCAGTGAGCTATTGCATGGCATTTGCTGGGCCAAAACAGGGTTTCCAGCTTCGCTCCCATCCAAATTCTGCAATGCAGCAGCGCCAAGGCAGCGCAGGGATCCCGCACCGCCACTACACAGACTGTTGTTTTTAAGCTTCAGGCTTTGTCGGGGAACGGGGGCGAAACCTCCTCTCCGTGCACAAAGCAGCGCTCCAGGCAGCACGCTGTGCTGCGCGGTGCCTGGGAGATGCTGCTATGAAGATCTCTGGAAATGTAAATCTCGTTATATGATGGCACAGCTTGTTTTGCCCAGAGATGCACTGCAAGGGTTTTTTTTCTTTTCTTTTTTTTTAAAGCCTATTTAGCAAGATGATGGATTTATTTGTGTACACGGTAACGTTAAAAGAATTTAAAGCACATTGTGCGGTTTTGAAGGGGGAAAAAAAAAAAAAAATCTGTTTGCATTCTCTCATTTCCCTGCGCCACATCTCAAATCTCAAAGTAAATACATGCTTTATATGTAGACAGAAAGTTGATGATTAACCTGGAAACCTATTATTACCAAAATAGTGATAGCTCCAGGTAAGATAAGATAAGCTGAGATCTCCGTGGTGCCAGACTCTCTGTAGCATTCAGGAGACTGCCTCTATTTTGAACAGCCGAAAAAGAGAAACTTATCCAAAAGGGTAAATAGGAAAATGACCGGTACAAAGTCACGCAGCAGGCCAGCAGCAATGCTAGGACTAAAACTTGTCTGGGTACTTCTTGATGCCCAAAGCTGATGGCAAAACTGAGGCTTTTCTTCCCCAAAGCAGTTGGAAGCAGAGGGCACGCACAGCTCTAACTGGGAAAAAAGCCTCTGGGTTTATGTGGTGGAAGCAAACTTTTTTGTGCAGGACCGTCCCAGAAAAGAAAGAAGAAGGGGTAGGGCGGCAGATTGAAGTGCAAAAAAGAAGCATCCTCAGGGCCAGCCTTTAGCAACACCTTAACTGAGGGCAGTTTAGAGGTTAGAGAAAGCTTGTTCCTACCAGTGCGCAGCAGTCGTCTCAAAGAGCAGAGTAACCCAAACCCCTGGCATTCTTGCTTTTCATTTCTACCCAAGGTGATTACTGCATTTTTCATTATTTTTTTCAAAGGGGAAAAAAAAAAAAAAAATCTGTGGTTTCTGAACAGATTCAGCCCAGACAGACAATCGGATCAAGCAGGGCTGCATGCAACGTGTCCAGCTCTCCTCGTTTTGGGCTACTTCGCAGTGCCATCTGGTGGCCCCAAGCCTCGTACGAGTGGAAATTTCCAAGCTGATGTTTATTGCAAAGACAAATAGTAACTGTTCTGCCAACTTTGCTCCCTGCCGCTGCAAACTGCCTCCCAGCTACGCGTGCTGGGCGCTGGGCCGGAGGGAGGTCTCAGCGCTGCCCCAAAGCCGCCCCGCTGACGCGAAGGGGAGCCCTCTCCTCATCTCCTCAGCATGTTGCATCCCCTGCCGGAGACCATGATTTCCATTGTTAGTGTTATTGTGGGAGATATGAGTGATCTCTCTGTTTTGGTTACCAAATGCTGTCTTTTACTGAGGCTTCTTGCATCTTTCCTTAGAGGAGAGCCTCCTGTTTCTTCTGCTTGCAGCAGAGCCTTTGATATTTAGCAAATGGCAAGATGGGGCTGCACGCAGACGTTACACATATGCAGTACGAAGCAATCTTAAATGTGACTTTTCTCCTGGTCACCCCATCTCTCCTCTCTCCCCCAGAGCACTGCTGCCCTCAGGTCACGGAGTGTAAGCCTGGACCCAAAGGGCCACAAAACCAGCTGCAAAGTTGGCATTTGTACACTTTTTGAAGGCTTATAGCCGAGTACCTTCATGGATCGAGTTTGTTTCTAAAGTTTTAAAAAAAGAGATCTTCCCCTACGCTGACGATACTGCACATGGGTACTTGAGCTAGCTCCAGGCAGCTAAAAACAGATACTGCAAGTGTTATATCTGCGTTAGCGACTTAGCTCTGTCCAAGTTCTGGCAGGAAGGACCACGCCAGCGCGGCTTCATTGCTTCAGGTAAGAAGAGCTATCTGTTTAGAATTAGCTCGGAGGGCTCTACAGAAAACTGCATTATTCAGTGTAAGCAGACATTATTGATTATGAACAAGTGTTTTATCCACATACGGCAGTGGGTACTTGAAACAAAATCCATCTGTCTTCCCACTTCTTTTCACTGGCTGGTGACTTGATGCAGGATTCATAGGGCATCCTTACAGATCTGGCAAGGAAGATCTCTGAAGGTAAGCGAAGAAGAGGGAAGGAAAAGTTTGTGAGATGCTAACAGAGAAGGGATTAGGGTTATTGTTCTGTGTAAACCAGAAGAGGTGTATAAGAGATGAGAGAAGAGTGGAATTAATAAGAATCCTTGAAAAGAGAAAAGCCCTTGACTTTGCCATAGAAAGTGGAAACCTTGCTCAAGCAAAGTCACTGTCAAAACTGCTCTCGTATACCAAGGTGGTGATTTCAGCCCCTACAAGAAAACTATGGGAGGAGACGTACAGGGATCTTAGCAGGGCTTTCCCCTCGCCACCTATGCTATAATATCAGCGCAATCTCTATACTTTCCAGGAATAAATTACAGGTATTTCTAGCCAGCAAAATAAATTTAATTTTCCCAGCTGCCGCCTTGTCACAAAGTGTTTATCTTTGAAAGAGGTGAGAAAGGAGTAACTTCAGCAGTACTTATCACACTGATCACAATTATTTCACTGATAGCTCAAGTGCCTGCTGTTCATATGCTGTATTTTCTCTTGTCTTCAACTGCAATATCTATACAGCAAAGCACTAGGTTACAAAAAGGACCAATTCCTGTTTTAAGCCTATTATTTTGCCAGTATTTGAACAGGTATCTGTAATTGCCCTTGTTTTCCTGTGCCACAGTCATGGTTTTGCCCCCCAGAACGTCAGCGTTGAGCGTCTCCGTCGTCCAGCTGGTTCCCACCTCCCGTCCCTCATGGTTCCCATTCCCTTCGTTGTCAGTGGATGCCCCAGCTCATCTCTCACTCGGGGATCCTGCACACTGGCTTCGTAAAGGGACCGCACACTGGAAAGCACCTCCTCTCCCAGAGCATCACCCAGTTACAGCCTAGCACCAATGGCCCCCACCGTCCCAGTGCTGTTCCTAGGCCTCCCACAGACCAGTGGATAGACTGGACCTGGCCATGACGTTGTAGACTGGGATCTTGAAGAAATGAGAGGTCTTCAAAGCACACAAGACTTTTCACAGGCAACACACGAGCTCCTTATTAAAAAAAGTGCCGGAGGTTTCCATGTATGATGCTCGTTGTTTCAACGCTGCAGGCTATGCAGTACTAGTAAACTAGAGTACCTGCATCCATTCTTTGGCAGTTAGGCCAGCTGTTGTAAAAAAGCCCATATTCATCCTCTTTTACTCTCTAACCCTCCGGAGCAGGACAGCCACATCCATACCTTCTGTACCGAATTATCTTTGGCACATGATAACTCCCAAAGAGTGTCCAGATATTGCTTGGGATGGTGCTAGTTACCCCAGATCAAACTGTGCAAGGAGAATTTAAAGGTGTGGATGATCACCTTCCCGGTCTTGGGAATGTTCCCTCAACACTGTTTAATTTTCAGTACAGATATAGTGTCACAGTACTACAGGTAGAAGGGAAGCAAATAAGTCCCGTCGCTGCAGGACGTATACCAAGAGAAACACATCCTTGCCCCGGGCTGTACTCCGCTGGATAAGGCTCCTGTCATATACGACCCCTCTAATTTTTCAAGAGTCACCTGGGGTTAAGTAAATCCTTGATGGCTGGTTGCTGAGTCAAGGAAACTTCATGCTAGGCTAGCTGAGATAATGTGCATATCAGGATCCATCCCTCCCTCATCACACCTCTCCCTCATCTGCCACCGCCCGGCTCTGCTTGCTGACTCCTGAACACTGCCCACGGGGCACTGAAGCAGATTAATCTTGGTTGTCCACTGGGACTGCTGATTTGCTTTCTTTCTCATTTGAAGGGTTTCTGGTTGGGGCGTTGTTTTGTTTTAGTCAGCTCTGAACACCGTAACAGCTGCAGGAAGACTTCAAACATCCAACATACATTAAAAAAAAAAAAAAAAAAAAAATTTCCATGTCAGACTATTAAAAATGTTGACGAGCTCTAGCATAAAGTCGTAGCTACCAGAGAGAAAAGAAGACGCTTTGCTAAGGAGATGCAGGAATTAGCACTTTCCTCATAGCACCCTATATTCCTGCTTTGTACCCCTTAATCCTTTGGCTGCATGTTATTATTCTTCATTCTCCCGCTGCAGAAATCCCTCGCGCTTTTCTTCTAATGGAAAACAAGGTCAGCCTGAATCATGCTGGGTCTCACCAGAAGACAGTGAGATCTGCTCTTAGACTGACAGAGGAACTGGGCTTATCTCTTTCCTGCTAGTGATTCTCATGATATCTGCTGTAAAGCAGCTTCTGCTGTAAAAGAGCACAAATAACACATTTGCAGGCTAAAGGAGTTACCATGGCACAGAAAGAAAAAGCAAAGAATAATACATTTTCAGATAATAATGCAAAAGGCCAGGGCTGGATTGTTTTAAAAAGCTCTGAATCCTATTTCAGCTACTGAGGGGCTTTAATCATCACTATAAGCTAGATGTTACATTAGTATTTATTAAAGTGATTTCTAGCATTAGTCAGTATTTCAAATAGTATTTTTTAATCCTTTGCACTTCCTGTAAAATACATATATATGCATATAAACGCACACGCTCACAATCTAAGGCAAACATGAAAGACTGAAAAGAGAGATGCCAGTATTCTGAAGCCATTCAATTCACCAAAATTTTCCTTTACAAATTTTCAGAAGGACACATAGGTTTATTTTCCTAGCTCTGAAATCTTAAGGCTAGCAAATTAAGATTCTCTCCCTGCCCAGTTAATTAGTAGCACATAGCTTTTTAAGTATCCATGCATTTGAAGCCAAAACTTGTGAAATTTGACTCTGAGAGGACTGGCAATTATCCAGAAACAAATATAAATACCATGTTACACACTATAACACCATCCTTCTGCCACAGATTTGGGTTACGCTTTTGACCAATAACTCCAAAAGAACTTAAAGTAGTTAACAAAGTCCCTGTGTTCCCATGCACGTTCAGTTAAATAGGAATTTAAATACTAACTTTGATTTCCTCAGACTTTCTCTCCTCACATGTTTGCCATTTAAAATGAACTTGAAGTAAGAATTCAAAACATGAAAAAGAACAGTATTTTCCTTAACCATCTTTTTATCCGCGGAAGCACTGCTATGGTATTTCTATAGTTCCTGTCACAGTAAGTCAAATGCATCACTGTCAAGGAAGTGTTACTATCGAGGAAGTATTGCTACCATAGAGTGAACTGAGCTCAGTGTTTCTTCGAGACTGCAGTCTTTATGCCCAATGAAAAATACTGCCCAGTGATCCCTGACCAGTGAAAGGTTCAAATATGGCAAGAAAAGGTGGCATTTATCTCCTATGAGACTTCATCTTTGTTACCATTTTCGTCCTTCTAGAGCACTTTTTGTAAACCCGTTTAGGGGGCTCTTTGGACCACAAACGTATTTTCCCATTGTTAATACTCACAGCATAATAGGATCCTGCTCCTTGATCTGAAATCCGGAGTACCAAACCTGGAATAATACACCACTTCTACTAATATCAATATTAAAATGCTTCTTACCCAAAAGGCATGAAGAAAAGATGCTCTCAGAAAATCTTGGGCCAGACTTGGCAAATAAAGCAGCCACGACGTTGGCTGGGAGGTGCAGGACTAACTTGAGACTTTGCAGAACGAAGGGAGCCAGCTGCTAATGGTTTGCCGTACGTTCACGCCTGCAGCAAGCCATATTTTTTGTGGCAAGGCCAACATGGGCACCTCTAGCAGAAACCTACCAGGTGAACGCGTGATTCATGCAGACCACTGCTCCCTCTCCCAGTGTGTGTGTTCAGACTTAGCTCTCTTGAAGAAGGGGGGAATTTGCTTTGATAGGCATTTTCTTGGGAAAAAAAAAAAAAAAAAACAAGCAGAGAGGAGGCCAACATAAGCCATGGGTCTTACAGAAATATCACAAGTCTTTCAATATCCAGTCATACAACAGAGGTTTTTAATCTATAAAATCAGATGAAAGACACGTCCCATTGCTGGTAATTACATGGAATTCAGTTCTTGCCTTCAGACACCAGTGCTGTGACTGTGAACTCTGGTTTGAAGACTTTCATATTTCAACCCAGTGTCAACACCGAAAAGAAGGAGGATCACACAGGGCTTTGACCAGCCAGTGCACTTCAGGCTCCCAACTATAACTGCAACAGCACAACCCCACTCCAGCCATCCTAGGGCTGTGCTGAGCCCCAGCTGGCTATTTATCCCAGCCCTTACATATGTTCAACTGTTGCATAATTATAGGCTAATCTCTCTGAGCTGTGCCTGCTGTAAAATTCACGAGCAGATAGTTTGCAAATATATGGCTGACTATTTGGAACAGAATAATTTACTCTGCTTCTGTCAGCAGGGTTTACAGTCAGAATATTCCTCTGTCACAGCTTACCAGCAGCGTTCAGGAATTTTCTTGGGCCCTTGCTAATAGTAAACAGGTGGATGCTATCATTTCAGATATCTTTTTTCTGGTGGGGCAAAATATTCTGCATAACAAGCTCACATAAAATTTAAAATGCACAGGATAGAACTATAAGTTAACTTTATTGTCTGGATTTAGTGTTAGCCCTTTGCACTGAACACCATTTGCATACACCAAGAGATTCCTGGACTGCATGTGTCCAGGTCACTTATTCATTATTATAATTTATTTCCAGCACAGAAATACCTAGAGGCCCCAGGGAAAAGCAGTTACACATACATGCATATAATGAAAAGGCAGTTCCTGCCCTGAAGAGCTCTGCGTAGAGCTACCTACCTGGTACAAGAGCACCCCATGCAGAGATGCCAGGGTTGTTCCTAAATTAGATGATACATTTACATAGCGTAGTATAATGCCATGCAGAGATACTTTCTGTCCTGGGAGCGCTGTAGTTGCATCACTACAGACCTCTCTCTGAGCTGAATTCTCTGTAAATACTGTATAAACTGACAGATACAATACTTCCAGTTTCGGTTATCTCTGAAACTGCATTGTACCAGGCAGACCTATTCTTTAAATTTGTCACCTAAACGGACACAGGAAAAATAATACGTAAAAGGTAAAATTGTCAGACTCAGGAGGGTGTTCAGGTTAAAAATCGGTGTGTTGTCAAAATGAGCGAATACTCTTGAAGAATATTCTAAAATAACTTGTCTTCAAAGGAAAAATCCCACAAAAACCAAACTAACGTATTTTGATTGGTAAATATGCATGTATTTTAATATTCTCACACCCGATTACATGTAAAATTAGCCCTAGTTGAAATGGATTGCAGAGAATTGTCACGAGCTTCTGAAAATGACAGATAAAAGTTAAATAAGACGAGGTGATTTTTCTTTTTAGATTTTTTTCCCTTTTAAATGAATGGCATTTCAGTGCAAGCAGGAATTAGTGCAAGGAAACCCGATGGTCTGCGCTACACAGGCGGTCAGATTACATTAACACAGCGGTCCCTTCTGACTCAACAGTCCATTAACCTAAGTATGAAGTTAGCGGAGAAGCAGGGATAAAACTTGACTGTGTAAGTAATTGATTTTTTCAGGTCAGAAATGAAACCACATCAGAACAGCAAAACCATCACTTAGGATCAGCATTTTTATTTATTTTCTTTTAATGTTCAGCAAATTGAAACAATTTAATTCAGGCTGACTATTTCCATCAACCTGAGATAATCTGATCAAATTCCTTTTAGAATATGTCTAATAGAAGCACAGGTGGGATTCATAAAGCTTAGGCGGAGAACTGTGTGTCCTGGGAAAGGGGAGCTTTACAGGTTCCCTAGTCTCTTCGAGGAAATGGTTTCGAGCTTGATTCTCAGATCTCTTCCCTATCTGTGTATGCCCATGTGGATTACTCTTTTATTTTCCATTGCATGTATAAAAATAAAAGCAAAGCACTTTGTTTCAGACTCCCTGGAACTTTTCGGTGTAGGAGCTGAGAATGCAAGCCCATGCAACAATACGAATCTTCATTACAAGATTTACTTGACATTATTAAAGACAATATGAAATAGCTAAACAAAAATCAGGATAGGAAATAAGTATTTTAATTATGCACATTTTAAAAAAATATTATGGGAAATTTAATGAAGCGGTATTTTTTTTCCATTTTGGAATGCAAAAGAAACTTTTTCAGGTGTCTGAATTTTCTTGAGAAATTGAGATTCTGTTCACCACAAGTTTTAGTAACGCTTGAGTTTCATCTAGGTACTCAATCTGACATTTCTCTTAATCTCTCTCTCTTTTAGGGGTTTCCAGTACAACCATCATTTTCAGGGTACCTGAAACTCTTTCTGTCATCAGAATTCAGTTTATTTCCCCAAATGCCAATGTATATTTGAAATGAAATACCATACTAAAAATAAGTAAATAAATAAAAGTAAAATATGAAGAGGAGGCTGGGATCTTCTTTTCCCTGTGGCTGATTTTTTTTCCCACAGGTCATAAAAGCTGCTGGAGCAATTATCATCCTGTTAAATTCTGGAAGAGCACTTTTAAATAATTTAAAAGGTGATCTGTTTTTTAACATAATTACTATCATTATTTTTTTACATGGGAGTGAACTAAGAGATAAGTACCTTCTAAGTCAAGAAATATCTTGGCCTGAAGCCCTGGAACCTTATTTATCTGTGAAGTGTTTATCTTACTGAATCCTCCCTAGAAAAACAAAATAATTATTGCTTAATGATAGTAGAAGTGAATTTTCTCTTTCAATTATAAAATAGAACGCTTGAAGTTTTCTCCAGTCATAAAGGAAAATCTCTTGAATCTGGTTGGAAAACGGAGGAGTTTTCCAACACTGAGAAACACTGAACATAAATGCTGTAGTAACTTTATTTTTCTATTGCCCGCAAACCAAGTAGCACAGATTTAGGCTCCCTCCCTGTGAACTCTGTAGAAATCTCTCTGTTGCTGTTAGTCCATCGAGCCCCAGGGAAGGAAAGGTCCTATTTACTAATAAGATTTCAAGGGTCACTAAGGGAAGACTTTTCAATTATAATGATCTTGTTTTCAGAGGCATGGAAAAAGACCTTCCAAGGTGAAGTATGGAGAGATGTAATCTCTTTCTCTCTCAGAACTGCCATTATCCCCAGATTTAAAGAATATAATGCGTACATATCGGTAAATAATTTATTCTAAGTTCAAGATCCACAAAAAGGTGTAGTAAATAATCAGCGCACTCCCTGCGCGTGTTTCAAATCTTCACTTTCAGGGCTGTTGCTATTAATGCCTACTAATCACAGATTCATAGAATAATTAAGATCACAAGGGACTTCTGGAGGTTATTTAATCCAAGCCCCTGCTAAATGCAGGTTCAATTAGATCAGGTTGCTCAGGACTTTGTCCAGTCAAGTCCTGAATATCTCCAAGGATGGAAATTCTATTATTTATTTATTATTTTTATTTAAAATGACATTGTTATTATTTAAAATGGCATATACTAAAAAAAGAAGCAAAACTAGAAAACAAATTTGCTAGATGCTGTGCAAACTCTCAGTCCTATCATCAATGGCTATACGTGCACTTTAAATTCATCCTTAAGCGAAATGTTCTCCTGAAGATGCAGTGAAAATTGCATTGTTTAAGTCATTAGAACTGATGTGAGCAAAGCACTGTGTGGTCAACAGCTATGAAGCGTTCTGCCTGGAGAGAGCAATGAACAGGCTAATCTCCCAGTCTTCCCTATCTGTGTCTTCTTGGATACTCTGGACAGTCATAGTTTAGTAAGGACAATACATACCTCAACCCATTAAAATTTCCTGAAAATTCTCAGAGGAAGTCAATTTTGACATAAATTGTGAGTTTATGTGTCTTTCCCCCCCCGGCCCCCCCTTCCAGGTAGCTGGGAATTCATAATATTCCCAAACTCAAGGCGGCACCTCCCTGCTAAAAGAAACAGAGGTAAGGCCAGTTGTAAGGATAGTTGTATGGCGGGCAGAGAGAGTAGGCTAGATGGGATGCCAGAAGGGGTATAACTGCAGGGAGGGAATTTTATCTCCCATACACACACGTGCCTTGAGTGGCAAGGCATTAAACACAAAACCTCAGATAATCTATCAATTAAAAGCCTGGAGATATGGATATTTGTCACAGTTTTGCAATTGGATCCATTTTCTGATGGATGAAACATCACCAGGAAGATGCTGGTATACGTGAAACACCAGTGCAGGAGGAATAAGAGTGGGACAGTGCCAACCAGAGGCACCAGGAGCATGGGAGAGACTGATTGCCATCCTGATGGATGGGAATGGTGAATCAGTGTGGACAGGAGCCTGGAGAAATAATAACACAGAAATTAGGGGCACCGGTGGTCAGTTCCTCTGAGAAAAGCCACTAAAGAAAAAGCTGAAGAATATGGGAGAGAAGATGGCTCAGGAGTCAGATGGGAGCAAAGGAGTGAAAAGGACAAGACCTGTAAAGCCTATAAGGATTACTATAGTCACTATTAAATTGGAAGCTCCATCTTTTTCCTTAAAATGAGCTATGTGAGGGGGGAATCATGCTGAACTCAAAGGTGACCCAGGAGCTACATCATCCGGCAGGATTTTCACGTTCTTCTGGGCCTAACACAGAAAAAACCCACTATTTCTGTTTCCTTGGACTCCTACTACTATATCATGTTCTAATCCCATAGTATTATTCTGTTTTTCCCTCTTTCTGCTCTTTAAAATGCAGACAAGAGATATATTTACAGAATTTGTCCCTACAGTAGCGTAGGCTTTAAAATGTACCTGAGAATCTGCTATCAGATTCTGATGGATGTCCTTAGCCATTTGACACAATCTCTGTCAAATCAAAACTGAATATATTTTCTTGCCGTGTTCTTCTACTCCAGCACTAGCACTAGTCTCATCCCCTATATCTTCACCTGCTTTCAGCTCCTTTCAATTCCCTAGATCCCTTTCTTTCTTTCCCAGATCCAATCCCAAATTTCCTACATTTCTCAAACCATGTTTTTTTTTTTTTTTTTCCCCCTCCAGAAAACTTCTAAACTATCTTCCAGCCATCCTAAGTCAAGGTCTTGGATACTCAAGTACTCATAACAGCCAGTTTCTTTGCACACATATCTTGGGACAGTTAGACTAGAAGCACAGAAGAAATGCATTAGGACTAAGAGTCCACCGTTGCTTCCAGGGCCTGACTCAAGCAAAACCCATCCAATGCAGGGAAAGTACCTTGTGAAACCACGCACAGCTCTGATAAGTGGTTCCTTTGCTCAGCTCTTTAGAACAAAAAGAAGAAGAAAAAGCTATTTTCATCCATGCTCTAACTCCAGATTGCAATTCTAGCTGTGTGCACAGCACTTACAGCACACAGTGAGAGACAGAGCTACTGCTTCCTTCTGTAACATATGCTCTGACATCCAAATTCTAGACAAATTAAACCAAGGCAGTCCAGCTTTCTCTCTTATGGCCTGAATGGAGCATATTCCTTTCAGGTAGGGTTTTCACCGGATTTATATGGGAACTTACTATGCAATGCTGTTAGATTTGCATATGACTGGCTGTATGCATTCTTTTATTTCAGATTTGAATTTCTGCTGCTTCTGCGATGTTCACAGATCCAAAAAGTCGCCTGGCATCAGAGTGCAGAGCATTAGGTCAGACACTCACCATTCTGCAAATCTGAGCTCATAACAACATAATACTTTCTCTGGAAGTGATCTAGCTTCTGAATTTCCTATCTATATTTTGTGCAAGAAATAAACGCACTACTTATACATTGTGTGAACGTTGTTAGTGTCGCTGCAGACTAGGAAGACCATTTTGGAATAAAGTCTTTCTTTCAGATTTCATGATTTCTTGTAGCAGAGTGTAGTATTTTCAGTTTCATGAAATAAAATTGGAGAATAAGAGAATTGAATAGCATGGATGCAAGGCACTCTCGCCAGTTGTTCTGAGCGCCAGGGAGCGGTCCCTAGGCACATTTCGTTCACTAGAATAGACAGAGCCAGTGAAACCGACCTAAATGTTCCTCCATTATTTTAAGAAACTCAGACAATGTGAGTTCCATACATGCCTGTAATATCCAAATCTATGGCTGAAGCATGCCTGTACTGACAGTATTTGCAGTATTTCTGAACTTGCATTTTCATGTTATCGCACATGACCCTGTACTTATCTCGTACCTGAGTCCAGGCTGGCAGAGCTAAAGATTTAGTACAAATCTGACGAAAAGTTCGTAGTAGACCAGTTCTATTTGGCAACCTTCTCAAACAATGCCATGCACGACCCAAGCCTTACTTGTTTATGTAAAACCCATTTGCAAAATGTAGAGGTACAGTCTTGCGAGCTATTGAATGAGGCAATCATGACGATCTCTTCTTTCAAAGGTAAGAAAACTCTGTTGGAGTCAATATCTTTTGGCAGCTGCTACAGAGAAAAGGAGAATGAAAAGGAAAAAAATTGAGAGAAAGATTAAGCTATAATCACTGCAAAAGTTTCTATAATAGAAAATCCAGCCACTGCTTTGCATGGTTCTATTCTATCTGAGTTGTTCAAGTCGGCATTAAACAATATAAGATTAAGCACTTGTCAGGCGAACTAATGAGTTTTGGATTGATTTCTGTCTTCCGCAATGCTACTAGCATTTTTGACAGGTATGATTTATAGGGCATTCTTTGGGCCTGTTCATGAGAAGAGCTGTTTATTTTGGTTGATGGACAGGGTTTCTAATGTTCCCAGTGGAGTGTGCAGATGGCAGGAAGGACAGTAATCTTTGAGACCATCTCTCAATGTCTAGGGTATGTCTCTTATAAATTTGTAATCAAGATCTCAAGAAACTAATGTGGGCAGGCTGCCTCTGAAATTGTTTTTGCGACCTTTGGCCAATATAATGCTCCCTGAAAAATGTATGTCTGGTACTTTTGCCGTTTAGTAAATGGAGCTTGTATAGGCAATCAAGGAACTACACTTTCCTTTTTAAGTGATGTGACATATATACACAGATGCAGAGTTTTACACATTTACAGTTCTATTCCCTCCGGCTTCGTAGAAGAGTATTTTTGTACATTTGATGTCTATGGATATTTAGTGCACTAGTAGACTACAAAAAAAAGCAACTAGGCAGTCTGTGTTGGAAACTTAATGAAATCTCCAAGGCATGAACATAACCAATGAAAGCAACGGAACCACTGAATAATTTTCATTCTCATCAACTATTCTTTCCATTGTTTTTTTTTTTTTTTCTATTTATTTGTCTTGTTTATAAATTGATTGTACAGTCTCGGAGAGATGAGAACGTAGGCCAGGTCTAAACCGATATAGTTGCATTGACTGAAATAGCTGAGCCAATATAGAGAGGATGTGAGCCTTTATTTTATCATTTTCTTAATTCTAAATTCCAATTAATGAGTTCTAAAATGGTGTGAAAGCCCACGGAATAACATTTGTATGAATATTTCCTGAAAAAACAGAGAAAAGGCTTGATTATGGTGAGAATTTAATCATCCAAGCTAGACTACTTTCACGACTTTCTGATGGTAAATGATAACATCGTGCTACGATGATTCCATGGTTAGAATTTACTGTCAATCTTATAAAGCTGAATTTTAAGATTTGGCTTCCTAACATGAGGAACATAATAGGAGGTTTGATTTTCAAAGATGTCATGTTTAACCTTAGGCTCATAAGTTTGAAGCCTCTGACCTATTCTATTATTCAAGTCCTTTCAGTCCCATTAAGTCCAATGATAGGGCTTTCCTTGTTTTCATTTTTCTCAGCCGTGTGTACCTCCTAAAACAAATCCTAATTTTTGAAGAAGACCACTCTATCCTTGTACTATTTGGCATGTAAGATGGTGATTTTCCCTCCAGAGCAACTATAAACATTGAACCTAGGTTGAACACAAGTAGAGGTATAATTATGCTATAAAGTTTAGCAGAGACATTGAAGAGTCAACTGAATCAGTTGCCTCCACTTCTAGCCCTGTTTGAGTTGCCCTTGGGTGCCTACGACATCGATATAGGATGGGCAGAGATGACACAAGACCTGTGGGACAGCTGCGCCCCTCTGCACATGAAGCTGCTAGGCAGCCCAAATACTACTTGATGCCTGTGATTAAGCAGCAGATTCAAGCCTTGAATGTAACACTGGGGAGCTTCATACTTCAATCCTCTGCCCTCTAAAAGTGCACCACTTTGCACTCACCTCCTGCTATCCTACCCCAGCATGGCCATCAAAAGCATGCTGGTGACGATAGCAATAACTGCAAGAGTGACAGCAGAGCCAGCAGCCAGGTCAGAGGAGAAAAGCTCAGCAAAGGCAGTGAGGGTTGCCAAAGCAGCAGAAAGAGCTAAACTTGCATAAGTGACAGGCTTAGCAGCAACAGAATATTTTCCAAAACACAAAGCTAAGCGGGACTGATTTACTCCTAAGACATATCACACCATAGAGAGCCATAGTTTATAGAATAATCCAAGCTAAAAAGCAGCACAGGACTGGAATAGACCTTGTTGACTTACAGGCACTGACATCAAAACATCCCTTTTATACATTTATTGGACGTGCTTGAGTTGGTGCCAGAGTTGTCGCTTTGCATAAATAGCATGCTTTGCTTTTCTTATCCTCAGTATCCGAAACAGCATAAGAGTGATTTTGCCTCTTCTTGGCCTCAGCTAAACATTGTAACCCCTTTTCACAGGATTTTATAATCCAAGGATCACTGCTCGCACTCCGGGGAGATGCTAGGTCTCTCTGCTGATGCTCCAAGCCACTGAATTAATTAGTGAGGCATCAGATCTGTGCTAATATATTCTGCTTTGCTGCCGCACATATAATCTTAGAGTCACTGCCTCATTATTTGCGAGCCTCTGGTTGGTTTGGAGCTAGGTGCAGCAGGAGCTCAGCGTTGCCTGTGAACACTGTGTAGACATAAGTGTCAGTCTCTTCTTTCATGAATGATCCAATCTTCCTCCTCTAGAAGTTCACCCCTAAATGCGTTCCAATTTTTTTTTACTTCTTTTTTTTAAACCTGGATGTCAAAACTGTATATACTATTCCTGGTGAGTTCCCATCACAACTTTTTGTGGAGAAATTAATGAATCCTTACCTCTCCTGAAAATACCTCCTCGAGCAGTCTCATCTACTTTTCCCATGGCTGCATCCCGTTGAACACGCTCCTCCTATGACTGATGAGAATATCCTGATCATGCTTCCCTTTAAGATGTTACTAACTGATGATCTAACAGTCTGTACATGAATTTTTTGCTATACTCCCTCAGCTCATGTCTTCCCCTTTGAACTAAGGAATTTAACCACCTTTCCATTACCTTTGTCTACTAAACTATCTATTCCTTCCTATATTGTATCTTCTTGGTCCACTGTGCTATTGACAATTTTCTCCATCATGCCATCAGTAAATTTCATAAGCATTCGCTTATTCTTTGTGCAAAAATTAGGGTTTTTTTAATAAAAAAAGCATACATGAACCCAGCCTCCATCAGGAAACTGTTTCTAGCCTCATGCCACCTCTCTTAATGCCCTTTTTTTACCTCTTTAAAGTTCTTGAAGGTATCCCCATTTCCTACTCTTTAATGGCAAATATCTTATGTGGCAACAATTAAATATTTTATTAACATTTTGCTCAGCTGGATTGACCAACTTTAAGTAAAACATTCATTTTATTTAAGAAAGATACCCAATTTCACTTTGGAAGACATGTTTATTTTTATCCTACGTTTTCTCTATTTCCATATATTAATTTTCCCTTCTTTGGAAATTCCTGAAGTGCTATATGCTATTGAGATCAATTTGAAGAGGCTGAAGTCTAGCAGGTAATCTATTTTGCCTTTGTTAAATATGGGTACTTTTTGATATTTTCCAGTCACATACACTAACACCTAACTTGATTCAAACCCTTATTCTTAGCTCTGTAATTTTAGGTGAGTTCATTTAGAGCTTTAAGAGCCTGTCCATTACACCTATTATGAACATTAATCTCATCGGACTTTGACTCTCACTTGGTTTAGGTTATTTCACGACACATATCATTATTACCATTGGCCATTCTGACCTTACTGTGAAAATGATTGAAAACAAGGAAAAATACACATGCAATTTTAGGCCCAGGCCTTAGTGGACCACACCCATTCAGAGACAGATACAGGCAACCACTATATAAACTGTCTTTAAAAAAAAAAAAAAAAAAAAAAACTACTTTTTTTAATAAATAAAGACCAAACTGAGATTTTCATCCACACCTTGATTAAGCTGCATGGGCTAGGCAGAAATATTACTTTTCTGCTCAGAGGTAAGGTCTATGTTACAGCTGTTTTTCCAGGTCCAGATCACTTCTATTCCAATTTTTTGCAGTTCTTTTGGCTGCAGCACTGGAAAATTAAAGGATTTAATTTTCCACACACTCCCCAGTGCCTTCACCCATGTGCTCCCAGGAGGATATATCAGCTACCTAGAACTGCATTCCCTTGCACATGCTGGCAGCAGGATGAGACAGACGTTTTTTGCCCCTCACTCCTCTCATGCCTGCACTGGCCTTGCCGTAGTTTAAACCACAGTAAGCAAGCTCTTTGGGATATAACTTGTTTGCTGCAAGTTCCTGCCAAAGTTCAGAGAGTTACTTCAGGACTCAGAATGAAAACTCAGATTGCGCTGCAATTTTATTGACTCCTGCAGTCAATAAATCTCCCCTCCCTCAAATGAGTGAGTAAGCTCAGCACACAATCCATTTCTCACCACTGTTTTTCTTTGGTTTGATCTGTTAAGAGCAAAAGCTATTTTGCTTCATATTTGGCCCCCGCAGGTTAAAAGGACAGATGAATTTGGGTGAAATAGTACAACTGTCACCTACTGGTTTCAAATGAGGGTCTTGAAAAGGATTACCTGAGACTTGAGGTGGCAGATGGCTTTTTTCCTCATACTGCACATCAAAAATTAATTTGTGAGAGAGAGAAAAAAAAAGCTCTTGAAGAAAAAAATAACAACTTTGATAGGTAGGTAATCCAAAGTTCACTTTCTATCCTCAAAAACCTGCTATTCACATCCGATGGCAAATTAATCAATCCCCGGACTATTATGGATTATTATTACTTCTGTGTATATGGCAATAAAACCTTATGGGCACAGACTGTTGTCTTCTCATTTCCCATCTGTGGCTTGTGTCAGCTAGCTTTACCAGTGACCTATTCTATGACCATGGCCATTCTCTGTTTGTATTGCAGTTTCCCCACTTGTGCAGTGAAAATAACGACAACTTTCTTTCCAAGGGCATATGAAGATCTGATGATGAATAATGGTTCCTGGGTCTAATTCAAAGTCCACTGAAGTTGCCGAGAGTCCTTCTACTGAGTTCAACGTGGTTTCAATCAGTAGCTATAAAGGCCAAATCATTCTATTATGGAACAATTCTCACGATTAATTTAGCCCCATTTATGAGGCTGCAAATCATTTAGCAATCATCCTTAATTTCTGCAAACAGATTTGTTTATTCATTTATTCATCATTCATTTTTCATTCCATAATTTTCAGCCTTTGGCAGGTTCCCAGTAAAATTATTCAGTTCTTATTGCCCAGCATTCAGTTCTGTGATTGCCCATCTGAATCATATGGCAAGGGTTTTGATATGCATGGTGGAACAACTGACAGGGAAGAATAGTAAATTGGGGTGATTTTTTATTTCTTTTTACTTTTTCCAAGTGATGAACCCCATAAAAGTTTTATGAGATGCAGACCCCTGGAGAAATTTCATTTGCATAATTACTATGTGAAAAGTCCACATGTGTTTTTCTTTGTGACCTTTCCTGAACATTTTGGAATTAGATAGTGGGCTACATAGGCTGAGTCCATAATGGTAAATTCGATGTTTCTGGGACCGCTCTATGAAAGTGAAGCCAACAAGCAAGGAATAGCCCCTGTTCACACTGCTAACATTTCTTACTGCTCAAACTGGAGTGGCTATATCCAAAATGCCTGCTGAGATTGGTGCCTTGCCCATGCTAACTTCCAAGGTATTCCCTGGAATTGTTTGCAAGAGTACAAGTCAGCCCAGGCCACAAATGACACAAAGAAAATCTATTACGAACAAACAGTTTAAAACATCAAATTCCAACGTTTGGGAATATTCTTTGACAAACAGCCTCCGAAGCCAGCAGAACACAGGTTTAAAACTGTGGCTTTAGATGAATAAACAGTCAGTCTTTTACTGAAGACTGGAAAGGGGTACTGGGTCTGTGCAACTTTACACATATAATTTAGTCAGCGGATGTCATCTTCAGTCTCCTTAGACTCTGTTTATATTTAGTGGAGAAAAACAAATGCCTCCAGAAACTCATCTGGAAAACTTTCACAATGTGAAAAAGTTTGGCACCTTTATAAATATGAATAATTTGATCATACAAAACATGGAAAATTTTACACTACCTCTAATATATTAAATAATTCTCATTTGAGGTTTCTTCTTTTTTTTAGCTATTCATTTCTAATTCCTGATTTTATAAAATAAAGAGATTTTTAAAAGGTTGAAAAAAATGACACCTTAAGCGATTTAAGTACATGTAAAATGAAAATCAGAAAATATCAGAAAAAAAAAGAATCTCATGGCAAGGATAAGGAAGCATTGGAAGAGTTTGCTGGGGAAGCTATGAAATCTCCAGCACTGGAGGATTTTAAGAATAGAATAAACAAAGATCTATCTGAAAGGCACAATCTGAGCTGATATAATTCTGGAACAGAGAAACGGACTAGAAGACCTGTAGAGCCCCTGATTATCTTATTATCTAGGAGTCTAGGGTTTTATATTATAGATTTATGGTAGTTAAGAACTTATGACAGGAATTTCATGTCACCCCACTGAACAACAGGCAATCAGATAAAAGCAGAGATAATCAAATCAGAGGTTTCAATTATTGGTGAATGTATTCTTAATCCTATTTTGCCAGAATTCAAAATGTCAGTGATTGAAAGAATTACATTTTGCCAAATGGCTATTAAAACTAATAGAATTGTTAAATAATTATATGCTTATCTCCAGTTATTTTATATTAAGATCTAAAAGTGGAGGAAATAAACATGTTGTCTACAGGGGCTATTATCATATTGTTTTATACTCAGGGAAACAAAGGCAGTGAAAGGAAAAAGGCTGTTTTTGATATCCCCATAAATCTCATAGAATCAAGGTTTCACCTATGGTTTCAAGCACTGACTGCCCGTGTATACTTCAGTTTGATGCGGATAATCTCAGTCAGTAAATTACTCTGAATACAGATTGTGAACTCAGTTTTAACAATATACAGATAACTGTATGGATATATTGAAAATAAAATATTTGGACATCCAAATAGCAACACTGGGAAATTAGACCTATGGATCTAACAATTATATATAGTTTGTATTTGCTAGCATAAATGAAATCGCTTTCAAAGAGACCTTAAAAATCCGTTTCTAGACTTTGTGCTTCAGCATCAAAGGCTCAGAACTTTGACCCTGATTATCTCACATTTAACCAGAAGACACACTACCTCTCGCATTCGATTAATTCAGTAACATGTCACCTCAGTCTTGGCTGCTGTCTTCCAATTTAAACTCTCTGCAGTGTAATCTATTAAAACCATTATTTTCTACTGGAGTAAAACCCTTCGTTGTTATTAGTTTTTGGGGCTCTTGCAGACTGCAATAGAAAAAGGCCTTCATGTGACCTTCAAGAGGGAAAGTCTTGTTGGATTTACCACCTGCTCCAGTGATGGCCAACGGTCCAACCTTTAAGGTGCTCGGAATATATTTTGGTAGTGAGCAGTTTTAGCAGAAATTTAATCAACTTACTCCTGTTAAATATTTATCCAATTACGTGAGTGACAAGCGAAAAATGAATGAATCCCTTTTAACGTAATATAAAATAGCACATAGCAGAAGAGAATTTTATCATTAAAGATATAATGAGATCATGAACACCTCCAAAGGGGTGAGTTAATCAAATAAGGCCATAATATGACAAGCAGCCTGTCAGAAGAAATTCTATTTGCTCCCGTATGCGAGCTGCATTTGAGTTAATAATTGAGTCGCGTAACCATTCCACCAACCTTGTTAGAGGATGTCACACTCTGGCTCATTGATGAAGCAGGACAAAAGTAGATTGCATGAAAGGGGAATTCCAAGCGCTGATATTGACACTGGGTGTAATTACAGAAACTGCTGACAGTTACAGATACAGACCCTTCCCCAGGCACATACTCTACGTTGCCCTCCCTCCTCCAAAATAATTAAAAAAGAAAAAGAAAAGAAAAGAAAGGAAAAGAGTATAGATATACATATACTTGAAGAACTAGCTTTATAGAGAGAGTAGTCTGAAGCATATGGCAGAGGAGACTCAAGACTTTATATTTTTCTTTTGAAAAGGAAGAGTCTAAGGCCATTTCCTTAGCTGGTCCAAAATGTTAAAGCTCCATTGACTTCAGCTGAGCTCTGATGATTTACACAGGCTAATGCTCTGTCTCACAGTATGCGGTCTTTTCCCATTAATGTTTACCTGCTGTGCCATAATGACTACAAAACGCCCAACAATAGCTAGACAGTGGGTGTGCTGTGACTGCCGCTTACTACACGAATCATAAGCGTGCTACCGGTACCTTGCGCTTCCTCCATTTATTTGTCACATCCATCTGTTGTCCCTCCTACATAGACAAAGAGTAGACACTGTCTACAAATGCAGTTCTCATCCTGCACTGGGACTGGAGACAGTATTGCAACAGGAATAAATAAAACTTAACTTCTGATTTCAAGTAGCAACAACACAATAGTATAGAAGCTCAGTCCCTCCAGGAGCTGAAGGCACTTGGAATATCTCATCTACAAATTGTCACTTACCAAGTATAAGGTACTAAAAGATCAAGGGATTGGCTTGTGATTATTCTATTGGTCGATCTTCCAGCAGTAAAGAAAAACATGATGAAGAAATTCATAGAATTTTTAAGCATTATTTCCCCACAGGTGCTAAATGATACCAAGTCAAAAGCTATAGAAAAGCTGGTATAATAAAACCTGAATCCTGGCAAAAATCATTAAAAATCATATTTTGAGGACTCTCTGAAAAGGAACCAAAGAACTGCTGACACAGTTTGCTAGCCTTGGATAAGTTTGTCTTTTGTCACATTCAAGAATTGAAGACACAGCTCCCCTGGAAGGAACTCCCCTGGATTTAAGTTTAAAACCACGTTCACCTGTCTACAGTGACCTATTTTCCTGACCACCACCTTGATATCATTGTATAAGAGTAGAAAACATGAGACTGCCACCTTCTGAAAGCTTGCTCATCTGAAATATTGCTTCATCTAAAAATAATAATCTTCCAGGAACTGGAATGTAACAGCCATACTGTATCTGAATTGGCTTAAAGAAGATAATACTATTGCAGCCGTAGGCAGAAATAACACCAATGACTATAACACACACACACACACAGATATATAATATATATACACACACTCACATATACACACATAAACACACACACACACATATATATTTATATATATCAATGTTCTACACTGGATTTCAGGTGATCTGCATACCAATGGACTGTCTTTGCCATTTATGCTGTGATTCTACCACAAACTCATAATTCACTATTTATTTGGCTTGTTCCCTGGTTTACACTGAGCCTTGCAACATTTTATTTCTGAATCTGTCAATTCAGAGCAGCCTTGCTTCATTTCCACCACCCTTTCTTTACATCTCTTCACAGTACCTTTGATATAAAGAGAGTCTTTTTCGTGGGCTACTGCTCACTGCTGCAATGGGCCACTCACCGTGGTTAGAGAAGCAGGCGCTGTTTGCTCGAAACAATATCATAACGGCTCGACCTCCCTGGGTAGTTAACGAAGAGTGCCCCCGTAGGATGTCTGTAATACTCTCCCCAAAGGCGACAGCTCATGTCATCAGTCATATGGAGCTAACAGCTGCTCAGCATTTCTGCTTTAACTCTTTGCTAATTTTGAATTGCGACACTTTGTTGATTTTATTTCATTAGCGAAATATACATTAAACCATCATGGGGGGTTGTTTAAGTAGCTGCCATGTGCAAATAGGTATTTTGTATCCTTCCGGAAAAGCAAACAGCTTTACAGAAGAATATTAAGCAGCACCCTGCAAAATCGTGTAACAGATGAAATGATGGACTTGAGGGAGAAGGCGACACATTAAAATGCATCTGCTCTGGCTTGGCATACAAGATGCTAAAAGACTCAAGAGGCTTCTGCAAGTTCAGGATAGAAGAGTTCCCACAAAGAGGCAGCAATTTAAGTCTCAGAAACTGGGTGGATTTTCCTAGGGTCCTGAAAGCCCAGGTGTGGGAGGTAGATGCAAACCATATAGCAAAAACAAAACAAAACAAAACAAAAACAAACAAAAAAAACCCCAAAAAACAAAAAATCATCAACAACAAACAAAATATATAGAAAATAATCTCTGTCTCAAAGACCTTGCAATCTAAAACAACAGTCTAACAAAGCATTGCTATCCCTGATTATTAGACAGGCTTCTAAATTGCTGTGAAAAGTTGGATGGAGTTTATACTGACTTGTTGGGTTCCTAAAACAGGAATCAGAGTTTAAAGCCAAATCCAAACCAGCATTGCTTATATTCTTCTAAGGCAGCTCCCATCAAATCTTTACCCCGTCCAAATCCCATCTTCCCAAACTGCTGAGGCATTTCACATCCCATTGGCACTAGATAAAGACAGAAGTCATGTTGAGCAGCAACCAGAAGCTGGTGAGGAGGAAGGAGATAAAACTCAGCAACGAGTTGCTCAAACTGGTTCCCAAGTATGGATGTCCAAGCAATTCCGAATGTGATTTTTAGTCTCAGCTGGGTTCGATTCAGACCTCCTGATGCAGGTGCCTACCCGTGGGGTATATTTCTAAGCTCTCATTTTAGTCGATGAAGAGAGATAATGCAGTGGAGTTTAGGGCATAATTCAGCTGATTAGCAATGGAGATTTTTGGTGGAGAATGATTCCCCTGTATCAGCCATCTGGCTCTGCTGACTGCACTGATGAGCTCTATAACAGGATCTTCAACACCTACCACAGAGGTGAGGACTCCATATGCAGACACCTAATTATAGACATTTTAACCAAAATCTGAATTCTACTGACTGTTTTCTTGAAATGAAGGTAATTTTTGCACGTAGACTTCTGCAGGCTAAGTGGACCCGTAGAGCAGATTTTGAGAATAATTCTCTTAAAAGCACTGAGCCCCTTTGGTAGTCTGAGCCGTGCCCACAGGAAAGTGTTAGCCTTAAGGCCATCAAATTAGAAGTACAGTTTATTCATCATAAACAAGACCAAATGACACAGATTCTCCTACAAGGATACTCATCTGATTATTGTCCAGGACAAACCTTCCTGGAACTGCTACAAGCACATCCTCTGTTTCAGTAACATATGGAAACTTCGGTCGCTAGTGAAGCTGTCTACGAACTCGCAAATTCAGGAGGCGTTCTGGCAGAATACGTGCAGACACAGAGGTTTAAACAGCAGAGCTATAAATAAAGCAGGACCCTGCTTCCAAGAAACACTAACACCTACACAGCTTGCGGTCTGTTATTTAACAGAGTACTAAAAGACCAAAGTTTTCTGCACTCATCTACAGACTAGGCGGGGACACGGAGAAAGTACTACTGGAAGAATCAAAGGCAAATAAGCAACTCCCATGACCGTATAAACAAATAAAGAAGGAATAGAAAGTAATTATATTAGGATAGACCTATAGAAGAGTCGCTGTCTATAATACAATCGTTTGTAGTGTCATGCTCCAGAAATATAATTCGGTATTTTTTAGCACTCTTCCTTTGCAGTCAACATACAAGAGACAAGACACTCTAGTCACATATTCTGAAAGTCCAGGTGGTGTCATATGTCAGAGCCCTGATTTTTTGCCTGACTTTTAATTAGGTGGACTGTAATTTTTGTACGTGGTTTATTTCCTTGTGAGGACAAACTTCTTAAGAGCAAACTTTTCAAAGAGATCTGAAAATAGGACTTTGAAACTCACACAGTTTGAACCGTTTTGGGCTGCGTGCTCTCAAAGCATTGTAAAGCTACAGGGGGTGATGGGGGAGAAACCAGGATGCACTTTTCTGTATCATTACCTTCTAGTTCCTGAGTTGGAACAGATCATCTCTGTCATTTCGGTTATGTTGCTGCCAGCAAAGAGACTTTTTCCACTGTGTCATAAGTATTTGGAGAAGCAAGATGGCAACTCTAGACTTGATGTTGTCATTGTGTTGCTTTGAAGAGCAGTAGTAGGTAGTGCTATCGCAACAGAATTACAGTGCCATAGGTATAATAGTGTCTGAATCATACGTCTGCATAAGTATCTATCTTGCTCAGTAACTGATTGTAGAGACAGATCTTGTATAAATTCTTATCACTTATGGAAGAGGTTTTTTTGTTTAGTTTTTGTAAGTGTTGTATATTATTTACTAGTAAATCTGTGTATTCTGTTGTCTTCTGTAATTATTTCATAAGGGTAAAACAACTGGCTGAATCCTAGGAAAGGAAAAGTCCAGGATTTTTCTGAGACTTTGGAGTTCTTTCATGAGAAGAGGAAATACAATGCCTATATTTAAAAGGTTCAGAGAATTGGAACAGATCAGCTTAAGTCACATTCCCAGAAAAACACTGGAATAAATAACTCAAAAATTTGCAAGCACCTAGAGGATAATACGAGAAGAGTAACAGCCAGCTTAGATTCATCAAAACAAATCCTGTCAGACTAATTTAATTTCTACTATGACAAGGTAACTGGCTTTGTGCATAAGGGAGAAGCAGGAAATGTCATATACTTTGACTTTAGCAGAGCTTTGGCACTGTCTTACATGCAGGATTTTCTTACACGAAGGATTTATAAACAAGTTTGAGAAACATTATCTAGGTGAAACTCCAGAGTGAGGGATTAGGTAGCTACTGTCAAAATGGAAGGCTGTATTGAGCGGGTTCCTCAGGATTCTGTCCAAGGCCCGATACTGTCCATAATTTCATGAAATGATTTGAATGAAAGAGCAGAAAGCATTCTTATTAAAGCTACATATAGCACCAAGGTGAGAGCGTCTGCAAATACGGTGGAGAGGATTAGAATTCAAAGCAAGTGAAGATAATGCCTAAAAAATTACAGCACAGTTCAGTAAGGACACAAGTAAAGTAAACACTTAAAAATACAGAACTTCACAAAATACCAACGGGGATTTCTAGCCTGGCAGCAGAGTTGCAGAATAGGATCCGAGTAATACAGTGGATCATAACTGAACAAGATTCAGAAACCTTGAGCTAGTGCATAAAAGGCACAATAATTTGAAGGGATGGGGCTATTTGTAAAGGTTCCTCAAAAGAGGATGCAACTGAATTGTCAGGTCTAGAAAATAGAACTAGGAGAAAAGCTTGAAGAAATTAAGATCACTTAGTCTAGAGAAGAGAGGGGAGGAATGAGAAAAAATGTGAAAATGGTCTTCAGAAGTATAAGGTAGCTATATGTGTCTCCTGTTATTAGGACAAGGAGTAATAAAGCAAAGAAGATTAAGATCCTCACAAAAGGTTTTCATCACTAGAGATTTCTGAGGAAAGATTGCGCTAGCATCTGTCAAGAGTGGCATAGTTGACCCTGACTTTATGAAAGGAGATGGACTACATGACCTCTTGATATCTCTTCCAGTCACGTTTTCTTTGATTTCTCCAAGGAAAATAGGTTTTCTTTCTTCAGCAGATACTCCTATCCCTAGCCAAAGTACAAATACACTGAAAATCATAACTGCATTTCTTTAGGAGTTGCAGAACATACAGGAACAACTGCTGTAAAGCGAAACACTTTATGAGAGAGGAATATCATTTCACACATATCTGAGAATTGTGAATGGAAAAAGAGTATCTCAAATTAAACATTTCTATGTGGAAAGTGTTGCTTTTTATGATGAAAGTATTAGCCATGCAAACCCCGCCAATTTGATTTGATTAACCTCATAAAGTCGTGAAATGTATCACGTTTGCGGATCTCTTTCTGCAAGACCCTGTAATGTGATAACAGGGCAAGGGAGAATTAGTGTTCTTCTCTCCAGTAATACTGACAGATGCAATAATGACTCAGGAGGGAAAGTATTCATGTAATACTTCTCAACTGTAGTGTTCTTCCATGGCTGCTATTTTAAAGGTCTTCTCTGTTCTTAAGGCTCTTGCTGGAATAAACATGCACACTGTTAAAGAAAGGTTGTTTGCTAGTAGGAGAAACATTTTGGACAAAACCTTCCAGGGAACCTTCCAGAGGACTTTTGCTATGCGGAGTTGATTTGCTTTCGTGGTTTTCACATGTGACAAATTGCTAGTGGCTTATCTGCTGGAAATCTGTTTGGAGGAATGTATCTGTTTGGAAAGTTATAGTCAGATCTGTGGCAGCACGTTCTTCCAAAGCATGCTGGCTATTCCTCAGCTAGAGAGAATTTTTCCAAACCTACTGCTGCAGCAGGCTGTGATGCCCCCCACTCCTAGAGGCAAAGAATATCACTATTAAACCTAGCATTTCTTGACTGACATTTTAGATGGATTCAAGAGTAGTAGGAAGAGACTGAGAAATTGTTCTTTTCTCTTACTGCAGCTCACTGTCAGCCAAATTTCCAGTTGAAGACAAAGAAGCCCAAAACAAACTGTACCCTCAGAAAAGCAGTGGTAGTGTGGCAGTGTCAAGAAGGCCGTTCAATTCCGCTTTGTAGCATCTTTGCGCAATACGGTAGATTGAGATGCACAAGCTTTCTCTAATCCAAATGATCCTATTCTTTGAATGTACTGGAATATATTACTGAATATCCTGGAAGTATCACTATATTGCCCTGCACTTGCGCTCTTGCCTAGGCATTGCTGTTGGTTATTGCTGCCCACGGTGAGAAGAGCAGGCAATATGTAACAAAACTGAATGTCCTCTTCTCCTTCCTCCCTATCCGAAATTGTTGAGCACTGAGTGCTGGAAACAATTCATCCGTTCATTTTAAGCTGATAAGACCATTCTTACAGCCGTTACCTCAACCACTAACAAACCAGGACGTTCCTATGTTAAATTTCTGACTTCCACATTGTGGTCATGTGGTAAATGGTAATGCAGCATAGGATTCATCTGCCCTAACAACAGGCGTTTACTAGTTACATACCTCACTCCAGCCGCCCACTAGGCTCCTCATATAGTCAATGGAAAAAAGAGGTACATCCAAAGGCTGATTCATCTAGCCTACCTTAGAGATCCATCTTAGCGGGAGATGAATCCCTCTCTGGAAATGTCTATTTATTTCTCTAAAGCACAAATGGAGTCCAGAGCAACTAGCTCAGACTCAGATACCTAAGCTATAGCAATGTATCGTTCCTGGAGCTTGAGACATTCAAGGCAGAAAGAAGCTTAAATCTGTATTGATTCATGTGAACAGCTCATTTCAGAGCATAAAGCAAAGAATGTTAAGTATGACTATCATTGGCCTGATGGACATAGAATTGCATTTCCAAATTGAAAATATTGCAGTTTAATGATTACTAAATAATCCTAAATAATTTGAGGAAATCACCTCACAGTCTTTTAGAAAATGAGTACACTTCCACTTTAAATATCCAGGATACATTCAAATATGAGAGAAGGTAGAGTAATCAAATAATAGCAGAAACAAAATTCCAATAAAATTATGTTTAAGAATCCCCACACTGCCTGCATTAAATATTTAAATATGTTGGTAGTTTTTCAGAATCCAAATAGTCCTTCAAAGAATTGGAATTTTATTGCTGCTACTTTTTAACCAGTGTGTCAGTTCAATAGAGAAGATTCCCCTAGCTGCCCATTGCAGCTCTGTCCTGGGGATTAATTAAAATTTGATGAGACATTCTTATGGCAATCAGGCTTTCAAAAATGAATTTTAAGGATGCGCTAGAACTATAATTGTATTTGGGCTAAATAAGTATATGAAGTCTATGCAAAATGTGAGGATTACACATACAATAGTTCCATCTGGTCAGATTCACAGAATCACAGAATGGCTGAGGTAAGAGGGGACCTCGAGATCATTTAGTCCAACCCCCTGCTGAAGCAGGGTCACTTAGCGCACGTGGCCCAGGATTGTGTCCGGAAACCTCCTGGTGATTCCAGAGTGAATCTTTGACTCCACTGCAATGATTAATTAAACTCAACACTCCATGGCATAGTTCAGGATAGGGTTTTTCCCTGCTTTAAATCTCATCCTTTCACTTACTTTAATACTATGCTTAGGATATAAGCCACAGCAAAATTTGTCCCAAAGAGATCTAGTGTTCTGGGAAAAGATACTTAAAAAGTTGGTGGAGTCTTTAGGGCACTGCAAGATGGCCTCCATATAAGGTTTTTGTAAGGGCTCGTCGTCACAGTCATCACAAGACCATTCTCTGTTGCTGTCACCAGAGGACTATGACTCCCAATAATAGTGTTTTGGACATGGGGAGACATGCTCAAGCTTGGCATGAATGCAACTGCAACAGCTTAAGTACAGTCACTTTCATTTAGTGCAAGGATGAGCACCTACTTGCTGCTTCTGTGGTACAATGAACATCTTGGTGGGGAATTTTTGGTCAGGTAGGTTATGTTAATTCCTTTTGGTCTCAGAGGCATAAGAACCTGAAACAGCAGGTCTTGAGGGGGCCCAAGCTCTATTAAACAGATAGATTTCTGGATTTTTTTTTTTTTTCGCTTCCATATAATGTTGTTTCATCAAAATAAATTGTTTCAGAGAAAAGGGTGGTTCTGTTAGAAGCACTGATAGGATTTGAGGTGGAACTTCTGCTCAAGGCTGACCTTGATGTAGAAATGTCCATTTCTCACTAAACTTTACAACAACATAAAAGTGGGTTTGAAGAATTGTTTCTACATCTCCTCAGTTTAGCTACACAGATAGCTGAGTCTGCATAACTGGCAGGGCAGAAGTTTCCATCACGGTGAAGAGGGGGAAGCTGAGGCAGAAATGGGTGACAAGGGGAAGACTAACCTCTTAAAGGCAGATCAGCTGTCAGCGGCGACAGCAGTCAGTACAGCAGGGCTGATGTGAGGAGTTTCCTACTCTGGCCTCTCCTGATGCTTCAGAGATGACAAATGGATTTAACTTTCAGATAACTGTCCTCTAGCTAAAACAAGAAGGCCTTCCTTTGGATAGGAAGGAAAACGAGTGGTGAAGATAGGAAAGATACTGGGCTTCCTTCAAATGATGATTAAAGGGTAACTTTATTATCATAGTAGTAAGTATATCAGAAAAGCCGCAATGGCTGAAGCCAAATGCCCAGCTAGCATGCTACCTTGTTTGTGACAGCAATCAAGAGTAGATGGACAGGAAAAGTAAAGAATATAGAGTACTATTTCCCCAGAATGCTCTTCTAGCCACCTGTGATTTGCTGCTCAGCTACTCCCTGACCTGAAGCTGTTGTCTTTCACTTCACAGTCCTAGAAAGATATACCTTCCATCAGTGAATTTCCCCAATCGCTTTTCAGTGTAAGTAAACTTTAAACGTCCATGATGTCCATGACAAAGAGGCGCAAAGCTTAGCCACAGTAAACCAGTTACTATTGAACAGCTCTAGGCTATAGCAGCTAATAATCAGAAAGTCAGCGTTTTAATTTAGGACACAGGATATATAACGTCAGCGTCACACTCCACTAGCTTTTGAACAGATGATACTAAACAAAGATAATTAACTCCTCAGAAAACTCATTCAAAAAACTCTGTAAATACCTAGTATTTTGTAATAGGTGCTATTTCAAAGTACACTGCCTTGAAGGTCACCCTGAGCTTCACTGCCAGCTACTAGTGCTAGCTACTTCAAAAGCTAGCGAGGGTCTGTCTAGAGGAGAGGAACTGAGAGCAGGATAGACATATCTTTAGTAGGAAAATACCAAGGCTAGATGTGGGCCATCCCTCTTACATTGTAAGCTCTGGTCTACTGACAACTGGAACTGAAAGCATTCATTTATTTCAGTTAAATCACCAAAAAGATATAAGAAAAGGCAATAACATACAGATATCACTGACCCAAGACCCATTCATTTTGGCAACATAAAAGCAAAAGGCTTAAAATGTATTAATCTTTGATTTCTGGCGCTTTAAGAGTCCCTGAAACATTCGTTCTTAGGAGCACAAAGTTGTCGATGGCTGATCTATGTCTTGTCAATTCTGAATTTGAAATAATGAGGTAAATCAGTTACAAATGGGTTAGCTAGAATCTTTTTTTTTTTCTTTTTCCCTCCTCTCCTTTGGAATCAATTACCGAAGTAACTCTGAAACAGCTAATGTGATATACAGTCTTTCCAATCAGCAGATTTTCTAGGAGCATCAATCAGTCAAATGTCTGAAGCTCTGAGGCAGAGCTTCACTCTCTCTAAATGAATAAAAAGAAACCATCTGGAAGATACTTTCCTCTTGAGTAAGAAGTGAAGACGTGTTGATTGTTAGCTGGTGTCATTGCAGAGCATTTGTGAAGTGCCAAGGGCAGCTGAGGCAGTTTCGTATATTTACCTGTGGACTTGTATGACTTAATTTGAATTGCGCTTGGATCATCTCCTCCCATGATTTTCTCCTTACTGGACTGCAATCCTGCCTGAGGGGCAGGGGAAGTGTGGAGCGGAGGACCTGACGTGGGTGGTCACTCTGCAGCACATCCCAGCTCCGTCCACCACCGAGCTGGAGCCTCGGGAAGCTGCCGCGGGATCCCGCTCGCCTCCATCACCAGAGCAGGGCAGGCCAAGCTGGCATAGGGGGGGACGAGACAGGAACCAGGAGAAAACACGGCAAGAAACAAGAAAAACAGAAAGCAGGAAGAAAAGAAACCCTGAATGAAAGCAAGAAGCAAGAGAGGGTGCAAGGGGGACATAAATAACAACCATGCAGAAGGTAAAACATGGTTTCTAGATATGAGAATGACAGATGTAAAAGAAACATCAAAGTAGATAGGTAGGGGCTGTTCTCCTGCCAGTCCATCATGAAACAGAGCTGCACTAATGAGAAAGAAACTCTCTCTGAAACAGTTTCTCATGTCTCTTAACCCCAGGATGCAACAGCAGCTGAGAAATTGTCAGCATTCCCTCCAGAAGAAAATAGGGACTGAACAAAAGCTTTTGCAGCAAGGTTTTCCAAAGAAAATGAGAATGTACTGAATCACCACCATATATTGCCTCATTGCTTGGTTTTCATTCCGTGCTATGGATGTGTACATTTTTGCAGATACTTTTCTCAGGCATTTTCTAGAATAAAAAATTATTCTTCTCCATCAAAAAATGCCAGAAAGGAATTTTCTCTCACACAGCTCTAGCAAGGAGCTAATTTTGCTTTGAGTGAGCATGTTAAACTAAAAATTAATCGTCACTGCATGCAAAGCAGGAGAAAAGAGGTGAGACTTTCACTGTAAAAGCTCCTGAAGGTAACATAAAATGGACAAATGTTCCTATTAGGCTTATCACACTTGGAAGATTTCAGAGAGTCAGCATAGATTGATTTCCTCTTGGCACTTAGCCTGGTCTTTTAGATGGACGTTTAAAAGGAACTGCAATTGAGACAGTTTTAAGACTTTTCAAATAAAAAAAAAAGTATACGATTGTAGGTGGATCTATTTCTAAATGAGGACTCGACTGAGCAGTTTTATCAGACTGTCCTCCATACGCATAGAAGCTTCTCATATGAAAATCATGTAAGTGACATTCCAGCTAGCTTTCCTCCTTGTTTGATATTTTCTTTTTCTTTACGTGGACTACAGTAGGCACAATTTGAAATCAGGTTCTACATTTTACTTATCTTTCATTTTCTGTTACTATACTAACACAAAATGCACCCACAGTAGGAAGGACAAAATTAGTCCTTAAAAGTGAGAATAATCGATGTTCTATCTGAGTTCATCCCTATCTGGAGAGTACGATGTAGACGGGATGCTATAAAGTTCTATTTAAACGTATTCCACTGGCCTAAACGATGCATAAGTTTTAATAAATCTCCCAGGTGTAATTCAGGCTGGCTATTGAGGTCAGAAAGATCTGACTCATTGTGTTACAGCCCAGCCTAATCCAGGGAGAGCCAAATTCTCAATTTACCTTTGAATCTCAGCAAACTCCAAAGGTTTTTGCTGATCCTCCGCTCCAATGCAAACTGCAGCCTTAAAAATATATACTTTTTCAAAAAGTACATTCTTCATATCCTCTTTTGTCTTTTCGTCTTAGAGGGGTAACACACGACATTGCAAAGTATTGCTATTTTCTAGATCATTATTTAGCTAATTTTCTAAACACGAATCCCCAGTCATTAGAGAGCTTTTTTTCAGGGGGAGATGTTGTGCATTTCCTTGAAGGTTTTGCTCACTGCTGTTACCACTCCCCGTAACTCAGGGCTAAGAACTGAGTCTCTTTATACAGTTTCCAGCGGATGGACGCATCATCAGAAACTCTGACCTAACCAATATCCTTTTTGATTTTAGAGGGGATGCTCACTTTTGATTAAACTATAGTTTCTTGATTATCACTATCATCAAACTTAGTCTGCCAAGAGCTCAGCCATGCTGTGACTTTCAGCCAGGATGTTTAACCGACATCCTTTTCTCTAGGGCTATAAATGAAACGTCATTTATCCTCGCACAAAACTGTAACTAAAGTCAGCAAACTGTCAGCTGTGGCAGATTGCACTTGGTCTGTATAATTGAGTTTGATTAAGAGTTTTGTTGCTATCATTGGTTTTATTCTCTTCCCGTGTAAACATTTTACATCTTCTCATTGTTAAATATTGTTTTGCTTTGTTTATTTGGTAGCACTGCCACAGAAGACAAACGTTCAAATCTAGAATTAATGAACATTGATGTCATTGTATTCAAAGGAACATACGGCTGGGATGGGGGGAAAAAGACATTCTAATTATTGGAATGTTTGGTGGGAGTTTATTTTACAAACACTATCATTATGTTGACAACAGTTTGGCAATGTGTTCCACTAGGCTTTTGTTACTTCCAGGAATGGGAGGATGGAGCATAGAAGTTATTATTTTCGTCATTGCTGATATTCTTTCTTAGGGTCAAAAGCAGACGTAGCTGCACACAAACAACAGGAAAACTGAGTCACTCTTCCTGGTATCTCAATACCATTTGAAGAATGTAACTTGAGTGGAAAGAACCCACGTCATTGAAGGAGGGCTGTTTTATCAACAGTTTACTTACCAGTTGCGTGTCCCAGGAGCACAGATAGGATCCCATGCACAGTAGAAGCATTTATTAAAAAGAAAAAAATGATATTTTTATAATGGGGAAAAAAAAGGGCTCTCTACGGTTTTTTTGGAAGAAGGCCATTTTCCCTTTTCTAAGTGACATCTTTAAAATAAATTAAAAATTTTTCCAAGGGAGTACCTAACTTAATACATTTTTCAATTTTTTCCCCATCAGAAATTAAAAGGTCTCCGATAAATCTAGGTGAAAAAGAAACAAAATACCCAGCCTTTAAATTTCTTATAAAAAAAACTTGACAGCTGTTTTGAAATCAATTACTCTCCAGTGATGTCTGTGCCTAGGTCACCAGAGTCTCTGTGCTTCCTGAATTACAGCCACGTCTTGCAAAACACAGTCACTGAACACTCCACTGAAGCTACAGGAATTATTTACATAAACTAAGAACTGTTCGAAATCCCCATCTCTTTTGGGGCTTGAGAAAAGCTAGGTATACTATCACACCTGTACAAACTAACTCCTATAGTATCATGGCTGAATAAATGTCACGCTTACCTTTGTGGCAGTTTTATTCCACCCAAGTTGGGGGTCATGCCTTCTCATTAACGAGGCACCCAATGCAAAACCCAGACCAGAGTAAATAGTGAGGGAGTCTTCAATCAGCGGAAGTTTGTTCTCCTATCTGCAGGCTGCAGACATGTCTGGTTCGCTCCCCATTAGTGTTAATCAAGCACGTTACTTGTGCATCAGCTGGGAGTTAGACCTTAGCCTGTACTTTTGTACCATTCAGAATCTTTGATTTAATTTCCTACGCTGGGTAACACTTCACAGATTGGTCTAAATTGATTTGCAGTTATAATGCTTGGACCGCTGTAATTGATATATGATTAATCAATAGCCATGCTGTAATTCGTCAATGTCACATTTATGAACTGCATGCTAATTAATTTGCTCCAAGTCTTGACATTTGAAGCATTTGAGAGCTCACTTCTTGCTTATTATTTGTATTTTAACTAGCACCGGGCAAATCCCGGTGAGCATGGTATGACTTAGGTGAGACAACTAAGATGGCACAGAAGGAAATCCCTGCAGAACGGGTGATGACAGGGAAGAATGGTTTGCCACTGTTTTTCCTTCGACACAGATACCATTTGTGTTAGTGACAAGCCAGATCCAGATCTTTTTTGAAAGATCTCTGCCGCCGGGACCGCAGGTGTCTTCTTCCCTACCTCCCATCACGGTGAACATCCATCCGATTTCATTCGCTGAACTCCACGAAAAGTCATTGTTTCGCTAAAATAATAATCCCTCCCTTGGAGCTCTCGTTATGGGAATGTCATACCTGGCTGCTTTTACGTGCGGCTCCTCCGAGCGCGATGATCGTCGTCACCCAAACGCACGGGGCTTGCTGGGATGAGCCCGTTAACAGCACGCAGCAAAACGCCTGACGAACTTCCAGGTATTGATCTGGGAGCGCGTGCGGCAGCTTTGCCAGGACCCTTTGCTCTCTGCTCCAGGACCCAGTGGAGTAAATCCCCTATATGGAGAGTAGGAAGAGACACCAGAGAGGCACAGGGACTAGGTGATTGTCTTTTTTGCTTTGCAGTAGCGTTGCTAGAGCTGTGAAAATGCCTCCTTGAGTTGCAGCGTGCAAGTGGAATAAACGGTACTGGGAGGAAGCTTGAACTGGGCGCCCTGCTAATTTTGTGGTATGCTGTCTCATTCCCTCCCCACATTTATTTTAAAAGGAGCGTAAATCATCTGATAACATTTATGTGGGGTGGAAAATAAAGCTCAATAGTAAATCTTGTTTGGACTCCAAAATCCTCCAAACAACAGCCTGAAAGAGCCTTTTTTTTTTTTTTTTGGCAAATGTTACATATCATAAGCACATGGACATACACACACGCTCATAGCATTTTTTTTTTAAACTTCTTGCACCTTCACTGAATTTAGTACTCACCACACTTCTGTACTTTCCCTGAGACAACAATTCAGTGTCCTGGCATTGGATTTACAATAATGCATGAATACAATTTAATTGTTTTGTTGACTGTCTAGAAGGGAACAGGGAGGAAAATAATAATAAAAAAAGAGAATGCTTAGAGAGAGAAAAAAAAAAAGCAAGGGTATGAGAGGGAGTGCAAATTAATCTGAATTTATCTCTAGAGAGGAGAAATTGATCTTATTTGTATCCTAATAACTATGCACTGCACTGTATGTCGCTGGGATAAATATTTAAAAAATACAGATGTCAGCCTTGGCTGCGTGACTGGAAAGCCCAGTGTTTGTCACCCCCAGCACAGGGGTGACATTGCCAGCCTGTCTCCACCGCGCTTGGATCCGCAAGCCAGTTCTGCCGACGCGGTCCGGCCCCACGGTACCGGGCTCCGTCATCCGGACGTCCGAGTTCAGGTTACTGCAGGCGAGTGAACACGCAGCCCTCACGAGGCTAGTCATTGCTGTATTGCTTTTCAGTCTGGAGATCATCCGTTCGGACACTCGCCGGACGCTGCAGATAGGGTGATATGATACGCATCGGGTTATGTTTCATTGTAGGATGGAGTTTCAAACAAAGAGGACTGGGAAGACAACGCGTCAGCTCTTCACATGGGTAAATAGGCGGTGTAAGCACCACAGACTCCAAAGAGTTGTTTAGGTGAAAGGACATTAATTGCATGGGAAATTTGACATTGCCAGAAGAGGCATTTTAAACCTGGGGAAGCCTAACGAATTGTAAAATGGAGTTTGATAAATGAAAACTGAGATCATAGCACTCCTCTGCAATAGAGGAATCTGAATTACACGGCCCAAGAGGCTCTTTCCAACTCTATGCTTCTAATAAGCTACTTACTCTGGTTGTAGGCTTTTACCATGCGCTTTCTCTCCAGGCTTTACTTTGTTCCTCTTATTCAGGCTTGCATTTTTTTCACTCCACTGGTTGCCTAGACGATAAAAAGTGGGTAGGGGGGAAGAGTGTAACTCCGTTTTAAAGAGCGGAGCTGGCGCAGAAGAAATTAAGTGCCCTTGATTGTCAAAATTTACATAGAGAGTTTACAGCAAAAGCCTAAAATAGAACCCAGATTTCCTGAAGCCAACTTCAGGTCTTTAACAAACAACACTTTACATCCAAATAATGATTTTTATTTGTCTTTAATGAGCTGCTGGATTAACTTGGATGTATATTACAATTAAATTCCGGTTGAGCATGTAGAAGCAAAGCATTTAGGTCACACTTACAGGACTAAGGATGGTGTCTCAGAAAACAGTAACACTGCAATGAGTTGCAGAATATGTAAAATGCTGGAAGATATGCTCAGAAGCTAACAGACTACAGACCTTCCTGGGATGTGTATCAAGGACTATGGTCTCATTAAAGCTGGGATCCTATATCACCTTTCCATACAGCACAGGTCTAGGACTAGTCTTCTACAGAATACACACAAAAATTTTGACAAATGAGGGGAAAATCCAGAAAGAACTGCAAGAGTGATCTGTGGTCGGGGAAGCGTGCCCTATAGTGAAGGACCAAGGAAATTCTACTTCTTAGACTTATCCAAGGAAAGGTTAAGTTTTGGTTTGATCAGTCTGAGAGAACCTGCAAAAGAAAAGGTAACTGGCAGTCAGCTCTTTAATCTAGGAAAGGGAAAACATAATGAGCTTCAATGGTTCACAGTAGAAGATAAATTCAAACTACAAATTGCTTCACTTTTTTAACACTGAAAGTTATAAACCACTGGGACATTTTATCTTAGAGCATGATGGATTCACTATTGCTTAAAGTCTTAAATCAAGACTAAATGCTTTTATAAATAGATATCTAGCAGCTTAACCAGATGTTATATACTTGACAAAGTAATAACTAGGTGAAATTGCTTTGTGTGTTCTCTGTGGGAAGTCGCATACTATACTCACAATGATCTCCTTCTGTATTAGTTTTAGGTATTAGTATTATAAATGTGTTTTGGTAGCGCCAAGTCCTGCAGGCAAATATCCTACTTAGGTTTTGTGACAGATGCAGGCCAGTAGCTTCTGCAGATAGGAAAACTTTTCAGTTGCCTTCTTCTGGTTTACTGAACAGTGGGAAGCGAGTGCTCATCTTGCACTAGGGTTTACCCACCTACATATCTCAAATCTGGTCAGGTCCTGCCACATCTGCACACCATCGTATCTGAGCTTAATTTAGTAAAACGAGGCTCTTTCTTACTGCTAAGCTATTGGCTTGCAATGCTGTATGGTGATTCAGGGTAGAGAAGCATAACAGGAACCCAGAGCAACAGTTAGACACGTTTTTTTTGTCACTTAACTATAAACTTGAGAATTAAGATTAGAATCCATTTTCTAGAGAGAGAGACTTTTGTGTTTAACTAAAGTTTCAGAAAGGCTGCTCTCTTATGTTTAGATAACTGCACCAAGGGCTCGGCATTTCATTGAAAGGGTGATAAGTATTTTTCTCTCCATCTTAATTAAATTTAAATTCTAATTATAAGATGGCAGATACTACGTTTTTTTGTTCCGGCTGAGATCTCTCCTGATGTTTACGTCCCACCTTTGGGGAGGTTGTTATGCCTATTGATTCCTCGCTGGGAAAGATATAAATAGACTGCACATTTAGGATATTCTTTCTGAGTCTACATTATCTGTACGGATAATGCCAGAAATGCAGGGAGTACTTAGCCTGCGAGCAGAGGTCTGAAGTAGGATTTCATTTCATGATTTTTGCTTTCATCCTGAAAAAGGATTCAGTTTACACAGAGAACTTCTGAGTGTCTTCTGTGCTATGCTGAATTTCACTGTGAAGGTCTTATGAACAAGGACTGGCCAGAATTTTTTTGCTAATGTGTTTTTTATGAAGTAGATGATTGTTGAAAAAAGTGTGGGGAGGGTGATGGGGGAGACATGTAAAATGTGCACGTATGTGGGTGGTGGGAGATGTATATCACTCTCAAATCCGAATTGCCTCGGGAAGGCTTCTCAGTTCTAGCATGGACTTGCACATCAGTGACTATAGCTATTCTTATTTAGGCCTCAGTTTCTCTTATTGTTCCCTTCCTGACACTTCCCAAAAGATCACTTTCCAGGAGATATATAACATATTTCAAAGTATTTCCTTTTTTTCCCCCTTGAAAAAATTATCTTTCACTTGCTTGCCAGCTCCGTGGCTAAAGACAAGGGGGCCAAGGGCAAAGTTTCACTGAGGCAGTTCCCACCACTGTACTATTTCTCTTTTCTAAAACCACAGTCCTGATTCTCATTTGGTCTGTACCTGGTACCAAAAGCATTTTTAACATTTGGAAATCTCTACCAGCTGTACACTTAAATATGGGAAAAGTAGGTTACTTTTCCATCTCCTTGTCACTTAGTGCCATCCCAGCCTTTCCGCCTGGTCTCTTGAGGATGGCTGTGCTGGGTCAGCATAAAATTTTTCTATCTCATTGAATTCACCATCAGCTATTCAGACGCTGTGAAGTTTTCTTGGAGAGGCCCATTTTCTCACTTCCACATCATATTAGGTAGCCATATTTATAGTGCATTTTGTCAGCTCCTTTGTCACAAACATTCTCTCTCAGCTGAAAGAAGTGATGACTTTGCAAGTCATACACAGTCTCAACAGACATTTCTTTTTTAAAATTCTTTGAAGTGTTCTTCATCAGGAAACATCTTTGGATCCTTGATAGTTTTTTGGCCCATTCTCTGAGTCGCTTTCAAAGGTCAACACCTTTTGAAATGTCCAGAGGAAAACACAGGTGATTGTTTTCTTTAATTTAACAAAAAGAACATGCTTCTGTCTCTCTCCCTGACACAAACTCACACCAACATCCATTTTATCGCTGCCTATGACTTCTTGCACTCTGAGCGTCTGTCAGGATGCTGAGCACAGACTGACCTTGGCTTCTTCTTCCAAAAAGAAGAGAAGCTTTGTAAAGAGGTATGTGTTTTATTAGCCTAGCAGATATGAATGGAAAAACGGGCAAGTTTTCAAACGCTCACCTCCTACATCCCCACGATCATGATATTGAAAAGAAGGTCTGTGATAGCTCTCTGACTACAGGAGTGCAAAACTTTTGATCTCAGTATGTTATAAAATGACTACTTAAAACAGAAAACAAGAAAACTGTGGCTTCTTTGAGTTCTCAGTGGCTTGCATTTTTACACTTCACTTCTTGTTGTTCATCTTCCTTTCACACAAGCAAACTCAGCCTTCCTAATCACACCTCTTTATGAGATGATTTTTACTTTATTTTGTTCTTCTCCATGTTTCTAACCATTTTGGTGTGAGGAGACGGAGTTCCCAGCCTCAAGGCAAATTCTGTTTCATCAGCATGCCTTACAATTTGGCATATAAACATTTCCGCAGCAGGGATTTATTTCACCTAAAAAAGCCCCCCAAATTGCTCAAAGATTAATGAGCTGTGAGGTGAGTTTTATGTGGCCTTGTACAACTTGTTGATTAATTAATTTATTTATTGAGGAATACCATTTTAAAGGCTTTTAGAATGCACAGTATCTCTCTTCATGAAGGCAAACTTTCATTCTCCACAGATGCTTTGTTTTTATTGTCTTTATAGCAATTTAGTTGGCAAAATAACAGCACCACAAACAAAACGAGTGAAATCCCCTCCTCTAGCTTTTTTCTAATTTCTTTCTTTCTTTCTTTTTCTTTTTTCTTTTCCTTTATTGACCTTTCGAATTCAAATGCTACAGTGTTTTGCTTCAAATCTCTGGTAAAGATCATAAATTTGGGAGAAGGAGCAGAAGTTATATAGCACGTCCCATAAAATGGTCTATAATCTCTGGAATTGGTATTAACTTTATGAATCTATTTCAGTTTATCGTGTTGGATTGAGTGGTCTCTAATTGTTACCTTAAATATCTTCATGTCCCTCTTTACCACGTTCATTGTCCCCCGACTTGGTGGCATGGGAACGTTATTACATTGCTCTCTCATGCCAGGATAATTTAAAAATGTTAATGTTATGCAATATTTTGAACAAATAAGCTGTACTAAATGGCACAGAGGAGCAAATCTGCAAATGTCTGCAGACACTGCTTTGCCAGTTTGATTGACTGTGAAACCTCAGTAAATTTGGCAATGCCTTTGCATCCTGGTATGGGTTTGTTTTTTTCCTTCAAAACGTAAAGTACAAAAGCTGCAGCATAAGGGTATCTATAAATAAATGTCCCTAGTTTGGTCAAAGGAAGGAAGATCTGGGAGAGGGCAGACAGACCAGGGCATGTGGGTTCTGCAGCTTCTGCTCCCCTGTAGGGAGTGGAATCAGGGCTTGAATCGAAGAGCTGCAAAGCAAATTTCGGATAAAAGCACAAAAGATGTCCTTCTGGGGTCTGCTAGGGTTATGTCCCTTCTCCTGCTTTTGGTGAGCGAAATAAGGCCTTAGCCAACAAAGAAAAAAAACATAAGCAACTAAAATTACAGGCCTGGAAGTAGAACTTAGAAACCTGGTTCCTGGCCTGCTCAGTCATTTCTGAAAAGGGGAGGGCCTCCCCAGAAAGGAAAACAAAACAAAAAAAAGTTCACTTCCTTGGCTTTCCAAAATCTGCATTACACAAAGAGTCATCTGGAGCTATACCACAGAGGACCTGCAGCTTTGAGGCGATCTAAATCCCTGGATGTTTACAGGGATTTGTTGTCCAACCAGGCTCTGGATATCATTATCCACCCTCAGAGGAAGTGCCTACAACCACTCCTTTTTGGGCATGCAACTAATGTAAAATAGGTTCACCCAGGAAAAGGTGGCAGCATGCTTGATGCTTTAAATTGATGGAGAACAAAAAACACTGCCCCACCTTCTAGGACAATGCTCTAGTCAACAAATTAGGTGATAGCTTGAGCTAGGACACTTCCCACCCCTCCAGGGGAAAGTATGCTAATGTTACAAGAAAAAAGAGGGAAAAGAGTGACAGTGTGCAGGCATTGAGTCAAGAGCATCTGAGAAGCACTAATCAGGAAAGGGAAAACCTGCCAAAAATGCAAGACTCCAATATGTAGTCTATTTGCCCAAAAGGGCCTGTGCTTATTCCAGTAAAAATATGATTCAAGCAATGCAACACAAGGCTTTTGTTTGGTTCGTTTTTTAACAAAAGGTATATAAGACAATGAAAGGACCATATCCTGTGAAAGAGGAGATCCACAGCAGCTGTGGATTTGTGGCTTTGCTTGAAGGAACGGACTATGCAGAATTTCATTGTTTCACCCAGGGAAGTGGCTGATGCCTTAGTACCACCCCAAATGCCAGTGCGGGGGAGTACAAGGAGTTTTACCACTGATTGTGAGGGTAACATGTTTGGTCGATGAATGTGTTCATGCTTCTGGCTTCAATTTTCTGTGCTTTGCTATTGACAAAAGGCAGCTTGGTATTCAATGACCACGGAAGGTCAATAGGGATAACTCCCCTGAAAACCTCTCACTGGCACTTCCTCCTCACTGCCATTTAACCACAGAAAATCTATGCGCTTATAAATAAATACATGCAAAATATCTTCTAGATTGGTATGCTCTGATTCCCCCCTCCCCGGAAAAAACAAACAGATTTTGAAAAATAATACATGCCGTGAACTTGCATCCAGTTTAGCACTTGTTTGAAAGGCTGCACTTGTTTGAAACGATCAACTTTTAGAGTAAGAGTGGTCAAGGTCACTGCAGACTCAGCCACTTTCATTTTATGATGTAGATTAAGTGTTTTGCATCTCAGCTTCCATAGTAAATAAAAAATACTGTAGTTAAATATATGACTCTCATCTTTAGAGCCGAAGGTCATGTAGGACTTGGGACGAATACAGAGGAGATGGAAGGCTGTTTTACACAGCACTGTACTAAAATTAAAGATTCAATAGTTACTTGTTTGTGCTTACTACATAGATTTCCCGGTTTCCCTAAGCTTTGATAATTTCCTCTGATACTGAGTACTTAGAAACAGGCTTTGTTTCGCACGTTTCAATATTTCAGGTTTCAGGGTCAGAAAATTAAAGAATCTACAGGGTAAAATATGCAGTTTAGCTAGCTATGCCCTGTGAGCATTTTCCTCAGAAATAAAAAGGAGCTAGAAAGAAAGGCTCAAATAAATGCTACGATTTCACTTTACAGCAGCAAGAAAGTTTTATATTATGTTAAATGGTCTGTGCTGCTGATGCCAAGAAAAGCAAACTATATTTTCAATGGAATTATTGGATTAGTGGATACTGGGATAATTTTATGTGTAAAAAATGGAATGCAATTGACTTTATTAATAAGAGTTGGCTTTTATATAGCACCTTTTGTGCAAAATTTTCCAAGCATTTTGCAAACGCTAAGACTTCAGTTGTACCATTAAAGAATTGCACTAATTACTAAGCTTTGTAAAATTACATCTTGGTGGGAAGTCCAGGATGAAGTGTACTTCAGAAAGGACTCTCTTTCCTGAAAGACTTATGCGTGGAAGGGAAATTTTCAAATTGCTACTGCCTGAATGAGTAACAGGATATCACAGGCTCCTTCACTAACCACTAGAAAAGTCCTTCAGACACAAGAAAAATAAATAGTAAAAAACTAGCCCCTTGAAAATAATTTAATCTTAGTATTTTGTATATTGGCTTCTTCTACTGGATTATACAATGATCTAATGCCAAGTTTTAAGGCCTAAAGAGATCATTAGGACTTGTCTTGCCCTCTTGTATAATGCATGATTCTCCCTGCAGTTCTTGAACTTGGCCAAATAAAAAGTGACCTCCAGGAATTACGTAAGTTTACTGTGACTAAGGAGCTGTCCGTGTAAATCCACATATGGTGACTCTGATTTGATGGACAGTTACACACTAACCATTATGCCTGATCTCCTGTATAGGTCAAAGACCTTCATTCCATAATTTGTAACAGTAAGTTCAATTTTTGGTTGAACCTGAGTTTTGCTTTACAGAAATACTTTATTATACCTTACTATATAGCTGTGGACAGAGGATTCAACCACGGTTTGAGAAAGCAAGACTTATCTCCTTCTTTTTCCTGGTTGCAGAGGGAATTTGAAATTGCATCTTCCATTTCCATGCAAATTTTATTCTGGAGTGTTAAGGATTGAGGGGAGGGCCAGACTTTGTTTATATAGTCTGGTGATCAGGGCAGTCACCTGGAGACTTGAATTCAAATTTCTACTAAGAATGTTTAGTTATTTTATACAGAATGTTTAACTTTTTATACTATTTCATATAAGATGTTATATCTACAACAGAATAATTCATTCAGCGTGTCATATGCCAATGATCTCAGCATGCAGCTGTGAGTTCAGATCTCTGGTCCAAATCAGATAGACAGGAACTTGATCCTTGGGTAGTTTGTATATAGGGTCAGTGTCAAAAATGCAAGTTTCCTGGGGGATTTCCCAGCATATGCTTCTTATCTTCAGGCAGACTAGTACAGTTTGAGGATGATGCATTTTTGAATTAGTTATCTGCATCCTTTTATACCAGTTTCCTTACTGCTTAAGTCAAGAGTAACTTCTGAAATCTCTTAAGAAATTATAGAGAACAAAATGATGGTTAGATGCTTGATATACATTTTCTAAAAGAAAACCGAAGAGATTCACTGGCAGAAACTAAGTATCTCTTAACTCATTATCTTATTTGGGAGTTGTAGATGCTGAGTTACACACAGAACAAAAGAGGTTATGGAGACCCTGAGGTGTAGCCAGCCTGATAGCGGGGAGTCCCAGCAAGCCACAGGATTTCACTGTCTAGGTCTCGCCAATCAGCTGGTGGGGAGGGAGGGAAGAGAAGGAGAAGAGCCGCTGTGACACAAGAAGTGAGGATATATAGTCTCCAAACAGTAAAGTGATCACTATTTAGTTTGTATCGCTTCCCCTTCTCATTATGTTCTTTGTCAAGAGAATGGATTTATGTGCTGCCATTTTCTGCACTCATTACGGTGTTTGTCAAGTTAATGAATTGTCTGAGGATTCGAATTTCCAACACTAAGAGGTGAATTATGGCAGGTGCATTAAAATAACTCTTCGTCTTGCCCAGATTCTGCATCCCATGCCAACAGACACTTGCTCTGTTTCGCATACAAGATATCCCGGACCTGTGGCAGGACAACCAGTTGCACCAAAAAGTGATAACTAGGTCAGACAGTGGAAACTCACACTTCTCTAGTATTCAACACGTTAAACTTCCAGCACCTCATTTTTATGACAAAGCAGGAAAGAAAATGGCGTGAAATTAATCGGCAACACTTTATTATAAGTGACAAATGGATATTAATTTCTTTGATACTCCTTACAAAAACATTAATCATAGCAAGCTCTTTTGGTCTTAGTGTGATTGTTAATATGTGATTCCAGAGGAATTCTGGTGTAATTTAGCATTAATTAATGTCCACTTACTGAAAAGTGTTACCATATCCAATCTATTTTCTGTGACTAAGGAAAGAAAGGAAATAAAACGTAGTTAACCCCCTTTTACTGAGCTCTGAATGTTTTACTCATGCAGCCTGCAATGACCTACATTGCATCATAAGCTAAAAGTAAAAATAAATATGTATCATACTCTTGCAGTGGTGTCAGAGGTTGAGTCAATAAAGAGAATACCAAAAAAAAGAGCAGAAGCGAAACACGCAAACTTTGCTTTCTGGAGAAATGGCTCATGCAAAGCTCGGATGTACACCAATAACATTATCACAATAAATACTTCCATCTTACTCACTGACAGTAACTGCTGCAGTTCATGTGCAGGACAATACCAGAACAGTTGGTAAGAGGTGCTGTACAGAGGTGATATACAGCTGTAGGCACCAGCTCTTCAAAGTACAAGACAAAATAGATACTATTAGTTGTGTTTTATTCTCAGTAAATTGAAGAAAAGAGAACTGAAGGATGGTTTCAAAAACCCTTAAAGTTCTTCTGAAATTTTCAGTGTAGAATATTGTGGCCAGAGTTGTATAGGTTATTTCTCCATTTTCTGTGAAGGACATTCCCCCAAACCAGACAGGTTTTCTATATCCTTCCATTGACCACTGCCTGCAAACACCACAACCTGTTCAGACTAGCCTAAATAATATCTGAGCTAGCTAAAACCAGGCTTGGCGGATCCCAACACCAAACTACGCTAGGTTAGTTTTCATGTTGCTTGCTTTAGACTTGGCTACATATTTGAGTATGTAGCCTTTCTGAAGCTATCCTTTCCCCTTGCTTCCAGCTCCAAGCAGATGAGGATATGCCTGCATCTCACTGTGTTTAAAGATGCCCTCTTGTCTCTACAGCAGGTGGAAGAGATGCTGATCTTCCGCTGCAGGGTAGCAATGGTCAGAAGGCTACTCTGAGCCAGGTCTTCAGTAGGTGAATGTATCAAGCACGGAACCTTCTTGCTTCTCCTTAGGAAAAAAATGCAGGTATCTTCAGAAAGCCATCAGGGAAATGCTGACACTAGGGTAGTCCTAAAATACTGTTAAATATATGTGTCACCTCAGTATGTGACTACCCATCATAGGGCTACTATTGCTACTCTCTGCTTGCCAGGGACTTTCTTCTGGTATATATGTAAATATACATCACTCAGAACCATTGTTATTACAGCCTGCTCCCTAAGACACCACCTCCAACATTAAGACCACATCATACTTCAGACAGTATTTTGGCATTTTCTAACAAACGAACAGAGAATGTATAAAAAAATAACAGCATAATTAAGGGCTTTGGAGCTTTCTTGTGTTTGGTGAGACGACTATTTTGCCTGAACTTACTTTATTTTCTGCTAATAATTAGCCTTCTCCTCTTCTTTCCCCACCTACTAACTTCTGTGGGAGAGGAGGCAGGAAGACTGAAAATAAAACTAAGATCTGATTACTAGAAAGGGAGGAGCTGAGTCAGTTTTAGGCACAGTCTGATACTATGAGCATCTCTGCCTATAAAGAGTTCTACTAACTGGGCACCCAGCCACCTGTTTAGTGTGCCTGCTGTTTGAATAGTGGATGACTTTTCAGCAAGTGGTTTCCGCCTCTCACCTGCCTGGTTTAACATAGGCTTTTTACTTTCTCTGTTGTTGCTGTTAGGGGTGGGAGTGTGTGTATGTGATCATTTCTGCATCTAGCTCAGTCTTCACCCTCTTCTCTGGTGCCAGGGAAATCAGCAAGGCCAGATCTAGGGTTTCTTAGTTCTGCTCATCATCCAAGACGAAGTGCTTTATCCTGATCCTCAAAGTACCCAAGTTTTATTTTGCCTGTGTTGCTTAGAAGCCCTGGGGGGAAAGGGAGATGGTGGTATTTAGGTTAACCCCAGGGTGAATAATTACTACATGGAAAGAAATAAAAGATTATTTATTAATTCTTATCTCTTTAAACATTTATTGCCTTTTAATTTAGACTGAACGTCAGGAGCTTTTTTTCTTCTAGATATGACAGTGACAAATGCACTCCTGAGATGTGATCTACCAGACTGCAGAATTGTTATCAAAGTAAAAGCTTATTAAATGAGCCATTTCAAAGTAGGAGAAGAGATGAGAAACACACTACCAGTGTAGGTTTTGGGGATAATCCATGATTAGCAGCATCTTCTCTTTGCTAGAGCCCATGGCTGACCAAAAGGGGAAAAAATGTCCAACAGCTACTGTGAATAGTCTCTTGCATTGAGAACTAAACACTCTTAAGTAATCCCTGTACTTCCCTTTCTGGAACAATTAAGGCACCAAGCACCCAAAAGTAGGGAGATGTTAGGATTAGACAGTAGTCAGTCTTATTTTAAAGAAGGACAGGAGGATCTCTGTGCTTTTCTGGTGCATGAATGGCTTCTTAGCTGAAAAGAAATGGAAGAAACTCTTGAAGGTTATCTCTGCAATGAAAATCAGAATGAGTTTAAACAGAAATGATAAGACAAACTGGGGAGCCCATGAAGTGGATGTGCGTGCAGCAATGTGCCAGTCTTCCAGATCTCCACCCCCAAGGCTGCCCCTAGAAAAATGTGAAGCTCTCTGGATGGATTGGACCTGCAGCTTGTGCCCTGGGGCATTTGATGACTGCATTTCTAGTAACTCTAACAGTTTACTGTTCTTATTCTGTGAGATAAGTCTCTGTGTGCAGCAGGTGTGGCACACATCTGGAAAAGAGGAAAATCAGCCAAGTCAGTAAGCAAATACACTATGGCCATTTGCTCAAGGCAGTTGCACAGTTGGCAGCCACCAGAGTAATCAAGTCACCTGATATCCAGGCATAGCGAACAAATTTCATATTTTCTTCCTAGACAAAAGGAGAAATAAAAAAGATGCTCCCCTCCTTTTCTACTATATTCCTTATGCTGCTTGTGACTTTTGGAACATTTTAGGCTTCTCAGCATGGAAGACATTAGAAGCAACTTATTAGCTCTTATGAGAAATCTCAAATCTTGGGGAAGGAGACCAAGACCAGGAAAGTTTTTATTCATATAACCAGTGGTATGCCCAAGAACTTGGGTGGGATTGACATTTTCTCAAAATTCAAAATTACTATAATCTTTATATTTTGTGCTGTTCTTTTTTACAAGCAAGAATTAATAGTAAAATTCAAAATTCAGAGCTATGTCTCTAGAATTGGCATCTAGGAGCTCAGTTCTTCCTTACTAACACTAATGTATTCATTTTCAAGCAAAAAAAGATTATATTTGCTTCTTGCAGACTGTTACACAGTCTAACATTATTTTAAGGAGTATAAAAGGTAGCAGTGCAGTTGGATTATTTGGAAAAAGAAAACAGATGTCAAAACATAAGAACCGTGTTATAAATAACTTTTGTTTTTCAAATGGGAAAATAACTTGTCTTTACAAGTCTGAAGTGACTAAAATCATTTATATGGTTTAATATCTTCATACTGGTATATTGTTTAATATCTTCATTAATGACCTAAATGATGGGACAGGGTGCACCCTCAGCCAGTTTGCTGATGATATAAAACTAGGAGGAGTGGCTGATACCCCAGAGGGCTGTGCTGTCTTTCAGAGGGACCTTGACAGGCTGTAGAGCTGGGCAGAGAGGAACCTCACGAAGTTTAACAGGTGTTATACAAAGTTCTGCACTGGTGGAGGAATAACCCCAAGCACCACTACAGCCAGGGGACGGACCTGTTGAAGAGCAGCTCTACAGAGAAGGACCTGCAGGTCCTGGTGGGCAGCAAGTTGACTGCGAGCCAGCAACGTGCGCGAGTGCTGAAGAAAGTCAATGGCAGACTACATTGCAACAGGCAGAGCATTGCCAGCAGGTCAAGGGAGGTAATCCTTCCTCTTGACTCAGCCCTGGTGAGGCCACCTCTGAGGTGCTGGATCCAACGCTGGGTTTCCCATTACAAGAGAGATATGGAGGTACTGGAGTGAGTCCAGTGAAGGGCCACAATGATGATTAAGGGACAGGGGCATCTCTCATATAAGGAGAGGCTGAAAAAGCTGGGACAGTTTAGCCTGTAGAAGAGAAGGTGGATTGTATCAGTGCATTTAAATACCTGAAGGGAGGGTGTAAAGAAGATGGAGCCAAACTCTTCTTAGTGGTGCCCAGTGATAGGACAAGAGGTAATGGGCACAAATTGAAACACAAAAATTTCTGTCTGGACATAAAAAACTTCTTTACTGTGAGGGTGACAGTGCTGGAACAGGTTTCCCAGAGAGGTTGTGCAGTCTCCATCCTTTGAGATGTTCAAAAGCCCTCTGGACACAATCCTGGGCAATGTGCTCTAGGTGACCCTATTTGAGCAGGGGGGCTGGGCTAGATGACCTCCAAAAATCTCTTCCAACCTCCAACGTTTTGTGATTCTGTGAAGACTCAGCTAGCTTCCTACCAAAGTAAAACAGCTTCTAAGGTGAGATACAGGCAAGATGTTATGAGAGTGCAGCAAGATCCACAATGCATCTGAACTGAGAAATTCTAAAGAAGTAAATAAACATGTATTAATATACCACAATGAGCAAGGGAAAAGAAGGTGGGGTTGGTCCACGGTTGAAAACCTCGGGTAACTCTCTGAAAGATTTACCTCCAGAAAAACTGATGGCTACTCTCGCACTTTTATTCCTTTTCAAAACCTTAAAGAAAGAGACATTGCACATGTGAATGGAAGCCATATGAAAGCCCTATCACAAAAGTCAGATTTTTGTCAGGTCTTTTCTAACAATTTTTTAATAAATTCCTTACGATGCTTCATTTATGGAATTTGTTTCTCTGCATGTGCAAGGATGCAGACAAGCCCATGTGAGTATGCATACATATCTCATTAATCCAGAACAAATGGAAGGATTAAAAAAAAAAAAAAATCCTTTTCTGTCAACTTCCAAGTTGCATTTGTGGTTTGACATCAGCAAGCCTCTAAGGCAGAGCCTAGAGCTCAGAAACCGACAGAAACCTCTGTCTTTCATACTTTTTTAAGGTGGCTATATTGTAGGAAGAATTTTTTTTTTTTGTATGAAATACAATATTAATACCAGCTACAAGGCTCTTTCGTCACTCAAGGGTCCCATTGTCAACTGGTATACTCCAGATAAATTGAAGAACATTATATAATGACCTCAATAACCAACTCAATAAAAAATAAAGAATGAAAAATAATACGAATGAGGCCAAGACTAGGAGTTCACTTTTTAACCTCTGATGAGATTGTGTTACTATTTACTTGAAGTGCTTTACAGTTCTACAGTGCCTTCCATTTGTCAGTGGGTGCAGACTGTATAATGATATCATTATTATATTTAGACAGTTGACTGGGTTTAAGACATTTACGGTTTTTTTTCTTTACCAGAGACGGAGATAGTATGCTTGGTTACAGATATCTCTCACCCTAATTCTACCATCACATCATCTTTTCTCACTTCACTTCCCCACAACTACATGTATTCTCAATAGATGAGAGCCTTCATTTTACACAGCCATGAAGCAGAGTTTGTGAGACTAGATTTTATTTCTTTTTGTATCCCAGCTCCTACGCTACAGTTAAAGAACGCCTTTCAATCTTTAAAACATTTGTCCTCTTAACACCCCTGTCAGGCCAAGAAATGATATTATTTCCTTTAAACACAGGGGAAATAGTGGTACTGAAAGATAAAGTGACTTTTCCCGGAAAGTTTGCAACAAAGTAATGAAATGAAGCAGGAATTTCAAATAATAATAATCATCACAAAAAGTCCTATTCACTAAGCAATCATGTAGTGATAGATTAGGGGCACGTATTTGTTTAGTCCACTAAAATATCCTTCTATCTTTCAGATAATCCTGGACATTATTCCTAATTATTTGTTATTTTCTAGTTTTTAGAGTCGCAAATGCAATAGAGATCTTGTTTTACCTCTAGTCAGAGGAGACATGATTTTGAATTGTTTTCTAAAACTAGTCTGCTAATGCAATAAGGTGATGCTTCGGAGAGAAAGCTATCAACTCTGTAGTTGTGCGATTACTGGATATTAAAATTCCAATTTCTAGACCTTTAGAAAAATACTAGTACCAATTAAGTAATATTCTGATGATCTTTGTGATGGTTTAAGGTAGCTGACTTATTTCCTTAGAGTTCTAATACTATTTCATAAAGAAGCTAGACCTAAATTACAGTTCAGGTTGATGGATAAAATGCATTCTCTTCTCCCTCTTTCCCTCTTAAATGATATTATATTGAGCTTAATTTGAAAGGATTTAACTAATGTAACCATTTCCTTCCCAAGACCCCTTCCAGAATTTTTTTTTTTTTTTAAAGATACCATAGCTTGATAAAATTTTAAAATCCAGTGACAGATTCAAATTCTGGAATTACTAATGTCCAATGATTTTGCCCTGAACTGAAAATTTGGCCACAATAAGTTAAAGGATCTCTGAAGTGAATGAAATAGCATCATAGTGACCGCATGGACTAGGTTTAAGAGGTTCAGTGACATCAGACCATGTGAATCAGTGCTCTCAGAATTATTTGGAATTATAGAGTCTCCCAGGACTGAGGTCCACAGCTCCCCAGAACTTGCACTCATACCCGAATCCTCAGCTGCAGCACAACAGTGTTGCAAGCTTCTTCAGCATGAAATTCCAATGACAAATTTCTCAAAGTCCAGTTTATATCAGTAATGTTTCTTGCCTCTTGGCTAGAAAGTCTCCTCAGATGTTCCGCTCACATGTTGACTCATCTCTCACTCATATCCATTTGTCCTTGGGTCAACATTATCTTCTCATTTAATTAGTTCTTTTCCTTTCTTGATGTTCGTTCCCCTAGGAATACCTTAATAGACATCATAACCCCTCTCAGCCTTTGTTCTGGGGCAAAGCAAGCTCTTTTAGAAGGGATTCCTTCCTTATGAATAGGTCAGTGGATTTTTCTGTTTCTATTTCAAACACGTGGTTTCACCAGTATCTTGTCCAACAGCGTTATCACTTCACTGTCTTTAGTGAAAATATTTTGTGTCACACATCCTGAAATAACGTTCATCATTTTGGTAGTCTTATCATATCCGTGGCTCACAATCACTCTTTGATCTGTTAAAACAGCCATGGCTGAGTTTTTTACAACTGATGGTCCCATATTCACAGTAGAAATACTTATTATTCATCCCCTTGCACTTTAATAGTACATTCTGTATTTCTCTTCTATCACTTATTTCAGACTTATTTCATCTCTCTCAAATATAGATGGCCAAAATATACACATAATTCTTATTGAGGTGTCTTGCTGCCTTGTACAATATGTCTTTAATATTTCCCATCTCTACCTCCACTGCAGGATCATACTGGCATTTTTCATGGTCCTTCCACGTTGCTGGTTAATAATCTTCCCCTTTGTTCTCCCTGGCTGTCTCCAGCTGAGACTTCAGGTTATGGCAGAAACTCTTGTTATCAATCTACCAACTCATAACCTTTCTCTGTGTACGAGCACATGAACACTGCAATCGCATTTCTATTCCCCCCATCCTCAATATTATCTTGTGTCTTTCCTGAGGGATAGTCTTGTCAGCCTACTTCCCAGCTCAAGACCATTAAAGAAGATATTAATTACAATTTGTTGAAAGAGAAATCCCACAAGAAACATCTTCTTAATCGTGTCAGAACTGCTTATTGCTATCTGCCTATTTATCAGTTCCTTGTCAACAGAACAATTCTTATGCTTGCCCCATGTTCTCCCACCTTAACCAAGAATTTCCTACAATATGCGGTATCAAAATGCTATAGCAAAATCCAGATCTGTTATAGTTCTTTTCTGAGGAGACTGAATGGAGTTCCTCTTTGCCATTTCCCACTAGCTTGCAGACCGTGGATGATTCTCTCCTCCAGGAAAACCCTATACCCTATTAAAATCAGACTAGCTGGCCTCATTTCTTGGATTGCTTTTCCTGTTTCCTAAATGTATTTCATAGGTTGACTGTCTGCATGTATACAGTATCATTCTCAAATTTGATAGAATTTTAAATAAGTCTTTTTACCTCCTTAAGCATATAGACATTTCTAAAGGCTTCTCAATATTTTTCCCTTTATGCTGCAGGGCACTCTTTTCTTTAGACGTTTCTGAGGTAACCGCACAACTTTAGGTGTCCACATATATGAGCTGCTGTGTTCAAGAAGGACAGAACACTGGAAATTTATTGAAGAGAGGAGAGCATCCAGCCAGCTGCAAAAGGGTTATTTGAATGGAGATGGGGCATTCATTGCATAAGAGAGTTGGCTGCTGACATGCCCCTGGGATCTGCCCATGAGATGGGCTGAATCTCAGCGCATCCTAATGCAAGAACAGACCAGAACATGCCCCCGCAAGAGCAGTTCTTGGGGAAAGTTGAGTTACGGAAATAAAATTTGGTAGAGAAATAAACTCTAATGGGATGTGAATCATTAAGCAGCTACTGGATGCATTTAAGGCAACCAGCCTGTTTTCTTAAGTCAAGAAATGTTTCACTGTCTTGTCTGCGTCCCAAAAGGGCACAACCCTAGGCATCAACCTAAACCTGGGGCCAGACATGGGACGAGACATTCCCTTGTGGGCAACGTGTCCTCCCTAGGGAAGTGGCAGACACTTAGCTCCCTCCTGCAGCCCCGGTAATTTCTTCCTCAGTTTCACCATTTCCTGGGTTTATTTATTCCCTTTCCATGTTTGGCTGGTGTTTGCACAGATCTGGATTGCCCAGCCATAAAAAGAGCCAGATATACCGTTACAGGAATCTCATGGGACTATAACTAATAAATAGGGTGAGCAAAGCCTAATTTAGATATGTCTCATTAAAATTAATAACACCATTGAATGCAGGAAATATCATTCAGTGTGGCCAGGGAAACTGAGCGTAATTTTTGTGCTAAACAATTGTAAGGCAGAAATATTTTTCCTCTCTCAAATAATATATAGTGTATAATACAAAGTACCTCTATAAAACCTCACATTATACCCTATGAATTACAGCAAACACGTTTGTGTTGTTCAAACTGGATTAAAGAGGGTTCTCGCAAAATCTTGTGCATCTCCAGCTAAACCATAAATTCAGTTCCCACACATTTCTTTTTCTCTCTCCTCTTCAGATCAGCCTTATCTTGTTTAATTTTTCCTGTTGATTTACATAGGACACTCTTAGAGCACAGAGATTAAGTAAAGAAAATAAAGTAATACATACTAATAAAACATACATAGATATACAGAGCAAAGTTGTCTTTTCTGGCTAGGGACTGGCAAAGTTTAACCCCTAGGATTTGGCAGAGTTGAGAATATACTATTTTTTGCCTGACAGCAGCTTTTATATATTAAATGACACTTTCTTATCAATGGTAGTTATGCCTCCTCTTTTCCAAAGGAATAGGGAGACCATATTTCCTGGGGGGCACTAATGCATATGTATAAGCCCAAACCACTGGACAGTTTCATTAAAAAGGTAAAATGCACAGATATATTCCTAAAATATCCAAGGAGATAGATATCCAGCTAGAGGACAGGAAACCCATCCATGCTTCATATGAAGGGAAAGGTTTCAGCAAAAGCTTCAGACATCAGAGAATCCCCACACCTGCACCCTGCTGAGACTCAATGCTGTAAAAAATAGGCGTTTGATATTTTGGCCCCAGACTAATTCCTGCTCCTCATTTTCAGCCCAAACTACACCCAGGCACAGTCACAGACCTCAGCTGAGGAGGCCAGTCTAAGAACATTAGATAAATACTGTGTTCTGTATGGCAGAGAACAAATGTTAACCACATTTATCTGAGAAATAACTTCCCTAATAAAACCAAACTTCTGCCAGAGTTGAGTTTAGCCAACTCATTTTGATACAGAGACGAGCTTTATCCTGTGACAACATGGCTTTGGGGATATGACCTTCAAGGCGTAGGTAATCTCCGGCAGACTTAACAGCGGATCTCAGGAGATTCTCTTTTTAGAATAGGAAACAAACATCTGTAGTTTTCCACTGTAGCTACAGCAGGCCCCAGACTGAGCAGCAACACAGCTAATCTCAGCTCTACTGCACAGGTATTTGGATGCATTTAACATTGACACTCTGTCGCTCTGCTGACAAAGAAGGATTGAAATATTTGTTCTAGTTCTCTATTCTCTTAAGGTGTGATTTTGAGGTCTGACAGATAGGACCTGGGGATAATTTTGCAGCAATTCATAGAGGTGAAAGGAGTTGGGGCGGGGGGGGAGCCACATCTTTCTCTACCTCCAAAAATCAGGTGGAAGCCCAGGCAAATTGTAAATACTTAGATCTATTCATTTCTGTTATTTAATGGCCCGTCAGAGCCACTGGGTCTCATTCTTTTTTCTAATGGGAAGATACCCACAGGGAAATTACTACTAACGAGTGGCAAGCCCTTCATTAGTCCCAGAAAAATGTATTTGCAGCTAATCATAGCTTTAATTAAGGATCTAGCCCTGCTCCTAATGCAGATAGTGGCAAAACACCTATTAGCTCCAGAGAACAGGACTTTAGCCCATTTGAACCCAGAAGGAAGTTGCTTGCAAGCATATCACAATTTCCATCAATCGTCTAATGCAGGGCTGCGAGGGACCTCGAGGGGTGGACTGCTCCATCTATCTACTCAAAAGCAGGCGAACTGTTCCTGAACTGCTCCTGACAGCTGCTTGTCTAACCTGTCCTGATAACCTCCTACAACGTCGGAGGTTCCTCTGTCTCCTGAGGCAATCTCGTGCCACGCTTATCTACCCTTAACCTTAAAAAAGTTTGTATTTTATTTTTCTTCCTCTGCTTGACCTAGGTGTCCTCTGCTACAGTTTTACGTTGTCTTGTAGATCCTTGCTCTGGGCCTCGTTCTCTGAAGTCCCATGCTGTCATTTAAGCTAGCACAAAGAAGAAAGAGAAACACTTCTCCAGTTTGCTAGTGTTTCAGGCCCCCATTAGACCAACTTAGGCCTTCAGATGGGATGTGGGTCACCTTGGCCGGACCTTCACAAATCTTTGCAGAAGCCCTTTAAGTTCTCTGGTAATATGAAGCCGTTTTGATTGGACTCACCATGTCCCAGCAATGTTGCTCAATGAAGATAATCGTGGCCTCGGCAGGGCTGACTTTCTGGTGTTAAACCTTCCAACAGGCTTTAAGAACAAGAAGCAGCTAGAGTAATCCACTCAAAAGAGACACTTTTTGAATACATTATTTATGCGAGCCTGCCGGGGGGGAAATTGTTGTTATTCTCAGTGAAACACTATTTGGCGACCCAAGGCTCCTCCCATTACTTGCTGAGCCAAGTTAGCATGCTGCAAAATGCAAAATAAAACTTAATTTATTATGATTAAGCGCCATGTGACAAGTAAACAGTCCCAGCACAGCAGTGTCCAGAATGACTTTCTTCCTGAAAGCCCTGCCTTCCCTCATCTGATACTTACACTTGTTTGTCTCCTTGATGATTTTCTTCCCTTTTCATTTTGTTTGACTCTCTACGGGAATGATTACATCTGTATTTTCCTCCTCTTAGACTTACTTTCCCACGCTCTAGCCTTTGCGTGTTTAAGTATTGAACACATTTTGTTCTTTGAAAAATAATGAGAGAAATAAAATTAAACGCACACACACAAAAACGAAAAAAAAAAAACCAAACCTAAAACTCTATATGAGGTTATTACAAAAGTAAAGGAGCTTCCCATGATGATGACAGGGCTAAGATTCAGCTATAAGGAGCTCTGGCTGCTGCTGCAGAGCGTTATGGGGAGGAACTCCATGCACAAGCCCTTACTCTCCAAGCAGCAGGGACTCGTATCACGGGGCCATTCTGCACCGCTCGCAGCCAGCGCTGCAGAGATGTGACTTCACTCTTTCTGTTTTATTCCTGTCTCACTTATACCCAAAGTGAAATTACAGACAACTTCCTGAGGTTGAGTTCGTTTCCGTTGATTAGAAACAACAGCTTGAATACATGTTTATTCTGTGTTTTACTAACTTTTTTTTTTTCTTTCTGGACCACTTCTGCCACTTTATTGAAGGCCAGTTTTTTTCTCTGTTTTAATCTGGTCCATAAACTCCCACCACAACTAAACAATTCTTGTATCTGACTAGTTTTTAACTTGGTTAAAAGCACAGTAAGGGCAGTGGACAAAGAGTCCTATTGATTTCAAGGGACTTCAAATCAAACAAAGTCACTATCCTGACCAAGGTTTAAGCATTCATCCTCATTAGATGCTAGCAAATTTCAAATGGCAATAAAGAATAAGTTTATTTTGGTTGGAACACAACTAGATTTAACAGTTGTTCAAATCAGTGTACAGTTCAAGGTGGAATAAGTCACGTCTAATGTTAGACCTTCAAAGTGCCAGGTAATATTACGACTATGCTTATGTGCCACCCAAGTGGCAGAGCCCCAACATATTTTCCTTCTTTAAAGAGTTATGTAATAGGGAGAGCTAGAACCAGCTGCAATACTGTATTCTGAAGCGACCTGCAAAGGGCTCACTTATCTTTTAATTTTTTTCTCACTCTCATCCAGTGAATTTCCCAATATCTACCTTCATAAGAGCTTGGCCTTTTCATTTTTAATATTTAGCTTATTTCTTTGTTTTAAACAGCAAAACTGAAGATTATAGAAAAAGCTATGGCTGAGGAAGGAGCTATAAGACATCTTATATTTCCTAGATGAAAAGAAAACTCTTTGGCTTGCTTGCTTGCTTATATGTTTCGGCTTCTCAGTTCAATACTCTATATGCTTAGTGCACAATCCCTCTCAAAAAATGAGCATATAAGCCAACAGCTTGTATACATATAAGCTTTACAACCCTAAGTTAGCTGAGATGTGTTTAGAACTAGCATTTTTTGGGATTGCCTCTGGAAGATTCTTAGGGCTTATGTATTTGTGGGAGTGAGACAAAGAGATTTATATAATACCAGTTGGTGTGCTGCAGCACATATATTCTTTACTACTGGGAGCATTTCCTTTCACTGAAAGTAAATCAATCTACTTTTAGATAGAGGTTGACAATGAATCAGAAAGAAAAACAAAATCTGTGGTTAAGGATTCGCCATTCAAGCCCTTTTTTTGTGCTGTATGATCAAGTTTCAGCTTTGAAACTGGGTGTCACAGCTATGTTGTCAGTCATTCAACACTTGCACAGGAAAATGTATTTGTCTGTCCACTAATAACATACTCAAATTTTGCCAAAAGGGAAGGGGAGGCTGCAGAGAGGGAAGGGTGAAACAAGACTTTTTATGACTCCAATTCATATCAATCAAAGACAAAAGGAAACAATTCCAATATCTTATTTTAATGCTTTCGTTTATCTTAGAGTTTAGTTGCCATAAAAAGCGTATGTTTAAAATGTCCTTTGGGGAGTTACAGTACCATAAACTCTTGTAACCAAGTGACATGCGATAATGAAACTACCTCTACAAAGTACAGCAAAATGAGGTTGTTTTTTTTATTGTAATCATCAAATAGTTTGCCTCGAGGTATTGATTTAGTTATACATAAACCTGATGTGCTGTTTGAAGAGAAAGAAAAAAAAAAAGAAAAGAAAAGAGAAGAGAAGGAAAAAAAAGAAAAGAAAAAAGAAAAGAAAAAAAGAAAAGAAAAAAGAAAAGAGAGGAGACATTGCTTGTGAAGATAAGTCTTAATGAGAAATGATAATTCTAACAGTCTCTCTAGTTAGAGAGACATGAAACAAGTGGTATTATAAAAAGGAAAGGGAAATGTTAATGTAACCCATTCTAAGAAAATAATTACTGCATGCATATGATTGTGTATTTATTACTTATCATCCACAGATGAAATATTATAAAAAGGGAAATTTTAAAAATCATAAAATAAGAAGCATGTTAACCTTAAAACTGCATTTCCAGTTGCACATTCATCCAGGCAGATAGAGCCATCCATCTAAGTAACAAAGTTATTTGTAAGCCCTTTGGGATGAGGCTTGTCATCAGCTCAATGCTTCTGTAAAGTTTATTACAATGAGGACAAATTTAGTAATTTCTTTTCTGTTGTCTGAACTCCTACCTGTGAATTAAAGTTGAGATTTCAAGACTACAAAGTTACTGAATCTAGGGTAGTCTGCAGTTTTGGCCCCAAGCTTCATTGAACTCCTTCATACAAATTAATTTGTATGTGTTTTACTCTTTATTTCACTTCTCTGCATATTTAATCTTTCTCATATACAGATACCGCAATTATCCATGGAAAAAGAGCATTTCTGCACATAATTGGCCAATCTGACATATGCAGATGCTTTCTTTCCATATATAGCTATGGCAAATGTCAGGTTACCTCTATGATTATAGCTTGGAAAATGAAGTTAATAATAATCTCATATAAATAGAAAAAGAAGCGTAGCCTACTTAGTTATAGTGAATGTTTTGTGGAATTTAATTATCACTGTCATTCAAAGGCAAGACTAAGTGCCCTGTTTTACTATGGAGCTATGCAGTGTTCTCATCTTCTGTCCAAAACCAGAGGAAACTGGTTGCTAAACTTCTTACAAGCAACCACAGTAACATCTAGGCTAATACCTACAGGTCACAGGATTTAAAGTTGTCTTTGCACAAAGCATATCTATGGAAAGGCCCACGGGCTTGTCTGGAAGACACAGGTGAGGAAGAACTCTTTACTTCCCAAAGTGCTTTGTGCTGCTGGTATGTTCCTTCTGCCATCAAAAGTTTTGCCTGGTTAGTTGTTTGAATTTACCAGCACCACATCCTCTCACCACTTATTTAGTTTTATGCTGCTGTGGTAGAGAATCCTTCAATAATGGGTATTTGCCCCAAAACTCTCTGCAGCACTTCATGACTTTTTCGTGGACCTTATGAAGTTTTGATTCCCATTTCACAGAGGGCAAATGGCAGTACCAACCATGTGATGGGACATGCATAAAAATGAGACACCTGGCAACACCCCTGAGCTGTGAAAAGTTTTTCTTCATTGACCATTTTGAAAGGCACCTGCTGAGGAAGCATTTCTTCTGTTCACATTCCAGCAGTGGCATTTAGCAGGGCTTTACTATGAGCTCCAAGAACCTGGGACACAGCAAAGTGACAGCTTGCCTCAGGCACTCAGCACCTGTCACCAGCACTGGGCTGATCAACATTTGTCTTGCCCTTCATGTCAGGGAGGATTTTTTTTCTGTGATCAAATGTGAAACTTTCCTCAAGTTTGAAAGCAGTTAATTCAAAAGCAGGGATTAAAAGAAGACACAGGCGATATGGAAGGAGTGGAAGAGGAATGTCGTTTGCTCTGAAAATCAGCCAGCAGCAGGAACAATTTCAAAGGCTTTGAGGTCCCTCTCACCCTGTCATGCCGCTCCAAGCGGCTCCACAGTGATGGGAGGTGAGGGTGTTTTTTTTTTTTTTTTTTTTGCAGGATACCAGTTTGTGTGTGAGAGTGGTGATACTGGATGGGTAATCACATCTCATCCTCATGCTCATGCCTACTCCCTGCTGATGTGATTGTTTATTTTAATTTTCAAAGTAAGATAAAATAATGTCAAGAAATTGGTAAATGAGTAAAAGAAGTGAAACAGCTGCTCTGAAGGACAAAATCTCTACTTTCACTTGTGTTTATCTCACTGGCTGGTAATTTTCGGTGCAGTTACATGTTCTGCAGTTACATCTACATTGGTAAGCTGAGCAGGGCCAGGCAACAATTCCAGACGGCAGAATTTGATTATTTCTACAGTTAATCTTTTAATTAAAACTGTTAATACAGTTGCCATGGGTTTGACCTGGATTAATTAACAACATCTGAACATATTTCAGGAGACATCACGGCTGAGGACCATTCCCAGTAAGCAAGTTTGGATGTGGCCTCCCTGTCTTGAGTAGTAAGACTCCATATCAGTGTGGGTGCTGGCCGTCCTGTGCTAGTTGTTACAGCCCCAGAGGACAGCTCAGCTATGAGTGCAGATGAGGTAGCATTGAGACGCAAGGCATCATACCTCAAAGTCTTCAGTGCCCATCAGGTTGCCAGTGAGCAATCCCATCTGGACTGTGCAGACCTCATGTCTACTTAAAGAATCCAGTGTAGTTAATTTTCTTCTTTCAACTTGCATATCAAGTCCTTGCTCTGAGTTAAGGCCTGGAGGCTACAGGTAGCAGGAGAGCTGGATGCATGGGAGTGCAGGGTTGGTGTTTTTAGCTCCTGGGAACACGTGCCAAAATGTCAGAGTTCATCAGTACCCTCCCTGTTTTTTAGCAAAAAGGCGTTGAACTTCACAGATTTTTAACTAAAGGTTTTAGGGTCAGCCAGCTGGTATGTGCCATCATTTCATCAGAACATCTCAACAGGCTTTATGCTGGATGAGCATTTTTTCATAGAAGTCACTTTCTCTTTTTTACTGCTTTAATCATCTTTGATGTTGTTAGCCAGGCTGAGTGAATAGCTCAAAAGGAACTGGCTATACATTGAATTGATTTACATCAATTGGTTGTGGACTATCTGTCACGGCTTATAATACTCTTACCTGTATCTATTATGGAGACTGTTTTAAGATAAATACACGTGCAGAGATGTACACACACGGACGCATGCAGTTTCTTTCATATTTTATAACCTTAGATTGACTGCAAAAACTTTCCCATAGCTTCCAAAGATTCTTTTGCCTGTAAAAAATGTATTCACAGTATCAAAAAAACTGATGATAATAATAGAGTATCAGCTTCTCAAACTATTGCAAATGTATTTCTATAGAAATACTTTTCTGTAAACTAGCTGAGAGATTGTCTAATAAGTATTGGGTATTTCTAGTGAATTATTTTAAACTACAGATGTGGTGAGGAAGGAGAGTAGAGAAAGAAAGATAGTGACCATTTTCTCTAATTGAATCCATCACTGACTTATAATGAAAGAGTACTTCATATTTCCCAGTGTTTGAAAGCTAGAAAAATGTAACTTGCAAATGTAACAGACTGTGATTTGCTATTCTTAAGCTTAAAATATCAAAGAACTATACATTATAGAGATCCCTCTCAACTTAAATGAGTCAGAATGTCGTTGACTAGCACTTCTCCTGCAGCAAGGACCGCTACACAAGAAAGTTAATTCAGTTTTTCCCTCCTTTTTATCTCAGCGAAAAATTTCTTCCTTTTGGAGGGAAGATAGAATGAGCAGTTCCTATTCTGGAAGTCTTCTCCAGTGAGATACTTCTGTGCCCAGAAGCTGGGAGATGAAGTCACTTCGTATGGACACATCCTCCTAGGCTATGCCTGAGCCTAGCGTGTTGCGGAACACCTCGTTGATGGTGTATCCAGTTCAAAGGCTGCATCCAAATATAACCATTAAATCTAAGGCATCCACAGGGTCTAGATGTCTAAGAAGATAAAATTTCCGGTCAACAAGTGGACAGCACAAAAAGGAAGGTATTAATAAACTGAATCTGAAAAGTGTTTTGGTCTAACTGCTGGTACCTCTCACCTGAGAGAATAAAGCCAATTCTTATTGTATGAGGCTCAGAAATTATGGTGACAAGTGCTACTTAGGCGTTTACGTGATTTTTTCAGGGCAACAGCTAAGCTTACCCTCCCTGAACTTTTTTGGCTGTGGAGAGTGTAGAGCAAAATCCTTTTTCCGTGATGATGGACAGTAGAGTTCAAGCTAAATTGCAGACTCGCTCTAAAACAAACTTTAGCTTCCTTAACTTTATTTTCCTGAGTGAAGAAAGGAAAAAAAAAAAAAAAAGGATTTAATTGCAGCCAATATGGCATTTTCCTTTATTGTGCACAAGTGACAAACCCAGAGAGCACAGAGGGCTGTAAAGCAGGTAGTTATCTGCTTTTCCCAGAGGGGTTAGAGAAAATATCTTACTCAGTACACGACTCTCTCGAGGCAGGAATACACTCACTTGCCAAAAGAACATAAGTTAAAGATTTTTAAGAGATTTTTATTTCAGTTCTTTAGTGCTTTGCTATTAGCCCAGGGATTTCAATGCAAAAACTCCAGCAGCAGCAGGAACCAGGAGTTGAATTCCTATTACATTTCCATTTATTAAACAGTGAATTTGAAGGCGCTACCAAACTGACAGTAAAAGTATTTCTAGTTCACTGTATAGATGGGAGTCAGGTATCGTCATGCCCTATCTAAAAACAGGGAGATTTTTTTTTTATCTGACCGACCAGTGCAGTGCTGGGTGAATGAAGAAGAGCAAGCTGTATCACCAGCTGGAAAACAGGAATTTCCTAAGAAAAACGATGGGCTAAGGGAGCCTTAGCCCCTCAAGAACTGTCATAAGCTGGTACCCCTGCACTATCCTGCACTTGGCTTTAGCGCCAGGCCAAGCCACAGGTCGGGCTGTGGGTTAGATGCCCCAATTCCAGTTGCAACTTCATCACAGTCTGTGTTTTCTTATTGCATCCCCTCTGACCTATTCTGCTCCCCCCCTCCAGCTCAAGGACCTCCATTTATTTACACGAAATATTAGTGGGTAAGGGCGATTTTCATACACTAAGAAAGATTCCAGCTGACACAGCCATATGCTGGTTTGTAAGCAGTGCCCGGCACAAACTGGAAGAATACACCTAGCTACTGTGCTACGGCATTGACATATGGAGTTGAGAGAGGCTCTTTACCCAAAACGGTATTTAAACTTTCAACCTTCAAGCAGAGACTCCAGGCTGCATTTCATTTTGCTTTCTTCTTTTCTAATTTGCAACCAATACTTGATTTAGTAAATGCCAGAATTCAACTCTGAGGATGAATAAAAAAGCCTCAGGAAACTAATGACCTCCTTTTATAAAAGAATACAATAACTTTACTAGATTTTGCATTTTAGGGATCTATAAAGACTGAATTGGAAGGATTTTTTTTTTTTTTTCTTTCTGGAGGGGAAAAATGAAAGCACCTGGACCACACAGCCTGTAACTGGATATTATATGCAGCGTTAGAAACAGAAAGTATTGCCTCTTTCATTACAAGTCAGAAATAGGCAAAGAAGACTTTTGAAATATCTGTCACAGAAGGTGAAAGGAATATTTGCTTCCCCAGAGGAGGTTCCTCCTTAAACAGAGCTGAGAATTTTAAAGTAAATAAAAAATCCATCCCAGATGTTTTCCCTCCTGATTTATGCTCACTTTCGGCTCCTGCTTGCAGAAAATTTTAAAGCATTACCAGTTCCAATTATCTTCTTGAATGGTTTTCTCTGAAGCTGACATTACTCCCTTCCAAACAGTGAGTGGGGCCGATTCTCCCAGCACAAATCAGTCCCCTGAAGTCCTTGGGAACACACCGGCTGAAGCTGCTGCAAGATCAAAACCTGGCCCCACCTTATGAGGAATTTTTGCAAAACTTCATACAGCCAGTCAGGCGGATCATTCAGATGGCTAAATCCTCTAAGTTCAGTCCTGAAATAGGCCATAAAACAAGATTATGGCAAAGCTCTAAAACAAGGAGTCTTTGGAAAGGATTTTGTCGGCCTAATTTAGATTGCATCACTAAGGCCAGGATCTGTCTCAGCTGAGCTTAACTACGTTAAAGTGAAGTAGCTCACTCAGATAGTCATCTCAGTTTCCTCTATAATTGTCAGCAATTCATATAGATAATAGAAACTCTAGTGAGTAACTAATTCCTTCCCGGAATAGTTCTGAAATAGGTGCAATGAATTGCTCTCTGGAGGCATCTGTCTCTACCAACCATCAGTAAAGGGAATCCACATAATTAACACGACTTGCTGCCATCACTTTTCTACAAGGTAGTTAAAGAAGCCAATTGCATTCTTTTGGCATGTTACTTAAAATATGTTTAAAATGCAAGAGGAATTAAATGCTTCTCCAGAAACTTACCGGTACCGAACGTGAACAAAATCAAGTTTGAGATTTTTGAAATGATTTCCAATCCTGACTGACAAAAGGAAAGTACAAATCCAAAAAGCCATATACTGACCATGCCAAATTTAATTTGGAACATCTGAATGGGAATTTTTTTTTTTCTAAATTTGAAATCACAGATTTTGTTTTGATTTTGATCATTTAATTTTCGACTTTTAAATTCAGATGAACAGAAGGTGATTCCTTAGGTAAAGTTATGATTTTGTTCCTTTCTTGTTGTCAGAAATAGGGTATTTCAGTTATTCAAAAAAGTGACTGATAACATAATTCAAAACAGAATAGTTGTATCAGTTTATATTTCAAAGGATATTCATTTTCTGCTGAAAATGTTTTATTAGAAAGTTCCTGAATACACCTGCCTGATCATCAATTTAAGTAATACAGAGCATATGTAAAGAGTTTGGAACAAATGAGATCTCGTCTGTCTATTGAGGCTGACTGCTATTTGTAAGACTGTTTTAAAATTTGATGATGATAAGTTTTTGTTTATCAAAGGACAGCTGGAGGGGACAGGTGATGATCATTCTTTTTTTTAAACACCTCATTACCCTTGATCCATAATGCAGATCTCATTACACCGTGCAGGCAACGTCAGGCTGGGTTCCACAAGAAATGCTATGAGCATGGCTAAGTGTTTGCATCACTGAAACGCAGTTCGTAAAATCCAGAGACTAAGGAAAGAGTGTTTAAAAAGTATCAAGGTAAAATGTTTTGCAGAAATGCTTCTTATTTATGAAAGGTTCCCACTAACAGAAATGGGAAAAAATGTGCACGGCCATCACCTCAGGCCCTAAAATGAGGCTATTTTCAATAGGATTGCACATCTGAGTAAATGTTCTAGGCATCTGCAAGGTTGTTGTGCAACCTTGTGCATAGGTATCACCCGAACTCCGCAGAAAAGAAACTTCTTCTGGCGTGAAACACAGTGGTTATTTAAAAACTATACAACAGAGAGAAGGGAGAAAATCCATAAACATATCCAAAAAAAAAAAAAAAACACCTGAGGGAGAGCAGGCACACCAGCATGAGAAAAGCTGGAATACAGCCAGGCTGTGAAGCTTTGCACCCCACGCAAAGAGATCTGATGCATGAAACGATGCAAAATAAGACTTACTTATGTTGATCCTACAGAAGCAAAATATAACACCACAGAACTTCAGTTTAAATAGTTCTCTATCCAGTACTGTTTTAAAATTCCTATTCAATACTGTGCACAAGAGGCATATTAGTAAAGAAGTCAAAAAAAAAAAAAAAAAGAGAGAGAGAAAAGAGGAATTTGACCAAAGACAAAGCTTTGAATTATCTTGGAAATAAAGCCGTCTCTCTTTGATTCACTTGAGATAGTGAAAAGGTTTTGCTTTTAGTCTAAGGCAGAACCTGAAACAGGTTCATGACTCTGCTTCAAAGTCCAGCTTCACACATCCTTTGAGTCAATGAAATATTTTTCTCCCAAACCAAAAAAGCAATCCAATCTGCTCAAGGAAGGCAAAACTATGATATTTATAATCTTACTCCATATATCCACATTCATTTCAAGGAAATCTGTAATTAATGATACCTAGTACTTTCCATCTTCAAAGCAAAATACTTGGCAGAACAGGTCAGTATCAACAGTTCCACTTTACAAACAAGAAGAACTGCACTTTCATTGATATTATGTTAATATGGCTCTCCTGTACATATTACAGTTATTCCCAAGATGTGAAGCAAACCTCCTTTGGACCAAGAACTTATCTTGTTACAGACAAATCTCAAACTTCCAGCAGGGCATTGTTAGAAAGGAAAAAATAAAGTCTTACAGTGCGTTCAAAGCTATTACCATTGGTGCTTAAATTTAATGTGGTATTACTATTGTCCATGAATTTGAGGAACGTGAATGAGCCAGACCACCTACTTCCAAGGCTACAAGAACTTTCGTGGGCAGCCAACAGAGAGCAGCTTGTGCAGTTTCTGATTTAGATGAAGCTCTGCCTGTATGCTCCACAAGTAATACACTACCTGTCTCTCGCTGTCCCACAGAGGCTGGCCTCTTTATCGCCTCTTTTCTTACTAACACCTTTCTCTGCTGCGCAGGGACAAGCTACCTTTTTTTCCTCAAACGGACTGATCAACACAATGAAGTTAAACCCAGAGCAATCGCTCTTAACCCACAGGCACCTTTGATGCTCGCTGCTATTTCAGTCTGCATGAAAGGTTTGCAGACCTGAAAGCTTGCCTGCCTTTTTGTTTTTTTTTTTTTTGTTTGCTTGCTTGAAATACAACATTTTCCCTAATAAAACCTCCTCAGCAGCACACGACTGACTCGGACCGAGGCCGTCAGCACTGGAGAGCCCTTTCACCCTGAGAGCTCAGGGGGGAATTGTAGACGCATGCACAGGCACATGGAGCCAAGCCGACACCTGAACTAACTTCTGGCACTGTGGGACTGGAGATGAAATAATTACTCAGGGCCTTGATGGCAGCTGGGTTTCCTACTCTTACTGCCACCATCAAAGAACATGAAGAGCTGCGAGGAGGTAATCGAGACCTGCAGCTGCAGCAGACGGAGCAGTGAGACCCTCTCCAGCTGGCTGGGGAGGCAAGAGGTAGAAACTGGCTTTTTGGGCACCTTTAGAAACTACATGCTGCCACCATTATCTGTAATTTATGCATCGGTATGCACTATACCAGTTCCCTCTGCTGTTCTTTGGAGACGTAGCTTATACTGCAAAAGACACTATTGTTTACTGTGATTGCTTACTTAACCATATGGCACTTCTGTAAATTCACACCTTTTTTTGGCTCAAGCTGTGCAGCAAAGCCTTGATTCTGCTGCTTTGAAAGTTGCACGAGGAGCATCATTGGGAGACTTAAAACATAGCTTGCTTCTTTGAAGACATTGGTACCAAAGTTGATGAGTATAAACACGTAAAAGTAGTGGTTTCTACAGCCAGCAAATTTTTGACAAAACCCTAAAAACCATATGGATTCTGGTTTTATCAAAATATAGAACAGCTTATAACAGCCTGTTTAAACTTTCTCTTTGATCACAAAATGCGTTTTTATTTAAAATTGTTTAAATTTTTAAAAAGTGACCAGCAGTCTAGTTATAATAATCTGGTTCCTCCAAATTTTCATCTATGAGTCCTGCCCCTAAAGAAAGCTATTTTATTGCTTTTTATTAGAATTTGTCATTATAAATCATCTATATTACCATAGTTCCCAAAGCTGTAAATGAAAATGATAATTAGTTTGACTACTATGTACCTTTTCATGTGCTTTACCCTTAACCTGAAAAGATGTCCAAATAAGAAGACACTTAATTCTTTATACCCATTTATTGTTTTGTCTCTTTACTTTTATCTTAAGTAGATAAGAAGTGAACTGAGACTTTCCAGTTCATTACACATGTGGGAATGAAAAATCCCCAAATCTTTCTGAAACTGGTTCAAGCGAAACAGTCATTACCATGAACGCAGAGACAGAGACTGCAATATGTGTGTGAGGATGTCAAGGGAATAGTTTTCCTCTGTCTTCTGTTGACCTTATAAATATCTCAATAAATATGACAACTCTGCAGCCACGTGAGCAGATACTGATGGATATCCCTAGCATTTAGACAATATTTTCTCTTTTCTGAATCCCTCTACTGTTTATCATACAGCGCACAGCTCTGAGCAAGCGTTCCCATAGCATATCAGAAGCGGTTTCAGTCATCACCTCTTCAAAATCTCCCCGAAGGCAGGACGATTATGGAAGAGGGAAAAAAGCAGCAAGAGATGCATTTCTGCCCCCAGCTTCCTTGCAGGGCAGTGGGCTAGGACACCACCGTGACTCAGTTTCCCCACTATGAAACTGGACTATATCTTTTGAGAGCTGACTCAATTACACTTCGAACTGATAGTTAAGGAGTGAAATTGGTATCTAGGCTCTGTTACCAGTCCTTTGGGTGATCTTCAGTAAGTCATTTGGATTGGCTGGAACAGGGGGCTCTGCAACACTGAAGTATCAGACTAACGCAACGAAAGGGTGGCCAAGCCTGGAGTTTCCTGGTCAGGCAAAAACATACGTTCATTTTGAAATGCGCTGAGGAATTAAATCCTCCCCCCCCACCACCCCGTTAATTTTCTGCAGTTCATTGTGCATCGCTGTGCACATCTGCAGAGCAGAGGAGCCAGCAAGGCAGAAGAGCAAACAAAGCAACGCTAGGAAATTGGTTTTGGAGGGAGCTCCAGCTCATGACAGATTAGATGAACGAAGAATGAATCTCAAAAAACCGACGTCGAGGGGGCCATAAGCTCACTGTAACCACGGGTTGTTTAAGGTTTTCGATATTCTTTGCCCTGTTTAGGTATACATTCCCTCTCACAGCATTAGCAGGGAAATCTCTTCATTATACAGCATCAGCAGGAACATGACGTCTATGTTGTCAGACTTACTGGAACATGATGCACACTGAATTCCTGCTCCTGCCTTCAAGATGTGTAGTCACCTTCCCAGAAAAGTCATACAGGGAAAATCAGAGGTAGGAAGGAGCTTACTGACATCCATCTGAGAGAGAGAGAGAGATGATCCTTTCTTTTTGTGCATTTCCTGCAGACAGACAATTGTGCATTGGCAGCACATACATTGCTCATACATTGGCAATCCTAGTCAGGGAGAGAAAGATAATTCTTAACTATTTAGTCCAGCTAGTCCTACCTTATTAAGGAAATTCATCTCATTCCAGGATATATAACGTTCAGTTATAGGGCTAAATCACCCCGTTAGGTGTCTACTATGCAACTCCTATCTGTTAGGAGCCTCATTTACGAGCCTATCCATGACCTCCAATTTTTACACAACTGAAAAGAGGTGATATTAATCCTATGGAGATAGTTTACACTCTGAATAGACCTGATGGGCAAAGGAAGTATTATTTCCAATGGCTGATGGGAAATCAAGGAACTGGTGACGAACGCCAGATCCAGCCAAGGGTGCAAGCGTCTGGATCTCAGCCTGAGCAGGGCTGGGCACTTGGCTTTCAAAGCCACTTTGGCATGATTTGGAAGTTGCAGACAGTGCTACCTAGTGTGTCTGAAACCTACAGATGAAAAGCAGGATCCAAAGATGAAATATTAGTGTGGATGAGGAAGCAAGCTTTCTAACTCACTGTGTGGGGAAAAAAATCAGAAAAGAGAATGCTGCTTTGTTTTGCAGTATTTTGCAGAAGGCAATATTCTTTCTTGGTGTTCATAGTTTATGTCTACATTAGCAAGTTGTGCAGACCAATAACGTGGTAAACGTGTAGACCAAAAGAGGTGATGTTGAGGACATAATATCCACATTATACATATTTCACGGTGAAGTCCCTGGTAAGTTCAGAACAAAGAGCCAGGGAATATCCTTCAGGAAAAGTGACATTCAAGATAGAGCTCAGGATGTCCATATACTTGTGTACCTGTGGACTCTGCTACCAGCCGTGATTGCTGCTATAGCCTAACGTAAGAACACTCCCTACTGGATTGTTTGCTCTTACACGTCAACACCTCCAGGCCATATAGATGCGACATATGGATGCACAGACATGCTACAGACAAAACACTATCTTTGGATACTCTTCCTGTTTCCACAGTAACCTTACAAGAACAGCTAGCAGTCAATAGAGAAAATCAAAGGCAAAGATAAATCATAATATTAGGTTAGGGAGGAACAGGCCTTGAATACTGAGCAACTGATGCACAGCATAATACAATTTAGGGTGGCTATTATGCTAACCCAAGGCAAGAGCGCGTAGGCACATGATGTGGCATTTATGATGCATATTTGCTGCTAGTTAAGCAGGAGTGCAGATGAGAGGCTGGGTACAGAGATCTTTATGCTCACAGACGGTTTAATTGCATAAGCCCCCACTAAACAGAGTTGAGCTTTGCTTCGCACATGGCACTTTCGTACGCCAGTCCAAGAAGTAACATCGGTACATATACAAACAGATACCCCACGATTATCAGTGGATTTTGCAATCTAAGTGTAGTTTGAGGAAAACAACAATAATGAGAAAAGAGCAATCAAATATGTTAGTTCAAGAGTGACAAACAGTATGAATTGATGCTCATTAGTGTGACAAGTGCCATACTAGTTGAGTCCTTTTCTGGCGGCTGTCACTACGCTGCTGTGTATTTCACAAAGGGTTTTTTTCTCCCAAAACTGTTCCACTCTAGAGAGCAGTTTAAGAACAGTCAGATGAATCACCTAGTGAAAATTGAAAACTGCCTTTTCTATTAGTCACTCAAGGGGTCATGCTCCAAGTAAGGAGCCTCAGCAGCTGTAATCCATTCTCTTCCAGACCTCCAGATTGTTTTGAACCCACATCGCAGTGAGTACAAGGTCTGTGGATACTCGATGCTCGCTTTAAAACATAGGGTTTGAGAAGTACTAGAACTGCAGCTGCAGTAACCTGGAGAATCAGCTGTATGGCAACACTGCTCCCAATGCTTGCCCCAATATTGCTCAGCATGGTTTAGAAACCAGCTCAGGTTTCATGCTGCTGGTATTAACCTCAAGATCTAAATGTTAGTTTGTGTGTGTTAGCATGAATATAGGGAACAACAGCACAGGCATAAGCGCTGCTCTATAAGAAAATTGGTGCTTTGTTAGAACATAAAAAGTACTATTCCTGGGACCAAAGCCTATCTAACTTGACTCATAGTGACATGTCAAATTGGTAACCTAAGACTAAATATATATTCCTGCTGTTTGTTATTTTAAAATCCTATTTGTCTCTCTAATACCTTTTCTCCCTGACACCAAATAAAATAATGTTGTTTTAAGATGGATGTTGATCACTACATCACTGCTCTCACTGGAGGAAATGCATGTTCCCAAAACCCAGTAGGACACAATGTCACTCAGCTGAACTGATTAGCATGGCAAGGCTTTCACATTAACATGTCTGCTCAGCTTCTAGCCCCATGCTAGGTCCCATTTGCCAGTTCAGAGCACAGTGTGTGTCTGTCTGCAGCTGGCAATGTAGACATGCCCTTAAACCCAGGCCATTCTTCAAGGGGTAAGTGAAACGGGCAGCTGCAGAGAAGCGAAGGCACTTCTGTCATGAAAAGGACAAGGGCTGAGTAATTCCAGAGGAAATCTCTTGATCTGTTACAGATGGCCTTGGAAAGATGCTATCAGCATCCAATCTGCAGAAACACGTAGGTGGCCAGGATTTAACTTTTAAACTTTTTTTCAATAAGAGTTTAATTGCTTGAGTATGTAGGCATCCGTGTCGTTTAGTTCCTCCCTGTCATGACCACCCAAGGTAGGAAAAAGGTCAGTAAGAGACTCAAAAAAATAATATCTTCATCTTTTCATGCTTAAACCCTCTGAAAAACCTTGCCCTGCAGATTGATTCAGAGCGCACCTCCAGCATGCAGCAATCACTGAGCTGGGCTGCCATGGTCATTTCCAACATTAATGTGGCCGTCTCCCGGCCTGAGCTCCAGCGCCGTGCTCTGCACGCTCGGAGGGAGGGGAACTGAGCTCCCACACTTTTCTCCGCTTGATGTTTGCGTTTGTGAATTCTGCCATAGAGCTGGGCACACAATGTCTATACGTCCTTGTGGGATTTACCCACTAGCTTCTCTTCGTTTCCCATGTTTGCTTTGAGGATTACACAGTCGTTTTATTTCTGGAGTCCGTTGTAAGAGTAGCAACCTCAAGCCACTTGAACTGAGAACAAAAGAGCCAGGGAAACCACCAGATCCAGGAAAGACCTTCAGAATATGCAGAGGGTTTTGCTGAATGAGTCGCTACCATAGTCTCTGGTTTGAAAGAGAGACTCCAGGCAAATTTTAGTCTTGCTTTACCCAGAAAAAATGAGCAACCTATAACTTTAGTAGCATTTTACAGGTCTCTCTGGTCTTTCCAAGAAAATATGCGAAGGAGTAACTTCACAACTAAAAGGCATTCTCCAACAGACTATACAACGGTGAGTGGTGTTGCTAAATGAAAGATGGCATATCTACTCTTTGCAGCACAGATGCAGTTGAAAGTATGGACATTTTACAATAAGAGAGTTGAATGGGCTTTCATCTTTTCAATCAATCCAAGGCTGAATTTTATGGAGGAGTATACATTCCTTCTTTGACCTTATTAAAAGCAGGGAGGTCATTGTGTAGGAAGATAATTAATTTTCTAGGGTTTTTATTTAACTTTTTTTTTTTGGGGGGGGGAGGGGGAGGGGGAGGGGGAGAAGTGCCCAAACTGTGCAATTAACAAACATTAAAGCAGTAGAATATTAACCCTATTTTTCCCTTTATCTATTTCTACCCAGTTCCACATTTGAAGCAATAATTGTGCCTAACAATCAATGGGTTCCTAATGAGAGCAGCTCACACTACAACCACAATAATTGTCTTTTGAAAAAAATCAATAGGGAAGGAAATAAGAAAACAATTTGATATAAGGTGTCACTTCCTCTACTCCTGTTTATGTGTATATAAAAATCTCCGTCCCCCTGCATCTCTTCCCACCTCAGAGGCAGGAAAGATGTCTCCATCTTGGAAGATAATCATATAATTAAGATGCATGAGATATGCCTGTCTGTGACACGTGAAATAAAAATATAACGAAGGAAACAATGCAAGCATGTATAAAGGGCCTTATTACCCTCAGCAATAGCATTCTCTGCCATGAACAATATTCTTAATCAGAAAATAGTCCTTCATAATAATCATGCTGCATACAATGGTATTCACAACAGAGCCAGGGTGGAATGGCTGAGGAGGTATCAAAAGATAAAAATAATTTTGCTATGAAATATCTGGAAGATTACATCCTGAGCCTCTTATTGCTGTGGATATTTCTGCTGGGAATGGATCATCACCATTGATCCAGTTTTCACTGGAAAATAATTTAATGAAAGTGGTGTGAACACAATGCTTCAGCTTTCCTAGTTCCATGGATATAGATTATTTCCAGTGATTTTCTGTATTCTATAGAATACAGAAGCTTTGAGCCTGTTTCGATACATGTCACGAACCAGTCCAGCAACAGATATTTCCATCTTTCTGATGAGGGATAAAAGTGGCTTGATTCTACCTTTGCCATACACATCCTATTGACCTTTACCCATCCACCACCTCAGCAAAGAAATTTGTTTTCTGATTTGAGGTTGAGCGTATGAGAAGATTTGCAGCAGTAGGCACCCATAATATGTAAATTTTTAAACAGTTTGACTAGGCTGAGCTTGAGAAAAATAACCCTGTTTTCTAAATAATGAGACTGCTGCGTGCAAACTTCCAGGCTTGATGTGAAGGCTATGGGTGTAGACAAAGAAATCTTCACAAGCAGCTACATAAATAATACTAATTATGATGCCATCCAAAGCTAGCTCAGATTGGTCCCCTTAAACATTGCCAGGCAAAGGCTAACATGCGAAGAAGTATCATTGGAAGAGAATTAAATCAGAGATTTCCATCTGGCTAAAATATAGGGTGATGGTAGGGAATTGGACCTCCTCTACCACCCAAACAGCTAAAGCAGGAATAGAAACATCCATTCAATCAACCTGAATGCCTTCCTACTTTTACCACTCACATTCTGCTTTCGCATCAGGATATCTCAGGCTTTAAATGAAATGTCAAATATAATTTGGCTCTGGATACACAAGATATATGATTGCCCTTGGAGAAACCTGATAACTAGGCACACTCTGTGTCAAATGTGTATCTACCTGATAGCTCACTCCATAAAAAACTCTAGCCTGCTTTCCCTCAACTGTATAAAATAGTCAGACTCTAGACAGGCCTGCCTGCAATTTACCCAAATAGGTCCATTTTGAATGAAAACCTTCATATCAAAAAGGAGAAATGGTTTATTGAAAGTTGACTCAAAGTTAAATTTCCAAATGGCACCGATACATATTACATTAGCATTCAGTGACTCAAAGGCAGTTATCATACCAGCAGTGGATAGCTCAGCATCAGATGAGGAACTACACTGAACGACACATTTGGATTTCTCTGACAACTCAGTTTGGAAACTTTCATTTGGAAGCATGTTGTATTTTTAGAGAGGTTTTAAGTGCTTGGAAACCAAGCGGGGCAGAAAACGCAGAGGGAATATTTATGATTATTTATGGCTTCAAAGTTCCTTACAATTTCTAATGCATCCACATTTTTGCTGAGAGAATGGAAAGGTTAGCAGAATCCATTCACAATCCCTTTGGTTTAGATGAACTTTTAAAATCGGATATTCTCTTTGTACACAAACAAACTAATAAGTGTGATTTAAAAGTGAAAAAAAAAAAAATTAATGACTATTTACCTATGCTGTGAGTCTGTATTTGCTATAGTCACATGGCACTAGAAAAGATGTATTACTAGTAAATATTCTCTGCACCTCTACCAGTTGGTTGCAATAATCACCCAGAAAATATGATTTCACTCTGATTATTTTGTATTTTACTGTGCTTGTGATCTTTTATGCAGCTTATCCTCGAGACTGGAACGCATCATTCCTGTTCCACTATTAGCATGCAAAATACACCAGGAGAGGAGCTCGATACTTTGTGCATTGCCATTTAGACTTTGCCATTTTTGAAAAGCCACAGTGGTAAAATGTAGAGACAGTGACAGACACAGCACAGAAGGACATAAACAGATATGCAATATACTTGTCAGTCACAGAACATGACAAATACCTCCCATACCCAAATAAAAGCTTGTAATGTAAGCTGACTTACCTTTTCAGAGATAAGGTTACATCTGTGATATTTTGTGCCTCTTTTCCCCAAGAGCAGCCAGTAATAAATTTGACTCCAGTATCTAAAAAAAATCTCTTATTCTCTCAATTAATTCAGTAGCACCAAAATAGCATGGAGTCATGCCTGAGACTAAAAGGAGATTCAGTTAAAATAGCATTTCTTCCTCATTTTTTTCTTCTTTCTTGAACCATGTAAGTATTTGGCACCTATTTGGCATACTTGCTTCTAACAGGCCTAACGAAGAGCTGGAATGCCTCTCTTGGAATGAATCCACTTTACTTCAGCCTTGTATTTCTCTCTACTTCCCACGCACACAGTTGTCTTTTACTTCCTTGGTTTTCTTCTCTAATTCTTCCCGCACCTCCTCTTCACCAAGCATCTCATGAGCCTCTTGTGCTTCTTGTTCTTGAAAAATGACATTTGTCTTCTCAAAGGTCAATCTTCTGGACTCCCTGGCCCATCTCCTTCCTGCTCTTCCAGGTCTGTTGTATTCTTCAGAGCAGCAGCCGCTAGAAGCTGAAGATCTAATAGGGGATTTTAATCCCCATTTTTCACTTAGAACTTGGGGATGAAATATACTTTGTCTATGTAACCAGGTTCTTAGGTCTCAAAACACATCAGAAAAGTTCAGTTCACCTCAAGATAGATGGAATGACCAAACATAATAATAAAAAAAATCATGAATACCACGCATTATGCCAAGTTTCACAGAAAACTTAATAGCTAAAAGTGGACTAAACATATAATTGTAGGAAAGAATCATCTCTAGATGCCTAAGGATCCCTTTGGATCCCTTAGTTTTGACTCTTTTGGCAGAACAGTATAACACAGAAAGTATAACACTTCAGCTATCCACTGGATGTGTATTCCTAAAGCATTTACCTTTGCATCTCAGTAGAAAAGAATTATCAGTCACTTTAACAGAGAAGGTTTCTATTCTTTTCTGTGAATGTTGCAATATACTCATCATCTGGGGTAAATCTGTGGCCAGCTTCCTTGAATATCGGCTTTTGAATTTGTCATTTATACCAGCGTGCATTTTTTAATAATTTAGGTCTATTTGTTCATTTGTTTTTATTATAACCAGTGCTCTGTCCACTTATTCCACGAAATAATAGTATCAGTACCGAGACAAACAATAACAAGCTGGCACAGCAGAAGCTCAGTCTTTGCCCTCCTCAAATTCTTTAACAGAAAAGAAGAGAAGAAAGACAGATGGTTTTGCAAAATGACCAAAAGGTTAACAAAGCTAGGCTTTTTCCAATGAGCTGTAAGACTGTTGTTGCTTTTCTGTCTGGATCAATATTGATCATATGTTCCAGTTTCATTCAGATATTGAATTTGTTTTATTGGGCAAACAGCCGAAGTCACCATTTCCTGTCCCTTAGCAAATATTATTTCAAACTTCTTTTGAGCTCGTATTACACAAATACCACTCTGCTGCACTCACAACAGTTTTGTCACCGTGTGATATCGGTCTAGGATTACGTAACTGGTCCAAACACAAACTGACATATCAATTGTACTAAAATATGCCTTTCTTGAGCCTTTCTTGATGTATTAGTAAATAGTCCAGCAGTTCTCTACCTGTGGGCAGCACTCTGCTGGTGGTTCAGCAAGTCAGGAGAGCTGTTGTCACCGGGTAAGAAAATGTGCTATCTTAATATTTTCAAATAAAAGTCAGGAGTTCAAGTATGTGTCTGCCCCAAAACCAAAACACAGTAACAATGGAAATTAGAGAGTTAATAGTCATCAATCGCCTCAAAAGACTGGGGAAAATTGGAGTTGATTCTCTTTCAGTCACAGCCTTAATCTGTTTTATTTTTTAAACTATGACTTTCATCAGAAATAGTGTATGAAGATAGACCTTTTGAGCATGACTTCACTGAGCTTCCTTTAGTCAGTAGTCTCCAGCGTATTTCCTAGGGTGTTCTGTCAATCTTGTTTGAGGAAGCTGGAAAGAGAAGAGAAAGAGCATGAAGTCAGAAATGTGTACAGTCCTAGGTAAACTAATGTGGCAGAACTGAAGACGTGTAACTCGAGTCATTTACATTTACATAAAAAAATAGTGGTCTTTCTGGGAAGAAATGCGTGGTTGCTGGAGGACTTTGGAAGTTGAGGATGAACAGGAAGCAGTTGAGAAGTGCTATTATGCCGAAAGTACAAACATTTTTTGAAAATCATATTTTATAATTGTTTGAGATGTTTAGATTTCAACTTTTAATTTAAAATTGCAATATAGAGCAAGATGCATAATTTTGAACAGTTGCTTCAAAAATATGCTCAAAACATTTCACTCTACAAATATCAAAAGAGGAGATGGATACCAAAATATTTTCAGAGCCCCATCCCTTCACCCAGCTCTTTCCTCGGGCTTTCTGCAAAACAGTATTCTCCTAATGTAAAGAAACATTTTGATTCTAGCAGAGGTGCATTTCTACAACAGAAAATGTTCTGATAATTTTTCAGCTACTATTACTGGGAAGAATGTTTCGTGAAGCTTTAATATCCCGACCAAACTAATAAACTTTTGAGGTTGATTGATCAAAATTGTTCTGCACAGATCTAGTCCTGTGAACTACCTAGACTATTTCAAAAATACGGAAAGACAAAGCATATGGTTTACCATCCATTCCAGTGATTTGTGTTCTGTTATTGATATATCTGATTTTTTTCAAACATGAAAGTTATTAAACTATTTTTGAAAAATATAGGGTGGGTTTTTTGAAGTTAGAATATTCTTGATATTTTAGAAAACAGACTTTTGATTTTAAAATTAAACAGAAAATCTGATTTTATTTTGTAGAAAATACTCCATAGTATTTTCCATAGTAGTTTCCATAGTAATTTATATCTATGTACATAGATAGATAGATGAAAAAAAATTATTTTCCAGCCTGTCCCAACTCTTGAGATTACAGTGTGTGTGCACAGGGTAATTAAGCCCAACTCCACAGTCATCTTGAATATTACTAACTATTTATGCTTGGCTCCTCATGGCTATATTTACCAATCCTATAAATCTTCTTTAATTCCAGGTCTGAAATTTTTCCTAATACCTCCCCGTCTAACTTTGGCTGTGCAATTTGTCTGGGATGCATTTGATCAAGTAGGCTTCAATTACAGGGTATCCTTTAGCAAAAAAGTCCCACCTTTCTTTGTCCTGATTTCTGATATTTCTTAACATTTTACCATCTATAAGTAGAGATATACTTTGAAGTCACCATCATAATAATCATAATAATTCCTAGAACGATTACACTTTGCCAATAAAAAGCAGAAATAGAGAATTTTGTTAAACTGTGTAATACAGGCTCAGCAAGCATGTGCAAAGTTTATATTAACTGCATTGCTGGCAGAAAGTTATACTTACAAAAGGAGCCCAAAGGAAAACGAAACAAACAACTACAGAACTAATCAGCAATATCTGCAGTTCTAACTTATTTGCAGGTGCCTACTGAAAGCACAAAGCTTTGCCTCTTCATATGCAAGAGGACAGACTTACAGAAAGCTCTGTTTTCCCATTTTCCTCCAGCTTCCTTGCATCTGCAGAAATGCACATAGAGACGAACAAAGCTTTCATATTCAGAGCCACCCGCTCAATGTGAGACTCATAAAATTTGGCAGATATAAAAATGAAGGAACGATCCATTACACTGATACATGACTGAAGACATGCAAACAGGGAACAGACCAACTAGGTTAAGTAGTGGTATAAATTAAACAGAAAGCACATTTGCTCTAGCACTGGCCTTTCAAATTGAGAGTGATAGCATGATTAAATAATTGAACTGTCTCACCTTGCACAGTCAGACAGAATTCCAATATGAATAATTATTCCAAAATGGGTATTAAGGCAAATTAAGCTCTTCAGCAGCTACACAGAGCAGTCTGGAACTTGACGTTTTGCTGCCTTGTGGATGACAGTGGGATCGAGATCAACAGGTTGTTTTTCTTCAGTTTTGCAAGTATGTCAACTACTTCATTCACTTTTTTTTTTTTTTTTTTAATATGTGAGGACAAGCTTTAGTTATTGCTCATGTCAAGTAGTGCTGCAAATAAGATGACAGTAAATAGCTGTTCTCCTAAGGATTAATTCCTACGTTCACCCAGCATATCACTTCAAGCCCAAGCATTAGATCTGCCAGCTTGAAGCTGCTTTCCTGAAGTCCCTGCCTTGTGAGAGGCAAATGTCTGGGCATTGTGCACGGTATGTAAGCAACACCTGGACACACCATCCAAAGCTCTCCTATCACTTAGCTAGACATGTCCCCACCTTGTAACTGCACAGAGCTCATGACAGTCATGTCTATATGTAGTCATAAGAGTCACAGCACAGGACTTGCCCTAAGGCAGCCTATAACTGAAATCTAACTTCATGTAACTTGTCCTCAAAAACCTCCAGTGAAAGAACTTTTATCAAGAATTAATTGCCTGAGGTTTCACCTTCTTCAGCTTTTGAAGTGTGAATCTCTTTTTACTGAAAAATAAGCTGACTTCTTCTTCTCCTATAGCACTTTGCTGTTCAAAAGTGCACTTTGAAGAGTTTCAACCTGTGACTACAAATATGCAAGAGCTGCTTTTCCTTCTCCATTACCCCCACCATTTTTCTTGACTTTCACTGGCCTTACTGAGCTCAGTTCTCCCAGTCTTCTGAACTTACTGGTCTACAATTGCAACCTTTCTTAATTTTCATTTTGACTGCTTTTCATTCATAGTTAATAAAAACATGCTCGGTTATTCTTCCTCGCCTCATGGGGAAAGCAAAGAGCCATCCTCCTCCTCTAGCTATCTCCTTACTTCCCTTCCCCTTTAAACTCAAGAACACTATTTACAGCCATTCAGGCATCTCTCCATCAGGGAGCTCTCTGATATTATTGCTACAGTTCTCTGTACCGAATGTTTCTTTGCTGTTGCTTTAATGACCCCTTCCTGAAGAAATATTAGTAACAATTCTCCCTCTCCAATCTCTTTTTGAACTCTGCAGCTGGGTGTTCATTCAGACTTTTTTTCTTTTCCTTTTTGGAGTTTTCCGGTAATTTTTCTTCTAATTAGTCCATGAGAGGTTCTTTTTTCTCATCCCTCCCTCTCTCTAGGTGATCCAACAGAAATCTGGACTTGATATTTCCTTGAACTAGATGAATTCAATTTTTTGCAATCGTTTTAGCTCCTTTTGCATTTCTAAATGCATCTGGGTCTTGGTCTGCAGAAATCTGAAAAAATGAATTCTCTGTGAGTTATTTGTTGAAGAGAAGTAACCTGTGTTACTTTACGGTTACCTTACTTGTTTGTTGAAACAAGTCAGGGGTATGATGGAAAGCTGTAGCTTTCTCTAAACTATTTTATAAATATTTCCAGGATCGTTCAGCACACTGAAAAATAAAACGCTGTGGAAAAATCATCTTTTCCTTCCTTACTCGGTTTTCGTTATTCCATACCCCAAAAGTATGCTTTCCCAACAGCTTAGTTTCTCCAAAAGAAGAGAAGAGGTACAGACCCTCATATTCAGGTCTTTTGAACTTAGACCAGAAACTGTATCACTGGAAACAATACTGCATAAATAGGGGGATGGGCTTAGGAAGTCTCACAGTCATCTTTTATCTCTAGCATTTAGAAATTTTGGATGCTTTGTACATTCTTCCTTTGTTTGTGATATCTGTACTACTTGCCTGGGGACCAGCTTTTAACAGTCCAGCCGGGTAGCATTGCAAAGCAAAAATATGTCTTGTTTTGCGAGCGCCGTGGCAACGAGTCCACGAGAACAAAGATTTAGCTTATTGCAGCAGTGGACTAACATGGCAAATATTCACCTATCTTTAAAGAAAAGGCATTTAGCCTCCACAGAGGTGCTCATACTTGACACTGGAATCACCCAGGCAACTACTACTCCATGGCCTTCTCTTCATAAATGCCAATTATTTTCAAGGTTTGACATGGCAGTGAAAAAGCTTTTAACATTTTGATCAGAATTGTTGCTAAGCAGAGAATCCTTTATGCTTTGAGTCATCTCCTCTAGACCCAACTGACACGAACAACGCATTTGTCGCTAGCAGTGATGGCGAACAGCCTACAAAAAGAAAATATGTATAAAAAGAGCTACTTTATTTACCTTACAGTTCACTTAAGAGTTTACTCTAGGGTAAAGAAGAAAGGAACAAGAGGGGACCTAAAAGATCTGGAATAATTTCCTTTCTCTCCATCTGCTACTCAGCTGGCATGGGAACAAATTCTCAAATGTGAAGATTTGGGGAACTGTTTTTGATAACCTAAATCTTAGTTTCTGAAGCTCCATCTGTGTTGCAGATAACATACACTAGAGCACAGTTCACATCAGCAAACAAATTTAAGGTTTTCCCTCCACTTGCACCAGGTGATCATCCAAAAACTAACCACTAGTGTTCATGTAACAGTAGACATTGAGGACAGCTGGCAAATTAGGCTTCAGGGCTGCTTTTGAAACAATATGGGTCTAACCTTACGCCTTAATTAATATCAAGACTACAAGAGCAGTTCCCTATTGAGGATTTTTGCCAAGATTTCTCCTTACAGGCTGAAATCCACCTAAGTAATACAGCTTGGTTTCTGAAACAATGAAAAGCACATTCAAATTTTCAGAATTTGTTGTCTTTAACACTAAGATGCTCATGACTTAGCAAATTACTAAGTATTTCTAATAGACAGTTTCTAATCAGTATGAGCTTCATTTCAAGATTAAGACACCTAAATACAAATGCTCATAGATCAATGGAGGTCTAGTCGGCATAGTCAGTGGAATTTGATCTATTCAGCCAACTAGCCATTGGGGACAGGGTTTAATTATGTAGATACAGGCATCTGGTGTAATTTAAGAGGCTCTAGTGCATTGGTAACATTCGTGGGAGAACTCTGGGTGGCCTTTCCCTTTCTGAGCGGTACTTGGAAGCTAGATGGCTTCCAAGCCTGGAAGACACGTCAGATAGCTCACCTGAAGACATCTCAGATAGCTCTGGATACCTATGTGTGAATAACCAAGCCCTAGTCTCCGCTAATCATAACAGCAGCTACGTGTGGAAACCTATACGTGCGTTAGCTTTTCTGAATCTGGAGATAACTCTCATGCCACATGACTCATTGAAGTTAATCAAGTAATGACAGGACTGTGATTAAGCCACCGGCCTCAGATTGCAGAGAACTGCCCTCAGTTTCCCAGTTTACAAGGTGTCTTATAAGATATAAAAATGGAGCAGTTTCTTTGGCTATGTCTGGGCTGTCTTTGGGAGCTACATTTGAGCTTGGATCAAAATCTTATGGCTAGCTTTTTCAAGCTCACTGCATCCATGCTGTCTGCAGAAGCAGAGCAAGAGCATGGGCCAGTCTTCCCCTTTGTCTGAGGTTCCTTCTAGTTTACTCACTCCTCGTTCAAAGCAGATTATAAAACTTAGGGAGCTCAGATAATCTGAGAGCTCATACCGAATTCAGGGTCAAGCCTAAGAAAATAAAGTTACCTAGGTATCACCACTGTTTCCAAGTTCCTCATCCATAAAGTAGATGCTGATGCCTTTTTTTTTTTTTTTTAAATCTAGCGTTGTAATCTTTGTGAGGCTGTCTCAGCTTCTCACTGTGCATCCTTGTAACATCAAGTGAACAGAGCTCCAAGCACTATTGTAATCCTTCCTCCTCCTATCCTATAGATGAATCAGGCTCACAAATTCTACCAACTCCATAGAGAGCTTTAATTTGTGCTTTGCTGTGCAGTGTCTTTAAATCCCTGCTTTTCTGATATATTACTTAGCTGATTCCTCCATGGTGACTGCTGCCTCTTCTCAGGCCAAAGAGCAGTCTTTAACAGGCAGTCACCTTTTATCCAGCAGATGTGCCCAAGCAGCTGGAACTCCCTTCTCATTTCCACATCAGTGACTCTCTATTTTAACACATTTTTTTTGCTCATTGTCTCTTCTCTGATACACTTTTGCCAGCTGACCACATGAAGCTGATGGTAACATTTCATTTCAAAGGGCAGACGTCTTTGTGTGCCAGGTTCTTCAAAGGCCTGTGCTTCTACCATATTCAGTAGAATGCGGTACATCCATATTTCAAGCTGCTTTGTATTTTTCTGGGTGCACGTGCGTATAGAAAGATCACCTTGTCTCTACAATGCAGAGACAAACAAAATACAGCAAATAAATAATAGAGTCTATCGATGTCAGAAGAAGTAACATGCTTATTCATATTGTGAGCTTATTGTAGAAAAATACTTCTATTTTTCATATTTCTTAAAATCAGGAAAGAGAATTAGGACAGCATAGTAGTTTCATACTTACCTAGTATCTCATTGCATTAGTAATGCTTCAGTTACTGAATTCAATTCAGTGTATAATCAGGTCCTAAGCTATTTCTCCAAGTCAGGGTTGGGGCACCAGTCACTTAAAGAGGACACAGGTGGTTAATTGTGCCTTCCAGCTGCATCTAAAATCGCAGAAGGTGTTATCTATTTGCCTGTATTAGCACAGCAAAGAACTCCTGGTTGTTCTTTGAAGAGTTCTGCAGACATCAGAATTAGCTATCAGCTGTTTTAATAGGCTAATGGAAGCTGACTGTGTTTCCTACTAAAGCAAGCAATAACAAGAGTAGTATTTTTGCCCTTAGTAGCTTATGCGCACAGCAGAAATGGAATAGCTGGGCATATTAATTTGTCTGCACACTTTTTAACACACAGTAATGGTATCCTGTGTAGAAAAAAATAAGCCAAAGCTGTGCTAGCGTTTGTTTCAGCTGAATAAGCTCTAAAAATATTACAACATTCCCAACTAAAACGTCAAGAAGAAAAAGTCAAAACCAAAGGAACAAGAACAAAAAGGAGCTTTCAACACAATAACAATATGAACATGACCAGTTACAGCAGGAGTTGAAGAAAGCCTAAGGCATAAAAAAAATGAGCATAATCCCTTATGTTTGTGGTGCAATGAGCCTTTTTGATGGGTTATCACTATGATGCCAAGTATATCAGAAATTGGTGTGTTCTAAAACGCCAGTCCTTCAGAAAACAACACTGATAGGCACCTTTAATCTACTAAGGCATGCAATAGCATTCTTCACTCACCAGAGCCCTGGTCTGAGTTAAACCTGCATCAGCACCTATATTTCCTCTATGATCCCAGGTAGGGAAACAGTAACAAGAACAGAAGAATTCAGGTTTTTGCCTTTGCTTTTTGCCATTAACAGCTACACTTTCTGATTTTTTTGACTTAATTTTAAAAGAAAAATAGGATAGTCAAGTCACTGCATTTTCCATGAACTTGAGGTATCTAAAAATAATCCAGCACTGATATCCAAAATTAAATCGTGAGCGCTGGCAACAAGCTAGTTACGTAGATCACAGTTCAGAGCTTCAGTCTGCCATTAGGAGACTTTACTCATGCAAGTATTCTTAGAGATGTCAATATAATGGATCACCTTATCTAAGGGTTACTGTATCGTCAGTGAGAAGATATTCATGGTTCTGTATATTCATCCCAAAATACCACAGTCATCTTCCTATTTACCCCTTCATTTTATGCTGTGGTAAGGATTATATAGCTCAGCTGAGACTTCTTGTATCAAAACAATGATGTGAAACTGGAATCCCTCTCCTATCCTTTATATGCAATTAAGTTAATAGAGTTTAATGTATAGCTTTTGCTGTGACTAGACGAGAAGGGAGGAAACCAACCCATCTAAAGGAAATGGAGCATAAAGGTTAAATTTTGGCCAAGCGGAATGAAAGTGAAACCTCCCATTTGCTTCAGAAAGGCTAGGATTTTATCCTAGAGCATTAAGAGACAGAGAAAAGAGATGAAAAAACATGTCATGGCTTATGACAGAGGGGAGAGCCTCATAGGTAACTTTTGTTCTCCTTCACATAGTGAAATCTCCATTCTCTTAAGATAGATACTTTGATTTACTTTAGAGCTGCTTTTAGCAGCAGTCACAGGCTGATAATACTTCAAAAGACGACAAAGTTACTTATTTCAAAAACTGAATGCAGCGTGTGGGAGATGCCTTTATACACACAAAGCTGCAAGGAAGTATGATATGGTCTTCTCAAGGGATCAAAGCGTCCATCAAGTCAAGAGCATATATTTTTGATAAAAAACTCCAAGGATCTCTTTGTCACTTAACTTGTCTACAAGCCCTGCACCTTCTCTCTTACATTCTCCTGGAGTTTCCTTCATGTTTGAAGGCCTCCAAGCACTGTTCTTACTTCTGGTCTACCAGTTAGCAAACAGTTGAGCAAGTCTGAACTTGACATTTTTCCAATAAGTTTTTTTCAGTGAGATTTCCACTCAGAGCCTTAGTCTAACTCCACTTCCCTCCGGTCAAAACTGTGATTTACTCCGATGGTGTGAGATCACCTCCTCCTTTCTGGCAACCATCTACATTCTTCTGATGATTGCAACAACATAGCTCCAGCTGTAACCGTTCCCCTAGAATTTATCTAGCCTGCAGAACATTATGTAACATGCATCCCATTAAACCTCTAAGACTTCAGCCACTGACACTTGGCAAATCATTAGCTCCTATTCTATATAGAGAGTCAAAGGATACTGGATGGTTAATCAGCTACCTCTTTAAATATGCTGAATATATTTAAACAGGAGTTAATGGACAGCCAGCTTTCCTTACAGTTAGATGGTGAGCTGTATGGCTTAATATTACTCATGTCTCTGGGATATGTATTACTTTCAGTGAAGGAACCATATTCTGTTGACTTTTTCGACACTGAAAATCATTACTCCCACTAATATTGGTTTGCATTTTGATTCTTAATGTGGGAATGTAACTTTAGTCATTTTCACATCTATTGTAATGTTCTGATATGGCAGGTACAGAAAAATAACAATTTGCAAAATCATCATATTTTATTATTCATTGTTACCTCTTCAGTTCTTCATATATACAGTCTCATCGCCTATATTTCTTACAACTCTTAACTACTTCAGTATGAACAGCACTTAGTGAGTCCTCCTATGTCAAATATTTTCCCTCTTTTTTTGTTAATTGAGTTTGTAGCTGATCTATTCACACCTCCTAGATTCCTTCTCTGCAAATATTCACACACACCTGAAAGCCCGTTACTGAAATCAGCCCAAACTGCTTCTTTCCTCATTTATATCCCTTAGAGGTTCAGCCTATAAAACAAAACCAGAGATCCACTATGGTATTAACTTATTTTATTTTTAACTCACAAAATTCCATTGTTGTGATAAAAGTATCTACTTGATACACCATTACACTACATCTTTTCCTTAGTGATTTGCAGATGAATGGAGAGCGAATTAATGGAAAACAAAATGGATAATCGTGAGACAAAACCATACACACAGTAAAAACTCTCCTAAAAGGCAGAAATTCTTATTGACATTAGCAGAAACAGGTAAGGTTTTTGATTACACTACAAAACTTTTGTAAATAATTACTCTCTAAATAATTGAAAAAAATGGGCTAAATGGTTAACCAATATCAATGATAATCTGTACTTCTGTAGTACATGTTAGTTCAGAAATGCACAATTCACCTTTAAAGTGTCTTGAAAAAAATATTTGGATTAGTGGAGGAACAATTAGATCCTTAAAAGTAAACAACTTCCAGTTATAATTCTGAAATGTGAGATATGCTTAATTCAAGATGGAGTCTTTCATGCATGTAGTTTTGAGCTTATGCCTACTTGAATTCTCTTGTAGGAGTCCTAAAGCAATGAAACTCTACTTGGGCTCCCTACAGCAATAAATTAGCTTTTTTTTTTTTTTTTTTTTTTTTTAAAGACAAACTTGGAACTAGAATTAAAACATTAATGAAAAAAGTTTCAGAAACACACAGAGAGCTTGCTTATCATTTCCTCTGAATTAAGGAGAATTTTATTACTGATTGCAATGAAAGCACTCTGCCATCAGAGAGCTATTCTGAAGTTATTCAATTCAAGAAAAGTATTTCACATCTATGATGCACAGTAATCAGAAGTATGTAAACACAGTAAATCAGAAAAGGGGTACCCTGGAGCTGAATATCAATAACATTTTTAAGCAATTAACAAAATAAATATTGTACATTTTTTTCAGCTCTGATATTTCTCTTTTTGAAATATGAACAAAAAATGATTAAGGCCAAATAAGATGGATATTGCTCATGACATTTAGAATATGCTTACTGCCTCAGGTTACCCACCAGTTGAGTTTACAACTTGCAGTTTCTAAGCCTGCTGCTGCAATCCTGAGTCAGGTTGATCTCTGGACTTCTCTTTTTTCAAGTATAACACACCACCTAACACTCTGGGAGCCTGGAATTACTTCCAGCACCCTTGGATGCAGCAGCGGACATTTTTCCCTGTGGCAGGACTGCCTTTTAATGCTGTGGACACAGTTTCCTAATCCGATGGTGTGGTAGGTACCCACGTTACTGCAGTGTCCCTCTTCAAAGCACTGTAAATTGTGACCCAGATCATACTCATTTGGGGGTTAATTAGCTGATACTACCACTCGCTTCTGCCACTCCTGCTGGTCCTCATCAGTTTTTGTAACTCTTTAGATGACACCTGGAGTCGTGCTTTGCCTGAGCTGCTTACAGAGGAGACACGAGCTAGATGGTTCAGTAGGTCTGGACTGTTTCGCTTTGAGTTGTATCACGTCTTTCCATTTGGGTCCCAGAGGTTTTGCAGTGGGTGAGAAAAGAAAAAATGATTACAGACAAAATCAGATTTTGTAACTAAGAATCTGTTTTAGAGGTCTGCTCATGTAGGCCCTGATCCTACCAACTGAACTGCTCAAAGGAACCTTGTTATATTTACCATACATATGTATGCATGTAAGTATGCATATATGTACCTATTTTCAGGCAAATCACAGTTTTTTTCCAAGGTTAGTGCAGTTACAGCTAGAGCTAGTGGGACAGGAAGAACTATTTTACATAGATTATTACCAGTGTCTAATATGGTAAACTCTCCAGAAATCACAGTCAAGAAAATATACTTTCTTCACTTAAATACAGTTTGGGGGACTCAAAGTATATGGTTTGGGGATTATAGGACAGACCAAATGATTTAAATTCCTCTCTCTTCTTAAATTTAGGCTACCAAAATAAAATAGTATAAATAAAGATTATATTAAAACCTAAATGGCCAAGGGGTGCAAATAAGAATGAATGCGAGGAATGAGGAGGGAACTGTAGTATTCACCTATCATTCAGGAGCTTGATTTCTCCTTTTCATTTCACTGTCAAGATTAAATAGTCTGGGAAATCACACTTTCTGTTTATAGCTGGTTTCTCTTCCAACCTAACTAGCAGTAAGTTCAGCTAACAATCTTTGTGTGTTTCAACATACGTGGAAATAAAAATTAGATCAAGAATTATACAATTTTTTGATTAATATGTTCTTGTTTCTTTTTCTCCTGAATGAATATTAAATTCTCAGCATATGCCTTGTAAAATAACTGATATTTGATTGCACATTCTTATTTATATTCACATCTGTGAATGTAAAACTTAACTCTGCCCTCAAACATGTTGCTAATTGCTCTAAATGGTGTTTTGTTTTTCTGCTTTCTTCATAGCTATTAGCCTTTTAAGTGAAGATTTAGCTAAGTTTTACTGAGGTGAATTTCTCTTAAAGGGCTCACAAATGTGTAATCTGAGGTCAGGACTGCTTTTGCAACGTGGTGGAGCATATGCATTTATTCACCCAGAAGATTTGGAGGACCTCTGATACACAGGAAGGTCACAGCCCACGCCCTGAGCAGGCTGAGCAGGGAGGAGGAAGCCAGGCAGGTCTAAGGGCAACGTAAGACTCAAGAGAGTCTCTTCTATCCCTTGATAAATCCACTCCTGTAAAAGGCTGTGGAAGACAGAATAACAGATAGGAAATAATCACAAATAACGACGAGTGGAGAGAGAGGGAACGAGTCACATAACTCATGTTTGGTCAGACTGACGAATAAGAGGGAGCTGTGTTGCCATCACTGAAATATGACGGGGCAAGTGAGTATGCATGAATATTGGCTGTTCTTCTCGCTTGTAGTGAAATGCATGTGAGGCCTCCAAGACTTTGGCTTGGCAGCTTCTCCAGTCCGGCCTTATCAGAACAGTCTCTCACTTAACGTGTATGAACTGGAGCTGAAAATCTCTCCAAAAATTTCCAAAGGTTTTTCTCCATAACTGCAATAGACCCTCACAGTGGTCAACGGCTGCATTTTCAAAACTGGTAGAAATAGTACATTTGGCAAGAGAAGGAAAATGGATTTTTTTAAACCTTTATTTTTACCTTTTTTTTTTTTTTTAAGAGAAAGTTAACCCCCATTTGTCTGCCCTCCATCTGTACAGCAAATACTGAGCAGCAGAAAAGAAGAAGTTAAGGTGCTCACCACTGGGTTAGAAAACTTAGTTGATCTTGGGTAAGCCATTGTGATCATACTGTGGAATGGGCTGTAATGCAGAAATCCATGAACTAGTAGAAAAAAATAAGTACATCCATGAAAGACAGCATAAGGCTTAGCAGCTTGGGCACAGTGCTACAGAAATATGGGTAGAATGCTTATGGCCCAAGCAATTCATATCCAGCAAGCCAAAATGTATCTGGCCTACACTAGGAACCATATAAATATTATCTGTGCCTTCTTGGCACAGAAAATGAGAAATATCAACTCTTTTCCACCTTAGAGTCCTAAGTGTGGAAGGAGGCATTCAGATATTATACGTAAGGGTAAAGTGTCTGTGTGCTTTAGTCAAGGTTTAGTGTAACTAAAGTTTATAAAAAAAACCACGAAAACTTAAAGGAATTCCAAGGGTTTTTAAAGGGAGCCAACCATCTAAGTCAGTAACCCCAAAATGTGGTATGATTGGCTTCTTTCACTGGACTGGGCAACATATTTGGAGTAAAGGAATAACTGAAGTAATAAGCTAGCCTCATATCTTTTTGGATATACTTGGACAAAAATGAGTCTTTTTTTCTGACCACAGAGGATGAACCTCAGGAACTTGAGCTCACTTTCCAGGCCCTGGAAATCAATGTTGTCTGGGGGACGCATACAATTCTGATGTTTTCTCCAAAGCTGACGCTTTAGTCTCGTTTCTTCAAGCTATCTTTTCCCTGCTATGCCTCTTAGGTAGTTAACCTGAGCTACCAGGGCATCAGTGTCTCATCTCACCTCCGTATCTCTGTATAAACGGCTCCAGATCCCCCTCAGCTGTGTTCTCCCTCTTCTCAGGAGATATACCCCCCCATCAAATTTGCTTTCATAACCTTCCTACTTCCCATTCTCCCAAATGTGCATGATCCAGTTATTGTTCATTCAGTACAGGAGCAATCCTTGGAGCAGATATGAGTCCAGATCTACAAGCACAGGTACCAAGCTAAATCCAGTGACCTAACTAGTGATCTCATCAGCCTGTGGCTGCAAAGTGTGGAATAAGCTCTTCTGTCACTCAGTAGTATTATTTGAGGCAGCATAGAGAAACGTTACAGCTGGCTTTGAAAAACTTAAACTTTGGGATAAAGAACTGTGATCCAGAGGGCTATTGAGCCCAGTCTTTCAGAACGACAATCAGCCACACAGTAGATATTAAATCATTGAAGGATGCTCAGTTTTCAGGATGCTTAGCCTTGTTCCTGCCACACTCCACCGAATATAATAAATGCCACCCTCTGCTTATCTCTCAAAGAGCAAAATAAAATCTGAATACCAGAGTCCGTTATCACTGCATATGGTGAAGCAAGGCAAAATGGATGTGCTCCGAAACACAGAGCACCACTTTGTTTTATTCTTCTACTACCAGGTGCAAAAAAGAAAGCACAAGAAAATAAGTCCATGCCGAAGATTATCTGCCAGAGGACAGACTAAAAAGTTGTTACTCAAGCCTATGTTATTTCCTGGCCTTCTGATATTAAAGGCCTGGTTTTGCCATGACTTCTACTTCTCAGCCAAATGAAGTTAACTCTGCTGCCAGCCCAAACAAAGTCATTGCAATAGAGTAATTTGTCTCCTGCTAGGAAGAGTCTTTTGATGGAAACTCCCTGGACTGTCACCTCTACCAGCATCTAAGTTCTGAGCTTCCTAATGCTACTTGCATAAAGTTTTACCCCCACATCTAATACCCTTAAATTTCACCTGTTAGGAGTAATGGATTTGCACAGTGGGTTTCCAAAGAAAATCTAATAAAGCTATAGACAATGGATGACATTTTAATTCCTAGATAAGATCAAAACCAAGATATCAGTCTAGAGAGGCAGTCACTCCTTGTGGATACAGATTCTTCCTCAGAACTGTTTCATTTTCCATTTTCTTTTAATCAATAAATAGATTTTGAAATTTTCTATTGCATTGATTCATTAAAAAAAAAAAAAAAAAAACCTCCTTGCTGAAGAGTGGCAAATATGCAAGCAGCCAGAAACCAACAAGATTTCATATTGAAAGTTAGAGAGGCATTTTCTGGCTGTCAGCTACAACACTGCAAGAGAAGACAGAGTGGCTCACGTACAACCAGAAATGGCTGGGAGATACACAATTTCCACATACGCAATTCACAGAACAGAAGTATTACTCAACTTGGTCATCAGTTTCACTGCTAAAGAATATTGGCCCTTTTACAGTTTTATTCTTCGATGAAAACAATAGAAAATGAAGTTAGTAAAATGAGGTAAATGGAAAGGCTGGATAAATTTGACTCCCATGACCAATGAAACGCGTGCTTCTTGCACCAGATCCCCATGCCGTTGTAGTAAATGGAGCATAGACAACAAGGCTATGATGAAAAGTTTGTCCTTTTACTTCAACACGTGAAGAAAGGAGTAATTCGCTATCGTCATTCTAATTAATTAACTTTCTGTAAGATGATATCCAAACATATTGCAACTCTTTGTACATACTGTTATTCCCATGCTATATTTGACTGAAGAGAGACAAGTCACGTACTTCTCTGCAGTCATGCCATAAGCTCTACAGAAAAAGCATCCAACACAGCCCAACATCAGATGTGTACAGATTTAATTGCATGATTGGAACTAAATTAAGCTCCCTAATCTCCTTATTAAGCTCCCCCAGCATCCGCTAAAGTACTCACTGTGCAGCATAGACTCACCCAGACCCATGGGATGGATTTCATGCTCACCCAGAGCATGCTCACCCAGACCCATGCTCGGATTTCATGTGCTTTCATGTACTTACTGAGTCCTACCTGTTGAACCCTGGTTTAAAGAGGGAAAAAGAAAAAGTAAATATGCCATGAATAACATTTCCAGTGCTCTGGGAGATGCTGCCCCTTTAATGATCCAGCAGCTGGAACAAATGATTGCTCACTCATAACATACATATTGCAGTTGTCATAGAAACGCACTTAGCAACAAAGAATCCTTGACCTTTTCCCCATCTGTTTTGAATCTTCACAAAGGCACATTAATTTCTATATATTGATTTTTCCTTTTTTTTTTTTTTTTTTGTTCCCAAGAGGGAAATGCCACATTTTGTGTGGGTCCTGGATACTGGCAGAAGTATGTCCAACTGGTGTATTGCAGCGGTGCTACCCCTCCTCACTCCTGTTGCGAGCGGGGCACCAGCTATTTCCTGACAATAAGATAATAGCAAATTAGGCTGTACTACTGGGAACTCCACCTCAGCCTATCAACTTGAAAAACAATCTATCTATCTGTTTCAGTTTGGGGCAAGCTAGGGAAGCTCACAGTGCTCTGTGCTTTTGGACATAACCACACAGGGAATGTGCAGTCACAGTCTTTAATTAAATCAGAAGATCCCCTTCAAATGGCTGCAGACCATGGAAACGAGATTGTATTATCAAAGGCCAACTTGTATATAACACCACCATTTTGAGATGAAAAAAGCCCGTTATAAAGGGCATTGCTAAATTCCCCAAAGAAACAGAAAAGGATTAAATTAATCCAGACGCGGAGTAATGATGAAATCACTGCATGTTCTGAAAGCGCATAGTTTTTAGATTAACCTCAACTGATCTGTTCTAGGATTAGATCCTTGGGGCTTTGTTTTTTTTTTTTTTTTTAAACTTGTATGACACCATATGTACCACTTAGGATAAATACAATAAACTTAAACACAAATAAATTTAAGCTAAAGATAGGAAAAGGGGAAAATAAAATTCTGGGGAAATATTTCAATCATTTTTAAAAGATTCTAGTTTTTATATTACATTCTCTTATTTTGCACCTTCAAATGGACCGTGTTTACAGTTGGATATTTTTTCTTTGCTTTGTCACCTTCTCTTTTCTTTTCTTTTCTTCTCGTCTCAAGATGTAAAGAAGATACATAGCTTGTGATAACAGCTCTGAAGACTTGGTATGAGATCAAGAAACAACAAACTGTTTTTAGAACTGAAATCCCTTAATTCTAAGCTTAATGTTATTTGTCTGCAGTTTAGCTAAAAGCAGATATTGGTGCACATCTGGGTCTAATGATTCTCAATATCTACCATTGAATTGTCAATTGGCAAACTTACTACAGATGGCAACAAAAAGTGCAAGATGAAAAGAGAAGCAAGAAAAATAGAGACTAAGCACAAACTCAGCTAGGGGTGCATTCAATAGCACAAACGAAATGGTATTTGAATTTTCTTAGCAAGGTATAGACACGCAGGTGCAAGTCCATACTTGTCAAATACCCAGAAACCTTTGCATACCTTTTTTTTCCAGAGCTCTTGGTGACATCAGAAATTCAATAGGCAAAGAGAGGATCAGGAGGGTCTGGCCAGGGTATGTTACGTTGAAAATCTTATTTATGGGCAAACAGGAAAAACAAACAATATACACAGCCAAGAATTTATTGTTAGTATAACTGCAATCTTAACACTATAAACCAAGAAAGATTATTAGTCCAGATTTAATTATTACAGAAGAAGAAATGCAGAAGTTTCAATAACAATAATAATACAGTGAAGATTGTTATACACACACTTCTCAGTTCTTACCCTTTGTCCTGCTCCCATGCTCTCCCTTCTTCTGCTCCTCAGGGTCCCAGTGTCAGTGTTTCTTTCTGGTGGTGGAGGTGTGGGGTGTTGTGGCAAGTTGTCAGCACCTAGAGTCCTTCACTAGGAGGAATAAGATGTTCATGTTAATGATATCTTCCTCAATCTAGGAGTCATTTTGGGTAATTTTTATATGTTTGCGTGCATGCTCTTACACCTTGCTCTTTCTTCATTGGTCTGCAGCTCCACAGTACATCTGAATTTGCTATGTATGGTGCCTTTTACATATGTTAGATACTATTTCTTTCTTCAGTTGGTTACCCCGAAAACAAGTTTTGTCCACTTCCAGGTCTGCATTTCTTCAACTGACCATTGGTGAGCTGTTTGTAGATGTGAGGTCTGCAGTGCCGGTCTGTGCTCCATCTATTCTCACCCCACGCCTGCACTCCTCTATGCCGCACCTGGTTTCTTTACTTCTCAAGGCCTCTGCTGCCCTACCTGGCCTGTATTTCTCTATGCTACATTATTATCTTTGAGTGGTAAACCATGGTGGTACCATACAAAGATAAACAAAAGTAAAACAAATTAGCCATAGCCATCTGGTCAATTAGAAAAATTGTTCTTACAGCTAAATCAACTAAAACAAAGCTGCAGGCAGATAAAGAAAACTTCAGACAAAGCAACCCTGACAAACATAGTCCTGAGGCCTTGCAAACTCAGTGCAAAGCCTGTGGCCTGCTACCAGCAGTGGCAATACAGTGTTAGAGGACTACAGGGTTTCAGATGCTCATTACATTCAGATCTTTCAGGTGGCTGATTGGTGTGTCTTTCCCCTGCTCTCAGAGCTAAACCAGTCACCAGATTTATAGCAGAAATGAAAGTTTTCTTACAGCAGAAAGTTTTCTTGGAGCTATACAAAACAAAAAAGTCTTTCCTATAGCCTTTTTTTCCTTAGAAATTTTTTCTTTCCTAAAGAAAGGAAGGTTGATCCTTTGGTAAAACTGGCAAAAAATCCTTCCCTTTTTCCTTCCTCCTTTCCCTTGGGATATGATCCACTCCTTGTTATCAGCTAAGAATTTAAACTGGAAAACGCCGCAGTATTACGGGCTCCTAACATGCTATCTTATAGCTGGAATAAGGTTTCTGAGATTTTATTATGAATCCGAACGGGGCTGAGAATTATATGCATGCATCTGTGAGTGAGGTATGTGAGGAGAGATGTTCAGTAGGTAACTGGACTGCCCTTCTACTGCATGCTTACTTGAAACTTTGTGCTCCCTTCTTTTGCTCCTATAGTCTATGTTTATCAGCTCACATGAGCTACGTATGTGATGGCATCCTAATAAGTGCAATTTGCCTTTTCTGTTTGGAAAGCAAACAGAGCAGTGAAAAGAATGTATAGAGAGAAAAGTGATGGATTTTCAGAGCTGCTGATTGATGATTTTCATAGAAGCTGGTTTATGTTCAGTATTCTTTAAATATTTATTTTTATGCCTAAATGGAGACCTAGGTATCATAATTTAGGTTCCCCTTTAATGCTAATCTTAGCTGTGTATCTATAAATTAGTACCTAGATATTGACTTAGGGCAGTGATTTTGAAACAACATTGAACTTGCAATCAGAATCTCGAAAAACACCTAAATCGTTTGTTTAGCATAGAGCTGGCTTCAGGCCTAATTCCCTTTGGGAATACAGGTCTGCGTCCTCTTGAATACTTACCTGCTGCATAAAACAGCACCCTTGGGAGAGAGTTATGAGTTATTTTTTTCTTAGAAATGTTAATAAAAACAAAATCAAACAAAGCTCTTTTTCATCTAGAAGTCCCACAGACATTTCTGAATTTTCAGCAAAAAAGTGATTATGGAAACAATTCATCCAAATCCTAAATATTTGTACTGGGAAATTGAACTTTCCTAGTACATCCTGATGCCCAGTGTTAGGTCAGGTCACGTCACGTAGGAGTCCAAATCCATTCTCCAAAGGTTATTTAAGTGCTCAGTATACTGTCTAGTATCCTGAGATACATAGAGAGGTTGCAAACAACAACCACCACAGGCTCTGCCGGTGTAGGAGTGCCTCTTGTGACTCTTGACGCAGCTTGGTCTGTGATAGATGCCATGTTACTCACTCCTGAACGGGGCCAGAAAAAGCTTAAACTCTCAGGGAGATGGGACATCTCCAGACTTTAGCAGCTGCCACACATAACTGTTAAGTGCATAAAGTTTTCTGTACAACTAGCACTTATGATCTTGTCCAACATTACAAAAAGTCAACATCAGAAGGGACTTTAGCTGAATTTTCCAAGTCCTAGCCTTCTCTGTGCTTTCTTGAAGCTCGGATCAGTCCAGGCAATTAAATGAGACTACATGGATTTTTTTTTGTATTTCTTCAGTTTTACAGAGCTTTTAATCTTATTGGTATTTCACCTGATGACAAGAAAGACAGATCCAGCGACTGCAGATACTCCTGTTTATAAGGAATAGAAACCCTCAGCATAAAAATCACTGAGCAGCGTCTTGATATTGGAACAGTTATATTTTAAACTCCATTAAACTTGACTGAAATCACAGCACACATCCTCACATAAACCTTCCAGTAAACTCCGAACGGTGAAGCAAATTCCTCTCAAGAATGGTTGGGACATAGCGGCATGGTTTCGGAGAGGCCGTCTCACAGTTAATAAAGCCATTCAGCCTGAAAGACGTAGTTTTTCAGGGAGTGACTCTCCTCTATAATTCTTCTTCCTTAACAAAGCAGGGAGGGGACTAGTACTGAGAGAAATTCAGTCGTCAAAAAAGCTAGCACCTTTCTCTGGCTTAGATTCAGGAAAAGCAACAATCTCCTTAAAACATATCACTTTTTTATTCAGTCCCCACATTCTCTTCCCCCTACATCCCTAATAGGTCCTATACCCCAGTAGGCAATAATCCCTTTTAGTTTGGAGAAAGTTCAGAGAAAGCTTCTTTTATCATCTTCCCTTAGTGGGGTTCACACCAGGGTCAATGGGCTAATCCTTCTCCATTGATGGCCTTAGGAGTAACCAGTTCAGTGAGATCCAGTTTCACTGATTCCTGGGCTTCCTTCCCCTGTCATTTCTCTGATCCTCTGCGGATCAGTGTTTACCATCATTAGCCTTTAATCGAATACAATCACAAAGTTCGCCCCATTGCAGACAACATATGGAAAGAGTCTGGGGTGGAAGGAGAATATTCGCAGCACGGACAGTGAGTTCATTCTCTTTGCAAATATGAAAGGCCAGGCTAGTGTTCAGAGACAGGAGTGAGTCATATCTGCTGTCTGTGACCCTCCTATGCACTGTTCAACCTAACAGCCCATTGGCCCAACACTCCCAGTGGGGTCAGCGGAGACACCTCAGAACAAAGGTCTTTGTTCTCTTCATCAAAATTTGGTCCAAGCTTGAGAGGCAAATGAAAATTGATTCATTTGAGATCTCAGTATCAAATAATTACATTTAAAATGCTTGCTATAATCCTCAGGGCATGAAACATATGCCTTGGACAAATGGTCCTAGAGCTCTTGTGTGCTCTAAGCGCTAGTGAGACTTTAGGGAAAGGTAATATCTTTTTTTAAAACTGACTGTTATAGATGGAAAAGTAGTCAAGCTTTCTGACACATAAGCTCTTCTTGTGGTTTAAAAGAGAAGCAGCAACTGTCAGTGCTAAATTCACATTGAGAGCAATTGCTCTGAGTTGAACTTGGTACGTTAATTAGTTAAATCACCTGAGAGGAAAAAGTTGCTGGTATCTATAAAGCAAAAGTAAGTATTTGCAGGGAAAAAGGTGATGAGGTGATTATCTTCTATGGGGAGAGCAGAGCCAGGTGATTTATCACTTGTGAGAAAGGTAGGAGGCAGCAGGGGAAAGGGGGAGGAAAGTGGAGCATACCTTAGGCCAGTCTCTCTCCTGAGTCCATGATTTTTAGTAACGAGTGCAGTTATGAATTCCAATTCACAGGCTCATCTCTTGAGGGATTTGGGGTTTTTGGAGGCAGGGGGGAAAGAGCAGTTTTCCTTTGAGATTCAGGACTGAGAGGCCAGACAGTGATGGTTGTTCTGTGACGGTTATTCTGATGGTTATTCTGTCTCTCTTCCTGCTAAGCTGGTGTTTCTGTCCTTTACTGATTGCCCTCAGAAGCCTGTGCTGGTGCATAGTGGTTGTCTAGTTCTGCACACAAAGTTTGCAGAACAAGCTTTGCATGGGAGGATGTACATTACATTCAAGTATTCTGCAAGCATAATACAAGCAAAACTTGCAAGTTTTGAAGGTTGTTTGTAAATATCATTTATCATGATGGCTGTGAAAACATGTTGGCAAACTTTTACTTCCACTACTCAGGAACAGCCTGGCTTCATCCAGCATGTGACGATTCATGAGGATTTTGCTTTTGATAAAAAGCTTTGAGAGGCTGACGAATACCTTGTAAAGACTACAGAAATCTAGGAAAATACATGACAAAACACTTATTTCTCCATGTGAATATAGGAGATAGATACCACACTAAGCACAATAGAGCAGAGAATAGACTGTTGATCCTAAGAAATGATTCATACCACCTATTTATATTATCAACACATGCAAGCATATATGGATGTACATACAATCTTGTTATGCTAATGACTGCCATCAAGTGGCTCTGAGAGGCAAACACAATCAAGCCAAAACACTGTTAGCACTCTTCCTGCCCAAACAGATGAGGTGATCAAGCATCTTTATGGAGTGAAAGTGGATACAGATTCACTGTCCTAGGCACAAAGCCACAGAGCTGGAGTCCCACTGCCTGCTTGAAAACATACATAGATGCTAGATCAATAGCATCCAAAATTTGCATTCATGACCCCTCTCCCTGATTCAGACCAAACTTCTCCCTATTTACGCTTCCAGCAGTAACTGGAGCCACTGCCCCTGTATTGGGACTCTCATGCTAGAAAACAAGTCGAAAGCTGCATGTGCTGCAGCCAGAATACAGAGATCACAGGCAAGTGAATCAGGCAGAAGATCAGAGGTGGAAACTCCTAGGTTGGGATTATGCTAAGGAGGGGGGGTCTCTAGCCAGTGACACTGTCTGCTGTTGTCCATTTGCACTGCATTGGGTAAAAGAGGATGCTATGTACACTTTTTATGAGCAGACTAAATCTCACCATAAGTACATGCAACTCTTACTAGGGATTTCTTATGCAAACAGAAATAAACTACTCCAGAGTGTATTTAATAGCATGCAGAATGCACATTATCTGGAAACAGAATCAGAAATTCCTAGTGAATGAAGTTGGAGCATCCATGGTAGTAGATCCAAAAGCACAATGAAGAGAATCCTTTAGAAATCTGTTCAATGCCACTGATGGGTAAAAGGGAAGTGGAGACAACACAGGTTTTCCCCCATGCTACCATAATATTCATGCACATAAATCAGAGGAGACATTGATTTCAGGATGCACACAGACTGCTGCAAAACAAAACAGCAGAAGAGGGCCAGTGCTTGCACCCCTTTTCACTCTCCTTACTAAAGAGAGCAATATATGATAAGCTAATGATGTAAGACAAAGATACAGCATTTTCTATTAGCAGAGATGCTGTCTCACTGAACCTTGCCATGGCTCTGCACAGAACTGCCCTCCCAAGGCATTAAAGCTGACCAGTGGCGTGCTCTAATCCCAACGTTTGCTGCCTCTGTGTCCCATAGGGCTCCCAGTCCAGGAACACTGCCAAGGGCAATGTCGCTTCCTGTTGTCAATGGAATGGGCCAGACGAAGGTTTAATTTCTCAGTACTAATCAGATGTTGATGTGAGCTAAGCACTGAGCTGCCAAGCGTGGGGTAGTTGTGGACACCTACAGAAGCAAACTGAAAATGCCTAGAGAACCTCAAAGTCCAAAAGACAGAGATCACGGCATTTATGGCACTTCCAGGTGGAAGAACAGGTGTAAAAGGCTATATCTCGGTTTGGGGCTTGAGTGCTTTACTTCTGTCTACATCCTCCTGTTTCAGACCCCTGAGTGCTTTGATGGATCTAGTCCGGCCTTCCTTGTGGCAGAGGCAATGCTAGATATCAGTGTTGTCCCTAGAATTTGTGGTGAACGCCTTCAGGTTTTGATCTTCCTCTCCACAGAATCTGCCCTTAAGAAGCTTTTGGGCATAACGCAAGAAAAACCTGCTGATTTAGGCTTGTAACTGATGATTGCATCAATACCGAAGCAGACAAGAGGTGAAGTCTTATTAGCGGCTATCGTTAGCTGGGGTCATCACATTTATTTGATCTGTGTTTCCTGCACTGAGGTTATTTGGTCTGCATTCCCTGTATGGATTTTCTGGGTGCAAAACAGGCTACAGAAGTTACAGTCCATCTCATTAGTATTGCTCATTGTGGCACCCAGTCTACTTCATGCGAGAGGGAAACTGCCTTGTTTAGGTCCTTCCTACCTTCCTAATCACGGTTTCACCTTGACCTACGTTATATGTGATGAAAAACAAGGCCAAACCACTCAGCATGAGTGTTTTTCTATATTTTAATACTTTGAAGAGTGAAAGTATTTCTAAATTCTATTATAAAACTGCTTTACTACAAGATGTGGATGAGTGGGAGAAGCCTTATAACCACTTGAGACTACACCAGCAGTTTTTTGCTGAAAGAGCTAGAAAACCACAGGGTTTGAACTTCCTCAGACTCTTTGTAGGCTTTCTTTTTCATGTAAGAATATCAAAACACACTGAGCATAATTCTGATTTCATCTTACCAATGTACTGCTCCACTGACTGTGTTAGAATTACTCCTGTTGACACTAGTACAAAAAGATATCCTGACAGATCCAAGCAAACCCAGACTTATTAAAAGCAATAAATAACTGTTATGATCCCAAAGAAGCAGTGTCTACTACTTGATTTGTTTTGGGTATGACTTCAGAGATTAGGGGACCCTGCTACTTAATTGCTCAGAGGGACACTAATCTTACAAAGCTCTTCTCATAGCAGAAACTATCAAATATAAACTGGTCTCCTTAATAAAGTTCTAGTTGCTAAATTCTCTGTCTCACTGGGAAGTTTCTGTGTCTAAAAACAACCACCAAAAACAATCCTAGAATAATAATCAGGCTTCAGTATCAAGATCTGAAAATTTTAGACAAGCTGGCACAGAGATTTTACTTCACAGTCTTTTCTATACGTTTTAGTTATCTGGTCATGTATGGTCTTTCCCTCAACATAAATCTTCATGCTAAGCAATGATAATGGTGGAGAAAATTCCTTCTCAGCTTCTGCCATCCTGGGAAGGAACAGGCAAAGTCCCTCAAAGAACAGCACGGAAGGAGAGAGCCAGCAATGGAGCATGCTCTAAACAGATACTGGTTTTCAGAAATACATGTGTGAGATTTTTCAGAGATTTTTTACATCTTAGAGAAAAGTCAGGGATCAACCCAACAGGTACAAATCTGATACCACAAGTACTTGCCCATTGACATTCCAATCTCTCTTGGAGAAATGTTGAGTTACTAGGGTTTTTCAGCGAAATAGTGGTAAGAATCTGTTTTGTCTGTGTAAAAAAAGGAAATATTTAAGAATAGTTCTCCCTGAGTTTGTTCTGAGACATGGCTGTAGATGTCTGGTCTATGAGGCTAAATAAACATTGGACAAGTCATAGGAAGCTTAAAACGTAGTGTTATAATACTATAACACTGCTAAAGCAGCCATCCTGGATTGGATCAAATGTTCAGCTAGCCCTGCAGCTCTGTCTCCAAGAGTAGCCATTTGCAGATGACTAAAGACAAGCGAGACATTTATGATACACCCCTCAAATACTTTCTCTTAGTCTCCTATCAAATGGCCAGTAAAGGGAGCCTTAACTGCAGGAGAGTGCTGCTACTTATAACAACAGAAAGGAAGGTAGTTCCCTGATCAGGTTTTGGGTTGCATTTTGCAGGGAACTTTCTTTGCATCTATTTGTGTAGTACACAAATCAGTAATTGATGCTTTTGAGGCTCCCACATTATATGGGATACATCAGCTGGAGTCATCTGCCCGGCTCCTCTAAGATCAATGCCATTCACACCACCTTTGGTCTCTCTATCAAACCTAGGTGAAAATTAACCACCTTACTGCTTGATCCAATGGAATTTGCTATGGAAAATGGGGGTCCTGGAGGCCCCTTGTTATTAATAATAATAATAACATAATAAGAATTCTACAGCTAATTGGTGATCCTCTGCTATAAACTGTTATATTAATAGAAGCAGTTCTTTATTCTCAGGAGAGCAGGCTCACTTTTACATTATAAAAATAATTAAAATATAATCAAGTACTGAGATGTCACCCAGGAGGTCTATGCATAATAGCCTACGCATACATTTTGCTTTTTGTGCCAAAGCCACTCACAAAGGACCAGATCCATTCTGCTTTCAAGTACTGATTCCCCTCTTGTGTACGGAAAAGGAGCAGATAGGCCACAATATAACGGCTCTGAGCTTTCATGCAGGGTCTAACCCCACTGTCAGACCTCCAGCTGTGGCAGTGTCTTAAACCATACCCAGTCACACATCATCAATTAAATAGAAAAACTTCCCAAGTTAATCTAAATCCTATCGTTGCAAAGCACTATGTTTTGCTTTCGGGTTCATAGCTTAGGAAAGGGTTGCAACACGAGGCTGTCTCTCTGTCTCATTAGCAAATACTTCTACAATTAGTCTTACTCAGGAAGACCAGGAATGGAAGAGCCATAGACGATACACCTCAGGGAGGGGACCCCAGGGGTGCTGCCTAGGGTCTGCAAAGGAAAACTCACCCCGCCGAGTCCAGCGACGTGCTGCCGTGCAGGTAAGCACCGGCGCTTGCATGCGCCCCTGGCACGTTCCTCCCTCTCCTACGTCACTTCAGCACTACCTGCAGGTTCAGTACAGTTGTTAACAGTTCCCTCCCGGCATTTGATACAAACCAAAAGGCTGCTGCAGCTCTAACAAAAGCAGCAGAAACCCGCAGCTCTGGCCGATAAATCTTCCTGTGGCATTTCTTTTTTAATTACTCTTTTAATCTCAGAAGTAATTTGAAGAGAGAAGATCAGAGGAAAATTTCCACTCACACACCCTTACTTTCACTCTCCATAACCAATTTGCAGCTTCCTTTCACTCCAGGGGAAAAATGTAATGAAATGCCTATGGTTTCTCTTCTCTACACCTGTGTGTGGAGGTAAAACTCCCCTGCAAGCACCACAATGTATTCACAGGTTTTGGGCTGAGGATCTTCATATCTTAAGCATCAAGCATTAAACACTTATTCACACACAAGTCTTCTTAAAGAAACAAAAACAAAAAAAAACCCAGAAAGTATATCTAAAGTTAATTATTGTCATTAAAATTAGAACAGGAAAATAATTTTCGCACTTAATCCACTAAAAGGCCAAAGCACACAGAGTTTTGCAGATATTAAAGAGAAAAAAGGAAACATTATAGTATCTTATCTGACCTTTCGTATCTTAAAAGACCAACGTATGCCTCTTCCATGTTATGTTGACCCTGCAGGCTAGTTAGAGTTGGGGATTTCTGTCCTTAGGAGGCTAAACTATCGTGTATCACAGACAAGGAAGAAGAGAGACTGAGACAGCACTAGTGCCCAGGGAAGTTGGATCACAGAACTGAGATCTGTTCTGTCTGTGAGCCATACTCTAACCAAAGGAGAAAAAAAAGAAAGAAAGAAAGAAAGAAAGAAAGAAAACCCATTCTTTCCCCAAAATTCCAGCTCAAAACTCAGTGGTCCCCAACAGCGGAGACTAGGGAAGACCTCTTTCCGGAATCAAATCCCTCAGGATTTGATCCTTTCCATTCTTCAGTACTAATCCAACCTGGCCAATGTCCTAGGTCTCCCACTTTGCTAAGGTGTTTTTCATATTACAAACCATCTCCACTATCAGTTTGGTGTCCAGACTTCCACAAAAGCTGCTTTGCTTTTGTGTCTTTTGTGTCCTTTATCTTTGACATCTTTTAAATGCAATCATGCCCTGCATTCAGTGCCTCTCTTTTGCAATTAGCACTTAGTCTTCGTTATAGTAGGCATCTTGCCTCCACTATAACTTGTCCCAGAGATGTAGTTTGAATGAGCAATCTCACTGAACATGTCTGTCGGGCCAGGTTCTGTGGCAAAGGTGGGTAAAGAACGGCGTCTAGTTCGAGAACTTCATTTTGGTGCTATTAGGAATTTCTTATGAGGTAGAGCTTTGAGCAGGTCATTGATTTTGGCTTGGGTCAACACCCAGACTGATATTTCCATTCTTCCTAATGGAAATTCATGGGCTCAACAAAGCTCCGCCAGAAATTTCTGAAGGAAAAATACAGCTTTCATGTTTCTGAGATTATCAGTAGTGGATATGCAGGATGAAAGAGGCAGAGACTTACCTGAATACTTTTAAAAATTGGAGTCTACTTGCCCTAAATTTCACAGACATTAGATCTGATTTTTGTCTCTTACATCTGGAGTAAAACAGGAGAGTCACACTTATAAAACTGACAGAATAAGAATCGTGGACAGTATGGGGATTTTTCTGTAATCATTTTGATGTGGATAACATGCTGACTTTCACATCTAATTTTTTTTTAATTACTGTCTGGTTGATGATTATTAATACAAGATAAAGAATGTTTTAAGGGTTCTGCAGTAATTAAGTTTCATCTTTTTCGACTATTCTTTGCATGTAAAGGTAATTGCTTTTAGTTGTTATAAATCTTGTGCAAAATTCCTCAAAGCAATAAACTCAAGCAGTATCTTAGTAATTGTCTATTGACTGCACTTTCCAGTATGAATTAATTTTCAATTACAAACTTCCTTTCTAACTGTATCAGGTTAAAAGTCTGCATTTTGAACACATAAATATTCTTGTCTTGTGTAGATTTGTCTCACCTTATACTAGAAAAAGAGAGATAGATTTATTGTGCAACCATTAGTTTGAATATTAACGCAGTTTGACAATAACAGTATATGTCAAACTCAAATTTCCTCTGCAAATGCCCAGACAGCAACAAAGACACATTACCAGCCCTAATTATTTTTATTGCTGCTGGATTGTACTCTTCTCTAGTTTCGTTAAAAGTTAATGGCTTGATTAAGAAAGGGACTTAAACTCAGTGAAACTTCCACAGCAACCACAGTCAAAATCCATCCCTACTAACTTAACTTAAACTATTTTAGTTCATGGCCTAAGAGAGGTACATGGGTAGTCCTGGGCTGATCTATCACATAACTTTTTGAAAAGCTGGAGACTGTAACAAGATTTTCACAAGTGTTCATTTGAAGTTAGGTGCCAGCTATGCTGTTGCTTTCAAAAATGCCCCAAGGTATCTATCATTTCTAGGTGCCAGCTATACTTTTCTATTCAGAGCAGCCAAGTCCAATTTTCAAAAGCTACATAAGTCACTCAGCACCACAAAGTTAGGTACCAGGCTCCACAGGAGAAATACACGACGCTGAGGGAGGTGCCAAATTTCTTCCCACACCATATCTAGGGAAGAGCTGCTGGGTTTGGGCCTGAAAACAGGCAGCCCACCTAGTGAAGACATTGCCAAAGCCCTCCAATGGTAGACAAAAAGGGTACTGTTTCAAATGCAGGTGAAACACCATAATGGGTTTCTGTTGCCAGAAGAAGTGGTCTCAGTCCTTCCTTCTCATAGCCATGAATTCCCAGCCCTCACTTGAGGGCTCGTGCAAGATGCTGTGCCGAACCAATTTCATTAATTAAAACAGTAGAAAACTACCTGGCCCCCTGTGTCGAATGCAACCCTTTTGTGTTCATTACCTAGCTGACAGTGGCATCCTGACTTTATGAAGGTCTTGTAATACTCAGGGAGAGATTCAGATCCCTAAAAAAGGTCTAGCACCATTTTAAATCCCATAAGGTTTCCCACCTGGTGCCCACGTGCTCTCCAAAGGGACGTGGGTGCCCCAGAGTTCCTGTGTCATATCTGCCAGTATAGTGGAGATGTCTTGGAGAACCTACAGCATCTAAAATGGCTCCAGACATTACCAGCGCCCCCAATTCTCAGGTGCTTTGCAGAGCTGACTGTTTCTCTTTATGTCTCGGCGGTTTAGTCGGTATCTTCTAGGCTACATTTGACGCACAGGATGATCCTTTTTTTCCTGCTGACTTTGGACAGCACTTGCCAGATCTTAGGAAAATAAACTAAGATGGGGAGAGAGTCTCCCACTCTGCCCACACAACCCTTGGAGCTAGCAGGCACCATTCATCTCCATGGTGCCTCTGATGGGATGAAAAAACTGAAACCCAGCTACTGCCACTAAAAATTCAGTAATCTTAGTGACTTCAAAGGGCTGTATTTAGCCCAAGAAAATGGGATATATTAACTCTTCATTAACACATAAAGTATGAAACAGTAAGGGTGTCTTTACAAGCAATTTCAACTAGGAGCATACTGAGTAGTTTTAAAGTATAAAATAAGAACTAATAAATAAACGATCTCCTGCGCACACCTAGGTGCTCTGTGCACCTGCATTTCTAATTCCTGAATTTCTATTTATGAATGTTAGTAGTTTACCAGGCTTACTAATTTTCTGACACTAAATGGGAAAAGAAATACACACACACATACACAGACACACAAACCCATATATATCTGTAGATGATTGCACATTTGGGCATTTATTTAACAGGAGATATTTTTGTATTCTTTAGTATTTGTTGTAACTGAAAGAAAAAGAAAAAGAAAAAAGAAAACACACAAAAAATCTGATACTCCCACCTGCAGGAATCCTGAAAATGAAACTGAAAAGACTGTAATATTGCAGGCACATAAAATGACCATTTTGCTTGACCACTGCAACATGAATAGCTCCATTAAAGCAAATTGTCCTTTTCCTTCCCTTTTTCTTGTGTAAGATGTGTCCTTCTGTTTGTGAAATAAAGACTTCAGGTAACAGTGCCACCAGATGGGCCCTCTGTGGTACTGTATTCCCTGAGTGATATCATAATGGAAAACGGGGTAAAAAGAAAACCCTGAACTTCAGCGTTTCTGTTCACGTCATCCTGTCTTTTCATCTGTGCTCTAGAATTCTCTCTCCAGCAAGAAACTGAAGGCTTTACAGAGTCTTAGATAACAAGGTGAAAAGACCTTGGTTTTACTTTTCAGTGCAATAACTTAGTCGCTTGCAAATTTCTCACTTGAGGTTAATTGTATCTTCAGAATGCATGACCCACATTGCAGGCAGACAGAATAAAGCAGTTCTGTATATTTTAATGGATTTATTTAAAAGGATGAGCAAGCAAATGTTCACTTAAGAGTGCCTATTAGTGAGCTAATATACTACAGTTTTACTAGGATAATTAAAGACTGAACAACGCAATGGTCAAATTGAGGTCACAATTAAAATTAAATCAGTAAATCAATAGACTCAGAATGATCAAACCACTGCATTAATACAATACATAATGAAATCAAATTACGAGGTTGATAGTAGATAAAATTAATACGTGGTAGTCTTTACCTTTGACTGCATTTAATGAAGAGATGGTTTTTTCGAGTAACTTCCCACAGATGTTCTAGTCAACATGTTGTTGACCCAGCAGGTGAGGGAAGCAAATACCCACATATGTGGCTCTGCTAATCTCCAGGCAATTTTTCCTGGGAGCGGTCTATCATGTAGTAATGGAGCCTTGGCTTAGATTAAAAAAGAATAGCTCCTAGTGTGTGATTTTAATGGTCCCTCCTCAAGCCTCACCACTATTAATACATTACTCTTGTTTTTAATTACTGCTCTCTGGTTTTGCACTATAATGTAGAATCTCCCTAAGGATTTAGAACAAAATTGATGATTTAGACATATGTAATTCTGGCTTTGGAATAAGTCTTTTTCAATGCAGAAAAATCCACTGATTGAATCAATAAAAGTTTTATATTTATTTCAGGGAATTATTGAGGTACCATCAATATTACCCTCATAATAATATTTAAAATATCTCTGAATTCTTTAAATGGACTAAAAATAAGGAAACTGTACTTTAAAAAAAATTATTTATTTGAACAGGTGTTATGTGTTATCTAGAAAAAGGCAGAAGCTGAAAGAACGCTTTCATGTGCTGAAATCCATCATCTGTCCTTCCTTCCTCTGGATGGTCCATCAGGCAAGAATAAGCATGCAGTTTCAGCCATTGACAATATGAAGGAACATAAGAAACACACTTCGTTTGCAAAATATAGATTTCATAAGGAATATTTTCATTTGCTCCACTTTTGGAGGCAACAAATACATGAATTCAAATACTCTGCATATTCAACATGGTCCAGCACTTAAGTCAGTACACATTAATTTTTTTAGGTTTTAGGTCATGGAAAAAAGCTGAAGAATCAATTTATCCTTTTCTGCCACACCAGCTGCAGCACAAATAAGGTATGGTGTCAATATTTCAGCTAATATAATAGATACGATACCTTTGATATACATATGAAAATTAAACAGATATTTGCCAACAAGAGCAGTATATTATCTCCATATCTGCTTTCTTTTCAGATAGATGGCTGTTCTCTCAGTGTATTTTGGCAATTTCTAATTTTTTCTGAATTTTTTTCTGAGATGATAGAAATTCAGGAGCTAATGACTAATTCCAACGGTTTTCAATCTCAAAACACTCAAAAAAACCCCTTTTATATTTTATCTGCATATATTCTATACATGATCACAAAGCGTGGAGCATTTTCTGTTTTCCCCAGTCCCACTCAGATTCCCTATAGTCTGACTGGAAGGTCGCCTTTATGTAAGCCTAAATTATCTACCCAAGAGGAGATGGCCAATCTGAATCAAAGCTGAGAAGCTAGAAGCTCAGTACTTCAAATATCACCCCTATTATCTTAAAAAGAATGCCATTCTTTCCATCTTTTACCTCTTTAAAGCTCCAGTCCTAACCTCCAGAGCCCTTTGACAAGGCAGCCGTCTCTCTTTGCCCAGTGAGAAAGCCTTCACAAAGAATTAATCTCGCAAGAGATGAAAAGAGATTGCATCTAGTAGCCAGCTTTCCTTAGGAGATCTGACTACTTTGTGATCACTTCACCTGAACTATTTATTTGCTACAACTCTTCTGTTACAAAAGCTTTAAGTTATCATCAATAAATAGTGTCAAAACGTTGTTTCATCAGCTGACTGAAGATATGTACTCTATTTTAAGAGAATTTATGGAAACAATTTTGAAAAAAAAAACACTTATAAATATTTTAAACATTATTTTCCCTAAACTTTTGCTATTCCAACTGGACTGTTTCAGCAGAGGGATCCAACCTGTATTTTAGTCAATCACAATTTAACGTAACCTGATACTGATCCCGTTCATGATCCATTTAACTTATTTTAATAGGTATTTCCTATTCATACCTATTAGTTTCCTATTAATAGGTATTTCCTATTAAAACACTTTCAGAAAAAAAAAAGGTAAATATAATACTTGTGTTTCAACAGCACAGGAATAATGCTTGGATTTGATTTTGATTGTTAAGCAACAAGCTTCGAAAACCAAGCTGCTAAAAATAGAAAACATATACACTTCTTTGCACCATGACATTATGGGACTGAGTACACAGAATCTGCTCTTGAAATGGTACTACTGACGATCCTAAAGTGACGATCTGGCGTTTTTTTTCTGGGCCTATCTCTAGTGGCAACACAGCCCTTTCCTACATTCCAGTAAAGAAAAGAAACCATGATCACTTATTATTTGTTTGACAGTGGCTGCAATTATGTAATTTGGAGCTCTATCGAGACAAATTTTGAGACATATTCCCTGATGGTCTCCATTTACTGTTCATTGGTTCTATTATCAGAGTAGTTTGGGTATGTGTCAGCTAGGTATCTTTTGTAGGAAATAGAAGTAGAATCTGCTCCAAATACATGCCAAAGCCCAGTGGGGACACACCAACAGAAGCTCATCCAGAAGGTACCTAACACTTTTTCCCTTCAGAGAGCTTCCAATCACATCTAGCAGAGATGTTCAGTTCAGGGGACCAGGCTAAATCTTACCAAAAGTAAATTTCCCGAAACTTATATAATAGAGATGTGAAGAGCATTGGCACCAACTATTTTCATCTACCTCTCAGCTTCTATTGTGCGAAATTATTTGCTAAAGATAACACAGCCAATGTGGCAAAAGGCTCTGAAACAGGACTGAGAAGTTCTTAGCTATGAGTTGGACAACCCTACAAGAAGATATAGGACTAGATTCATCAGGGTATTTCAGTATCACCCATCCCACTGATTTCAGTCAAACAGAGACAGAGATAATAGCCCTCTGTCTTGATGAGGCACTGACAGGGAACTTTAGATTTCTCCAGTATGACATGCATTTACTACATCCTTTCTAGTTACTGTGTAACTTGGGTAGATCACATAGGTTGCAACTCATCTCACCTAGTTTATGTGCCCAAGTATCCCGTGGAAGCTAGTCAAATGGGCTCCTTGTGCTCCGCTTTGACATCTGTTTCAAGAAATACATACCTATTTCTCCACTGAATAAGAATGACTGACTAAATTCCTAGCTTTTAGACAGTTAACATGCACCTCAGTTCCCTGCCCATTTCCCTGCAAAACAGCCCTATCTTTCAGCAGGAAGTTACACACCAGACTTGTATTGGATCTGTGCCGCAGGTTTTGTCTCAGAGAAATCGCAGCCTAACAAGCATGTCAGAAAGATAGCTATTCCCAGTTCGAGATGTGAATTGCATTATAGAATTGCTATGGCCTTGATGTATCTCATAGGATCACTGTGCAGCTGCAGAAGAGATTCTCCTTTTTCTCCAGTGGGAGACAGGAAGGTAGGGACCTAAGCTTAAGGAACAGCACAAGCCTAGTTTAGTACCAATGGCCACATGCACTTCAGATGGCCATGGTGGCCATGGGTGGGCAATCAGTAAGTCCTAAGCTTTACATGGCTTGAGTAGGTGGAGGGGAGAAAGACAATAACTCTTAAACTCCTTAAACAATCATCAAAACAGGTCTGAATGTAAGAAGGTTTTGTATTATCGTATTGAATAAAATCCCTGATAGATAGCTAAGTCACAGGAGGCAGGTAGCAAGCTTTTGCTGCTGTCAAATGATTAATTTCTGTAAAAATATCAAAGAGAAGAAACAAAGAAAATGGATGAGATGCTTACTTCCTAGTAGGGAATAGCAGTAGGGGATTTTGCCTGCATTAGATCTGCAGCTGTATGCCCAGAGCTGATATAACACATTGTAATTTCTGTTGCATTGGATTTGCATAATCTCAACAGGTAGTAAAATTTACTTTTCTCCAGAGCAGCAGGAAATACCGGGAGGTATGTGCATTTGAGAGAGGCCAGGTAACACTACTAGTCTGCCCTTCTCAACCCTAGAAATCATGAGATCAAGTTTAAGAATCACAGTATTTAAAAAGAAAAAAAAAATCTTATGCTATGATCTAGAGCCTTCAGTTCTTTCTCACATGAAGATTGTAAACTGGTCTCTGTATTAGGAGGGATAGATTTTCAACTTAAAAAAAAATAAATGAAAGATTCTTACAAGAGCAAGCTGAATTCTGCTGTTAGGGCTTTGTAAACAAAGAGACTAAAGGGCATGGGATCCTGTAACACTCCTGTCACATTTCTGTGGACAACACATTGTCCAGAAGACCCTCCAATGTTACTAATGTTCATAGGAAGCTATAACTATGGTCTAGAGAGACAGAAAGAGAAATATATTTAGGTTGCAGCATGCCTCTGGTTTAGTATTTTTGTCCATGGGCCAGCGAAGATTGGGACCAATTGCAGCAGAATCAACCTAAAAGAAAGAGCATATAGTTGCCAGAAGAATTTTTGAACCCTGATCCTAGCTTTGGATAGAACATTTGAGGCGGCTTTGGGAAGAGTGTAGACATCAATGAAGAGTGAAGATGCTGGAGAGGATCATTTTATAACAGAGAGGGTTGTGTTTTTTTCTGTGACACAGTGATAGACCTTCCGCAGAAAGGATGAATGTTATTTTGTGGTTTGATCAGCTTTGTAGAGAGTCTGGTACTTAGGATAAACTTCCCCAGCCTAGCTGGGTGGAGTTTGAACTTCCATTCCTGACTGTGCAATCTAAGGTAGACTATCAGCAAAAAAGCGTGGTAACTGCCATCTGGTGGTGGTGGAGGGGAGGTGTTGATACCTGCTCTCTAGAGAGTGTTCCATAACTGGACTTTCCATAGACATACTTGTCCACTGCTTTCATGTACCTCTCACCTTACTGTTTCCTACTACCTATTATGGATTCCTCTCTGCTCAGTTTATACTCCTATTCGAACCACCTTTTTTAGTCGTTAGATTCTCCCCAGAGGGAAATCCAGGCTCCCTAATTCTCAGCCCTTGTAGTCCCTTTGGGTGAAGGGAGACCAAAGTCTAATAAGAAGTCTGTGTCCAATTTCTACTGCCTTCTTGGAAATGGGATGCAACACATAGATGCTGTAATGCAAATTCTAGGGCTCTAGCAACCCGGAAATGCTTAGATGACACCTCAATTTGTTACTGTTTGTGCAGAGGGAAACGGAGGGTGCTCAAAGGCTAGATAATTTTTTGAGAGATTAATTCAGCTCCAACCAATTTAACATACAGCATGCCCAGGACTTCCCTTCACATACTCACTAAAATACATAGTAAATGGCAACCTTAAAAGACCTACCAGCAGAGATACATAGATCTCAAAAGAGAATTGATCATAGCCCTCTGCAAGTATGACCTTCTGTTTAACACAGGCCACAGAATTTCACCCACTGTGGTGGAGGGAATTATTCTTTCTTTCTTTCTAACTGAACGCTATCAAGCCCAATAACTTGCAAGTAGCTGAACTATAGCTTATCATCAAGTAAGACACCCAGTCTAGGAATAAAAATTCCACTGTGAATTGGCCACCTTCTTTGGTATGCTTCCAATGTGCTTAAACACCTTAACAGAACCAATTTATTCTTTTCCATTTGAATTTATTTGACCTAAATGTCCTACTATCCAATCCTATTATGCTTTAGTACACTGGACTGAATACCCCTTAATATCATTTCCCTGGTTAAGGTTGTTATGTATCCCATCATATGCTGGACACCAAGGACGGACAGAACTGATTACTTTCAGTGCTAAAATCTTCTATATCAACAGTTTGAGATAGTTCAAAGGTGTTGCCCCACGGCAGGCTAAGGTGATCTAAATTGGGACTGTCACAGCCACCCTGCCCCGCTTGCACCAGCCCTCATGTTCATGGCCTTGCTCAGTCAATCAGTTCAGTATGTTTAGCTGTAAGAAATCTAATGCTATAAAAGAGACAAGATCAGTTTTCGGTTGGCTTGCTCCGTGAACTGTGTAAACACACAACTACCTAGCGCTGGTGCAGGGAAAGGCAACTCTGACAGATCAAGTTACACTATGATTAACTCACACTTTGGCAGAAGTGCAGTAGATTTGCATCGTCTATGGAGCGTGGTCACACAACAATCAGTTGGTTACAGCAGATCCAAAGGAGATATGAGGAAGAGGCAACCCTGAACTTGATGTGGGGCTTCACAAAAACCCCTCACTGCTCCAGCTGGAGATTCTTACATTAATCTTCAATAGTAGTCAAGGCATTCACCATCATGTGCAGGTACTTATGGTACCAAAAGAATCATGGGAGGAGTGACACTTTATGAGATGGACTTTGAAAGCCAAGATGGAAGAATAGACTTGGCAACCTTCTTGCAGACTGTATATGCTGAACAAGCCACCACAGAAAGGGATCCAGTGTCCAATGTGAACAAATACAAAGAAAGACAGACTAATGGACTGGCCTGAAAAAAATCATAGTCTTTTAAAATATTGTAGTTCCCTCTTCCTAAATAAAAGGTTGGAATCTCAAATCAGCCAAGTGCGTCACTTTGATAAAAGCTATGCAAATCTTTATACATATACAGGCACCATCTATAACACTGACAGTTCAGATAAAGGCTTTAGTTTCAGTTCTAAATATACGTAAAAGTTCTCAGTATGGAATGTAAATGCAAACATTTGCTTTATTTTTTAAGTAATTTAAATTTTGTACTCTGACAGTTACAAATTGCACATATAATTTATTGAACTTCCCCCTCCCCATAAACCCACTCCCTACTGTCCTGAAAAGATTTCCTAATATTATAAGAGCCTGGCTAGAAATACAAAACTTGAGGAGCAGTGAGAAGAAAGATAAAAAGTACAGAGAAATGATATAGATTAAAGTAAAATAAATAGCAGGCAGCAGTTCAAATTACAAAGCATTAGGGGCATTAAAAAAGAATACATCATATGTGCCAGGAAAACGCATGCAGTCTGTAGCATTCCTGTGCTGTTTCTTCCCTTCTAACTTGGGGTCACAGCCCATCCTTTTCCCCTTGAGAAAGGGAAATTGGCTTTTTCTCATATACCCAGCTGAAACCCCTGCCTATCAAGAAGGCAAACAGCACAGCAAGGAAGAATAAAACTACATGCATTTCTTTACCTTCCTTCTGTAAAGACTTTCCTAGTGTCCCCATCCCTTCTTTCCTACCCAGCCATGCTTTATTGCCCTCGTGCCTCCCTGCCCCTCTGCTGTACCAGGGCAATGGAGCTCATGGTGCTGCTCTACAAGCCAAAATGTTGCAATGTCAGGTTTGCAAAAATGATTAAAAATACAGAGGAAAAAGGTTTCATTGTTTGTTTTAACCCAGCTAATTTCAGTGACCTGGTTTACACTCTAACCCCATACACAGTTGCATCAACACAGCTAAAAGGATGGTGGAGAACTTCTTAAGCTGACTTCACCGCCAAAGAAAACGTAGCATGTAACTACTCCCAGAGGGGCCATTCAGTCAAATGGTTTGCCATGCCAGTTCTGCCTGGGGAGAACAAACTTCAGGAAGGATTCGGTTCAGTGTGATTGCACTGCAGTTAGGACCTTGCTCAATGCCAAAGTGGTGTTGTTGAGGTGTTTGTTTTTTTTTTCTTTCCTCTGTGTTAATGTACATAAATAATCTCTTAAAACTAAAGCTTTAACCTAATTTTGATTTTACAGACATTTTTACAGCCTCTAAATGAGGCTAAGAGGAAATTATAAGGGGAAAACGAAAATCTAAAGAGTCAGCTAAAGATCTGAGACACCTTGTCACGAAAATTACTGTGGATTAAATATATACTCAATTTCTTACACACTGGAAGCAGCTGAAACAATTCCATGTCTCCCTGAACAACAAAGAATTAGAAGGCAGTTTAGAAATCCTAGCTTCTAAAGATCACTCACGTGTAAAATACCACAAAATTCACCTTCAGCATCTTCTGTGAAACTAAAAATATTGAGCCCAGAGCACTTCCCAGGCTTGCAGTCATTCCTGCAACATCAGATGTTCAAATGAATATGTTCCTTGCCATTTAGGTGACAGAAATTGCTTTAAATCCCCATTCAAAAAGAGGGCCCCATAATACCCTCTAGAGACTCTTTTTTTAAAATAAACTACTATTCAGAGAAATAAAGTATTCTTTCCCCTGCCTTCTGGATTTTTTTTTTTTTTTTTTTACTCCAAGAAGATAAAGAGCCATACAAGAGGCACCTCACAGAAGTCTAAAGCACTTAACTTTTGCTAGGACATCATAGGCTAGTTATTACTTGATTACTTTCAAGCTTGGTCCATGCCTCTAAAATATGTGAATAGAACTCAACACGTGTTTTCACCAGTTTGCATGGCTAAAGCTAAATACCAGAGAGGTGGCTTGGCAAAACTATCAGTCTTTATCTCCCAGGCTCCAATTCTGAAGGTCAGTGAGACAGACAGGTGGTGGCAAAACAAGCCAAATTCCACAAGAAATTCAGAATTAACATCATTTCCACATCACTGTCATGTAACGTCGGTAAGCACGAGCATTAAATTAGCTTGATAAACACAAAAACTGACACTTAATCTGAAAACAGCCTAACATTAGAGTGGGTGACCTGTGGATTGCAAACAAGGTTCTCCAGGCAGATTTTACTTCTTCCTACAGCAATGATACCCTGATGCAGCAAAGCTTTTTGATTGCTCCTGGAATAGCAGTAGAAACAGGTATCACCCCTGGCTCAGGCCTTATCTCACTTAAAGTTGGCAAGTCCAAAACTGATAGATATGATAGTTATAGTAACTGATAGTTACGGCTTTTAGTCCCCCTCTGTAATCAAGAAAGAGAAAGAGATGAAGAGTATCACTCCACATGTCCTAAAGTAGGCACCTGCGGTAGGAAGTCCAGCTCTCAGGGTGCTCAGCAATTCACATCCGTCACTGACAAAGGTCTGTACTCCGGTGGCACCTCTGACCAGCCTTCAGGCTGCCTTACACACACAGCAAAGTACCCTCACAACTGGGGCATAAGGAACGTCTAAGAAACCTGCCTCTATCAGAGTGGTAGGATGGTCACTGCTGCTGCTACTGCCTGTCTTCTCATGAGGGATTTCAGCTGGGAGTGGGGAGGATTACAGAGCGATCGACAAGAATCAGGCCAGGAATGAACACACACATCCTCAGTCCTCCCCAGACCGTCTGTCCCCTCCTGGACTACTCCATCACAAGCCTAGGCTCCGCTGGATCAAAGTCGCTTGCAAACGCTGCCAGCCTGTAAACGCAAGCCTGGGAAATACTGACGGCAGTGGCATGCCTCAGTGAAGAGCAGCCCGCCCTGCATGTCATCACAGGACTGTCACAAAATCCTAGGGACTCCTGCAAAGCCTCACACTGTGCATTTTCTTCAGTGCTATTCCCCCTCCTTGCTGTACCAAACCCCTTAATTTAATTATTCCTTTCTTTTGTTTTTTCCTCCCTCCCAAGCCTCCTGCCTCCCCTGTCAAAGCCTTGTCTCGCCTTCGCTCCCTGATCTAATTAGTTCCCACAGAACACCTGGGTTCTCCGTGCAGGACTGACATCTTCTGCGATGCACCAATCTTTTGCTCGATTGCCTCAATTAGCTTCCATTGTACACCTGGGTACGGCATTAATGTGACATCTGTACCATTCAGGGAACGTCTGCTCCATTTCGGAGCTTTTCCATCACTTCTCAGAGAGAAAGATTATTGTGCCCTTAACTATATCCCTGCCTTAGCCGGAAGGATCATTCTCTGCCTCCTTGTATTGCATACAGCCACTCAGCCACCCTGCACAAGTTGAATCTTGGAAAAATTGGTCCTCTGCGAGATACATGAAATCTCAAACCATAAAGGCTTTGGAAGTCGTAACTTATTGGAATGCTTAGAGCCAGATTTGCAAAGCTGGGTAGAGCTGTTATAACTGCTGCACCTTGTTTGAACTCTACTGTAATTCCAGCAAAGTGTAGCTCTTTGGCCTGTTTGGGTTGGCTATAAACTTGAGGGGCTCCTCAAGCTGCACAGCAGGACTTTAAACCCTTCATTAGGCTCAGACTATTCAAGTTACTTGCAATAAACTGCAGGCCAGAACACGCAGGGGTAGATCCAGACTTCCTGACTTTATCACATAACATTTATTTTGTGTTTATATCCATGGAACTGCTGGCTAAATAGGCCCTCTTCTCCTCAAAAGGACATTTAAGGACAGCTAAAAGGGCATCCTCAGAAGGTGAAATTGCTAAATAGACAGTGTTGATGATTTTAAATTTAACATTAATGAAGGGTGTAACAAGACTGGTTAGTTTGTTCGGTGTAGATCAGGAGAAGGGAAGGCTAACACTTCATAGGAAAGATGAAGGCTTTCTTCCTAGATCCTAAATGAAAAAATAGCATTTTTCAAAGAGTCACCAAATTAGGTTCATAAATTAGATTTTTATAAAATCTAAACTCTTCATAAACCTTATTTGGGGGATTTGTAGGGAAGAGATCGGCTAATACAATTCTATTTAACAGATATCAAAGCTAGGAACACTATTTTTAGTAGTGTTATGCTGAAGTCAGGAAGAATATGTTATCATTTTCCATCTGTCTGTCTGTCCTTCCCAGTATAACTGTTGAAGCTGTTGGCTAATTTCAACCAAATTTAGTGGACTGGAAAGGTCTCAAGGATATGCATGCATGTTTCAGGGTGTAATAAGAACATGCCGGTATCTGATGCTCTTTCTTCCGCTTTGCAGTCACACATGGAAACGAATCTTGAGCAAAGAAGGGAGACCCTATTAATTTATCTGCTAATTAAAAAGAGCTGTAGGATGAGATCAACAATCATTAAAGAGAGAAACTGCATCAGATTTTATAAGCTCCAAAACCCTTCTGTCACTATCTGCACCTTATCAAGCACAAGAAAATGCAGCTATGGGACTACTCCATAACAGACCAGACTCTTCAGTTCTTCAGTACTTCCACTGGTCAAAGAACTAGTTTTTACAGTGCATTATTTTGGTTGTCCAAGAGGATCCTATTTGGAACTTAGAAGAAAGAAAAGGAGCTATTTCACTGTACTATACCAAACCCCAGTTGTCCCAGTCTATCCATCCAAGATGAGAAATCATGCAACTTGCCATGAATTATACATCTCGGGAACTCAGCAAGGAAGTCACCAACAAACAGCATTACGCACACTGGAATGTAGTTTCTGAACAGTGCCCCTTTTTCGACTTGGCCAAACTTTGGGTCCTAGGCATATTTTATCCTAGCCTTAGGAGAAAAAGATGATGATACTAGAATAAGACTTTAGTTGTTATTGTTGATTTATTTTTGTTGTTATTGCCATTTGCTTTTGTTCTGGCTGTTTTATTGCCTCCAGTTCATAAAAGACACATCAAAATCCTCTTCCTTGCCCAAAAAAGAAATCAAACAGTAGCATGGCTGCTTACCACAAACATCCTTCAGCCAGAATTTAAACAAAACATCCGTCTTCACCTTCTTCTCTTGGATGCCTATTTTTACGACTTTTTTCTCCTCCTTTGTGACTGATTCTGTGATGCTTTGCTTACTTTTCTTTCACATGTGCATCTCCTAGAAAACAGCTTTAGCTCACTCCAGGGCCGTCTCATGCATAACTTTACAGGCAAGCCTGAAACAAACACAGAAGCCTAATGGCTTTTAATGGCTATTAAATCTCTTGTTTCAAAGAACTTTAATCCATCTCATTAAAGGATTCTGTGCCTTTGAGTTGTCCCACTGGATTATTTAATTATTAAAATTAAATGACGAGGTATCAAGCTGAATGGGAGCCAGTCTGCTAAACCACCTTCAGCCCATGATGAGATTTCTGTAAAGCGTTTAACCCATTGCCAGAAAGTCCTTAGAATTTAGCCGGATAAAGGAGAAAGGATTGGACCTATTTGGAAAGACAGCTCAGCTGTCTTTAGAGGAAGGAAGCACCGCATTGCTGCATTCAGTTATGTCTGCACTAACAGGGAGAACTTGAGCGATTGTGCTCTTTGGGGACTGTGCGGAATGGACAGCAGATGTTTGCAGTTTGCTGTATGGGAAAAGCAGACACCTCCCGGGTTCTGAACTGCAGCATCGTTATTATTGCTAAGAAGCATTATGGGACTGGAAATAGCTATACGCTTTCAAAGCAGAGAGATGTTCCCCAAGAGCTGGGGAAGGAGGAGCTCTAGGGTATCCCTTTCCTCTGATAGTACTGCTCAGTGGGTACATTCATTCCCTGTCACATTAGGAACCCTCTTCACTCATCCTGCAGCACCCTAAGCAGTGCTCAGAAATTGATTTATATATGCTCAGATGCTAGCAAGGCGTATCTTTCTTTCCTCTCTCTGTATCTTTAACTGCGTACATCACCTTCCTGAGTTAAGTTCTGCTCTCCTCCCATTTCTTTATCCATTCTGCTGTCACCATTTCTTTACTCAAGAGAGGCCTGGTTTTTTTTTTTTTTTGGTTTTATTGCTAACTCGAATCATGTCATCAGTGCTTTTACAGGACTATCCCGCAAAATCTTACAGTGGCCCAGCTGAAGGGCAGCACAGTATCACATACAGGCGAGACTGAGACTTTGAGACAAAGGAAAGACAAGACTTCCTCAGATCAGTTTTGCTGCTACAGAAAATGTCACATGGAAGAACGTACTTATTTATAATTAGCTGGCCTCATTCACTCGTATGACTCGTGAGCAATTTCAAAGCTTCTCTTTGATTTTGCAGCCACCTAATCTGATTTTCTGAATAAGACGGGACCTAGATTAACCTAAGCTCAAACAATAGGACATTGACAGAGCTAGGAAAAGAACCTCTCTACCTGAACTTGCCACCCTTTAATTTAAGTATGCCTTCATTCTTAATATATATTTCTTTCTCATGCACATTGAAGCCTGTAATTACTTGTTCATGCTCCCCTTCCACTTCCCTTTCACACAAAGTCACTATGAGTAAGATTTGAACTCTGTGTCCTGAGCCACAGCACAGATGTCCTCTCTTCATCCTTTACAAAGAAACAGAATTAAATGAGACTTTTTTCTTTAGCCACTAAATCATTCCCATGGGAAGTGGTGCATCATTTTTCATGTCTCTCTGACCATACGACCTATACACAGTAATCTCCTTTTGACTGGGGTCTTTTTTACACACTGACAGCTTCTTGGAGGCAATAGCATATGGCTTATAATGGAATCCCAGAATAAGCTCTTCAGGGGGAAACTGCTCCATATACTGCTCTTTCACTCTGGAATTCTTATTTAGTGAATATTATTTCCATATATTATCGTTAAACCGTTGAACAAGATAGCTCTACGAGTTGAGACCGCAGCTCTGAAAACATCAACAAACTGATATAAATCCTTGGCTAATGAAAAACCTGATGTTTTTGGAGAATGCAAGTTTCAAACCATGGCAAGAGATGCTGAGAAACGGAGAACTGAGGTAGCAGAATATTTTTATCAGAACTCAGTTTTCCATTGCACATGCACAAAGCTGAAGAAAGCAAACATGTACGAATACACCCATAGGTTCTTCAAGGAAAGGGAGAAAACCCAACACCCTCAAAGTTTCATTTGTCAGCCTGGCCAGGTTTGGCTTGTCACTACACAAGCTTGTCACTTGTCACATAGCAAGTCACTACATGGAAGGATGACTGAACAGAACAAAAGCAGTATATGGTGAGTTTTTGCAAAGTCAGTCCAAATCTTCAATGAGATCTTTGTGTTCATAAATGCTATCTACAAGATGCAGTGTATGATAATATGAGCTCACATACACCTGATAGTAGCCTATAGGCTAAGCACAGAGGATATGGAAACACTTTTCAAGGGGAGATTTTTCCACTTTTGTCTCTTCACTTTTCAGGAGAGTATTTGAATAGTCAGAGACAGGAGGGACTATACCTTAAAGCCAATGAATATCAATCATCAATGGTAGCTGCTTTTGAGAGCTCTAATTACTGACTAGTCCAACAGTTTGACTGATCATGCCACAAGGGGAGTTTCTGGTCACCTTCTTACTCTACCTCTGGAGTAATGCTGGACTTTCACTTAGTCACCCAGTACAGAAACAGAGCTCTCACAGGGAAATCACAGAACAGTCTGTAGAAATAAGCAGCGCTCAGGAGAAGGACCTCAGACTCTGATTTGCAGCCCGGAACCTAGAAAGGGCGCTGACTTCAGCCCTCCTTTTTCTGGAAGAGTTTTATAACTAGCAGAGAACTGGTGTGATGTGGCTGGTGTGACTCTGCATGATGTCTGGGTTTCCTGAGGGTTATTATACCTCCTCCGAGCAAACCCATCAAACCGAGCTTGTCACAGACTGAGAGGATCACCTGCTTTCAAAGTCCTCATTTAAGTTTTTAGGTTGTTTAACCCTAGCAAAACAGGGATAATACTGTACTCATCCTGAGGCACAAACTGTAAGGTCAAAGAGAACAAGTGAGAGATCTGTCAAAGTCCTGACTGACTCAGTGAGTGGTGTCAGCACCGCAGGCACTCAAATTGTGCTTAAAAGCCATTTCAAGCACTCAGGTTCCTCCTGAAATTTCCCCTCCCCTTACCATGACATTATTGTTTAAATGAAAGCATTTTTCTGCATTCAGCACTGTTCCTTCATGTTTCTTTTGTGTCTGATGCTTTAAATGTTATTTAATTGTCATCACACATGATGGAAGAATACTATCAAAGCAATCAACTATAGGCAAGGGAAATTACAACATTTACAATTGCACTCAGCTCTCCAGATGAAGCTCACGACAGCTTGAAGGCACAGGAAGCACCAGGCTCAGCTGCCAGACACAGCAGGTCAGTAGTGACTCATGGCAGATGTGGGGAAAACAAAATAAAACAAAACAACAGAAAGAGCCGGACCATCCAAAAATTAACTCGGGGGAAGAAATAGATGTGATATTCCATGAGACTCTTCTTACTCAAACAAAACTAACAGCTTTTCCAGGTTAAAAACCTGGACTTCCTTCTTTTCACCATCTAATTCCAAAGCCTTGTAATACAGGCAACCGCAGGAAAAAAAAAGCAGCCTCAAACCAGTACCGACATATAATTGATCTGGGTTCCTAATCACTGCTCCACAGGGATCGGCAAGATGTGTTTAATCACAGTGTCCCACTGACATCAGTTCAAAGGCAGCTTCAACTGCTCTCATCTTCAAGAGAGAAATTTCTTGCCCAGACTTCAATTAATCCCCACACTGCCTAATTTTTCAACATTTTCAACCTTGTACAGATTCTTCGCACAAAATCCTGTCACTTCAACTTGTTCTTTCTTCTCAGTTTGAACATACAGGTCTCCATCCAAAATGCAAAGAAGAAAAATGTCTCTTATCCAGACTTCTCCTTCCCTGCACTAGGATAAGACTGTAGTTGCTTTTTGATTTGCTTTATTTGTCATAGTCAAAAACAAAAATAACCCCAAGCTGTCACCTCAATTTCACTCTGTTACAGAGATTATCAGTTTTCAGTCTTGTATAAATTAAGTTCTTCACTGTTTTGCCTAAGAATAAACCACAATGAACCCTTTCTTCAGCACATGCTCCAGATTTTCTTAAAATTGTAAGATGTTATTTTTAAAATAGAAAACTCTATAGTCTCCTAATATGCAGCTATATCTCGTTGTCTTAGAAGAGGAATGAATTTCCTAATTTCCATTTAACTCTACTATGCCATTTTATTTATATTTATATACTCATTTATACTTATATACTTATTTATACTTATATACTTTGGAGTTGCACAAAGCCTCTAAAGATAATACTAAATTTTCACTTGTGCTTGAATAGTTTTATGCATTATATATTAAACAATCTGTATTTTAAAAGTCTTAAAATACAGGACTCCTCACGAGCAGACGTGAGAACAGGATCTTCTTGCTCAAGAAAGCTGCCCTCTGTGCAGATAATTTCTTTTTCTGTTCAAGGCATATTTCCTCTTCTTAAGATAAACACTCATTCTTCTCTTATGCTCACACCTTTTTACAGAACATTTGCAGTGAAAAGGGATCATAAAGTGCCTATGCATTATATTTTAAAACACATAACCAGCTACAAGAGGCCAGCTGTATTGCTTCATGTCTTCAACAGTGGCCATACCAGAAGCCTGAGGAAGGGTGAAGGAAAAGGTGAGAATAAATTAATACACCTCTGGTATATTCTCTCAGTTTCCAATGATTTGTGGGCTGATGAAATTCAAGAACTGTAGGTAATATTGTGTTTAACTGACCTTGATATATTTTTCTTCTGGGCATTTGCCTAATTACTTTTTAGAAGCTACAAAACACTATGACAAGGAGCCCCTTAGTTCAATTAAACACCATGCAAAAAGCACTTCATGTGTTTCAAACAAATAATTTTGTTTGAATTTTCATTTCTTTTTGATATCATCTGTTTATTAAGAAAGAGAACAAACAGTCCCTTCCTATTCACTTTTTCCCATATTACTCCAAATTTTAAAGACTTCTGTCATATCCTTCTTCAGCAATCTCTTTCTCAACTGAAGCTTACTGGTCCAGCCATTAATCCTGTGTTGGGAGTCATTTCCTGCCCTTGCTTATCCTTTTTACTCTTCTTCATTTTCTCTAGTTCTACTATATCCATTTTGGGATAGGATGACCTTTCAGCAGGTGGATGCACATGCAGCAGCATGAGGATGTTTTTTGGTACGTTCTCTATTCCTTTTCTAATTATTCCTAACATTGAATTGCTTTTTGACTGCTACTGAGCACAAAAAGATGTTTTCATAAAACTATCTATTAGAACTCTGCGATTTCTTTCCTGAATGAGCTTTTTTACAGATAAGGGTGTAATAATGCCTATTTTTCCTTATGATACTATTATTAGAATTGCTTTCTAATGCTTCCCCGTATTCTTTCTTTGGTTTTTGCTTTGCTTTTTCAAACAAAAACTGAAAAAGGTTTTTATTCTGCATTCGTATTTTTGCTCCTTTTCAATTGTTTTCCTATGGCAGAATAGAAAAATGAAAGAAAGGGGAGAAAAAGAAAGGAAAAAAAGGAAGGAATGTATATGTTAAAGATGTGATATCGAAGCAATATATTGATACTCCAGAAGATGTGTTTTTTGAGATGGTTACAGCATAGCCTATTGGAATGCCTGCCACACTCGCATGCTGGTTTAGTCAATAGCAAAGGAGTTAGGACACTTCTATAAAAATTGTGGGGACAATGATGTTATCCATATGTAGGGTAAATAGTACAAAGACTGAGAACTTCTGGCTTGTAAAATGGAAGAGGAAGCAGAAGAGCCATGCCTTCACCACCTACTTTACCTACTTTTGTTACATAACTTCCCTTTTAAAGCCAGGGTGCCTACTGCTAAGACACAAGTAGGGAGTGCAGCTCCTGCTGCAGGGATGCAGGAAGTGAGGACAAGAGAGGATGAGGTTGTTCTAAGGTGGCAACAATCATTAACCACCTTTCACCTCGGGGAGAGCAGGAAAAACAGAACAAATCAATCAACCAACCCAACAAAAAATAGTTCTTTCCAGGGCTCTCTTTTTGCTGGTCTTCTGCCTCTCCTGGCTGGAGTGATGAGATTCTTAATCCCAGGGCAGCAAAATTCAATTTTGGCTACAATGTCAAGGAGTCGTAAGATAGCTCTGTAAAGCAAACACTAGCTGAACATGACAGAAATCACAGTCAATTAACACTGGAGTCATGTACCTGGGAAGGTGGTACTTCAACAAAGTACCTTCCCTTAACAAAGTTACAAGGCTTAGTTCTAAACTGTGGTAAAAGAGAAGGGGGCAGAAAAACAGAAATTATCTCTAGAACTGTGTAGATACTTTTTAGAGTTCTCTCTAGACATAGAGCTCACAAGGGAAAACCTGACCCACAGCTCGACTCTTGCAGGGATCTGAAGTAGTTGGATCTCCTTGTACTAGACAAACATCCATAGCGACTGCTTTATTTTAAATCTCTGCATGGTTTGCTTTGTTTTCACTTTTCCAGAAAGTCTTGAGTGACTTGTGACTTGAAGATTAATAGATACAAAATCGTGGGAGATCTGATCAGAAATGGCTTTCGTGTAGGAAAAGGGGTCTGCCATGAATGAGGTAGGAATCGGCATATTTTAGGATTTCATTCCAAAAGGCCATGAGGTACCCAGAATACATTTAAGGTCAAAGCGAAGAATATTCTCTTACAAAAAAGCCTCGGCTATTTGTTTCTGTAAACCAACACGCAGCCTCTTGGTGTGGCATTAGAAGCTCAAGGGAACACGTTAGCGCCGTCTTGACAATAACATTTGTCTAATTGAAATTTGTTTTAGACTTGGCAGTTCTTTCCAGCAGTATCCAACACGTTGGTAAGGGGTGAAAAGAGGTCTGAATATACTAACTATTTCCTTCTCCAAAATAAGGTATTGGGCACAGGCCAGCAGGCATACTTGAAGGATTTCACTGGGTGTTTGTACAGTTTGATTGAACAATAACGGTTCAGTTTCATAGTACTTCTTAGTTTGATTTAGAAAACAAAAAGAACCCTTAATTTTTCTCATATTTTCAGGTAGGCCAAAGCAATGGTGCAGGGTATATAATCTCTATAAAAAGGAAAATGTTTGCTTCAGAGGGCTGACTTTTCCTATCTTATTTGCAGATATCTAGCGTCCCTTCTCATTTTACTGTACATTAACTATAAGCATCCAGCTATGTTATTCACATGTGCCTTTTCATCTGGGCTTATCGTGATGATTCTTTTTGTATTATAGGAGTGCTCAGAGATTCCAGACTTACGGCGACAACCATTTTACAAACCTAATGATGTGGTCCTTGCTCAAAAGAGCTTACAAATTTAAAAGGTCAAGAGAAGATAACACAGATGGATGCAACAGATGAAATAAGAACAACTTGGATCCCTGATGCCAGATATATGGGATTTCAAGAGCACTGGATAAACTGTTCATACATATGAAATGGCAAACAGCTGGCCTCATATCCGTGGAGCACTGGGATCAGGTCCTTTCTATATTGTGCCAGCAGAAATTCACTATAATGATTCCAAATTCTTTTCAAATAAAGCTCATTTCTTGATTTATTTTGATTGCAAATCCAAACCAAAAATAAAGTAACCTCCTCCCCTCCCTCAATCATGCTGGATTATAAGGAATTAAACAAAATAGGAGGGGAATAATCAATAAAAGCCTCAAGAGACATTCCAAAAGTGCAGCATCAGTACAAATCCATTTATAACTTCATATAATTCTTGCAAATCTCTAGCTCATAAAAGTAAATAATTTATGCCTCACCTGGCATCTTTCCACTACCAATATCTGAACACATTTGTTATTCTAAGCTTCACAAAACACCTGAGAGCAGGTAAAGAATAGAGATTACAGCAAGCACAGTTGAAGCTTAGCTACCATGGCAGCTGGATACCACATGATGATTTAGAGCCCAAATCTGGGCATAACAGAACAGCTTGTTGATCTCCTAGGGCAATGTGATTATCTGAGCTATGATTTAAGCTTGGTTAATGTGCCTAGTATGAAATACATTTGACTCTGCTCCAGTTTCTCAGAAGATGGCATTTCCAGAAACCTGGCACCCTCTGCTGCAGCATCATTGGTACTAAATTCAAGTAAAAGCAGTCTTTCTTGTTGGGACACCACCATCTCCTACAATTCTGGAATGAAGATCTCTCATCCACAGGATTCTAGCTAAGTTTACCAACATTTGTAGGCATGAAAGGTATCTCAGTGTTTGGTGAAGGGGCTGTACTCCTAATACTTTATTATAGGTGGAGCTCTGAAGTTCTGCAGAAGAAACTGGGTACATGGAAATAAAGGCCTTTTCAAGGTTAACAGCTAGATGAAAACATGATGAGATTAACCCTTTCTTTGAACATTTCTGCACCTTCAACTCCTCTCAGAAAACAAGTGTGTGATCATACAAACTAATTAAAGCCTAAATGGGAACTGGACACACACTTAATCTACATCGCAGGCTAATTCCACTGCTCACAGATTTACACACCCTGGTTAGCCAAGTACAGAAGGCTGTGAGGGGCTACCTCCAGAGTGCTATCTAGCCCATTCTGAATTAATTGAGACCCATCAGGCACATCGTGATCGCCAATAAAATTTCACAGAAGATGTTTATTCCCTAGTGTTGAACACATCTTGGGACATGGTATTCTGAGTCATTAATATCCAGTCACAGAGATTTCACACAGTCTCTTTGAGCCAAGTGATTGTCCACCACCCAGAATCTTAACGTCTGTGTGCCGGTGACTGTGACCTCCTCTTAGAAGAGGAGATGGCCTAGTGCAGAAGCACCTGTTTCCTATACCCATATTGCAGTAAAGTACATTGCTCAAATACTTGACTACAGCTTACCTAGTGATTTCATTGGGCTTCAGCCAATCTTTAGAGAGATTCTAACTCAATGTCAACACTAGGCAGCTGCAAAAATTAGCACAGCTGGTAACCCTACCACCACACCTGTGCCTGCTTTTGTAAATGGCAAATTACAATAATAATGCATCAGAACTCGATATGAAACTCAATATGAGAAAAACTGAGGAACAAAGAGAGCAATTTTTATCACTCAACAAAAGGAAGGATCGAATCTAAAACTGCTGTTGAGAAGCATCCGTAGATATATGACTAGCATTTTTAACATAGACTATGTAAAAAAATGAAATAGTGAGAAAACATATGCTAGGTGAGCCTTTTCATAGAACGACAGAACAGTTAAAGTTGGCAGGGGCCTCTGGAGATCATTTGATCAACTCCTGCTCACACAGGATCACCTGCAGCATATTAACCAGGACAACGTCTGGCTGGGTTCTGAATATCTCCAAGGTCGGAGACTCCACAACCTGGAGCAACTCCTGGGCAACCTGTTCAAACACCCTCACAGTAAAAAAGCTTTTTCTTAGGTTTAAGGGGAATTTCCTGTATGTCAATTTGCTTCTTCTGTCATTGAGCACCGCTGAGAAGAGTCAGGCTCCATCTTCTTTATTCCCTCCAGTCAGGTATTTATATACATTGAAAAGATCCCCTGGAGCCTTCTCTTTCCAGGCTACACAATCCTAGCTCTCTCAGATGATCGTCATATGACAGATGCTCCAGTCCCTTAATCATCTTTGTGGCCCTTCACTGGACTTGCTCCAGGAGATCCATACCTTTCTTGTACTGGGGAGAACATTGTACTGTTGTACACATGTGTAATGGAGACTTAAGACTGAACGGTGCGTGTGGTAATTTATACCGGTTTACAAGTCTTAAATGAGTTGGTTTTCTAGCTTATCATATAGTTCTAACTGTACATGAGAAAATTATCCTTGGAACTCATAGTTCTCAATTATACATCTACAAAGCCATTTACACTCCATATAAAGCTGTATACTTTTTCTGCTTTAGCGCTAAGTTACCCTTCTGGCTATACCTCCTCACTAAAGAAAGGATGTACCCACTGCTGCAGCATATTAAATAAGGATCAAGTACCCATTAAGCTGGATGCATGAGCAGAAAACTTGGACCCTGATAAAAAGGCCTGACTGCATCTTTTGGCTACTGCTTGCTTTAGCTGAAAAACTAATCCTTCTTTGCCGTATTTCAGTTAAGCTTTTTTTGTATATTCAGAACTTAAGGATTAATTAATTAGTGAAAACAAAGAAACAGTCTTTTCATTCTCCCTTTTTACACTACATCTTTCTAAGACAGGAGGATGGAGAGAACCAGCAGAATAGCGTTTGACGTGAGCGGAAGTTCCAGCAAGTACGTTTTTTCTAGCATCTTTAAAGTCTAACCTATGGAACAAATGTCAGTGACTTTTAAAGCTATTAGCCAACAAACCAAGGATGAATGTAAAATGCAATCAAGACACTTTGTTATTAGGTAGATTATAATAGGGCTTCCCAGATCTAGCTGACATTAGAGCCCCAAGCTATGGTGCTTCTTGTGGGAGACAAGTTAAACATGAGTTCTGTGCCACAGAGTTTATAGAACTGGGAAGGAAATGAAGTTCAAACAGTGAAAAATCTTCAAGGCCAATGACAGAAGGGAGCCATAGCCAGGACTGTAACACAGAGTGTCTCGATTCCCGTTTCAAAAGCAGTGTCTCTCATTTCCTGCCAAGTTCGAAGCCGAATGGAAGCCAAGACCTGTCATCGCCTCACTTGCAGAGTAAGATGCCATTCAGAGCTTTGTCAGTGACTTCTTGTTTGCAACTTGGGGGAAAAAATGCAATATGGCCCGATATCCTTGAAAGTTTACCACCTACAGATATAAGTACTGAATTGTGTAAACTAGCCCCACAAAACACCTCCTAAGTATATAACTACGTTTTTCTGCCCATTCAGGATCTCAGCAGGAGCTCTTGTGATAGCCACTTCTCTGGCATGTATTCCATCTCTAAAAAGACCTCATTCTTTCTCTCAAGGTCTGCATTGTTGCTGTGCTTTTAGGAAAAGAAACTGAATTAACTTCAGTGTAATGCTACCTTAGCATAATCTGGTCAGAGACCTCAGCTGAATCACTCCTTGAAGGAAAGAGCTTCCTCCCATGCATGCTGTAGTCCTCACCCCTGAGGATGGTGAATGAATCAAATGATCATTACAGCATCAGCTGTCTCCCCCTTCACCTCTGCTAGGTCAGAAAACTTGGTACCCAAGTCAGTCAGTGCATGATCAGACTCGAAGCATCAGAAGTGAAACAATTATCCACACAAGAATGGCTCTCAGCAGGGACAGCAACCAGGAAAAAAATAAAATAAAATAAAAGGCCAAGTTTAAGCTGAAATGGAAGCTGCCTAACTCAGGGAATCGAAGCTGCTACATGATCTGTTGTGCTTTCATCAGAAATCCTTCCCTGATTGTCAGTTGACAAGGATATGGCATTAGAAAGGTGACAGACTGCTTATGGGACTGAATTAGCACAGTTGACATCACCAGATAAGATAAAAAAAAAAAAAATCAATATTTACTGGAAAGAAAAAAAAAAACAGAAAAAAAAAAAAACCAAAGCAAAATCAAAGCCTGTCCCTGTGCTGGGGACACTGTCACGGGGCCCTGCAACACCAACTAGGCAAGAGCACTAGAGACCCTTCTATATATGCACACAGACACAGAGCTTGTTGTTCCACCTAAAGTTCAAGAGGGGAAGCAGTTTGCGAATGGTTTGTTAAGAGCAGAGAATTTCCCTAATTACCTCAAATCATCTCAGCTACGAAACTGTTTACACATGACTGTGCCAGGAAAAAAAAAAGAAGATAACATTTTTCTGTGGCAACGTGGGGTTATTCAGGCTCTAATCGGTGAGAGATGTTATATTAAACAGATATGGGAGAGAAAAACCTTTGGTTACAATTAGCTACGCAATCTGACTCCAGGTGGAAGAAGATGTACTGAAGAAAGGATTGTGTAAAGATGGTCTTCCTATTTTATAGATCAAGGGCAGGAGTAGTATTTTAACACTGGAATATGTATCTATATGATTTATCCATTACATATTCCAATTAATGTCTAAGCACCTAACGAGATGAGGAAAGTGCCATTATCCGACTGTCACTGTGAACAATACCGGCTGGAGAAAACTGAATGACTTGCCCATGAAAAAGAATTGGTCCTAGAGCTCCCTAGAGTCTCCACATGGGCTCAACTCTCCTTTCGACATCACTTGACTTTCTGTGCGCTGCAGTTTAGGAATAGAACATTTTCCCCTGAACCAGCCTGTAGATTCGCCGCCGTCTTCTGATCCTTCACCATTGCTGAAGGGAAGAGGGAAAAACTTAAACACATTTCTGACAAGGAAACTAATTCAAAGCGGTTTTGTTACATTTTGCACAACCTCTAATCGTGGAGAGCTTTTATTCGGAGTTTAAGTACCTCATTGTGGTTTAGCTTTTCAAAGTCGATTGACTTTGGAAAGGATCATCCCACACACAAGCTGAAGTGACTGATGTCTGTGCGTAGATGAGCAAGCAACGCTCCTGCAGTTTCAGGTTGGAATCCATGCAGGTAAAGTACATCATTGCTCGATACTCTAGAAGCAACTGGGGTTCAGTATTTTCCCCTCCAAAGTGACCCCCCCCCCCCCCCCTGCAGCAGAGTCCTTTCTAAATCATGGATGCTTGGAAGGAGGACAGGAGGCACCAGCATTGTACTGGAAGCAGCTTCACACATTACAAAGAATTGCCACATCAGCTGAAGAGGTTACAAAAATCTATTTTAACACAATCTACCTGCGATCTGTTTTCAATGACTCCCTTAAGACTCCTTAAATGTACATGCTCGAGATACTTCATAATAACCGCTACGTTTTACCATCCACCGATGATACCAGGCCCTGTGAGTAAAACCTCTGCTGACTACAAAAGGGAGATCATTTAGCAATACTAACATTTTTTGCTGCTCCCATGATTCTGTGAAGCATTAGATTCCCCTTCTCTGCTCCTCCTTCCCCTATCCAAAGCCATTATCCTCCCAAAGCTTTGCAAAAGCGTTTTTTATTTCCAATTACATACAAGAACAACAAAGCCAGGTAACGGTCTGTAAGAACAGGGGCGTTTATTGCTAAAAGGATATGTCTTTTTTGTTAAAACAAAGAACCCATCCCTCTCAGTTTTTCACAAAATACCTTTTTGTAATTACTGCCTCTTCCAAAAAAAAAAAAAAAAAAAGAAAAAAAAAAGAAAATGAGAAGGCTCTGTGCCACCTGAAACACTGGCAGTTCAAGATGACCAATAATACATGGAACAATTTATTCCTCCTCCATCCCCCCATCCCAAGAGAAAGAGTAGGAAAAAAATAAAATCAGGACGAGACCAAGCTAGCTTTATAGTACATTTACAAAACACAGCTGCTGGGGAAAACAAAGCTGTGGCAAAACTATTATTTGACTGTCATGTTTCTTTTTCTTTTTCCACTTCCTGGTGAGGTTTAACAGGATGACTGTTGCCAAGTTATTCTGTGAGCACCACAACTGCTAAAGTCCGGTCTCCTATCAAGTGGTGCATCGTGCTTAGACGCATGTGAGGGCGCTCATAGCCTCACTCCATGCAGGTTCGCCTCTGTATATACATGTGCAAGCTGAAACCGCTGTCTGACACCCCCCTTGGGGCGTTCCCCTGAGTGGGGAATCCACCTTTACGAAATATGCAGGAACTCCATCCACCTTTAAGACTTGTAGCCCTCAAGTCAAAATGTTTAGTAGTTGTTCAAAGAATTCAGACGTTATTAGAGACAGACATATAATATGCATAAAGTATTGGACTACATGGAGATATAAAGCCAAGTTAGAAAGACAGACATACTATTAAATTAAAGATTTGTACTACTGTTAATCAAGGCTTTAAACTACTGAAGAAGAAAAAAAAAAAACACCTTTCTTTTTAAAAATATCTTATTTCCCCCAGTTTTGCTTTTTTGTTTTGCTCTGCATAGATAATGATACTGTGCTAAGCACTAATAACCATTTGATTTTACAGAAAGCTAGCATTCTGTAAATTAGGATTTTATATATATGTGTGTGTATATATACATATATATACATATTTATAAAAAAATGAAATAAATTTCATTGGTGTGTGAACTTTTAAGAAGCATTTTCAGAAGTATTTGTATTTAGAAGACAAGACTGCATGCATTTACTTATATCCAGTGCATTGTAGAGGTCCCAGTACTGTGCTGTTCTTTATGTTGCATGAGTCCATAGGAGCTGGGAACAATATATGCAGGTCAGCATGAAGAGAATCATTTGCTGGATGAGAGACATATCCAGACAGTTTGCCAGCACTCAGCTGATTCATCTTTTAACAAAATTATGCCTTCTACAAAAAATACTTTGAAAAAATACACAAGGTCACAAAATACAGCTCAACAAGTAGAAAAAAAATAGATGAACGTACTGGCTGGATTCTCTTCCACTGACTCAGACAAGTCTTAGAGAAATCTTTTCATTTCTGTGCCTCAGGATCTTAATTTGTAAAGTACTCAGTGATTTACAGTGAATTCAGTGTCTTTCTCAGCCTTTACATATCATACTCAGATCCCCTTTTGGGTTTATATGCTAACACTTTAAACTATCACAATACAGTTTTCATAGATTGTTGCATGATCCAGAATATGAACAGGTTATTATATTCATTTTAAACAACATACTAGTTACCTAGTGAACAACCCTGTTTTCATTTGTAATATGTTTATAAAAGTTACATGTAGCACTGTATAAACCTATTTGCAAAGTGGAATCTGAGAATGAAGTTTGATCGTTTTTCTAAGTTCTTGAGATTTATGCTGTCTTTTGGGTTTATTACAAGGGCTTATCCTTGGCTCCTTTGGCCTATTGGTGCAGAGTGGCTCGTGCCCACGTTGTTCATAAACAGTCTTGGGTAGGGGGAAAAAAAGGACCCTGAATAACACTTCTAACAGAGCCTGCCCTCGGTACGTAGCTCACATAACTCTGAGGCTTGTGTCTCCAGCGTGATACAAACACTGACTTCAACAGTCCTTTGAGCAGTGGAGCCTTACAAGATCAGTATTGCCACTGGCAAGCGGAGTATAAATTTGAAAACAGGGAGTCCACCATGGGTATGCTGCTAAGATACCACTCGAAGTCTTTTAAAGGCATATGGTCTGCACTAGCCACCTCCTCAGGGTTGTGAAGGACTCTACACAGATTCCCAAACCTGGGAGACTACATGAGAGGTGCTGTCTCAGACATCATTCAGACAACCCCCAGATACCTTTTATGAAGCCATCCGTTGTACAGGTTATTATTCTCTTAGCCCGAAGATTTCTGAATGACCGTAAGAGAATCGTAGACCAGTTTCACCAGTGAAACTCCGGATGCCAGCTCAAGGGAATTCAGAAGCCCAGGGACATGGCCAGAGGGCATCAGGGCTGATGCTGCCTACTATTTTCTACAACTAGACTGAAGCCCCTGTTTCAACAACCAGAGGATATTTTCTTATGTGTATTCAAGACCTGAGTGCAGCAGGGCAATGGCTGAGTGTTGACCTGACTGACCTCAAGACATATAGTTCTGTGAGCCCAGCTGGGTGGCAGCTGGAAGAACACAGGAGCACCACGACTGCTGTATAACGCAGAGTCTGCACTAGGGTGCTCATGGCTTTCTTTCTCATAGGCCACAACCCATCTTGGGTCTCTTTCAGGATGTATTGCCTTGATGTCTTCAGCTATGCTGTCCGTGAACCTAGCTAAAAGCGAAGAGGTCTCTTGAAAACAACGGCTAACAGATGAAGAAAAATCCGCACAGAGCACTGATTACAAAATGTAACTTCCTCCTCTTATTTTAGAATAAATATACGTGACATGCAGGATTCCAGGAAAGCTAAAAGTTCAGAGGAATCTCACAAAAGAATTAGTGAAGAACTCCCATAGTCTGTTCCATGTCACCCTCCTTCCAGTGCCACACTCAGAGGTTGTCTTACACAAGGAGAAAACACTGCTTTATCCATCAGGAAGGCGGTGGATACTCCATCTAGTGCTGGAGTTAGCATACGCACCAGCAAACTGACATACAATTTTCAATGAACTGCCAGGACAGTCTGAGGACAGTTAAGATGTTTCTCAGTACTGACAGAAAGAGATAGAAGGGGGAAGGAATAATGAAGATCATAACTTCATCAAAATAACATAAGCCCAACAACCTGTTACCTGTTTGAAGGTGGATCAAAGGGTAGATGAACTGGTTGGTTTGCAGGGTGCACATGCTTCTGTTCTGAAAGTGTCAACATTTCATTCATGAACCTGCCCTCCTCTTGGGTACTGCAACACTGCATTCTCTAGCTGTTACAGGACTGTCAGCAAGACAAAACACTCATGTGCAGAGAAGACAAGAACAGCAGTGCATTCCAGGAGCCTCTCCTACCTCCACCATCTTCTAAGCAAAACCCACGCTCCCCACCTCCCAATCCACTTCTTCCAGAAAACAAATTTCTCTCCTAATCTAGGCTTTCGCTCCTGTGACAAAGGTGACCCTGAGGGCCATTATTTCTGAAATGGAAAGGGGGCACACAGGTTAGGGGGGCACTAAAAGGTTCCCAAACCTTTTAGCCCGAATTGTGTCTTTGATGCTCTTCACAAAGGTCACAGAACTCCTACAGCGCAACTGAGACCCTTGACCAGAAGTCTCGCACTGCTTTAACAGAATGAAAAATGTGTACATCAACATGCATTAGAGCAGTCAATCAGTATCATGGGCCTTCATGAAAAGCACCTGTAGAATTAAAAAAGCTAAGGGTAGGGCTCAGTCCTGTGAGTACTTCACAGGATAGAGAAAGACAAAGCCTCTGTAGAGGCTGGGAAGAGTTTTCCAACTCTGACAGAGTTGGGAAATTATCCCAAATTTAAGGATTGACTACTGGTGCAGTGCGTGCGAGTACTGCAGAGCTAAGCCTGGAGCAAATCTCTCTCAACTGCTAAACATCTTCTGGAGTTTCCTTCAAGAGAGCCGGAGGGGGGGAAAAACAAGACAAAACAAAAAAGAAACAAAAAACCCACCCCTCCCCACACAAAAATATGTACACAGTGGAGAGAGTCAGGGAACTCAGGAATTGAACTAAATCAAGTGTGGCTACATCATACAAATCAACAAGTTGTATGAGCAGGTAGGACAGCCCTTCAAAATAACAGGGGAAAAAAGCAAGCAAAATCCATGCTCTCAAAAATATCCCAGAAAGATATCACAAAGCACTGTATTCAGAAATAACTAATGGGAACTGGAGACAGGAGAGAAATGTATTTCTGCCAGATGAACCAAGACAGAAAAACCCACACATGGAAAAGCTAATTACTACTTGTTCAAAGAGAAGCAAACTGAAGACAGCAAGTACTACTGCGGCTCCTTTGCGCTGGTGCGTTTTGCCAGCTAACATAAGCAGTAAGTGACCAGAATAAAATACACCCTCTAAGCAACAAATAATTAGGAGAAGAGGGGCAAAACAAACGTTGTGCTTAACTAGCAGCTTTGGGTAATATGCTGAACTAACTCTAAGGGTCCATTACAGCCCTAGTGGATTTTCTACCATCAAAGCCCTTTGGGTTTCACTCAGGAATATCAATCAGATTCAGATCAGTCCTTATCTTTATAATTGGGAGGACTTTCCTCCTGACTTAAATTATTGTCATCTAAAAAAAAAAAAAAAAAAAAAAAAAAAAGCACCCCTTTGAAGAGATCCACACATTTATAAAGAGCTAATTACATTGCTGAACATCCAGAACAGACTCATTATGAACTCACCATGTGGCACAAAAGTCATTTTTATTAGTGGCCTTACTCCTGCATCAAGCAAACCGAGTAGTGAAAATCCCTGCAGAAAATCCAAGCGTTATGAACGTTACCCTCTAGCATGCTAGGTCTCAGCAAGTAAGACAAAACACCGTAAGACTGCAACAACAAAGAGTTTATTAGAGTCTAGAATATATAATCACTGTACAGAAAACATTCCGAGTTAAAGTGTGAAATACTGAACCTCTCACTGGGCATTCTGGTTGCTGAGCCTGTTAGTTATGATTTAATTGGCGGCCTACAGCTGGCTAACTTACAGCACTTAAAAAAATTTTTGCAAGCAGGGAAGAAATGATTGTCCTTTCTAAACGATAACATTGCCCAAGGTGGGAAATAAAGAATATGAATCATATTTAAAACTTATTCAAGGTGCAAAGTTGGTGAGAGGGGAGGAGAGGAGATTGCCATAGTTTTGTGTTTTTCTGCACTGAGAAACTGTAGCCTTTCTGTTGTATTCTGTACACAGCCATATTCAGTACAGCAAAACTTTCCATTTCTAAATAAGAAATTATATTAACAGGTACAAGAATTTACCATCTAATGCCAGCCTCTTCCAGTTATCTTTGGCTTGGAAGGAAGTTGCTTACTTCAACCTTTGTGGCTCAATTATTTTCACTAGAAAGAAGTGCAGTAAAGTCGCAGGGTAAAGGATGGAATAAACAAACATCTTCCTTTAAAATATGCTTATTTTTAAACCTTCCAATAATACAGATTCAAAAAGCTGCTCTGTCTCCTGCTCTTCACACTACCCAATGTGCAGCTTTTGCCTTCTAAAGTTATTTGGGAAAGTCCACAAGGTGCTTGAGAAATCTCCTCCTCCATCATGTGCTGAGGCTTGTTTCCTCCTCAGGTAGGTGGAACGCTTATTTTCTCCAATACTAAAAGAAAACAAAAAACACAGTAGGACATTTATTAACCTGGTTTACATATAACTTTTCTTCTCAGAGAAGAAACTGAACTTCGGGTTTAAAAACATTGTAAAGCGCCTAAAGGCAGGTGATTTTCACAACGCTTCACTAGAACAAACAGCTAGGAAACCAACTCTATCCACCACTTGACAATTAGTTATTCTACACAGTCCTGCTGGTACAGTTCCCCTATTTTATTTGGCATGCAAGATCTGCTCCTCCAGTAGGAGGAACAGCACAAAAGCCCTGTACTGAAGGAAAGAACCTACAATTGCAGGAAAGTAATGGGAGAGTAACGCTTAGAGATACCTAAAGCCAGTTCGCAGTTATAGTTTAAACCGAGCTCACTCCTAAACAGAGAGTAACAAATCATTAATATAACCCTAAATCAAGCAGCTACATTTTATCCCATCCCCAGGTTTCACTTTTCTATCACTACTTAACCTAAGCCCAGGATGCAACTCCATTTGGAAATTTACAAGGAAAATGAAATAGGAAACTAGTCACTTCAATTGGCGTTTTTTTGTGTTTTTTTTTTTAAACCCCTACAGAGGAAAGAAACAAAAAAAATTGTTAAAATGAAAGTGACTCTCTGGGGGGAAACAGCTATCCAGTCTTTATCAGTATGAACTGAAATTAGTATGTGCTTTTTCTCCTCTTGAGAAGTCTTATACAGTGCCATCAACTTATATTCTATGTTTAAATTATTAACTTTGAGACAATAGTTTTTTGATATGCACCAAGAAGGAAAGAAAGAAAGAAATACTATATAAAGAGGCCTGTAAAATATGTGATTAGATAACAGATTAAAGATGCATTAAAAAAATACAACTAAAGGCTTCATAACATGGTTTTGAACTGAATCCAATTTACAATAACGTTACAGAAGAAAAGTGTCAATTGGATGTCAAAATACACAGACTGCTTTTTACAAGCACTTTACTTACTACACATTGACATACAGAACACTGATACACAACGCTTACTAAAACCACCAGCCTTATTGAAAAGCTCTTAACTGGTGCAGCAGACAGCATAGATGGCTTGCTAGTGCTTGCAGGCCTATTTTGGAGGCAGTAAGAATAAATATCTATAGATAAACAACTAACCATATGCTGAAGGGCATTTCAAATGAAAAATTGCATGGCTTAAGGCTAATCTGCTGTTTAGGCAGGCATCATAATACCTATTAAGACTTTAAAAAAAAAAAAAAAAAAAACAAGACAATTTTTACTACTTTTTTGAGCAAGGCCATTGGCAATTCAATGCAGCATTATACATGAAAAAATTGAAAGCTTCAATTGGCCATTGTATAAGATGACCACTTTATTGCAAATTCAATTATGCATTAATTGTTCATTTGTTCAACGATTTACAGACTCTGAAGACTCCAGCAGCAAGTTCTTTAAAAAAAAAAAAAAGTTGCCTTAAACAAAGAGTAAAGATAATGATTTCGACTAATGAGGTACTAAATATCACTAAAGTACCCTACCTTGCTTGCAATACGTACAGAAGACATCTGTTACACTTAATGCTGATGGATTTAAAAAAAAAAAAATTTTTTTTGATGTAACTAGTCCTCAGACTCTTGTCAACTGATGATTCACTTCTGACTATTCTTCTTGTACCCTCCTTTTATAAGCATTAAATGCTCTTGCAGTGGGGAGCCTGCAAGTGTAGTTATTTATAGAACATGAATAAAGGCAATAATCTGAGCTCTGAAACTAGCAGAAATCCTACACCGCGTGGAGCCAAGAGATGCCTTAGGTACTTACAAAGCAACATATTACTGTTTACGTTTCAGGCACCTGAACCCAACGGCAGAATAGGAAAGCTCAAAGGACATAGGTGCCAAACTCTACAGTGCACGTGGAAGGGTTATGACTTCAGAAAAAAACAGCTCCAAAAGCCTCCATGCTGGAGTCCAGTGTCAGCCAATTGGAAGGGTGAAAAACCTGAAGTGAGACAGCCGGAGCAGGCCTACATTGGAGGCTGTCACATCTGCTTACTTACTGTCTAAAATGCAACGCTCACGTGAGCGGGGGCTTGCTTTTTTAACTCCCAAAACATGAATGGAAGATGTGATGTATGCCTGCCGTTCTACATAATAACCTGTGGCTTTTAACACTGTTCCTTGGAGCTAGAAGCCTTAGGTTTAAGTTCTTGGCATCTTTAAATATTCTGAACAAATCCAGTCTGTGATTTTTAAAAGCAGTCAGAAGCGCTGCAAAAGAGTCAAGCAAGAACAAGTCTGACTGGAAAAAGAAAAGGTCACTTGAATCAAATCTGTAAACTGGCTTACTAATACAGACTTCACAAATGCAATAAAAATTATCTGGGAGAGTCTGGCAGTCACTTAAAAATAATGAAGTAAAAAGATTATGTCTAAAGGAAAAGAAAAAAAGGTGAGTGTCTGGATGCAATTAAAAAGAAGGTCTACGCACCTACTGGATGCACTTTAAAGCTTAATCTTGCATCTTTGCAATGATATGAGCGTCGTTTTTTAAACCTCAAGGCAGATGCTAGATATTTTTCACCCTGCTTTACGAAACTACCGACCTACACCCTGTAATCAAAGCAATGCATCATGACTGACAACACATATGCAACACTTCTACATAATTACACTTCCCTTTTTCGTGAAAAGGATCATCTTTATTACATATATATGCAGACAGAAATGACATTTTTACTGCTTATCCTGCACTGTAATGCTGCTCTTGAAAATAAAATTATAGTTTACAGCAAACACCAAATTAGGTGGATAGTGTTTAGCTCAACGGATAGCCGTAACAACTGTTCTCTTCACAATTTGTATCAGATTTTCATCAGCCTTTTGGAAAAGGAACTGATTAAAAAAATACTGACACTAACCGGCTTCTGAGATCAAGGTTTCATTTTTCCTCTGAATTCCATGTCTTGTTATGAGACTAATACTTAAGGCAAACAGACAGTGCGATAACTTAAATCCCTGATAAACAAACTAAAAGTGTCAGAAAGCTTTAAAGAAAAAAAACATTATAAATTCAAAGATGAAATCAAATGCTTTTGTGAACACAGTTTTACTGAACAGGGGAATTAAACGTTTTATTATCTTATAGTGGTCTATAGTAGGACAGCACATACACAGGTGGCTGAACATTTCATTCTTCACACTACAGCAGGGATTTTAATACTAGAAGTAGCAGAGACAATATTCTTCCACTGCCACCTCAGAGCATTATCAAGAATCAAAGAGCAGTTGAGGATGGAAAGCACCTCTGGAGACTGTCTACTTCAGGTCCCCCTGCTCAAAGCACAGTCAGCCAGAGCAGGTAGCTCAGGACTTCGACCAGTCAGGTTTTGAGTACCTTCAAGGATACTATACAACCTCTCTGGACAATCTGCTCCAGTGTTCAAACACCCTCACAGTAAAACAAAACAAAACAAAACAAAAAACAAACAAACAAACAAAAAACAAAACAAAAAAAACAACAACTTAGTTTTTTTTTTTTAAATAGTTTCCTGGGTTTCAATTTGCACTCATTGCCTCTTGTCCCATCACTGAGCACCACTGAGAAGAGTTGGGCTCCACCTTAACCCCTGCTTTGCCCTCAAATCGGGTATTTTTACATACGGATAAGATGCTCCCCGAAGCCTTCTATTCTCTAGGCTGGAGTCCCAGTTCTCTCAGCCTCTCCTCACGTCAGATGCGTCAAATCCTTAACTATCTTCATGGCCCTTTGCTGGACTTGCCCCCACATGTCCTTGCCTCTCTTGCACTGGGGAGCCCAGAACTTGACACAGCACCCCAGACGGGGGCCCACCAGTGCTGATTAGAGGGGGAAGCATCACCTCCTTTGACCTGCTGGCAATGCTCTTCCTAATGTGGCCCAGGACAGCGTTCACCTTCTTTGCTCCAAGGGCGCACTGCTGGTTCATGTGCAACGTCACGTCCACCAGGACCCCCAGAGCCTTTTCTGCAAAGCTGCTTTCCAGTCAGTTGCCTTCCAGCCTGTTCTGGTGCATTAGGTTATTTCCCCAAATGCAGGACACGGCATTTTTTTGAGCTTCATGAGATACCTTCTGGTGCATTTCTCCAGCTTGTTAAAGTTTCTCTGAATGGCAGCACAAACATCTGGTCTATTAACCATTCTCCCAGTTTTGCATGTTGTCCAAACCCACTGAAGGTACACTGCATCCCATCATCCAGGTCAGTAATGAGGATGTTAAACAATATTGACCCCAGTATTGACCCTCGGGTCCACATCTCTAGTGACTGGCCTCCGGTGCACTTTGTGCCGCTGACTACAACTCTGAGCCCAGCAGGTTAACCAGTTTTCAATCCTCCTCAGCGCCCATTTATCTAGTCCATATTCCACCAGTATGCATATGAGGATGTTATGGAAGTCAGTGTTGAAAGCCTTACTAAAGCCCAGATGAATAATATATCCTGCTTCCCCCTAGCCCATTGCACTAGTTATTTGATCATAGAAGGCTATCAAGTTGGTCAGGCATGATTTCCCCTTTATAAATACACACTGACTACTCCCAGTCACCTGCTTGTCCCTCACGTGTTTGGAAATGTTTTCCAGGGTAATTTGCTCCGTCACTTTCCTAGAGACTGAGATGAAGCTGACTGTTTTGTAGCTCCCCCGACCCAGCTCCTTGCCCTTCCTCAAGACAGGGGTGACATTTACTTCCTTCCAGTCCTCAGGAACCTCCGATCGCCACGACCTTTCAAAGATAATCAAGAGTGGCCTTGCAATGAATCCCGATCAGGCAGTCTATAGCAGACAAACAAAACGTTGCCTGTGTTGGTCTGCCTGCTAATCCTGACCCATAAGCTCTCAGCTGGCTCACTGTCTGTCCCCAGGTAGAACCCCACGCATTCCTGCTGCTCTCTCACATAAAAGGCAACTCTACCTCCTTGCCTTCCTAGTTTGTCCTTCCTAAAGAGCCTGCATCCATCCATGGCAGTGTTCCAGTCATGTGAGATGTCCCACCTCACGTCTGCGATCCCAATGAGATTGCAGCCCTGCAACTGCACACAGGCCTGTAACTCCTAAGGCAGGAGGGAGCTTTCCCATAATGTAGTCCTGCAGGCACTTCCTTATTTATGTATGCTTTAAGCGGGCCCTCCTCAGCCCTCTTCTGTTGATTAGGAGGTCTCTTTTTGTCCACATGAACCTGTATCCTTTGCTTGCCAAACAGATCCACCATGTCCTCGCTGGACTGTGGGTAATCTCCTTTCCCTCCCCAGTTGCTCCCAATTCAAAGGTCTCATCATGATGGTCAACCTACCCCACTTAGGTGGATTCTGTCTCTTCCTAGCAGTCCCTCCTCCTCAAAGAGGTTCCTATGGTCACAAAGACCAAATCTTTGCTGCTGACATCAGCTGTGCTACCAGCTGTTGTCCCACAGGGTCCATCCACTCCTCAACACCTTTCTCCCTCACTGGCAGGATTGAGGAGAAAGCCACCTGGTTTGGACAGAAGTAGTTAATGCTTGACATGCTCCAACTCTCCCCTGGAGAGCACTAGGAGGTAATAGTCTAAGGGTTGGACAAACCACAGAAGTCTCTCCACCGTATGCCTGATCCAAGCCCCTAGCAAGTAGCAAACTTCCACAGACAGGTCAGGTCAGCAGATGGAGGCTCCATCTACCACAGCAGGGAATATGTGAGAATCTCTCTCTACTGTCATTCACTGCTTCCTTCCTGGTACTGCTGCATGGCTCATGGTCTGCTGGCTCAGATGCTTTCTTGGTCAGACCTTCCAGCCCCTAATCTGCTATCAGGGCACTGGATCTGGATCTGCAGGTGGATCAGGAGCCATCCTCTAGATTCCAAAAATCACAAACTTCCAGCCTTCGCCATTCTGGGAGTCTCCATTTCCCAAACTGTTAAGTACAGACTCTGCCTGCTCCTCCTCCAGTACAGTTGGGGTTCAGGCTCTTGTATCTGCAGGGTCTCAGAAAAGATCCAGTCAATCTCTTTCTTGTCAGTCCTGATGCTGTGCAGTTTGCTGACCTCCTTTTACAGCTCCTTTACTTGGTGACACAGATACCACCACCACACATCTCCTGCGAGCAAGGAGCCCATCTCCTGCTGCTTGTGCCTCACTGAGAGGCCTTAGACACTCCCTGCAGCCCCAGGCCTGCAGAACTGCCTCCACCCTCAGAAACTCCATCTGGATTGAGGCCTCCAACATTACAATGGCTGCTGGGGACTGTGCTTTGTGGAGCGTTGCCACTGTTGCAGGGGACCTGGGTGCAGAGTTCCCGGCCTCCTTCTGTGCATCCTGCTGAGCAAGCTGCAGCGTCTGTTAGTTTGCATTCCAGCTAGCTATCTTCATCAGCTCAGAGTACTGCACAGAAGGTTTATTCTGTCACACAGTAGATATATCTGCAGGAAGTCTATCAAAGGCAGGAAAAAAGGCAATTCACCCTCACTCATTTACTTCAAGACCAGACATTAAGGAGTTCTGGATCCTTCTCTCATAGACCTCAGGCTTTCCAATTTGCAGTTCTTACCCTTATGAATACAATGAGTAACATCCCACAAAAATGAATCAATTATATGCAATAAAACAAGTTAACCTCAAAACATAGAGCTTAACTCCCCAATTTTCCTCCAAAAAAAGGAGTTTCAAGGGCACATTTTAAAATCTCATTTCGTACTGGGTAACCCTGTTCCATGGCTTCAGAAGAAAACAAGTACGGAGCCAACGACCAACAAAGAGCTGGCTCAATTTGAATTAATCAATTTAAAATCTTATTAAATTCTAGATGAACATGAAAAAATATGGTCCCTTTTAAACTATTTTTATTAATAGCTCTACCCGACAAAATGCAACTACTGCAGAAATACTGGTGCAACATATGAAAATATCCATTTATCTTTAAAAAAAAAAAAAAAAAAAAAAAAACGGAATGATGCACGTTTTAGAGCAAAACCTGTTATGAAAATCCATGAAACGCTCAGATCTGATTCAAATGTTAGATTCCTCTTACTGTACATAACTATTAATCAAAACATACACATACCTATCCAAAATACCTTAGACAGTATGTTTGCTGAGGTACTTCAAAGAACTTTCTAGCACCACTGAGGGCTTGCTCCCCAGTCTCGGAAGAACACTCTTTGAACTTGTTGAAAATGAACTAAAACACCATAAACAAAGAAGGTAAGCACTGAACTTACTGTTTGCCATCTCTCACCTTACCCAGTTCTCAAGAAAGACCACCAACGGAGAAGCTACCTCACCTGGGCAAACTTGTGTATCTGCTCCACCACAGCTGCAAAGAGGGCATGGACACTTTCATCAATTAGACTCTGCATATAATGTACAGCTTCTTCATCGGATAGGTCCAAACGGAACTTGTCTTGCACCTGGGGCAGGGGGAAGAGACGAGAGGAAAAAACTCTCATCAGTTAGAGTACGTACTAGTATACCTCATCTACATAGTAGCTAATATGATTTAATTCTCTTCTAAATTTCTGCAACGGAAGTAATTACTCCTAAATTCCAACACATCATTGGCAATTCACAACTTTATATGAAATGTCTACTTTTAAATTTAAACTGTTATGAAAAAAGAACAAGCTATTAAAAATTTTGGTGCATTTTCCCCCTATCTTCAGCTAATCATTTCAAAGCCCCAAGCTAGAAAGTCAGAAGTATCTGGACATAAGAGTCTAAACAGAACTGAAATGCTTTTTTTAAAGCATGAAAAGGTGAAAAGGAGAAAAGACTCAGTATTTGCTCTGAGAGAGTGAACGCCAGCTTAAAAACAAAACACAAATCCTTCAAAAACCCATATCTTCGACATATAAAAACCTGAAAGACTCTGGGTGAGCCTAACAGCTGGTGAAAGCCTGTAACGTTTCTTTATTCTAAGTTTAATTTCAGACAAAAACTATATTTTGGAAATTGCAAGGCAATTAAGTGGAAAATCTAGAATCAGAGGAAATCAGTCCTGTCAGAATTGATGTTTATATTGCAGGTGAGAACTTGATCAACTCCACTTACATCTACCATCCATGAACAGTTGGTTGGAGACACTGCTACCTCTGACATCATTTATTCTTTTGACAGCAAAATATTTCAACTATTGTACCAGTATTTTAGATGCATCTTCCCCGGTACTTGCAATTTGTATATGAATTAAAAGCTGAAAGCATTACAACTAAGAATAAAGCAACAACATTGAATTTCCTTGTTTCAGCCTCAGGCAAAGCCTTGATCCATGAATATTTACAGAAGTAGAGTGAATGCCTTTTTGTGAATTCCAACTAACTCCATGGCAATAGTTCAGGACTGCTCCAGATGGTATCTCTCAGAAGCACCTTTACCACAGACATGTCTTCAGTAATTTTCAAAACTCATTCAACCAGCAACACACAATTAGCAACAGCTTAAAAACATCTGCAAAAAAAAAAGATCTTGCTTTTCAGGAACTTTATTGCTATTTTTAAATGAGAGGAACCCAAGTAAGTTTGGCAGACATGCCTTATGCCTCATATCACTTATGAGAGGCAAATTGATAAGTAACTACTCTGGATGAGTTCTAATAATCCAAAGTGCAGATCTGAGGAAATGCTACAAATACCATAGTACCATTTTCTAAGTTTTTGGAAGAGTTGGCGATGGAGCAAGGTCTGCACATAGGCAGGACAAACATTCAGAGTCCTTCTGAAAAAAAAAAAAAATTAGTTTGTTACTGGTATAGCACTGATACCTTTGGGTGCTCAGTTTGGAAAGCCATTTGTGCTGTTCAAGAACTCGCAATGAGTCCATGACCTCTCAAAATAAAATTCAGGAACCTAAAAATCCCAGCGTTCTCTAATTCTAACCAAATCTTTAAAATTCCTAGCCACCTTGCAAACTAGTGTTGATCACTATTTTAAAATTACCCAGCAATTTTACATTAATTGCAGAAAATGAATCATTGCAGAAAATGAATCACCTTACTTTTATACTCATAAGATAAAGTTTGAGTGATGTGAGCTCTTGTGGAGACCACCATGTCCATTTACTTCATTATGCAAGAGCCTGAACTATAGGTGTAACCATATGAAATGTTTTTTGCATCAAGTCTGTAGCTTCTGGTTTTACCCATAAAAATATCTTTTAAAAGAGTCTTTATAGTGAGAGAATCCATCACATTCTAGGTAAGTTGTACCAACGATTAATTGTTCCATTTAAAAATCATGACTTATTTCCTATCTGAATTGGTCCAGCTTCCATCCCAAACAGTTGAACCCACTAAAACTTTTTACATTAAAGAATTGCCCATGAGAAATCTTTCTCATGTGACAACTATCAAATAATCTAAGTCATTTCTTAACCTTCTTCTGATTAAATAGACTGACTGTAAGGCAGAATCAAGTTTTTCCTGAATACTTTCCATTTATTAACTGTTTCAAGCATTGGCAAAATGGTAGACAAATTATTTCAGCAATGTTCTTAATAGGTTGTGTTACTGAGATAATACAAACTGCTCTTCTCTCTCTCTCTCTCTTTTTTTTTTTTTTTAATCTTTTTTATGTACCAGGGATAATGCATATGCAACCAGCCTCTATGACAGCAAAATACTCAAGAGATTTCAGTTTATCATTACTTGGCATCCTTTTCAAAGGAAATGTATTCCAGAATTGTGCCCTTCAATGCTACAATAAGAAGCATAAGATAGCCTGCCAAGTATGGAAAGATAACACTGCTTCATTCAAAATATAGTTAAAACTCCGTTGATGTGCTTGAAGTAAGTATAAAATGAGTTTTTCCTCAACTTCCTCTTAAAAAGAATTTTGATCCATATGAAAAAATAAAATAAGCTGGAAAAGTTCAAACTCTCAAGGAAGCAAGCAAGACAGAATTAGAAAATATTTCAGGCTATTATAGATCTTTCATCTTCATAACACACATGAGAAGAAAAGCCTTATTTTCTCTCAAAGACATTTTTAGAGGACTGATAACCAATAAAGCACACAGTACAATGTAACTGAATTTAATGGGACTATTCACACAGTTACATTTATGCATAAGCTTAAATACCTTCCCAAATCAGAGTATATAAGTCTAACATGTTTATTTTCATGTTCATGGAAAAGGTGACGCAATAAGCATTCAGCAAAAATGCTAACCATAGTTTCAAAAAAAAAAAAAAATCACTGTCATGACAAATTCTTTTATATAACTCTAATAATTAAGCCAATTCAGCCATCTTCTGATCTGCTCATAGATTAACATCTCAGAAAGTCTAGGACTTACTAATGTTAAGATTCTGTCTCATTCATATGGAATTAATGGCTATTTAAATTTCCTACCACCTTCCCCAGGAACAGACTAACACACTGACAATATGTGGAAAGAAATTTACCCACAGTTAGATCCTAAAATAAGCGTGCAATTTAACAGCAGAATCAGATGCTGCTGACAACTAGATCTTTGCATGAAAGTTTTTCAGCACCGCAATTAAAAGTAACTGCTGCAATCTGAGAAAAAAAACTGGCAAGATGAGAAATTACTTCTTGAGCTGTAACAGCAGCAACAAGATTAATATACACTGGATTAGGGTTCTTGCAACAAAACCGATAGGAATTGTTATTTGAAATCTCTTAGATGCAAAGCAAACTGTACACTCTGAAAGCCAACAGTTTCTCACAGAGCAGGCGCTACTTAGCAAGACTTCTGTATGGTGTTAAAAAAAGGAAACAAATTTTGGGGTCAGGTTCCGATGAGTTACACAATTATTTCACTATAAACACTTAAGAAAAATGGGCACCATGAAGGTGTTTGTTTATAAGTTTATATGAAATATTTACACAGAATTCTCACTTTAGCATTTTATTAAGCAACTCTTCTTCATTTGCTGTTACCATCATTTCTCATTGTTAGTCAAAGAGAACAGAAATATACTGGATCAGTCTAGTTGAATTGTTGCTTTGTTTCCAGAAGGAAAAGTTTTAAACCTCACACTATACACACATAGCAATTTTAAACATATAGTCCATCAGCTCTCAATAGTAGTTTCTGAATGCTTAAGGATAAAAAGGTTGGATAAAGAACTACAGCATCAATGAAAATCACAATATTTCACCTTCAGGCTCAGAGCTGTCCACTTCATATCCACCTGCACAGCGTCTGATTTAGTAATAAATAGAGGGTAAAAACCCAAACTCAGTTATGTGAATTTGTACGATTAGGAATTTTGTTATACTTCAGTTAATCTGAAGCGTCGCGTAAGAAAGCCATTGATAGTCATCAAGGCACAAAGTTTTCCAAGAAAAAAGTGAGAATGGGAAGGGGAAGGGGCCATGACGATTAACCAGAAGGGACAGTTCAGAAGAAAATACAGGGGGTAGTGGGAAATAGTGAGAGGGAAGTACTGAAGTATGAATTACTTTGAGTTGGACTAATAAATCAAGTCTATAAAAAATAAATACTAAAAAGTAGTAGATCTTTACTTTCTTCAGTCTTTCAGAGAAGGAGAATTCAGCAAGGTAAGAATCTGAGAAAAGGAATATAAAAAGGGTACCCTACAATGTAACCAGGAAGAAATACTACTATGCACCATGGTTATCAGAACTAAATACTAAAGGCTTATCAAAATGTAGTTAAATCATAATCGAAGAAAAGCATTATAAAAGGAGGAACTGAAGATTCAGCAGCTACCTCAGCTTCCCCAAGCTAGAGATGAAGGAGTCAGAGGTCGAGCACAAGGTGTAAACACACTACAATAACGTACACGCGTGCCTGCGTGTGTATTTCTAAATGTAACTGAAAGCATTAACTAGGAGATCTTGTGTTGCACAAAGACAAAAAGCACCCATACAGCAGCACTCATTTTTAATATGGGCTAAAGCTGTACTTTATTTGTAATGAGATCAGAGTTTACAGCTACATCGTTATGCTTTCTAGAATAGTCTAGGTGCAAGTTTTAAGGTGCCAGCATATAGGAAAAAAGAATTAAAAAAAAAACAGACAACAGGTTTGACTACATTTTTGCTGCAGAAGGACTATCAGGTCTCAGTCAAAATGAGAATTACCTTCCCTTCTCCTAGCCTTCCAAAAGCGGTGTCAAATGGTCACATCTTCCATAGCTTGTAGAAAACCCAAGATCCTATTGTAACACAGTCTGATCAAAGTAAACATATACTAGTATCCCATATCCTCGTTTCTGGGATACAAAAATTTCCAGACCATTTGCCTATGTAAAAAGAGAACACTGTAATAGATGGAGCAAACTTATTCCATTAGGGCCTCAGACTGCAGTAGAAATTAGGCTATTTCATGGAAAACACTAGTACTAAATAAATAGCACTAAATAATAACACTAAATAAAACACATACATACCTGTTTTAAAAAATGGAAAATATCAGAAAATAAACTTTTAGGTCTATTTATGTTTCATGTGATGATTCACTAGAACCAACGAACCTGCAAAGTTAACTCAGGGGCAAAGAGATCATAACATCAACCAGAACAACGCACAGCATTAACTGCCGATAAGTTCATACTTGATTTTTGCTTGAAGTGTCTCCAAGAACTCAAAAGACTGATTTTTGAACAAACTATCAAGTGTGTTGTACAAAGCACAAGTTGATTTCATTGAAAACTCCCAGCCATGCCCACTGAACACTGGACAGCAATAACGAGGAAAGAAAAACCTCCCAAAATGTCCAATCATCATATTAAAAATTGCAGTTAAGCATCTAAGGTAACAGAAGGGCTATGTTCTTCATTCAGGTGATCTTATCTCCAGATTATCCTTTTCCCTTTTGGTAATTTTGCATTTTTAGATGCATGACAGGCATAGTATTGAGGGGTCATACACCATTTCAGAAATACTACTAGCGCAGTTAAGTGCACTTCATTGCAAGTTTTCAGATTTTTCACTTACATTTTGCTCCTTAACCACAACCTCCCCCCTTTTGGAGTCATTCCACCCTGCTCTGTCAAGTTTGACCTACTCTATTATAGAGACCATAGCTATCCTTGAATTAAGCTCAGGAATTTGTTTTTGCCTAGCAAGCACTTTCTCAACTGGAGTCAAACGTGAAGCATTCACCATTCTCACGAGCAGTTCCCAAGAGCATTGCTGAAACGGTACCTAAAACGAATTACTAGGTTCTTAAGGTTCAACATTAAGACAAATATTTTTACAAAGTCTCATGACGCTTTTACAAACTTCTCAGGGCAATATCGGCATCCATACTTCATGGACATCTGCAGCTAAACTTCATACAATTACTGAAGACGACAGTAATACATGTTGAGCAAGGAGATCACATACACATGACAAGTGTTTCTCAAACAATCCTATTGATATTTCATTCTCACACTAATTAAGTCAGTCATTCTGAAGACTGCTGGCTGCTCCGGTATTTCTGCTTCTGGCAACATTAACCAGCACTGTTAGTGTTTACTGTAACTACTAGCTACATAATTTTATGGCTAGAATAAAGGATTGCTCTTTGCAAAGTCAGCTACTTAAATTTAAGAGAAAATTCAGTATCGCTTTGATTGGGTCATAACATGCATTGGACATAAGCATCCTGACCATTGCTAAAATTGGAGGTAAAATCATTTAAGAGCAGAATAACAGAATGCTCAGTGAGGTTTTCATGATTATTTTTATTGCTTTGCCCTAAATTTTTTACCAATAGTCAGCATTCAGTGTTCAAGTAGCAAAAACAGGTTTTAAATTCCTGGCTTAATCAGTATCACATTTCATCTTTTCCAGCAAAGGATTTTCTTGCTCTCCTCATTGCTTGACTGCAACATGTTCCAAACAACACATTATACAAACTACTCAGATGCTCTATTTGCATGAATAATTTTATTTATAAGGCTATTCTGATATCAGCTGTTGTTTAAGACTTTCATTTGAACAAACTGCAGTTTCTAAACAAGTCTGTGTAGTCTTTTGCAGCGCTTTTTTTTTTTTTTTTAAATAGAAGCCAGTAAAGGCATTAGTGAACATCTCTAAACTGAACTTCCACAAAAACAAGGGTTTCAGCCTCTGCGTTATGTAAAGATGATATTGTTCCAGCTCAGAATTTCATCATTTTGGCCAAAACATGTAGTCAAATAGATGGCATGATATGAAGTAACATGAGCAAAGGTGTGTTCTCACATACAATTCAATTTGGGGTTTATTCCATATTTTTGGATTTTGAAATGAATTAATATGCGTGCATAAATCATCAGCCCAGAAACGCAAGAACAGGGTGTGCAGCTGCAGCATCATTACCCAAATGGACAGAAAGATGAACGTCTGTCGATGCAAAATAAGCTCAGCATTACTGTGATGCTTTTACAAAAAATAAACCTGTCTCACTTCCCCAGAGCAGGAAGTAAACACAAATACTAAAGCAGAACAGACCAACCAGACAACACTGAGTTTATTTCTCTTACACAGGAATAAAACTAAATCTCCTCTTAGCGTTAATAAATCTCAGAAATGTTTCATAGCTCCACCTTTTAGAAACGTTGCCATTTTCAGACAGCTGAAGAGGACAGATATTCATCCACTCCTGTCTAAGAAAGCATGCCAAGCATTAGAAGTCTCTTCTGTTTTGCTAAATTGTGAACTCAGCACTTAATTATCCATTTACTGACTTCGGGGGAGGACAGGGAAGGGAGAAAGACAACAGGGAGCTTTGCTACAATCCAGATGAAGTGACTGGCAAAACTCCTCATAAATTAGTTCAAGCTTAGGGGGGAAAAAAAAAAAAAAAAGGAAAAAAAAAAAGATAGCTCCAAAACACTTTGTGAACCTCAAGTCAAATCATATCCCTGCTTCAGCTTTTCTGCCTCTAGGACAGGAATCATTTTACTTGGATATGTTCAACGCCAAATAAACAAAATGAAGCATGCCTCCTCTCCCTTCCTGCCAGTTTCCAAACACTCTTATAACTCATTTCTTTCTTACCAAGTGTGGTGAGACCTAGTTGTGAAAACAGCGGGGGCTACACTCTGTGGAAAGAAAACTATCTACCTTGCAGAATCATTTGAAATTAGCCTTTTCCTGCATTTACCAAAGGTGCTATCAAAACTGAAAAGGGCTCCTTTCACAAACAGCAGTTATTAGAAAACTGAAGCCAGGTATTGGAACCATACCTTCACAATAACCTCGTGGATAAATGCAACATTTGCAGCATCTCTGCAACACCTTCTTTAATCAATGGGCACTTGAAATGGAGTTCAGTCAATTAGAACACTGTCCTTTAATGCCTGCCGAGTTCTTTGTGTGCCAATGAATCACTGGTCCCTGATGTTTTCTAATTTAAAGGTCAAATTTGCTACGAAGGACAGATACAAGCCATCTGGCTTTGCTGCAGAAAAATCAAAAGCTTTTTTTTTCTTTTTTTTTTTCTTTGGTTAAGAGGTGACAATGCTGAATACATTCATTATATCTGAAGAGCAATGGTCTATCTATTTCTTTATGCAGAATTAGCTTTATAATTGACTGTAGATTTTAGTCACTACTACTTAAAAGTTATAGCACTGGCTAAATTACAAAAGCAACAATTAGCAATAAGAATTGCAGCTGCACAGAAAAAAAAAGCAGGAAAAAGAAAAAAAAGTGGAGGATCAGCATTGTATTATCAGTTATGCGTTGACAAGTCAACACATACAGGTTTTTGCCCAGTCCTTTCTCTGAAAAACCTGAGGAGTATAAAAGGATAAGTGAATAGTGGAAAATTTAAAAGCAATTTCCTTAGAGGCAAGAGAAAGCGAGAAGTAAACTGTGGAGAATCTTCTACTGCTTTTCAATTTAGTTTCATTTTGTGACATTTTTGAGTCAAAGTGGGTTTTCAAGAGAGGCCTAAATCAGAGGGTGGCAGCAGGAGACAGTGTCATGAACCATGAGGTAAAGCACACTAGACTGACTGATAGTTTTCTTTATTTAAGTGGTACAAGAGAACAAAAGAAGATGAAAGGAACCAAAAGGACAATTAGTTTCAAGCTCTACAGCTATTTTTTAATCCAAAAAAAAAAAAAAAAAAAAGTGGGGGTGCATTTTTACCATTGAACAAAACATCAAGAATCTTAAGAGGGAAGAGGACTCCTAAGATTTGGGGAGGATGGTGGTGAAAGGAGAGGCAGTCAATTTTTGTGCAGCTGCTAATCACTGCTGGAGATGAACAGTTGGTTGAAATTATGTTTTCTATACATACTGACAGAATAACTGTGGAATTTGAAATAAACAGCAGAGCTTTCATTAATTTTTTCGAGCCAATGCCGACAACTGATTTTTAGTCTAATTTTAGGTATGAGAATGTATCAGCACCGATTTCATTTCTGAACAGGAATATGCTGCAAAACAAGTAACAACGTATTGTCACATTTGAATAATTTCTAAATCTACATCTTCAGTTGAAGTCTTTGGGAGTTTCTGGTACATTAACACTAACAGGAAGAAAATGCACGTTGTTTCCTTTCCCTGATAGGTAAAAATCAGTTTTGGAAAAGCTTGTAACAAAACAGAATACAAGAAACAAAGCCACACAAAGTGGCAAGTGTTATTTATTTACAACTAATTTACTCTATCACTATCATAATGCATTCCTAGAGATGCAATTTGTAAATTTATTTTTATTTAGAATATTCGTAGGCTTGTAAAAATTAAACCTCATCCAGGCTTTAAAAATTAGCTATATTACCTCCTGAAAGTGAGGGAAAAGGGGAATATCAACATTATTTCCAAAGGAAGCCTTACTTGGCAGCCTGCTGTTGCATCTTACCACACTCTTCCTCATCAAGCAGGTATTTCCTGCCACATAAAGTGCCTATCAGAAGCAAAAGGGAGGCATTAGGTCACTTTGCAAAGATGACGATTAGACTGGAACCCAAGCTAGTATCCAACAGCGTAATGTTTTCACTTTGAGCTGTCAAACTGGTTGTAGGAATTAAGAAAGGTTTTTCTTCTATGAGCTTTATGGAGTTCTTTAACATATCTAGTTCAAAGGAAAGAGTTCAGCCAGTGGATGAATTAGCTCACAATACATTCATTTCAAGTATGTTATGTGACTATTTTTTTTGATATTGTTAAGACAAACCTGCATAAATATAGTTAGAATAATTTATACCTACTCATAACAGCAGCATAGGTGCAACTACTGAAAAACTCCAACTGAGGATCACTTTACTGAACAAATTGTTCATTAAGCCAATTGATGTACAATATTCTCTTCAATAAACCTTTCTCGCTTTAAAATAAAAAAAAATACATTTTTTTCCTACAATATATATTTCCTTGTAACTTAATCACCAAACAGTAAAGGAGTATTCCAATTTATTATCAAATTTCAATAAAGGCAGTCTGTTTTGTTTCCTCAGGGACTTGCCTTCAGCTACCTTCGAGACTGCAGCCTCACTAGCTCACCAGCCCACAAAATCGAAAAGGCAGGCTCGACAAAACAAAGAATGAGTATTTCTACAGCACCAACAAGGAGAATGCTGGCTATGAACTTCCACCTACACCGACAAGCAGGATGACGTCTTTAGATTTAAAAAAAAGTTTGTAAATCTCCACCTTTGTCCTCCATGAAAGTGATATCATGGCTGAAATGGCTATTGACTTGACTCAGGCATCAAAGGTAATTTAATTTTACAGATCAGTCCAAAATGGATCTTTAGCTAATTTGAGTCTGTTGAAACATATATAGATTTTTTGTTCAAAGTTTGGGAAAAATAAAAAAGAAAAAAAAAATCAATTGAGATGCTGAAAACATTTATTTAATTTTCTAACACAAGGTATACTATTATCTTGTTAAATGACTGAATAAACTTGTCCTTCAGCCCAAGGGATGCAAGACACCTAGTTCCTTTTTTATTAGTACTAGCAAAGTTCGTAACTGATTTGAGACAGGCTATCAGGCATTTAATATCCAAAACAGTTTTCTAATAAACATTGTCTGAAACCCAACAATGGCATATTCATCCTTCTGCACTGGATGAAAATGATTCTGATGCTGGACCATTTTATAGCTGACTTGCTAAAAAGTAACTGGTTTTCTTTATACTAAAAAAGAAATCAATAAACCAAAAGCAGAGAACTGTTAAAAAAAAAAAAAAAAAAATCTCACTGATGCTTTCAACATAGTTAAATGCACCTGGCAGGTCATAATGCCAACTTTATAGACGTGTCCTCTGCTCACCTACTCTTTAGAGACCCCATTACAAGATATAATTTTTGCACAAATTGTGTATTCAAAGTGCTATTCTTTAACTAAAAGGACCAAACCTGATCAGAATATTCTTTGGAGCTATAAACAGCAGAACTGTCAAAAACTATGAAAGCTTATTTAAAATAATAACACTTTGGGAAGGGTCTGGGAGGGCTGTTGAAAAGCGTGTAAGATGCATACAAAACCAACGCTTATAACAAGCTAAATGAATTAGTTATCTTTCTGGTAATATCTTACTGTTCATTTTAAAGGAACAAGTACACTGTAAGCAAATGGAATGTGAGAAAGTAAAATCCTCAGTACAGTAATTGCATCCTTTTATAATACTTATTTTGCATCAATTTATTTTAAGGTCTTTGCTTTTCCCTAGTGGAACAACATTTGAAAACGCAGAAGCTATTTGGAATTCCTTAGCAGAAACACGTGCCTTAATGGTTCAATGGTTCTAGCTCTTCTAACATTTTAAACTTCTGAGAAGAGAACAAACGAATCTGAACCAGTCAAGAGGTTAAAAGTGATAATTCTTCAAGCTGCAGCACTGTCCGAGTTCAGTATCACAACAATAAATTTTTGCATTTGATCTAATATTGAACTGTCATACAGCAAATACACATGCATTCATTTCATGCCGAGAAGGGACTACTATTTATACTTTTATAAGACAATCTAGAAATAACCACATTGATCTAATTCACAAGCGTCAGAACGTGCTTTTAGATTTTGCTTCCTCCCATGATCTCCGATTGGATACAGTATAATCCTGCTTTACATCACTGGTATTTTAACTACTGTATTATCACTGAACTCTAACGTACTTAAGTAGCTGTAGAGAAGAATTACTGGCTTTGAAGTTTGTATCCTGATATACTATTTCAAAAAAGGGTCTGAAATACTCAAATATTGCTAAATTAAAGAAAAAAATCTTCACAAATATTTTACAGAATTTGACATACTAATACCACTCACTATAGAAAGCAAGTAGGGAAAAACCCCTGGACAACACCTCCATGAATTTTACAAACATAAAAGATGACGCCAAGATATTAATAAGAAGCAAGGATATTGCATCTTAATTAGCAGTGAAAACTGGGAGACTCTGTGATAAGCTCTCTGTGTCAAGAGAGCTCACAAGAAAGTATTCAAGGCAAGAACGAATACTATCAGGGCAAGCAACAATGAACTCTTGACAGAGATGAAAGAGATTAAAGTAAGTAGCCAGTCTCAAGCTCAGTGCTGCAAACACGAAAGGATCAACACTTTTGGAATCTAAAGATGTCAGTTTGATCTCTCAATGACTATTTCAGTCAATGACAAACTTTCCAAAATTAGCCCCTGCAATAGCTATAGACCGTCTCTGAAGTAAAGTTTTTTGTACTTACTGAAAAACTTCTGGATTTAAAATAAATTGACTTCTGATAAAAACAAACACATACTTTAATCTCTCCCATGATTTATTATGTATCTCTTTGCAGACTTTGAAATCTAAGAGGTTTTTTCTCCCCGTACTGTATTGCTGAAATTGAAAAAGTACTGTTTTCAATTTTTGTAACAGGAAGCCAGAACAAAATATGGTCTTCTTTATAAAGAAGAAATTTATAGAAAGGTGTTGCATACATACTATTGTTAAGAACGTCTCAAGTCAGCCTGGGATTCTGGTATTATTCTTGGGGGAGTCAAGACTACTCCCCTCAATAAAACACGGGAAATATTGTTTCAGTTTTCTAATTTAAGTCTGTATTTCTCATGTTGTAGGCCAGTAACCTATTCCAACCTAAGGTGTTTAGGGGTGGAGATACGTTGTTTTTCATATGGGAAAGAATTAGGTTTCAGTTTCACTGGGAAACAATTAGGGGTGGGAGGGCTGTCATATTTTCCACTAAATACAGCAGTTCCGGCTAGCCTTTCCGGAAACGAAACGGAAAGACTATGTGATCTCTTAGTGTTAATTTGGAACTACGAAATGCTGAACAGAAATGCTCATATTCTTACAGGACAGAAGAAAGATTCTGTTGGAGTGGGTCACAATTCATTTTTTGCAAACTCTACGAGAATTGCATTAGAACATGAAGTATTAGTTTAATGATTCTGAATCTTTGCTTTCATAGCATACTGAAAGCACTGAATACCAGCCTATTTTAGAGAAATTACACCGTTCTTGAATAAAAATTGCACTGAACTGATTTCCACTGGATACACAGGCTCCACAAAGTCTTCTGCAGAATTAAAACAGATAGCCTTCACTGTAAATCAGGTTATAAAAAAGCCAAGATGTGCCTAAAATGCAAGTGTAACGAAATCAGTTTGAACATTTATCTAGTACTCTTAATGTTAACTATTGTTAAAGCATCAAACAGAGAAGAATGATTCAGCTTTGTGCAGAGGAACAAAACTAGAATTAACGGACACGTTTCACAGAAAATAAGAGTTCGTGTTTACTTTCAACGCAGACTTCTTGGTGAAGAAGATGTAAAACCACTGAGAAAATGTATTTGTGACTTGCAGGATTCTAGACTAGCTAGAATAATCTCTTCCGATAGTCAGAGTTCATTGCTTCACCTCCTAAAACAGTTTTGTTTTTTCCGGAACACTATTCTCAGGAGAATGTTAAAATATAACTTGTAACACAATGCCAGAACAGACTGCACAGTACTGCATAGACAAAAGATTTATTCTGTATTTACGGGTCCATGCGCTGGCTGATCTCAACAGTACATTCGTCTATCTTTAACTTCAATGATTCTAGAAATTGTTCAGATTCCATAGAATAGGAACAAACACCTTCAGGTCACAGTTATTTGTAAGTCGTCCTAAAAAACTGAAAATTCCACAATGTGAATATTTTGGCTATTGAAAGACAAAAGAAGTTTTCCAGTTACCTTTTTTACAGTCTTGTCAGGTTCAAGAGCGATATCTGGAATGTTGGCATCCACCATAAGGGAAAATAAGTTCAAGATCAAGTTGGAATACCTAAGTAGAAGGGCAGATTAGGTAAAACACTTTGCAAACTGTACCAAAGATGGTATTTTGTGAACAACTTCATTTAAGGAAGGAACATATTGCCTTAGATAACATGAACTGGCAATGTTTAAGAGGAGATTCAGTCCAACTATTGTGTTATGTATGTTAAGCATGCAAGATATCTGATAATAGCAATGAAAGCTTTACCACCCTCTCAAACTGCCAACACTGAACACATTCTGCTCTGGTTTTGTTCTAAACTTCTAAAAATCGTCATAACATTTATTTAGAGACATTCCAAATACAAATTTTAAATATTTTAAGATTTAATGACATATTTTCTACTTCTAGTATGACAGACATATGTTAGAATACGGATTCAACAATTACTTATTAAAAGGGATAACAGAAATACAGCAGCACTACCTACAGCATCTAAACAATTAAACCTTCACAATTACAGAAAAATAATTTTTTAAGTTGCAGCATGGGCATTTGTCAGAACTGGCTGAATATATCCCTTTACCATTTGAGTTTAACCAGAATTAAGCCTGCAGTTGCTCAGTGAAACTGCAGTAGCTTGGGTAGGCATGCTGTACTGCTGAAGTATAAAGGTACACATAAAAAGAGGGGGGGGGGGGGAGGAAGGAGAGACACTGCCATTGTTGGAGTTTTCACTTTTAAGATGGTGGTGCTGGAAGTACTTGTGAATCTTTAAAGAACACTGTTTGGCCCTTGCAGGAAGTTAGCTGCAAGTTGCTTTTTCAAAGGATGATTTCCAAGCTGTTCAACAAACTGAAGCTTCCTTTACTCTGTAAGGGGACCTAGTCCTCTTTCAGAAAGTACGTACGTAACTGACTTCAAAATCTGGAATACTGTTTTCCTAAGATCCCTAGGAGCTTCGCAGATGATGGAAAACGAGTTCTTAGCAGCAACGTGTATGAGTAAGCTTCTGAATATAAACAAGCCGGCAATCACAAGGAGTAAAGCATTTTAATTATCCAAAAGGACAGCTTCATAGCCATATTTTACATAGCAATTATAGCTCAACAAAAATCTCTCTAGAAAAGCACAATTCCATTAAAAACTCTTCACGGTCAACTAACAGTTAACTAATTGGAGCTAGCACTACCTAATAGTTTCCGGTATAAGTTTTAACTCTTTAGAACACTTTAACATTTCTGCCTTAACAGTTAATCTTAAATTTTCTACATTTAATCTTTTTCAGCTGTTCTGCTTCACTTCAAATAGGGTGAGGGGTTTGAATCAGGAAAATAACTTTTATTACAGATTTAAAAAGCATTTTGCTTTAGACCTGGCTAGGAAATCGGGCAGACAAGCTGCTTTGGCATCAGGGATGATTACTCAAGTTTCCATAAAATTTGCTCTACTAGCCTGAAACAAGCAAATCTCACTTTAAACATGCTTAAAAGCTTACAGCTGAACACTCAAGACTCTTCATAGGTCATCCTATGCTTCATCCTAAGCTTCAACGTTAAGAAATAACAATAGCAATTGCCAAGGACAGACTCCTTTCCTTTTTCTTCGCTCCCCAAGTAGCAGCATTCAGATAAAAGCAATTTGAATTATGTGATGAGAAATGAAGCGCGTGGAAAGCAGAGGCAAGGAAGTGCTGGAGAAACCAGAGACTGAATAGCATGCGTTAACAGGGCATGGTTGACAAGGGAGAAAAAGCAGAGACGCTGATGTTAACTCCAGTGGAAAAGTATCACGTAGGGATAGAGGATGTTAGGGGCAGATAGAAAAACAGAGCTAAGGGACAGAAACAAGTGTGTGCGTGTGTGTGTGTGTGTGTTTATGGGTATAAGACACAGGAAGAGAAGAGGCAGATGCCAACCATTAAGACTGTCTCGGATAAGAAGCTGATACAAAGAGCAGTGAGGGGAACAGATATAAGCACACTTGGACAAGGAAGTAAGGGGACAACTCTTCTATAAGGTTTGAATTGACCCAGGAATCCACATTCCCTTTAGTACTTGAAGCACACGTAGGATAAAAGGCTATTAGCACTATAAGTTACTGGAGTAACTTAAGTGACAGAGGTCTGTAAAGGAGACTTTAAAGTTCCAGGCATCATGCCAGTGACATCAGTCAAGAGCTGGTTCGGTTCCATACGATTAAGTCTCTTAGTTCCTGGTGCTCAAAGTAAAAGGCACTGGCAGCTAGAGATCACCTGAAGAACTTCAGTCAAGAAAAGGTTGTGTTTTCACTACTCAACAGCCATTCCTCCAGAAACACTGAGCCACCCTGAAATATACCACTTAAAATATGCAGAGCACTCTCTATTTCTCAGGAAAATGTAGGAGAAAGAACACAAGGCAAACTGATGAAGACAACAAATAGAAAATTTGCATTTTGTCTTAGCAACCAGAGGTTAACATTTCTCACTATATAGCTGGAAGTATCTGTAGTGCTTTGTGTCAACACGCAGAACTGTAAGAGATAAGCCATTTCCCCTCTAATTATTATTTTTTTTTTTCAATGAGCGAGTAATCTTGATTTTTAATTCTAGCTGCTTATATACAGTAATAGTTATGGTAATACCAATATCATCCCATGCCTTCTTTGCTGCAAGCCTTAAAGATATCTGTTTAGAACCATTTAAAATTATTTCCTATTAAACTGAATAAATATTGGAGAGACTATTTGATAATTATAGCTATAGTCCCAGTCACTACAAATGAAACAATCTTATTTACAGTTTAGTTTCATATCAAAATTACCATTATACTCTACACTTAACTATGATCTGTAGCAAATCATCACATAAACTAGTCAATGCAATGGATAATCCTTCATTGATATAAAATACTTTTCCATTGAAACAGTTAGGTTTAAACATTACTGGAAAAAAACCCAACTCTGAAGCGTCTATGAAAAACTCATCATACATAACATGAAAGAATTCTATATGAGAAATTCAGTATTACAAAATGGTTCTGAACAATATTTAAAATGCAAAAGTTAGCCTTCCTCATTGTACTCTTAAGCCATCAAGATTGTTTGCTGATAGCGTGCTTTTTCGTTCTGCTCAATTACTCTTAATCCATTATCAATGTCATTATATAAAATAGTTCCTGATTCCTTTTCATCTTTTTAAGAAGACAAAACTGCCTTTAACATTTCCTCGATATGATTTCATTTCATTTACTATCTACTTTTCATATTACCTACACTTTTCAAATACTTTTTCCCATTAGTAATCTTTCTCCCAAATTTGGGGGTTATATGACGTGATCTAGGTAAAGTGAAATTCCTTCATGTCCATAGGAGATGCACTAAATCAATCACCCAACAGATCAAGAACATTTACCTGTGTTCTGTTCAGAAAGAACAAACTTGAGCTACTTAGCCATCCAAAAGATGAATAAAGCAAGGAAGCTGACAGAGAATGGTATGGTCATTACAGAAGAACAAAGTTGCTTCCAAATCTGATGGTGAGTTTTGTTGGTCTATAAGTGAATACAGTCTAAAGATGTTTTAAGTGTCACGGCTTTGGGTACTCCAGAAGTTGCTAACGTTTGACTGTCAACGTTAAGCACCTAACATTTGTCCAGCAGGATCTACATCCAACTAAGTTTACGTACACCATTTTTAAGGCAAAGAATAACAGAGTTTGATCGTCACTAATCTAAAGTGAAGGAGGGAAGGAAAGCAGTAAATGAGTAATGACTTAAATGGATAGTTACTTATCATCAGTAACCAGAGGAAAGACAGATCCAAAAAATACACAATGAAAGCTAGTTTAAAACCCTACAGGAGCTTTGAAAAAGCAATTTAGGTTATTAGAAAAGCAAAATTGAGACCCTTAACTTGAAGCATAGAATTATATTTAAGCTCAGTGTCACATATGTATTTGTTGCGTTGCTCTCACCCCTTTGTTTTGTACACATTCTTACTCAAATTCTGAATGTAGACATAGGCTTTGAGTTTTGAACAGAAACATTTTTGCAATTCTTTCACTCCTCCCCGACCTCATGGCAGATCTAATAACTTTTTGCATCAAAATAGCATTGCTACCTGCGGAGATGGAGAAAGGCTGTGTAGCACTGCTTACGGAACTCCTGGTACTGCTCACTTTGCGTGCCTCCCATGCCTTCCACCATTTCCTTATTCAGCTTCATCGGGGGAGGCAGAGGCTTAGGGTCACGACCCAAAATATAACCAAAGTCAATGTGAAATAGTTTACCTGCATAAGAAGGAAAGGCAAACATCATTATTTATTTCCGTGTTTCACACAGTATCACATCTTGATGCAACAACTAAAACAAAAACAAAAAACCTATATATGCAACCTCCGGAAAATGCTAATCAGCTCTCAAAAAAAAAAAAAAAAAAAAAATCCAGTTTGCTGTTTTCTTTAAGGCTTGTAATTGTATATTTTATATCTTCAGCTTCTGACTTCAAATTATGGGCTTAAGCAAAAAGTTGATCTCAGATTCATTCAGAGTACAAATAAGCAACCTGTCCCACCTGACTTCCTCCCAAAGGTATGGAGTACAGCCACAACGACTCAGCCAGTGTTGAAACTGTGGCCAAGAGACACTAAGTACAAAGTTATGTAAGCGTGACTTATTCTTCGTTGCTTCTTTAGAATTTGTTAGCAAATTAAAACATTAATACACATATTCCATTGCTTTTAATATCACCTTTGGTTGCTCTTGCAGCAGATATGTTATTCCAGTTGTACGTTAGGTTCAAAGGGAAAATAAGACTAATGATTCCAAGTGAAACAGGAAACTTGGATTCCTTTTGAAGCCACTAAATATCAAAGAACATGCAAAGCTACTTAAATTTTAAAGAATTCTAAAACAATGCAAAATTGTATTAATATTTTTCAACTACTTGGAAAAGCATCACATTATACACTATCATTTCAAATCTGAAGTTATATTTCAAACACTCTAATGTCTGTTTTGAACTTTTCGAGTACTAAAATGCAAGAGCTATATCACCTTGACTACCATCTTCCTCTTTTTAAATCAACTGCAGGCTAACCACATGCTCGAGATATTTCTGCAGGATCAATTTAGCAAAGACATGTAAAACTCTCTAGCTTCAAATGTAAAGTTTCCTTTCCCACTCACCCCCCACCCTAAGAGCATGTGTGCAATCTGGAATCATCTTCATGCTGTTTACAAAACTGTTCATACTTTTACTGGATAGTATTCAGTGTATCCCTTTTCATTAGGGCTGAACCATACATGAGATGCAATATGCGGTGCAATAAACAACTGAAATATCAGTATCTTAAAAAGAGATATTCATATATTCTAAAGATTAATCATTATATAATTATGTGAACAAAAATAGAGCCAATGAATTGTACTACTATGATTTTCATAGGAAGTCAGTTCCTAAGAATATTTTTTACTCATTTCTGTCATGGTCAATATTTTCCATGTAAAAGCAAAATAAGAAATGACTCTGAAAGTGTTATGCAAATAAATTTTCACTTTGGTATTAGCTTTTGAGATGCATAAATTTGAACAAAAAATGATTTAGGTCATTAGTGATTTCCTTAGGACAGATAGAAACCATCTTCCTGAAGTCAGCAGTAATGAGGAACTGGCAAATAAATTAAGGTCAAATAGGTGATACATATTTATCCTAATAGTTCAAACATAAGTATTAAGTCCTGCATCTAAAGCAAAGCTCCCTTAAAGATATTAACGCCTTTAGCTTTAATGTCTAATTTAGAGAAAAGAGTGAAACGTGGATATAAGATGAAAGATCTTATAAAGAAGTAACTGGAAAATGATTAGCATGCTTGCTATACAGACAGTCATAAATAGCACACAATATACAAGCACAAAGTCTTGCCTCAGAATTATAAAAGTGAACAGTGTTAAGGACTGCCATCTACTTTTCACTGGGTATTTTAACCTGTAGAGTCATTTTAATATTTTGATAGGCCTAGGTACTCAGCACTGGAGAAATCAGAATAGCTGATATTTTTCAATTAATCATCCCGTTTTGTCCATTTCATTGAAGAATAAGTGTTCTGTCATCAGAGAAGAAGGCTTGAAGTCTGTCATAAGCACTCTTCAACCCAAGATACATAAATTCCATCATGGTCAATTTTCTAAGGGAGATCACAAGGATGCTTAATGAGCAGACCAAGTATTCACTAGTTGATAAATGTCACAATCATTACATTTTGCATACCTAATTGTCTGTGCTCAGAAACTTCCTTCAATAGCTTCTTCAAACTGTTACATGAGTTACTTTTAGAGCTCGTTTTTGTACACCAAGTTTTTGAAGTAGGCACTTTGATATATATTCACAGAGCCTCATTCAGCTACAAAAAATGTTTAATTGAGAAGTCTGGGGCGGGGGGAAGGGGCATCTGTTTTCTCTTCACTTGTTCAAACCTGTCACCTTGAAGAGTCAAGGGACAACATTTGACTAAAACAATAATTCTTGTGGTGGTAATTAAATCTTTTTTAGTGTGCTCTGGAGATGGGGAATAAGAGGTACTAATCAATAATTTAAATTGATAACAAACATGCATCTAAAATATTCAAAAAAATTCGTAATAGCTGACTGATACACATTTATATAAATTACTTATCAAACAGTTTAAGTACCTGCTTCTATACTTCAGCCTTAAAAATGAGTATAACTTGAGGCCATCCTGCATTATCATTATAGTTTCCCTAACTGTACTTCAAAATTTAGCAGATTTTAGGCTACAACTCTGAAAAATTTATGTCAAAAGCTTTCACTTGAATATATTAAAAAATGTTTAATATCTTTCAAACCCACACGCTAAACACAGACTTAGCTCATTTTCATTCATGCAGCTCTTTCAAGATAAAAAGGTCACAAGTATCTCAAGTGATCATCCAAAGCCAAAGTTGTATCAGAGTATGTCACTCAGCATCCCACTTTCAAGACACTAATGATCGAGACGCCTCGGGTGGTTCTTGGATCTTTCAGCAGATTTTACTCCAAACTTGGTGACCCTGAAGACAGCGTTCTCCCACATGTCACCCCTGAGAGAATATCACCTGCTAAACCTCATGAAGATAATTGGGAAAGAAAAAAAAAAAAAAAAAGATATGATAATACAATGTTGGAAGATGCTACTTCCTTGCATCAAGCTGACAATGGAGAGTCAGCTGGATACAAGTCTTCCCTGTATCAATCAGGTAAAAGAGAACAAAAACAAAAATCTCCAAACAAAAACCAAAATAAACAAATAAAAACACAAATCAAATCAAAAAAGACCTGGAACAGACCGATAACCAGAACTTCTCATTCAGAAAGACAACTGCCATACCTCCTGGCAGTCTTTCTAGAGCCTTATATTCACCTTCACGATTTTTTTTTTTTTTCCTCATTTTGGAGGATCCTCCCTCCCCCTCTCCCCACTACAACTCCACCGCCCTACCTGCCTGCAAGTCCCCCCTCCGTGCCTTTAGGCTACAGCTCATGTTATAAGAACAAGGCTAGAGAGAGTTTCCAGGACCTATTTCACAACAGCTGCTGCCAGGAAATACTGAACAGCAGCAGAAAGAGCAGGATAAAAATAGGAACCTGAACACTCTGGCTCTGCATAAAACGGCTGTTCATATGTAGATCATATGAACTTCAAACAGAAACATACTGGTTTGGTGTAGCAATTTTGGAACAAAAGGCAGTAAATATAAATTCTGACAGAATAAAAGTGATAATTTATCTTCTACCACAAAAAGCCTATTGTCCTTTAAAACCATCAGGAACAACTCAGGAATTTGTTTTTGTCAACTTAATCATCTGTTTTTTCTCCTCAAAACACTACTGATTCGAATTTCCTCAGTCTCAGACATGACAAAAAAAAACAAACAAAAAATCACCCACACACTTGACTAATAATCAGAGCTGAAAAAGAGTCTACAGGGGAACGTATAGCACCATATTTTGGCAGCTGTCAAGGTTTTGGCTTTTTTGGATATTTTGGATTTTTTTTTTTTTGGACTGTCATAATTTGCATAGTCTTTATTTGAAACATTCCTGAAGCTTAGATAATTTGGTCTGAAAGAAACACTCCTTTTCAAGTGAATTTGAAAGAGGACTCTCTTAAACTCCTAGTTCATACTCAGACGGTATGATGCTTATAAACGATTATCATTTTTCCTCCCAATCAATGGGGAGCGTTTGTGAACCCTGTGTAATGTTTCCTTCCTTCACTATACAGTGTCACTGCCATATTTGTTTCAGTCTCTTAGACCATCATGTTTTTACCTCAGCTTCTAATCCATTTTCCACGTATTGCGTCTTAATCTGAAAAGCACCTTAATTATTGGTGCACGCTTATCAACTACAGATACAACTGGACGGCAAGTATTGGTTTATTACTGTTCCTGAATGACTGCTAAGTCCCAGTCCTCCAGCTATCAGTGGATGAGGGTGTTTTGTTTTGAAAACATCAAGAGAAGTTACTTAAGACAACAGATGAAACCTACTCCATCCTCTGAGCTATCTACTTTCTTGTAGGGCTAGACCTACAAAAGTCTGAGATGTATTTAGACATTGAAACTTTTAGACACCCAGCTCACCCCAGCTGGGGAAATTTCCAGGGTTGAAAACGGCGCACTCCTCAAAGTCTAATAGGTGACATCAGGGTTCTTTCAGAAAGCGGGAAAATCTCTGCTGGAAAGACTTCAAGCAGAGTCTCTCACCTTTAAAGACAATGCCCTAAGCATCACTCTCTACTCCTATTCAAGCTATTTTACTGTAGAAATTCACCTGGTTAGAAATAAAAAGCAAAACACAAGGCATTTACTGGAAGAGGCTGAGATGTTCCCAGGAATATGCAATAATGCAGAGCACACATGCACACAAAATCATTTATTTCACAACCTAAAAGCTGATTTTTTTTGTACTTTTTTTTTAAAAGGAAAAAAAAGTTTGATTGCATTCTCCTACTGAACAGTTGGTTTTCTTTACCTATGGAGAAAACGGGGTAGGCTCTTGGAGAGTTCAAGGAGATGGCATCAAGCATGGAAACTTTCGCTAACTAGCGGTCAGGACACGAGAGAGGTGAAACTCCAGCTGAGTTCCTTTCAGCCTTGAGACTGAAGTGAACTTTAAGTGAAACGTGGACTTGTGGAGACTAAAAATTGGTATCTGGTGCCTCAAATAATCAGTGAAATCTGTCTGAAGGTGAAGAGGCTGATTTGTCCATCACTTTTAGTGATGATGCCTCGATTCTAGTCCTGGACAAAGTTCCTGTATACAGTTCCTGTAACAGCTTAGAAATTGCTTTATTTCACTAGAGTACTGTTAGGAGTAACTGCTGAAAACCCGCACAGAACTCTGACATCCTTACACAAAAGTGTAAGACAAAGCGAGTTAGATGCTATATACATGATCATATAAAAATAAGTTACTAAGAAAGGTACTTATAGCTTCCATTCTTCAAGAGAAGATTAATCTTCTCATCTTCAGTCAATGTGATTCTCAGTAGCAATAAAAGGTGGTCTTGGTAGCAAGTCTTCATTGTATTTGAATTCAAGAATCTCTCTTAGTCATCTTTAAAGAATTTTTTAACTGCTATCAGTGTAAGCCCACAATGTCCTGGTGTATGCTAGAGGACAGGTAGCTGTGGAAAAGACTTTCAGACTCAGAATTTTCTGTGGATGTGTGCTGCCCTCTGCTGTACTGCTTAAATTCTTCCGTTAAGCCAAACTGCGACTTTGCAGTTACCTTCCAACACAGGAAGGATACACATTATCCAAAAATTAAAGTACTCGAATATTACTACCCTGAGGTAGCAAGCAGCGTCTCCTATAGGAAATGCTTTGGATCATGACTAAGGATCCATAACTAGTGCAACAGATCCATATACTTGTGCAATCCCAAGCAGATAAGGAGAAATATTCACTTAAACTGCTCCCCTGTATGTTTGGGGCAAGACCTTTTATATTAATCACAGCCTGGGACCTAATATTCTACTCTTTCATATAGAGTATGTTGACTCAAATTCAGGTTCACCTGTAAACTAACAAATCTTCCACACGGATAAATGTCCCTTTTTACCCAAAAAAGATTCATTAGGCAACAGGAAACACTCATGTGAATCTTACTCTGTGGTTTTCTGTGGCACTCCCAGTTTTCAAGTGTACCATGTTAGGTTTTTGGGGTTTTTTTTTGTTTTGTTTTGTTTTTAAGGAAAAACGACAAACTTAGAAAGCTTTCAGAACCACTTCAGCTAAATGACACTCAAATCAGGGACAGGAATTTGCATGGGTACCACAATAAAGTTATCAAGGTTATATCTAATATCCTTGAGACTATTGATAATACAGGTCTGAATGTCTCCTGTATTTGGGAGTGTACAGTAGTTGCCCAGTCATTCTGTACAGTTGTTGTGTTTTGTAAAAAAAATAAAACAAAAAAGTCATTCCGTTAACAGATCTTGAAAATGCTTTCTGATAACATGTGAAAAAGCCTAAGATACATGAATAAAATAATTTAATGAAAAATTAAATTAACGGAGAACAATTAGAATCCTTGGAATTGGAGTTACTTTCCAAATACTCATTATTTCATCCTTGTTTTCAGCTCTGGACCAAGAGATCTGAGAAAACATCATGCATGACTTTCAGCTGATCTCAGAGAAAGGCAGTCAAATTTACTGCATGCTGCTCCCACACTACCTCCAAAAAAAGCTCAGCTTGACTCAAGAAAATCTTGTGCTGTACAGAAAACAGAGCCACCCATTCCTAGCTGAGAACATGCATCTTCCTATTGCACAATTTACATAAGAGCAAAAACAGAAGTCCAGCTTTCATCAGTGTAGAAAGTGTTACAATAAAACACAAGACTAAAATAAGCAAACTGAAAACTAAGTTCAGTGTTTATAAACATGGTGGTGTTTAGGTGAATTTAGACTATTTTCTAGAGATGTACAAATGGATCTTCAACCGATATCAATGCAATAGATCAGATATATTATAGTTTACCTAATGTGATTTTGTTGAAAACAACACTTCATCACAGAATGAAGTTACTTTTCAGTTAATTTCAATGAGCAACTTTCATGGACTGCAAATGTAATACTAACATTTTAATCAGCACTTAAATAACGTACTTTCTTTCTTAAACTTCAGCTGTCACTTCACATTACCAATAATTTGTGTCTAAAGTTTGATTTACTTGACCATTTGCCACCTTAGATCTGACAAAATACCTTTACATTATCGGTGTGTGCTATGTCCCCAAGGAAAATAGAGTAGAACATTACCAACAGATCAGATATTAAACAACTGCTGTTATAAAACTGTACTACTAAAAATATTACCTGTTTTTGTTAGCAAAAGATTATCCAGATGTCTGTCTCCAACTCCAAGGATGTAAGTAATTACACAATAACCAGCTGTAACAATAATTTGTAAACATCAATATAGCTATCCTTCTTGAAGAGATAAAGTCTCACACCATTAACAACAGCATATCTTAAATCTCATTCATAAGTAATAATATCCCAAAGGAACTGGGAGAGGCATAATAAGAATTATCAGCAATATGAAGAACATTTAAAATAGCAAAACAAACTTATGAAACGTATTCAGTACTACAGATTGTCCTTTCTTATTACACAACTATAGGCCCAATAATTTCACGTGTAATTATTCCAATATTGGGATTAAGATATTTTAAAGTGTTTCGAACAAAATGAATGTAGATATTCTGAACTTCTTTCAAGACATTCAGAAGGTTTGCAAAGAGGCATTACATGCTCAGATTTGTATCATTTTATGTCAACATTATGTAAGAGGTAAGCAGTAAGTGAGGTGGTGATAAAAAAATTGCAACTAATGAAAAACTTTCTTATTAATTTTACCCACTAGCCTGAATGGCCCCAAATGGTCCTAAGGAATGAGCCACCAGTAAGAGAACAGGAAAAGAGGAGACACAGTGGAATAATAATGCAAATACATTTTTTGTCAAAAATAACAATTCATCATAGAATGATGTTATTTAAGTTAATTTCAATAAGAAACTTCATGGACTGCAAACATAACACTAACATTTTAATCAGTTTACTGAATTAAAACTATGCCACAACTTCTCCTTGTAATCCAAATGGAATGATATGCTGAAAGCAGCCTAACTCAAGAAACAAATCAGTTGTTTCAAACACAAAGATTTGTTAAAATTTGTTAAAATTCTGATTACTTCTAGAAAGAAAAGAGTATTTAATTTCTTGACTTACCACAGCTTTTAACATACGTATCCATCACCTCTGCACTTATTCCATGGGGCCCAGTCTCACTAGGTGCATGTTTTCTGAAGAAGTTCTATGGAGAAGAGAAAAAACAAAACAAAACTTTTTTTCCCCCTACAAGATCTCAGATAGTATCTTTAGGACCAATCGAAAAAGCAGATTTAAACTAAGACCACAAAGGTTGTTACTGTAATCCATCAATTTTTCAGATATTAAGCTTGCTGCTTAGACCACAGAAGCCAAATGCAGGTGTACGGCTCTCAGAACTATTAAATTTCCTTTAACAAACTAACAACCACTTTCAACTAACCAAATTAGATCTAATTTAATTCTATAACCTAAATTTACTTCCTTAGTCATCGTATTCTTACACTTAATAGAAACAGATCTGAAGTCTACACTGAAAAGTACGACTTCTTCCTAACAGGCTCATAACACTAACACCACGTTGAAGAGTTACTAATTAATAAATGCGAGTGTGAAATACTTCCCCAGGAAACAGTTTACAGCAGATTAGCAAAAGCTAAACAGGACTAACGGTTCAGATTAAGAGGTGTATAAGAGGTGTATACGTCTCGACTGCAGTTACTAAGGAGTTTTCACTGTATCTCTCCATGTTCCTCCAAACAACCTACTGCTACTGACTTTAAAAGGAAGATGTCTTCAAGGCTTTAAATGGAAAATTTGCATGCAATAGGCCAAAATAGTCCTCTCTCTAATCAAAAAAGATGGGGTTCAACTTGACCAAGATAACAGATGTGCTTAGACTTGGGATATAATGTATATAGTTTTTTTTCAGTAAGCAAACGTAAAGGCGAGCAAGCACTAAGAGGAGTTTTCTAGGTACGCAGTGACATTTAAATGACTAAAACTCTATTGAAAAACTGAATAGAATCTTAAAAAGAAAAAGAAGTACTGAACAAAGGTACCTGCAGGCTAGTTAAGAAAGTTTTGTGTGAAAAGCAGTCCTGTTCTAACATGTACCATAATATAGTGTCTGGAGAAAGCTTTAACTATCTTTGTCCACCGATGAAGAAATCCTACAAAGATTTGTTCAAGAACCTGCAAAGTTCTTGGTGCCATATCTTAATTCAAGAGTAGAAAGAATCTCTCAAAATTCCTAAAAGAAGTGAGGAAGTTTTCAACCAATTTTAACAGTATACTGAATAGTTCTATTTTCAGTGCCCCAAAATTTGATATGCACTATGTAAAATTAGACTTCGGACCATCCAAATGCTAAAGAGTAGAGAGCGGAAGATAAAACTTATAAAACTCACATGACACTTAAAAGCTTTCATTTAATTTTCATTTCCTTGTTCTACATTGCCCAAATATTTTATCATCGTTGGTGGCATAGGAAATCTGGGTTTTATAACACATTTTGCCATTCATTTGTGAAGTAACCCTAGATAACATTCTTTCAGTGTCTTGTTTATTTATGTTAGCAATTCTTTAGAGGCAGAATTGCTCCTTAGGTCTGCCCAGCAACTAAAACAGTGGGTCATGTACTTTAAATCAGTATGATTCATAAATCGCAAAATGAACATTTTGCATGCAATTCTGAAAAGTCATCTGCATTTAACATATATAATGCATGCATTTAAATATATAAATATGCATACATACACACACACACACATATAAAACTACCAAGAATTTTGTGTCACTAATTATATGCCACTATTCAGTTCCATGACTGTTACAGAAAGCTTGCTCTTATCTCATCAAAGTATCTATATATAATTGTCTTGGCAGGAAAACGGATTTCAGAACTACTAGCTGGTGGAGAAAAAAAGCATTAAAACGTTTTGACAAGGTGCCACAGTCAAAACTACTGAATAACACTGAACAACACAGGTACTTTCAAATAAAATGTGGGAGGGTGAGAGAGTCTTTCTTTCATCAGTACAGCAAAGCCAGAATTTCAGTATCATAACTGAATCATAATCTAGTTCTTTAAGTGGTATTATTTTCAGGTCATGAAATACTGCTGTGGTGCTAAGTGTATTTTTCTTAAACGATCTGCTGTACATACTCTTAGGTTTCAATTTGGAATTCTTGTTCTAAACAGACTATATGGAATCAGTTAAGGGACTGAGAATACTGACGCATGAGATCTGAAGTAAACGCTCTAATGAGCGGAAGACTCAGAAGCCCCACAATACATACCTGTATACTTTCTTCAGTAGCAAGAACTTCTGCAACCGGGACTGACTGAATAAACTGCATGAAACCTGTGATGGAAAACAACCAACAAATTCCCCAATGCACAAAACAAACTGCTGTGTATTTTATTGAAGGGTAACACTCATGTACATTTTCACTTAACTGCTTCTCATCAGAGAGAACTTTTTTTTTTTTGGGCCAATTTTCAGCCTTCAGTGAATTTTAAAACTGCTTTTCATGATTCTAAATTAGTTAACAAAAGGTCTGTGTGTTACAAGTATTCCTGAACAGTGGAAAATAATCAGCGGTCTTTTAAATATTTACCTATTACCACAATGTATTTAAAAAATGCAGCTAAGTATTTTTCCTCCTCCATTTAATGGAGAAATTGATAAATATGAGTACTAAATATTATTTCCCCAAGATTACACTGCAACGTAGTAAGCAAAGATAATGCTGTACCTATTCTATTGACCATTTCAAAACATAGATCTGGTTTCTTTTATAAAGACACTTGAGTCTCCTATGGAATACTGTAGTCAAATTCTTTATTTCTACAAGATTTAGACTGAAACAAGATTTTAAACATCTGAAATCTTTGGAACGTTGTATGAGCAAAATCTCTCTTATGCAAACACTGTATCATGACAATCTATGAACAGATGGAGAAGAAAATTACTCCTGTTATTGTCTTTTTAAAAAAAAAAAAAAAGACAAAGGTACTCGTACCGTGTTTTGTACTAGTCGCCAGTACTTTATAAGGCGTCAGCTTCAAATCCAGATTCTCCTTTCTTAATAGCTGGAAAGGAAATATAAATATGAGTACAACAAAAAAAAAGCTAATTTTCCTATAATCGGATTCATCTCCATTGCTCTTCATCCAAATCAGTGATGAGCAAAAATCACTTTGCCAATCTTTCTTATCTATAGAAGATCTTTGCCTATATCTAAAGAGAAAAAAAAAAAAAGAGTAAGTCATTTGAGAGATCTGAAAACTATGGAATGTATTAGCAACAACTGCGAAACTGAATTAAGTTGCATTAATAGTTTTTCCGATTCTTGCTCTTCACAAGGAGAATCAAAAACTTAAGAGAAATAAGGACATCAGTCATCCTCACCTTATCCATGAGTGAAATAATCTGGAGTATAAGTTGATCTTGACGTAAATCATCACCATGCTTAAATATTACAGGATATTTGCCTCCATCTTCTGTCTTGAAGAATAACTGAGCAGGCATTAAGGCACTCTGGAAAAGGAAACGTACTCCACTAAATTTGTTCATAGCAATGTTGACATTCACCTCCTGCTACACTGGAATCCTCAAACAAAAAATTCCCTTTTTTACAGTACTGTTAATTAAAAGTGAATTAAGTAGCAGATAATGGGCTTCAGATATCAAATTCAGTTACAAAAAGATACGGAACAGTCCTATTTGGTTACCTACGGCATGGCACGAAGGAACAGGAGTTCCTTAATGTTCCTTAAGTTTGGCAGAAGATAACTGATTCTACAAATTTTCTGAATCAGTTACCTACTACCTCGGACTCGGAATATCCCATTTCTAATCATTGAAAGTATGATCTAGGCATGTTTTTGAAAAGTCTTCAGGCTTTCCAATACTGGGGGGGGGGGGGGGGGGGGAGGGGGGAGACAAAACAAAATAAATGCAGGAAGTTTTCCCAGCAGCAGAGGAAAAGAAAGGAGCATGGAAATTTTGTTTGCATGCATGTTATTCAAATCAACATAGAAGCGCTATGCAAAAGGTCAGAACAAAACAAATCTAAACTGACCAGAACAGAGAGACAACAAAGAAATGCTAGGGGCAAGACATCTCAAGCAATTCTTTGTTTTCTTAATCTACTTAGTAAAAGCAAGAATGTCTTTCCACATTGTTGCTTGGGAAAGCTAATTTAATTGTTTGCAGTTTTGCTGTATAAAATAGATCAAAGGGGATCAATTACCTACCTCAATAATTTCATATATTGGCACTGACCAAGTCACTTCTCTCAAAAAACAAAAAGTCTCCACCTTGGGAACCAACTTTGCTAATAAACATTTGCACATAAAAACTTATCTTTTCAAAAGCAGAATACAGACAATCTATACACTTCATCGACCTTACAAAAGCCGAAAACACTGCTTTGAAATTGCACTTTAACTGGAAAACATAGAAATTCACAAAAGAAAAAGAGCAGTCTTTCTGATGGGCTATTTAACCCCTATAAGGGCAGTTTTCAGTTAGATTTTGCCTCCACCATGTCCGCCTTCAGCTTGAAATCTGCCAGCTGCTGCTTCTAAGCTTGGTGCTCATGAGATTGGGTTATATTTCAACTATTCAGAAGATCTTATTTACCTTGAAGAGTGTGGCTTTTTCAGGGATTATCCCTTTAATTTTCACCTGAGGTTCCAGTGGAAGTGGAATGAGTTCCATATCTGCTAAGTTCATCTTTTCATTATCTGCTAACAATGCCTGTAGCCTCTCATTCTGAAATAAAAAACAAAACAAAACACGAACTTGTTTTTTAAAAGAACAGAAAGTACATATGAAAAATTTAAAAAGTATTTTAACAAAGAATATATATGAGTAATTAAGAAATATTCCATTTATTCTGCTCTTTACTCTTCCGAAGAACCATAAGGTCTCACCCTTGAAGTCCAACAAAATAAAAATTCTCCATTTGCAATAATTTGAATAAGCAAGGACTTATCCTTGCTTATTCAAATTATTCTATCCTTTAGACTCCATCCAGTCTAAATCTGGTTGAGCCATTCTGTAAGTGTGAGACACAATAGTCTTACAAAAATTTATTTTTAGATTGCTTGCAAGAGTAGCAAGATGGTTTATTTTCTATACCAGTATCAATACTAGCTCTATTTTAGAAACTTGTTTCAAGTCATCAGGTCAGATCCTGTGAATCCCTGAATTCAAGGAGATTCTCTGTCACCAATGAATCACATTGCCAATAGTTTGCATAGATCTGATTTCAGAGCTTGCTCTACATTCCTATATCCGTAGATACCAGAAATTCAATATCAGAAGTTCAATTCCAGGCAATTTTCCTGGTACTTTACACATGGTGTCCTACATAAAGGTCACACAGGCAAAAGTGTCGAGTCTTTTCTCCTACTGAATAAAGCAAGTATAAACACAGAGACACAGCAAGGTAGCCCAATGCTACCGGGAGTACTTAACAATGGTTAATTGCTACTAGCTTGATTTTAATCCAAAACCAAAGCCCCGTGCTTCTTAGTTTCACAAAAACGTCTTGGCAATTATAAAAGTGCATCTGACAGAATGCTACAAGCAGGAAATACATTCTTACGGATTTAAAAAAAATCCTCTAAGAATATGATCATTTTCTTTTAGTGATTACACCTTTATGCATAACATTCATAAAAATTCATAAGCCTTATACAAAGCACAAGTGTTCTATTTCCCTGCAAAAATGTACCTCACAGATTTAAAGATGAAGGTGATTGAAATTGATATTACATTGAAAAGCAATGTTTAAAAAATACTGCTATGTGTTGTACAGAGAAAAAGAAAACGCCTGAATAGAAATCTCTGCTTTCTCCTTATACCAGCGTTTGTCAAGTACACTCTTAAAATATCTTAGGTCGGGACAAAGCATCTTAAAAACACATCTAGGATGGAAAGCTTATTCTTTGAGATGCAACAGATACCTTTCAACAACACCCACCCTGTCCCATAAAAGAATAGTTTTGCGACTCTTGAACAAATGAAACCTTGTTTCATGGAATTTATCTATTCTTGCATAATTCTCACACCACAATAACCTCTGCTCACTTCCCACATCCCCTATAACATCTCATTGACATATCATCACCTCTTCCACGTTTTCTATATCTTCCATTTGCCAAAACGTCCTAAGGTGTTTCTCCTAAGCCCAAACCCTATAACATTTATCTCTTTTACCTGGCCTTTAGTTTGCGCAAGAGATAGCACTGTGCAGATGAGTCAGACAGATATCTACGTGGATTAGGCAGCTCATGCTGTCCCTCAGTCGCAGGCTCACCAAATACAGTATATTAAAGTGCCAATCTCTATGTGCTTTTACTCTCAATGGTATCAGTAGACAGAGGGCCTCATCTCCCTGTTCTTGTACCAACTTTCAGAACACGTAGTAGGCACTTCAAGCTATCTAATCCTCTCCTAAGTTTAATACCAGCTAAAATTAATAGAGGAGAGATGGACATTTAGCAATATCTCAGTGCCAAAAATTTTTAGTGAAAAGTTAGTATTCCTGTCCTCAAATTCTAGCCAGAGATAAGTTTTCTAATCTCTTGCTTACCTTTTTCTTACGATTCCCACTTTCACGCTGTACTGCTTTCATTAGATGAACCAGCCGATCTACAAACGTCTGCTGGGCTGCCAACAATGAGCGCATAACCCTGACAGATTTATCACCCTAAGTGAATTAAAAGAAACAAAATTAGTTCTTTGTTCCATAATTATTTTACTTGGAATTTGTTCCTTTAATCCTAGACCTATGGGCTTTTAAAAAAAGTGCTTAAAGATCAATTTCCTTTCAATTCAAAAGATATCTTCTGTAAAACACAATAAGAATCACTGCACCTAGCAAACAATTATCTGACCTAACAGCGCACTTCAATTTGTATGAATAATAATTAGTCGTGAACATCCATGCGTGACAGTCAAGACAGCTTACTCGTACAGTCAAAATAAGTTAGTAAGGATAAGCCTGACAGCACACAGAATATTCTTATGTATCCTAAGAGTTAGAGATATTTGAATAACGTTCCCAAAATAGGAATTAAATATAACGTGTGAGATACACTAAAATCAGAAAAGACTGCACATGTGCTAAAAATTATAGGCTGTAGCTTGGAAGATTTTTGTTTCTGCTTTCTTCCCCACTGCTCCAGCACCCTCTGCTGCTGATATACAGAACAACACCGTTTCTACTGTTTCTGAATTTGAAAGGCTTGCACTTTGCAAGTTTGTGTACTTCCAATAAAGAAACACTTAATAAAATAGACTTATCACAAAAGGTAGAAGATTTTAGAATGTGTTACTCATGAGAACAAGCGATAAAATAAAGTCCTCAAAAACTGTTCTTTGCATTTTTCAGTAAAGTCATTGTTTTACCACAGTGAATATTCAAGGACAATTAAGAGCTTTTTAGATTTTAATGCACGACTGTCCTGCTTCTAGGCATTTGTGCCTTTCTGAAGGATGACTATCCCAAATCATTTAATCTTTCCTTCCATAGGGGGATTACCTTTAGCAAAGCCTGACTAAATCTTCTCATCACGTTTAAGTACATTTCATGAGTCTTTGGGTCCCTCTGCTGAGTATCTTGGTCTTCACACTCCACTATTACATACCTGCAACATAAAACCAATCCAAGTTATGCCGTACCCCTGTGCTATGTAATTTCTGAGTGAAACAGCAGCCCTCTACTATAGCTCTGGAGCTACAAATAAAGTCAGTCTTCACTTCAATCTACCTCAAACAACAAGGGAGGGCTTCAAAATCACATAGTGTGACCGACCAATAAACCCCTACAATGGAAGAAGGCTCAGAGGAGATGGACAAGGGTGAGGTACCCATGAAGCTCAGGAATAACGTAGGGTATTACTCATTATCACACCTGTTGCGCAAAAAGCTGACTTTATCTCAGCACAAAGGGGACCAGAGGGTGATCTTTGTTTCAGATAATAAGCTGAATCTGTTCAGTGGATCAACTCCAGTAAACGTTTCTTCCCGAGTTTATCAAAAGAAAGTAAACGTCTCCCTGAGTTAGCCAGACTAGCATGGAGGAAGCGCCTACGTGGCTCAGCCCAACATAGAGTATAAAACCTGAACAACTGCCAAAGGAACTTCAAAGAGAGCAACAGGCTTGAGCTGGCTTCAACCCACATATTCCTCCCTAGCAATGAGGGACATCTAGCGCCTTGACAGTGAGCATATTATAGAGAGCAGTAAAGGCAGCCACATTTGTATTGTAATTGAATTGTATATTGCAATTGCTACATATTGCTGAGGGCATACACTTCTGTTGTGATTTCAGTATATTGCTGTATCACTCTAGTAAATCAAAAATGTCGTGTAACATCAAATATCTTCAAAACAAACTACTATATTAAACATCACACACTGTGTGTGGAAGAACCTGGTCAGAGAGTACTGGACTCTGACGTACAGTCAGCCAAGTTCCCACTTCGATACAGAGAATACAGCAGTTTGAGCTCTTTCACTCAAAATGAAGTAGCATCACTCACACAGGACAAGCCAGGGAGGAGCAGGCTTTCCACTAATCTACCCTCTAGAGTCCAGGCATAATACAGCGGCTGCAAGCTGGCAATACAACTAAGTATGCCTGCAAAAGCAAAATCACACACTTCCTCTGTGCGATTCTGGCACATCTGGAAAGATCTCACTGATCCCAAGGAAGTTCTAAAAAGTCTACATCCTGAAACAAGCTTTCATTTCTAAAATTATGATTCACTTAAATTGACTTATTTAAGTTTTGTAAGACTGTTATACTGACAATTCATTTTGATGAGTTGATAAAAACTCGTTTGAAAAGCTTTTACGCTTATTTCTATCCACAACACTAGAAAGCAAAATGTAGCTGCATGCCGATCTTCCTTCTGTTGCCCGGCATCTCACAGCTCTGTCCAGGACAAAAAGTGCAACCTTACTGTTTTTCAGAAAAGAAATTAGCAAGTCAGTCTATTTGCAAACACTGCATTTGGATTCACTTGGGGCTACACGTAGAATTAACATACTCTGACTTTTCACCGATAGCTAGAACTATTCCTCCCTTATGTGCTTAGATAGCATCTCTTTCCAGCTGACTGATTATGGCACAAGATTAGAGGTCTGTCATTTGCAGTCAAGAGACAAAAATGAAATGTCTGCTCTCCTGTACTGGTGGTATTTGAAGGGGTAAGATGACTTGCTGCGAAAACACAGTGCTGGCATTTCTGGACTCTAAAAGTTCCACAAGTGCTCAACAACGATGACAGCAAAAGAATGAATCAAACAAACAAGACAGTTTTGCTGACTTTCTTTTCCGTTGTCTGTATTAAATTTTACACTGATTTCAGTTCAGCTATAATAATATGGCAAAAAGATATATGCCAACATATCCTGGATTTCTGTTTTAGATTATAAGCCGGAAACTGCTGTCAGAGTTTTAGAAGGGAAGTAAAAGGAAGTCACTAGTCAGCAGTTTATGTTAAAGACAATCCCCTTCTCCACAATCCAATCCTCCTTCCTCCCCTAAAAAAGAGACAATTCAGGAGGAACATTTCTGGACTGCATAGAAGTGTTATAGATACATAGCCAGGCAGATTCAACTCTTACTTTGGTTTCTTTCAAAACAAATAATTAAGTCTTGTCTGCATAAACAATTTTAGATTTTATTTTTCATATTGACCTAAGAACTCTACTCAAACTAGTTAAAACATTCAACTTTGTGCATGTCAAATTTTAATAAATTCACTTCAGAATACACCCAACACATTAAATACATATTAAAACAAGGCATAAGCATATTTCATGAGTACTATTATCTCAATGAAATCTGCAACTAGAGTTTACCTCTGAAACTTTACTGATTAATTGTGCTACATTATTGCCTAGCTAAAATGACACATTACATTGCAGTAGTAAGTATAAAAAACTAAAAGCGTGTATTTGCACAGTCTATGCACCAGAAGTTCAAGGAAAACAGCAAGTAATGAATTACAGCCTCTCATTTTCATCTTTATTCATTAAAAAAAAAAACAAAACAAAGACTTTAGACAGTTCTTCCAACCTATTTTGAAACAAGGAGCACGGAAGATGCTTCATAGTTTAGGAAGCATCTCATATATCCAAAGAGGAGATAGAGGAAAAAAGCCATTGTACTAACTTCTGTAGGCACTGTGAAATTATAAGGTTAGGATATATTTAGACTGGTAAGTGAATAAGGTTTGATTTTCAAGGGTCACTGTACTTTTTCCATTGATTATTTCAGGTGCATGCTGTGTCTGGATAGTTGAAACAAGCAATTGATCAGCAGCCAAGAGGATTTATGGCTACGTTAGCTCTAACAGGAGCTTGCAACATTTGTATTTTGTCACTGAGAAATTGAGATGTCTGGAAAGAAAACAAAGAATGAATTGACTGATTTTTTTTGCAGTCAGAAGACAAAAACTTTAGAATTATAGATACTTTCAAACTTTCTGTAGACTGAATGATTGAGATGATGCCAAAACATAAGCACATAGTTTATATCAATGTGCTATGTGAGAAAAATCCTTAATAAAAAGTAATGAATTCATTACACAGCAACTTCATCTTTGCTCATCATGTCACAGAAATAAACTAACCTAGCAACATTTACTTTAATGAAGAATATTTCACAAGGTCAAACATTTGGCTTCTACCTGCATCCATCCAGCTACAATTATTTTAACCATTTAAATTTAACAGTATCTTTATTCTCAAGCCAAACATTATCTTTGGTCACTGGGAGAAAAAAAAAAAAAAAAAAAAAAAAGCATGATAAGGAACTACAGTTAAGTCATGCACTTAAATATCTTGAACTCAAGTTACTGAGAAAGCAATCAAAAAATAAAACAGGAAAAGATGGATTTACAAATGGACCCACTCTCAGGGTAGATTAATAGTCTTTATAAAATTTTTTGAAGAACAGTAAGTTTATTTTGTCATATCACATCCAATTCCAAGTTCACAGCATATCCATGGTTAATAACACACCTGCATATGCTGAAGTATATGATCTTTTTTTAATTAGAGGCATCTAAAAGGATATAAATTTGACTTAATTTTAACCATGTAAACGGCACCTGAAACATCCACTGAGATACATGCATGTATGCATATGCACATATGCACATCTATATATATATATATATATATATATATATATATATATGCGTGTACATCTGCGTTGTGTCTATAAATATTAAGAAAAACAGAGAAAGGTACTTTCCTAGAGTACAGCTGTATTCATCCCAGTTTTCTTACTCCATTAAGTAAAGAAGGCATGAAGGTGATCAGTTTAGGCATCTAACTTAATTCTTAAATAGCAGAAGTGAAACAGGATTCTTAACAGAGTAATCTTACCTTTTCACTATCTAAATGAACTACTCACAACTAAAGCTCTCCCTTAGGAAAACATATATCTGCAATGACACTTTGTTTGTGCTTATAACATAGCCACAAATGGAATCTAAAAAACAAATCAGATTATCACAAAAGGTTTAGAGTGCGTTATGACCCTTCATAAAATATACTCTTGATATGCTAACTCTAATACTGTAGGCCAACATTATGAGAAAACACAAACCAAAAAAAAAAAAAAAAGGCAGAGCAAAAGACAAACTCATTTCCTCCCCCCACCACAAATTGATTGAATGACAACTCAAACCATATAGTGAGTTTTTTTTCCCTCTTTGATCACTGTGTAATTAATGCACTGCTAAAGTTCACGTGTGTACTTCGAAGAGTGAGTGTCCTCTTACTAATTACTCTGTTTGACTATGTGTTATCGTTTTAAACCTATTACTTCATCTTGCCAGAAATTAAAATTTCCAAGTTCTCAAAAAAGAGCTTATCTTTCGTTGGGCATCCTTCAGATGCATTATAGCCTTGGTTTCAATGAGACATTCATCTAATATTCATCTAATATCAATAAATAGTTGTGAACATACCAGTATAAGTAGTTTGCCAACGTGGAATTTTTGCATGCTCGTGAAATCAAGAAAGTGCAAAGGTCTTGCTGGAAGGGGGTTAAGAAAAACAAAATTAAGTTACATAAGAATTCTGAGCACTTGAGAGAGATATAAAATAAAGGGGGGGAAAAAAAACCTCAAACCGCAAAGAGTTTTAGGAAATTCATTTCCTTTTAAAGTCTGAATCTAATCTGACCTAACTTTAAGGAATGCTCTTTTTAATATTATTCCAAACAAATACAGCAGCAACCCTACAGATAAAGTCTGCCTCTACAGTAATATATTTACAAACACAGCAGAAGTACATAATAATTTCTAACTATAAACCTTTATTGTAAAACGACAATCTATAACATGTTACAGTTTCCTTCTACACAATTATCAGCCAAGTGTATGACTCAACCCTGGGAGGGATCTGCTACCCCTTCCTGCATCCAGAAGATCTGAATACTGTTAAGATGTTCTACATCTTAACACAAACAAGTATTATTACTAATATGCTCCATCTGAGGTTTATTTTCTACATAGTATTGAGACCCAAAAAGAAAGACCCGCAACAGGTAAGGGATTAAGGACCAACTAACTGCACATCAGATCAAAATCAAATTCCCAGTCTGCCTTTACCTCATCTTTTCCTCTCTCCAGTCTCACTTTTATTACCCAATTTCTACTAAAAGAAGAAAAGTAAAATCCTTGACAGCTGTAAATCAGTGTCACTTAGGTCCACAAAGATATGAGACATATGCCAAAGAATCAGGCTTCCGGAAGAACAGACTGCAAAGATTAATACAGTTGGACAACTGTTTTCCACACAAATCTTTGCCTTAAAATACCTCAGCTACATGCAACTATTAATTTATACTCTTAGAGTGCTTTCTTTCAAAGTATTCAGCAGGACAGAGTAGGAAGATTCAAATATGCACAAACAAAAAGGGAAAAAACAGCACTAGTTCACTATTAAAAAAAAAAAAACCTTAAATACCATGAATATAGTTTGTGTTAAGTTTCTGTTTTGATATGCCTCAAGGTAATAAAGTGTTTGACTTACGTCAAGGTTTTCATTGTCTGCAAGCTCCTTTGTCTTAGAAGTAAGAGGTGGTGAAGAAACAGGAGGAATAGGACTCATGATCTGGGAACTACAAATAAAGAACATATAATAACATAATGCAAAATTCTTGCTTCGGTGGCAAAAATAGCAGTGCGTTTCACTTCCACGGCATATTAAATTCAGAAAACTAAGAGAAGTATCTTCAAAGAAAGCATCGCATCCCCATTTCACAACAAACTGCACGAACAGCAGCTACGAAAGCTGTGGCTCCTCTCTGGATGACAGGAAAAATCATTTGTTTGTATTGCCCGGATAACGACACTTTGTTTATGGCTGTGAACAACACTCACTCACATTGAACTTAATATTTTGCTTTCAGCTTTTGTCAAAAACAAGCAGATACACACAGAAGTTTAGCAAATCTAAACGTTCAATGTTAAGTTTTTAAAAATACTGTTTTATGAGGATATTGCTAATATACAACACCTGCAAGTACTCAAGTTTTGGAACGCAACCACATATAACAGATTAGACAAACTCAATGCTTGCTAGGCAAAAATCTCACATAGTTAAGTTTACCTGAAAGGAAGCAATCAAACAACTCTACTAATGTCTGAGTGGCACTACAGCCTCAAAAAACATCAAAAGACATCTACTCTGCAGTAGGATCAATGCGGAGCGGTACACTTGTAATATGAAGAGCATATACTAGTGACATAAGCGTTTAGATACTGAAGCTTAAGATTAGAAGCCTTGGAAATCTGTATTAAATATTCCCTAGGAGTTTGAACAGAGCATTCTGTTAATCAAGTTTGTTTGCGCCTTACTCAATACCGCATTAATCAGATGTTTCAGGCTTTCTTTTGGATTCCTGCAGGAAATAAGTAGTGCACTCCCTGGTTCCTCTACACTCACAGGACTATCTTCCTCTGAAACAGCAGGAAGAAATTTCTTCCCAGTTCAGAATGATCAAGACTCTCAGATCCAGATTCTTATATGAGAATCCAAATTCATCTAATAGCTTCATTGAGGACATCCTCTATATTGCAAGGACAGAAGGAAGCAACGCCATTGCTCTTCCAAAGGTTGTCGCCTTTTGACACAATTAGGCCAAAGGCCACGACTTTAAGATTTGGAACGTTAAGAGTCTTGTGAACTATCTGTACTGGGAAAATATATGCTGTGAAAGCTCAGAGGTTAAGTATTTTTTTCATCACTGCTCAAGATTATGAAACTCAGCATCAAATATGCAATAATCCCTACAAGGGAAAAAGAATTTGAGGGCTAATGACATTATCTGTTACTGCTTTTCCACCTAAAATTGTAACTCTTTACCTGTCTATTTCTGCACCACTAGCTCCAGATGTTGTCATGCTCTCAGACATTGAACCTTGACTGTCCCTCTTGCTGGGTTCCAGTCCATTCTTTATGTCATCAAAGTTTTCGTATTTCAATGCCTGGACTAGCTGCAACAGGTACATCAGCAAATCCTCAGGGAGGAAGAAGAAAAAAAAAAAAAAAAAAGAAAAAGAAAAGAAATTGAGAAGTCAGTCCAAGCTGCTTAGGATTCACATCTTTTCAGAACTCTTCTCTCTGCAGAGTAACTCCGAGCGATCCGTAAGGAAGTAGAAAGTAGGGACTCACTAGCAAGCTATCTGCAATTGAAAAACTAGTCTAGGATGAAGTTTGACTCACAGAAGATATTCATTTCTCACATCAGTAACTCTTCATTACTGAAATGGTGTAAGTGCTAATTTAGTATATATTTCAGTGCAATTACTCCTTTAGAATGCTCTTTAGTTAAGCTGCTCTACTTGCTTCCAGCGCCCATAAACTAAACTATTCAGTTTGTGACTTCTCAGAATGCAGTTCAAGCACAAAATCTGAACAAGGATACCAGGAATTCAGATTCTCTCCTCTTCTTTTATGCACCATCATATATTTCTTTTGATCCCTGGTAATAAATCCCAATATCTGATCTGAGACTGCAAAGTAAGATTGTGATCATTTGCCATTTTTAATGAACATGCTCCCTCTGCTATTCAACTTGGCTAGTTTAGTTGCCTTCAAGTATCTTGCAAAAGGTACATTTACATCAAAGCAATATCACCTTGGCAACTGAAAAAGGCTTGCTAAAATTAGAGATGTTTATATTCCCTATTTTAATCCCTAGTGATTGAAGAGTTAGAGATATGTTCCTAGTATTTATTTTTTACTGTCAAAATAAAACAAAATAGATGAATAATTAAAACTTATGGATTAGTTTATTAAAGTGGGCTCCATTTGCAAATCACAGCTCATCATATCCTAATCAGTACAGCATTAGAGATATCTTATTTGTTAAAGAAAGTGAGTAGAGAAGCATCTGTGGAAAAATAGTATAATAATATACTACTAAAATTTATCAGGCAAGTTTTATGGAAACTTTTGGTAGACTATTCAAAATTTATCAATGGTTTGTGGGGAGAATATATGGTCATTTAACCTTTTTTTTTTTTTTTTTTTTTTTTTTGGCAAAAGCCAACTATCACTGAATGCCACATTATATCGGGAAGACTTTGCTCCATAAAGCAAAGAGCTTTTAGTAAACAGCAGAACACTTTGTGCGTGTTTGTGTGTGTGTGGTTTTTTTTTTTTTTTTTTTTTTTTTAAAGAGTTTGCTGTTACAATTACATTCACTTAAATGCCTTAAGAAGTAGCAAACATTTAAAGTACTCAATAAAACTAGAAAAATTTTGTGCTCCAAGCCCTAACATTAGCTGACTTTCACAGGCACTCACAGAACAATGAATACCTCATCGTCAGCCTGCTGAAGCCGAGCGACGGCGTATCGCCGAACTGTTGGATTAGTGAAGTGAGATGACAGAAGTTCTAGAGAGTCTTCCACATCCATGGGCTTCCATTTCCCCAGTAGCTCCAGTGCCTGCTTTGCCTCCTGTGGTAGGTCCCAGTTGACACATTTTAAGAATTTTGTCAAAGCCTAAAAACAGAGATTGGACAATTCATCAATGAAAAACCAGGATCAACAATAGATTTATTTAAGAAACTAATGTTTCAAGTCAATGCAAAACCAGATTCAAGCTATATTTACATAAGCATAGACCCTAGAATACTACTGACATAAATCACATCACTCTAGAAAAGCTAAACAGCACAAACAACAACAACAAGCAAAAATTGCTTACTATTGAGAAAAATCACATTCAGTGTCACAAAGCTGATGTTTTATTTCAAAGTATTTGAACTGCAGTATCATACCGTAAACACTTACCGCCATGGCTGACCTATAGGAAGCTGAGTTAGTGGAAGTTAAACCTCTCATCCATTTCCAACTGTGCAGTCAATTAGATAATTAACTTAAGCATGCCACCGTGAATTTAATAACATTCACTGAACTTGGGATAGGGGAAAGACAAGGGAACCATAGCCTGTCACTGCTTGATTGTAACATAATCTGAAATTTCAGTTAGAAGTGCAAATTTTACCTTGCAAACCTTTGTCTAAACGGGATGAAAGAATTACTTTTTAATCATTTTTCTCTGCTGAATGAAACTGGAAACACTAGAATTTTAAGCGGTAGCTCAGGGTTTGTAGGAAGACTGCTGCAAGAATAGCCTGTTAGTATGATTTGCAAGGAAAAAAGTCACTAATTGTGAATCAATAAAATTGTACAAAGAGTTAAAAGAATTTTGATTAGCGTGCAAAACATTGGAGCTCTATCACGTTCTGTCCTTGCAGAGATACAAAAATCAGTGCCAAATGAAACAGGAGGCAACACTTCTTGCATTACTACATCGCTGGGAAGTGATTCAACTTACCTTCTCCTGATTAGTAAGGTAGTATCTGAATTTCCAAACTAGATCCTGTTCCTCATACGTTAGCTGCTTTGTTGGTGGATAACTCACTATGATCTATTAAAAACATAGTCAGAAAGTGAACATGAACAGGCATAATCATGAAGTTAACAAAGCATAGTGTGAAGAAGCACAATACTGACAACACAGAAAAACAGTTAGAAAAGGGCCTTCCAACACCATATACTTCTCTCAAGCTATCACAGTGATGCTCCTCAGTTGAGGTTGACTGAACTGGCAGTGTAGGCAAACATTCGTATACACTTCTAAGACTACCAGTAATGCCAATGTGACAGCGTGCGCACAGTACGCATTCTTATCGCCCCCGAAACTGCAGCAATATAATTAACTTATTTTGTAAAAATGAGCAAGTACCTTCTGGTTATCTCTGAGTTGGGCCACATTTAACTAACCACTTCAAGTGAGAAAACACTTAATGACATTCTTTAATTAACAATTTCCTTTGAGCTGAGATGAACTGTTATTTTCTTCAAATTGTCATCAATACATTAATATCAAAAAGTTTCTAAAAGAACTGTAGTTATCAAATGACACTGACTTACATTAAGCTGATCTCGTGTAGCTGCATTAGGCTTGAGATCATGATCAGAAGGTCCACTTCTTAAACTTCGAGCAAGCTTGTGATGTTTGCTTTCTACTAAGTTCTCCTGAATGCAGAGCATAAGTTAGTATTTATAAATATTTTACTCCAGAGAAAATTACGACTGAAATGAAACTGTCTAGCAAAGACTCACCAGTGTCTTGAATAACGCATGACAATTAAAATCCACATCCAAAACTACAGCATCTTCTGGATCTTTTTTTTTTTTTTTTTTTTTGGAGAAGCTTTCAAGAATATTCTCTCTTACTCCATAATTTTTTTTTTTTAAAAAAAAAAAAAAAAAACTTCACACAATGTAAGTGCCCTACCTTGTTTTTGGGTGAATTGCTGCAAAATGCAAGCGTTTCAGTCAACACGTCTGTGATTTAGACAGCACTCAAACGTGCTAGCCACTTTGCAAACATTTTTAGGATGTTTGCAGTCTAAAGCTTTGTATGCAAGAAAAACATTCTCATAAAAATTCCCACTGTTAATATCATGTTAGCAACAGTAGGAGCAACAATAGGAGCCACAGTGTCAACAAGATTTCAGCAGCCAAGGCAGTTTTCAGCATTGTCAGACTTGCTCTTGCAGTGTTAGATTACACAGTGCTCAAAACAGTGTTGCCAGTAGAAGCCCACTTACATTAGGGTTCCCAAAGCTGCCAATACCAGTCCCACTGAATTGGCATCCACAATAATGGAAATCTTTTCTAGAACTGTACTTAGGCACTGTCTACACGAAAGACAACACAAGAGAGTGCAGGGAGAAAATATTTTAACAAATTAAGTGACCAAGAGTTACTGCACCTTCTAAATGTCATTCTTCTCTTCAGCTCCCTCTTACTTTATATTCCCACCCTCTAACCTCTTTTGCTAACAATACCCCTTCTATTCTTTCCTACACCTCAGAAACAAGCATCTAGGTATGGAAAGAAAGAGACAGAACATGTAAGTGTTAAGTTAATTACTATATTTTAATCTAGTAGAAAAAAGTTCAAAAAGTTGAATCCACTGATATTTCTCAACTGGTGAAACACAGCTTTCCACTGCAATTTTAAACTATTCAAGACAATAACATAGTCAAGCTTCTATCTCTATTTATCAAAAATTCTCAGCAAAAGCATAATAATATGGATTGCATTACATGAAACATTGCTTACCATAGACATCTGGGGGTCTGGAATCTTAACAATTTCAGAACTTGTTAAAATTGGAGATGACTCATCACCATCCTGAATGACAAGTTAAATGTGTATTAAACATCTTGCATTTTAGGGAAAAAACACAACATACCATTATCAATGTATTGTATACTATACTAAAGTGAAAAAAAAAAAAAAACACAAAACTTCACACTGTTAACTTTTGATAGATATTGAGAGGAAAAGAGAACATTAAAAAGGATTTTTTTTTTTTCTTGTTAGATCTTTCCAGATGATAGACAGGTGGCAAGGCAGATGAAAGGTCATCTGAGGAAATACTGCTTGGCAGGTCATATCCATGCTAGTAAAGAAGGAAGTGAGTGGAGATATTCACTGTTGTCATTGCATGTGTGTTCCAGAAGCACAAAGAAAAACAATAAAGTCAGGGTCCAGATTTCACTGAATACTAATCATTTTCAGGAAATAGCAGCCACATCACAAAACTGAAAATTTCCTAAAACAGTATAAGATAAAGGCTGTTCAAAGTGCAGTTGAATTTGAGAATACAATACACAAGCCTATCGATTGCAGGTTCGACACAGGATGTGACACAGTTACTTCTCGGATTTCATGCTGTCCAGATCTGCAGCGCTAAGACAGAAGCCCGATCGGTTTTCTTCAGGTAGTCTAACCCTAGAGGGAAAAGCTACAGGTTTCCTGTTTGATTCAGGCAGGAGGCAGTTTTTGTCTTACGCTAGAACGGCAATCAAGCATTACTTGACATGATCTATAGGACAGTACATTTAAAAGACAGTATAAACAAGTTAAAAAAAATAGTATAATATGTTCTATGAAATTAAGTTTGTCATCATTTATTTGGAATATTTCAGGATTGTATCCTAATAATAATTCAATGCCAGCACGGTCAAACAGGACGTACGGCAGAAATTCCAAAGACTGAACTGAACACTGAGCCCAGTTTTCAAAGGTAAGTAGGCACTAAAGATATAAATCAGGTGCCTGCTGCAATTATTTTCTGAAGCACCTAATCTACATTTTTACCTTTGAAAATTCAGCCCAGAGGATTTAATCAGAAGGCTACTGTTAACACTGAGTCTTCCCACTGACTCAAGTGGGCTTAGATCAGATCTTCAATGGGTTGGCTCTTTTGTACAGTTTCCACAGAAATCAGTACTGCGTATGGAGAGGAAAAAGAATTGATAGAACTGGTGCAGATATGCAGCTTTAACTGGCAAGTTTTTGAAAAATGTAAAATTTACCCAGTCAAGAGATGCTCAACAGTCCACTTAAATGAGAAATACTGATAGAGTATCTTTAAAACACCCCACAACAGCAGCAGCAGCAAGGTGATTCTACCACACACTTACTCCATGGGAATCTTTCATCTTCATTTAAATTTAAAGTAAAATATACACTAGTAAAGTAAAAGTTAAGTGTTTCAGTAAGATATAGGTTCTAAAGTTTCATTTTAAGAAAAAGGGGTGTTTCAGTTCAACTGAAAATATAAATTTTTGAAATATCAAGATTCCCCTCTAAAATAGAAATTTCGAGCTAAATTACTCAGGTTTGCTTACGCCCTACTCCCCCCTTTTGCTTTTCCAATCACATATGTCAGTCAAAATGGCTTTACTTTGAAAGTCATCTCTGAAAAGTATAAGAGATGGGAGGAGCTATATTAAGGGAAGAAAAAAGAATTAAATCGCCAACAATGAGGTACAAGGTTTAACTAGAATTGCTCATCACCCTTTTAGGAGAAGGGCCGTTTCTTTAGCTATATAAATTCTGCATTACTTACTACTGTAAAAGAGCTCATAGCATAGAGAAACACGTTCAGGAAGACACTTTTACTGCATTTTTGAGTGTCCTATACCTTTCCAAACAGGCCTTTTAATGTTCAGAACAATGACAATAAATATACAAACACATACCCCCTTTCTAGTTAAAGGCAATACGTATAAATACAGTCTGGCTGTGGCTGACGATGATCCTAAAATTTAAACGAAGGTATTGCTCTTCACATTAGCCCATAATAAATAGAATACACATACAAACAGTGAAGAGGACAAAGACAACATTTGCTTATAGTTTTTCTGATTTAAAACCACACCGCCTAAATAATGAACTTTGCTTTAAACAAATCATATGAAAGCACTACTCTTTCTAAGATATTTCTGTTATAACAGGACACTCTCACTTCAATATTATAGTAGACTGAGCAGGAGCTAGGCTGACAGATATACTAAAACCTGTGTCAGATCTCTAGATAGAACTTTCAGATCATGATACATTAGCATTACAAGACTCAAATTACATAAAAAAGACAAATGATGACATATTAAGGAATGATGTTTGGGAGGGGACAATCCCTTCCCTCAGAATAAACTAATTTGAGGACAAGAGATAACAGACCGATTTCTACCTACAAATATTATTTTCTTAATCAAGCCGTAGTACAGCTGCAATCTGACCTTTATATAACAATAAACAAAAGTCCCAGTGACAAAGTTCCACTCAGAGTTTGGACCCTCGACATAAAAGCTCTGTAGGAAAACCTTGACAAAAGAGTGGATTCACTAGCAATTAATAAGCATTCAAACTCCTACTGAAGCATTTAAGACATGCATATCCCGAGTGGACTCTCTCTGACAAATAATAATGCCCATTCTATCGCATCTTTCCCTCAAGGAAAACGGTCAGATAAAATAGGCAGCTGAAAAGGGAAAAGGGTCTGGCAAAGCTTTTAAAGTTGTAAAAATACCTACCACACAAGCAGAAGTACATGACTGATTACTAATTCAAACCTTACTAGGATTAGAATGACAAAGTGAGTGCAATTGCCTAAGCTTCGATTACTTACAAAACTAAAGTAAACAAGGGACAAAGCTTTCCAGTGACTAATATCAACATGTATATAACATCCTCTAAAATCAAGATTGGGGAATTTTTTCCAAGACTAGCGTTAAAAGAACGAATTCTAAACTGTTGGCATGTCTCTTTTTTCCTTAACTTTTCACAGGGAGCATTACGATGAAATTTTTTAATCCTTCTCCTCTAATGCAGTTACACTACGCATGATGTTGAAGCATCAAACTGAAAAGCCCTAGTTACCCAGTTGAAATACTGGGAAATCTTTCTTCCTGTTTCATTGTGTTTTAAAACAAAGCCTGCAGCTTCAGTCAAAATTTGCCATGAAATCAAGTTATGCAAAAACTTTCATAGGCCAAACTACTGTGTTGGGAGTTAACAGACTTTTCAGAATAGACTATTTCATGAGCTCCTCAGTAAGACAGAACGTCATTAGTTTGCCAGCGAAGAGAGTCAGTTGTTTTACCTACCTTCCAATTAGACGAGCATGCAATTCTAACTCTGTCGTACTTGAAGAACATCAGGTGTAGCACTGTGACCCTGAACATACAAACTTACTACACCATATCAACGCCTGAGGGTGTATTTAAGTCAGCACTTGAATTTGGTCAAGTTTTTGCTTTAGTTTATGCCACAGAAGTCTTAGAGACCATCTAATATGCTGCAGCTACTAACAGTCATTCAGTCCATGGGACCTGATGAGAGCTAACCTGAAGGGCGTACGCATAGCGCGGATACTGGGCCTTCAGCAACAACTTTCTCACTCTGCAAATCCACTCCTCTTGGCTGTGTTATCAAATAACACAGACATGGCCAGGGATGACCTGCTATTTTGCCAGGGGGGAAACAAAACAGTGTCAATAGTATACATACAGCATTAACTTGCTTTAAGATAGTCTGTCATAGAGCTTTAGAGGTATTGCACTACGTTAACTCGGCTGTGATATCTATGTAAATTCACATACACTGAATTTAAAAGTCAACAAAATTTGCCGAACTTTCTGGATCAAAGTTCTGATGTACTTTCCTCAAAATCAGTTTCACAATAGCATTAAAAATAAGGTTCTATTTATCTCATTCTTTAGTCAAAACATCACTTCAAATAACATCAACGGGATCCAACTTCTTGCATTCAGAACCTCAACGGACACCCAATGCTGTTGACACCATGGTTTTTTCTCCCCCTTTCCTTGAAGTCATGAAAAAAAAAAAAAAAAAAATCTCTCTCTGATAATGCCATCTTTTTTTAAAAATGGATGCAGCCATGCAAGCATTTTATTCCAACAACGCTAATTTTCATCTGGAACCCACATAAAAGCATGTCTTAATGAAAAATGCTGGTGATAGTTGTACTTGGAAGTTCATACCAATTTTTTGCCTAAGCAGAAAATGAGAAGTGATGCTCCCACTACCTGCAAATTGCTATCCTTCAGATTGTGAATGCTGCATTAAAACTGAGCTAACAGAGAACACGGAAAGAGCCACTGCCACTTTACATTACTGAAATTGAGAACAGAGTAAAAGAATCCAATTTTATCAGCTACCATTTAACAGGCAAATTCTGTGCAAACACTAGAAAACAAGTTTATCAAGCAAACTGTGGCAAGTAATCTTCACTTTGACTACTGGTCACAGAAAGGTGACAACAGAAGGTAGTTTCATTAGAGTCAATGCACTGGGTTGCTGATGCTGGATACATATACCATACACTGCAATTGGAAGCATGACAAAACTGAGAAGACAGGCACTAAGTTATGTACTGTTTTCTATCGCTGCCAGAAAAGGGTCAAGAACTTGCTGAAAAGCTACTTCATAACAACAAATCCCTCAAGTTACAGTTACTTATAGTTTTAGCATGTGTTATTACACATCCAATTATTTCATTTCTATACAAGAGCACCCCGTTTATAGTTTTTTCTTCCACGCACTTTTAAAGAGCTTCAGTAACAGCTGTCAAGAAATACATGTGTTTGATACTCTGAATCTTCCTTCCCTCATCTTCTACATCTGGAAAACTATACTGACAACTGGGGAAAAAAAAAAATTGTGTTTAAGTCAGGAGTAATTCGTCTTTATCAGTAGGTTTCTGGAGGTGAGGGAAAGAAGCCATTTTTAGGAATGTCACGTTCAACTATAAAGAGAGCCAGGAGAACACAAGCCACGCATTAGCCATACTCATCAGCCTGTACCTCTGAGAAGTACAGCACATTCTTATTTACAGCTATTACCCCAATACAGCAAGAACAGTTAGTAAAATGTTTCAATACTTCGATCCTGTCCCATTTAATTCTCCAGAAAGAAATACTTCCCTGATTTCCACAAGGGTAAATAAATTTCAAGTGATCTTACTACTACCAAATGCCATTGCATTATATATCCGAATGAAACCTGCAGCACATCAGATTCCTCAAGAAAACAATATAATTAGCTGGTTCCAGGAAAAAGTTTTAAAAAACACTATGAAACAAACTACAGGTAAGACGTCTTGAGAAGGTGTGGAGGTCCCCTGTTCAAGTACAGTCCACCAAATAAAATGCTAAAGAACTGCTCGAACACATAGGCAGGAAACTAAGCAGATTTTCAGCCCAGATACCTGCCTAAGGAAGAGTTTCATTTCTTCTTCTTATTATTATTTTTTTTTTTTTAAATTAAAACAGCTTGTGGAATTAAATTGATTTTAAACAAGCCCTGTTCATTTTAAACATCAGTCTTAAAGCTCTTCTGTAATAACTTAGAGACAGACAGACACAGCTAAGCAACTAAGCTTTCATTACAATAAACGCTAGGAAGAACGCATGCACCCTTTGGTCAACGTGCACTCGCTTATCCAGAAGTGGCCCATTCAGAGAGGACACCTCAAGACGTAAGCAGAGACTGGAATATTCAATACAACAACGTACTCAGTTTCCTCTACTTAGAGGAAAGGATGAATAACTTATGTCTTAAAGCATGAACGCTGCCAGGAACACGCAGATCTCCAAAGACTGAAGTTCAGCTTCTAGCTCTCTGACAGGAAATAAAACACTAGGACAAGTTGCTAAAAGGTGTATCTTAAGTACCACAGCACCTAATCTTTGGAAGATATCCTTGCCCGGAGCCCAAAACATCTCAGTGTATAAAACAGATGCAAAATAGAAATAGTCATGAAATGGAGAATTCAGTCCAAAATCCAGACATCCTCTCCTTCATTTAAATGTCCCAAACAAGCTAAGTAGCTACTGACCCTCCCATTCTCTTTGACCCTACAGCCTTACAATTCTTCTCTGCAAAGTGACTAGCTTCAACAGGAAGGCTGGAAGAACACACAGCCTAGTCATCACAGATTTGCCTTTGACTATGGAAGGAGGCACTAAGTGCTAAGTGGAACAGCTATTTCTTCTAGATGCATTACAAAGACTGCTACTACTATATGGGTTATGCAGACAGAGCCTGGACATCCACAAGTATTATTTTTGCATGTCTGCAAGACAGAACTCTTTCAAGGGCTTGGCAAATTTCTCAACTCAGCTGCTCGTTTTTGACCGGACTACAGAATTCTGAAGCACAACTTGAAGAGCTTCACAAACTAATTTGAAACAGGGCATACAAAAGTTGAGGTAGATGCTCATTTCTTGATATATCCCCTCTTGGGATACTTTTTTGGTGAAATCCTGCTTTTTGCAATTTAGTGTTACATTCTTCAGTATCCTCTTAAGTCTTAAGTTAGATTATAGTCTTGTTTTCTAGATCAATCTGTAATGCTGTCATATACACAGAAACACTTGCAAGTTATTATCCATTCTATTAACTTCTCCTGTATTGAATTATACTTTTGAAAAATTCTTAGAATACATGCTGCCTAAAGTTAGTACCTTTGACCTCAGTAGGACTCCAGCCCATCATCATTTTCTACTGGCTCTTACCCACATAGCTGTATTACTCAGTCACTTTACGAATTCTTACAAATCTAAATATGCTGAAAATTCTATGAGGTAATTTCTGTCAAACATTTTTTTGAAACTGAGTTATAGACATACTGCTTTCTCCTGTTCCAGTGGATCTTTGTAGGAGGTACAGGTCCACTGAAATATTGATCATGCCTTCCAAAGCCACGCCAAAGTCTGTTAAGCTCGTTATCGATCTCTCTTCATCAGATCTGAACTCTTAAAAACACCAAAGGCACTCTCTCTCTCTCTCTCTCTCTCTATATATATATATATATCGTACCTGCATTCTGCTCTCTCTCTCTCTCTATATATATATATCGTACCTGCATTCTGTTCCTTCAGGAGATTGGAAAGTATAACAGGAAATCCTGTAGCACTTCTCTTGTATGAGCTGTACCTTCCCTTAACTCCAAGGATTTTTAATTCTGCTAAATAACATAACCCTTCTGCTGGTACTACATGACAGCCTGATGCCACCCCTTAAAGGCTTCACTGCAACCGTATCACCTGATCTAAAGATCCTGTAACAACTTTTTCATTTTGAAAATTTGGTTTTTCAAGTCTATATTTTTCTTGATACCTAAGCACAAAGTTAAAAATCAAGTAGTTAATGAAGCTTCCACTTTGATGGAAAAAGTATTAAGCTACAAAGGAATAAGGTAGTGTTCTGAAACTGTAATTCTGTATGCATGTAAACTGACAAAATCCTATTATACACACTGAGAAACCACAGCTGAATTCTGCCCTTGGCATCTATGCTTGTATGCACGTTTTACACGTGAGAATATTAAAAGTTACCAACTTCAGAGACTGCTTTGGAGACTGCCGTTTACAAAATAGCAAAAGAATAGAAAAAAGACACCCCAATTCAAAAGCTTTTTTTTTAAAAAAAAAAAACTGAAATGATTTTCAAAATATCTTCAGCATGAAAAAGTAAACTTTTATATTTGCTCACGTTAGAAAAATCATTCACCAGCACAGCTCCCCTGCAAAGTCTTAGTAAATTATATTTTATAACGTTACCAATGAATATAGATACATTTCTTCCTGATACAAGACAATTTTACGCAAAGCTACTCTGAGAATACTGCTAGAGGCCTGGAGGAACAATAAATCAAAAAGTTTTTAATGACTCACCCTTATTAAATTCTGCATTCTCAAATCATATTACATGAATGATTGACTTCTGTAATCGTTTTGCATCTATACCATTTGATTTCTATGTACATAAAAAGCTGCCACTGACAGCTGTCTGCTGCTATCCTGCAACAGGATATTTCACCTCAGCAGAAAAACCTCTCACTTAGGTGCATACGTTGCTTTTTAAAGACGACCGCAACACCGTCAAGGGACATACCTTTTCATAGTAAACTATTCCATATTCTTTATCATCACACTTGACACAGCGAAACTCAATCATCAGGTACATAAAATTAGAACTTCGTTTTTCCCTCTGAAAAGAGAAACACCACAGATGTGCATCATACATCAAAGAGCATCAATCGTCAGAATTCTCAATACAGTAATTATTCCATTTCCTTTGTCGTATAACCAATAAATTAGATTGATCACTTGAATAACTGCTATAACGATATTTGATAGCACTACTTAAAACTGTATCATCTTTTTTCCTGACACTCTTAAGGTAATTTGCACTTCACGATAAACACCTCCATGCAACAGGAAAGCATACTGTCTTCATGGATGCCTTTCAGTTTGTGGACCTAAAGTTCTGAAAAACGTAAGGAAGAATAATGAGCTGGCATCAGGGTTTTTTTTGTTTTTTTGTTTTTTTAAAATCATTACACACAATTATGGATCCCACTGGAGAATTTTTAGGAGTCAAAAAAAAAAAAAAAATCCACAAACACAGAAGAGATCAAAAAATCACTATTTTAGATAAAATAGGGAAAAAGACCAATTTAACTTAGATTATGAGGCATTTGATTTGCAACTCACTGACTTGCAGAGGAAGATTTGCTCAGTGTAGAAACTGGTAATTGCTTGATGTTGAAAAACATTTAGAATTTAAAAAAGGAATTATACATAATCACTACCAGTAACACATATTTACTAAAATATTAATATGCATGCCTTCTAATGATAAGCAACTCGAGCTCATTTCGTGCATCAACGATGGATTAGACTTTCTAAAACAGGTAAAAGTGGTTCTGAATTTAAAGACCAGTTCTAGGAGTCAGGAGCACTGAATTTTATACATGCAGCTAGTCTGGGACACAAGCAAGAGCCCGGAAAAACAACTTCTTACAAAAGGGGAAGAGGATAAAAAAAGAAATCTGTATTTCATAAGGAATAGGCTGAATTAAAATAAACAAACCACCCCCCCACACACATGCTTCATAACAGGTTATAAAAAGACCTGTGTAAGTGCAAAAGGATGTGATTCCTGCAAATCTAAGTATAAATAAGTCAAAGAAAATAAAACTTCAGAACGCTAAGCAGAAAACAAAGGAGCTCTGTTAAGCAAGAGAATCTGTTAACAATGTGGGTATTATTTTGCTCGATGAGGGTAACACCTTACTCAGGAATAAAACGCCAGGAATTATTATTATTTGCAATATAAGTAAACAAATTCTGTAAGTGTTCTTCCCCATCACTCAAAAGAAAAATCAATTGAAACAAAGTTCAACTTCGCTGAACAGGTCTAAATCCAAGGTACAGTTCATATGGACCGAAGGCTTCCCATCAAAGCCTAAACCGTGCAGTTCAGTTAGTCACGCCTAACAGCATTTGTTCCAAACTATCCCAGCTTGTTTGTTAAATCTCTCTTCTCTGATCAAGTTCCCTGAAATACTGAAGTTGACAACTGATAAGACGGATTTCTATTCTCCTTTTTGTCAAAGTAGTCAACTTCGGAAACTTAAAAAAAAAAATATTTGTCCTTTTAATGTATACGTTAGAGGTTGAAGAAAAAAAATAGGAAAAGTGCTTTGAGTTAGTCTTCTAAATAAGCCAAGGTTTCCACATCAGCAAGATCCCAAAACCCATTACAAATCTGATCTATGATGACTTACCTCATTGATCATTTCTATTTCTCTAAAGGTTAGTCTGTCCAGCCAATCCACTTTTACCATGTGACCTTGTCGATGAGACTTGGTGAGCTGCCATGGAAATACACAGTAATAATATTTAAATCGCTGCTATTAAGAGAAAGGATATCAAAGTCATAATTTTACAGAGACATTGACATATAAACTCTGAGGAAAAAAGAAGAAATGAATCGGAAAAACTGCTTTTATGTTGCACGTAATTTTGACCCTCATAAACAGCTAAGTCATGCCACAAATATGCTTCTGATATCTAAAACATCAATCAGGGCAAAGAATAAAACTACATGTTCCAGTCACTTCATCCTTGAATCTGCAACATACTAATAGGATCCTTTTTTTGGAAGCAGAGTCATATATGGAAAATTGATTTTTTCCCCCCTATGTTACTATATTTCATATAGTAAAATTTACAGAGTCTAACATAAAAAGAAGGCATTTTAAAAATACACAAGGGCACACTGCTGCTTCATGTGTAACTTGTTGATCACCACGACCTTCAGGTCCTCTGCAAAGCTGCTTTCCAGCTTGTCAACTCCCAGCCTGTACTGGCATCAGGTTATTCCTCCCCAGATGCAAATATGGCATTGCCCTTTGTTGAACTCCATGAGATTCTTGTTGGCCCGTTTCTCCTGTCTGTTGAGGTCCCTCAACCACCTGGTGTTATCTACCACTCCTCTCAGTTTTACAGACTTGCTAAGGGTGCGCTCCATTCCACTGTCCACATCACTAATGAAGAGGTTAAATAATACTGGCCCCAATATCAACCCTTTGGGTTTATCACTAGTGACAGGCCTCCAGCTGCTGAGCACAATGCCTTCAGTTTGGCAGGTCAGCTGGTTTTTCAATCCAATTACTTACCTCTTGGTATTTCTTTCTCATTTTGCTTTTCTAAGTTACCTTTCCTACCTTCCTGCTGTAACAGGTCTGTTCCCCACTGCCTTTCAATCGCAAACACATTCTTCCTACTCCCCTCACCACATGAATATCCACATTTTACTGTCTCCATTCAATTCACATAAAACCACCACCAACTAGTCACCATTTTCTTCCTGAGCAACAGAGTTTCATCTTCTATTAGATCCAGAACAATCACTATGAGCTAGAAAAGGCTGTTGAGCAGCATAAAGGAAATTTATAGTTTCAACGTACACCGATGGAGTCATATTGAGTAAGGGCATAACCTCAAGAACAGCAACCAGATGGTGAAAATAGCCAGAACAGAGATTCTGAAAGGTAACAAACCCCTCACCTAGAGATCTTAAAAGTAAAAAAAAAAAAACAGGAAAATGAAAAGTGACGAACAACGAACATAACTTCACCTCAGCAGAGGTGCTGAGCATTTCTGCTCAAAGGTTAATATACAACAAAAACAAATAAAAGAAACTGATGATAGGAAACAGTTTCTTCTCCCTCAAAAGCCTCTAAGATTTGCTAGGATAGGTTTGCACTGCTTAGTAGACACTTACAGCAAATACTCTCATTTTCATGAGCTCTAAAATGAACTAAACATACCAAAGGTAGGTACAGGCTTATTAAATACATCTAAGAAGATGGCAAAGTCCAAACATTGTGAAGTCACAAAGCTGAAGTTAATTCTCTCTCCATTCACAGGAATACTGGATCTCGTCAGCAGAAAGTCTGTATCGCATATGAAAAGAAGTTGTTTTCATGTGAAGTTTTCACTTCAGGTATGTGACAGCTGGTCTACGTGTTTGCATCAAAGGCAAAATAACAGAGTTATATCCTAATTGCAGTAGGACATATTAAACTGGAAGAGGAGCTAGCAAATATCAACACTTCTTTACTTCTTTTCCGACTTCAGATTCTAGAACTGTATCACAAACATATCTTTGTTGATTTACTTCTGATTTACCTGTTGTTTTCCATCTCACTTGCTAGAAAATAAACTTTTGGTTCATACTAATCTGTAAAGAAAACAAGCAAATAAAGAACCCTTCTGCATGGGAAAACTCTTTCACATGTTTCCCAAATGTAAAAGTCAATCATTTTAAGTGAAGGATTTATGTTACCCTAGCTTTTATGGTATAATCAATAGCTCTGTGTTAAGACAATATGACATAATAATAAAAATAATAAAATTATCTCAGCTTCCTCAAAAGACTGGAAAAAACTTTTGTCCTCTTCTGCAGCCTCTAAAGATGGAAAAAGTTCAGATCACTTTTGTAAGTTTTTTTAAAAAAAAAGAAATTCAGTATTTCATGTGATTTCATTTCCACATGATTTAAAGAATCCCCCTACCCTGGACAAAGAGATTTTATTGGTTGCTTCTTACTTATTTCTTCCAGGCCAGCTTAACAAATATCTGAAAAGACCAGAAAAGCTGACGTACACAAGTTGTTCTTCGATATCACAAAGAAACGTAAAGTTAAATTAAAGCAAGAAGCCTTACTAAACACATACTTAAACTGGAAATAACTGCATTAGCAAACAGTAAATGTTTTTTTAGAAATCCTCTTAAAAGAGCAGAAATCCCATACAAATATTTAAAGAAATTACTACCATGAAACTCAACTATATTGTAAGCAAAACAAAAATTGAAGTATAAGTGTTGAAAACTATGTTCACAGTGCAAATGCACGCTCTCAAATACTTCTGAAATACTGTGGGTTAATATTAGAAAAAAACAAGCAGGACTATGATGAGCACAAAACCAGAAAGCAGAACTTTTTAAAAGTGGTATTGCTGAACACAATTCATAGCATAATGAGAAACCCTATAGGTATTAAGCATTAGATTATTTTGTATTAGAAGCATGTACTTCCTCCGAAGTAGGGTTTGTCATGCCTTGTCCCCTCACTACTCACTTCCTCCAAATGTTCAAGTTCCTAAAAAAAAAAAAAGATCTGTAATTTAACCAACCCATTAAGGTTAAACTTCTAAATAGTTTAGCCGGAGTTTGATGAAACAATCAGAATTTGACTTCTTTACTTCAGTTTTGACTCTAAGCAGACAAGATCTGGAATTCAGTACTGCACAACTCCCTTGTGAAACAGAACTCTTCGTATTAGAGCAACATGGCTCAACACAACAGACACCTGTATTGGATTATTTTCCTTACAACAACATTTATGTAAGTGGAGAAGGGAGGAGATCAAGTCAGGAGACTACTTGTTTGCCCGTGGTCTCTCTTAGGCCTATGTGAACAGAAATTAATACCATACATTTTCACATAGTATTAAGCGTCTAGACAACAATACCAAAAAAAAAAAAAAAATAGCAATAAACTGGTGCAAGAAGTTGTTTACAGTAATATCCCTGCTTTGAATCCCTGAGTATGAGAATACGGACTCTATACAGCATTTTTAGATGAAAAAAAAAAAAAAAAATTGGTTCTGCATAGGTAAGGCTTCAATAATATCACAAATTCAAACCTAAAGATGTTCTGTCCAAAAAAACCTGAATAAAACGAATGAAAAAATCCCCAGCATGCTGTTTCTGGAAGCCAAGCTTATTAACATGAATATTCCCTATTCAATTCACTTCTCATACAGGAAGAATTATAATAGAGATTAAGCCAGGCAAGGGGCACAGAACTAGACTTTAATCCATTTGAATCTTACCCTGTTTAAGAGTCTCAAAAGATGCACTAGAAACATTACAGCATCTTTTTCAAGCTCCTTAGGCATGTCAGATTACATTTCAAAGTTATGTTAACTCTAAACCAAATAGGGAAATTTCTCCCATTGTTTTTAAAACTGAAAAGAAAGAACAAGTGTTTCAAGTCTTTCTGCAACTAAATCCTACCTGTTTAAAGAAAATACTCTTTGCATAGGAAGAACACTTTTTCTTCCTGAAGTTATAAGCTAAATAAGAGAAATCATAAATATATCTAAGAAAGACTGTACCTGAGAAGTGCAATTTTTTTTTTTAAAGGACACTCAAAATGCACTGGTTACCACGTGATGAAAAAAGTGAAAGGAAAATAATCTCACTCTATATACCTGTCTTAATATTATTTTAGTGACCCAAAATATATTCTCCTTAAAACTCCAAGAAACTTACAGAATCACAGAGTAATTCAGGCAGGAAGAGACCTCTGAAGGTCATCTATCTCCATCTCCAGCTCAAAGCTGGGTCAGCACCGATTCCGACCAGGTTGATCAGACTTAAGACCTAAAAGCACAGATTCCTTCAGCAAGACAATCAAACCCCTTCAGAATATACATCAACTCAACTGCTGATTAAGGATGATGGAAGAACATAGTGTGCTCAAAACGTCATAGCTGTTGTTTAAGATTTGTGTTTATCTAAAGTCTCCAAACAGTTAAGAGTCAGAGTCCACAGAAGAATTGTGGTTACATGATAAATTATATTCCGTTTACCTTTAAGTACATGACAATACAAGAACAAGAATTAACACTGAGAAGTCTTTCAAAACATACACAAGAAGTATCCATGATTATGCACCCAATTCTAGCAGTTTCTTAAGAAAAAGGACATCTCGTACTCCAGCCAGCCCTTTTCCTTAACAGCTTGTTCCATTTGCTCCTTTCTCCATATATCTAGGCAGAGGGACTCAAAGACATCAAGGTCATTCATGTTTCAAAGAAATCAGTATCTGGACAGAGACTAGACAGAGAAAAGGGACCCAAAATTGTTGCTCTTAAGCGAAAGGTTGCGACTGTTAGTTCATCAGCTTTCTGTGTTGTGGTCTCCCAGCTCAACCAGGAGGATTTACATTGGAATAGGCCATACAACCATACCCACTTCAATTTTCTGGCCTCGCTGACAGGGGACACGCAATATACAAAGAAAACTAGGACAGCACATGAATGGCACGTACTATACATGCGGGAACATATGATACAAAGGTGCAGAAGAGGTAGGACTTGCCACATGCTGGGAGCTGTCTAGGCTGCACAGAGTTTATAGACTTTCAGCGGCTCACCATTATAGATACAAAAAAAAGGGATCACTCAGAGAAAGAAGATCAACACTTTGCACCAGCAGTACTGTTTCGTCGTTCTCACTCTAATCCCCAGTGAACTGGTGTCTCAGCAGTCAGGGTCCAGGCATTTTTGCACAGGCTTCCTATAGTAGTTTCTGCCTACCGAGGATCACTTAGGATAAACAAATTTCTTAGTGTTGTACTTTGAAAAGAGCATGAAATGCACGTCCCGATCTGGAGCCAACAAATCTGGAGAGTACATACAGGACACAAATCCACAGGAAGCTAAGCTCCAGAAATTCTGCGAGCTGTGGAAACAAACAGGTTTTTACATCTCCTGGATGCAACGTTCGCATAACAGACAAATATTGTCTAGCTTCCAAAAGACTCCAAACCACCATTAAAATCACTAATTAAATTAAATTTCAGGGTTCTACAGCCTCTCTGCAGGTGTTCTTGTATCAGTAGCGGGCAATGGGAAACAACAATGAAGTATGTGTCATGCCCTGCAATACTATGGAAGCCACTAAAGTCCAATCAGTCTGTCAAAGATAAACTGGCAAGCATTTATCCTTGTCCTTTAATGCCTTAATCAACTGCCCCTTAATATCTAACAGTCTTGGCTGTTCCCTACTCACAAAGCACTTTTTTCTTATTTCAAAAGACAAGGAAAATACAGAGAAGATATTTCCTTTCCTAATTAGAGTCAAGTTTTGCGCTATGGTCTAACAGCATCTCGGGAACAGACTCCCAACTTCCAAGTATCAGACAAGAATTCCAACTGATTTAATATTCTAGAAACATGGTTTAACATAGAAAGAGTTGAAATACAATACAGCCCTTTTGGTGGCCTCTCCCTTCAAGATCTAAATTAAATTTTAAAACAGATTACTTATGAAAGCAAGCGTGGCATTCAGCTCTCAATACCAATATTTGTTCACGTCACAAGTAAGTTACATAATTCAGCTTTTTGATTCTAGATTCCCAGTATAGTCTAAATTCTGCAGATAAGGATCAATATTCAGTGGAAAGCTTTGTACTTTGTCTGTAGTTATCAGCACTACCAGTCAAAGTAAAGGACTGGTCACAAGCAGTCACAATTTGAAAAGTCAAAGAGCTATCCAACTGGGAGGGAAAACCCTGCCATGCCTTTTTTTTTTTTTTTTAAATGTTTCCACATATCCAAAAAAATGACTGTTTTAAGGACCAAATAGTAAACCGGCCATGAACATCAGAGGCCCTTTGTTCTGAACTCTTTCCACGAACCAAAGAAACAATACCTCATAATGACTATGAGATTGTTTGCCTAAGGCAGCTGATTCACCTAACTTTTTTTTTTTCAAGCTCTAGACTCCAGTAACACTTTACAGAAGTAATAAGACATGACACATCATAAACTTTCAAAGATCACTGCAGCTTCTAAGAATTACCTAACTCCATTCAGTATACAGTTCTTTTCTAGTAAAGCCTGAACTAATACTTTTCTATAGTGTTTATCTTCTAAATAGAATTACAGAACAGAAAATCCTATATGGAAGAGCTAATCTTCAAATTAGCTGCAGAGACTTCAGTACAAAACGAAAAGGAAGAAAAAACATATAATCCTGACTAACATTTGAGAATGCTGGAGGAAACCAAAGCATACAAACCAGAAAACCAGTTTGCAGTTTCTTTTAACTTACCAGTAGGATTGTAAACAGGAACAGAACAGAGTTCTGTAATCTTGCACTATATTCTAAAGCTAGTTCATCAAATTCTATCTCAGCAGTGTTACTGCAGTGTGTACCTTGTCTGCACTAACAAGATAACGTAAGACTTGCCTTTCACCTCATATACTACTTCATTATATATTCTAACAGCAAAGAGCCAGCAGCACGCAGATATAACCAGATAAGACCTGAAACTTTGTTTGGGTAGTCTGTATTCCACCACTTACTGTCTTCACCTGTGTCCTATCGAGCTTATGGGAAAGGCCTTTCCATCCTCAGCAACCAAGAAGTTACTCATCCTCATGTGTACATCATTTCAACCAGGTCTAGATAACATCCTACTTAAAAAAAAAAAACAACAACAGCAACAAAAAAACAACCCTAAAACCACATACATTGTCTCTTACTCAAGGTATCTTACTTCCATTACCTTGAACCAACACATCAGAATTTTCAGAATACCATGTATACATGTTCAGCATTCATATAAAGATTTAGGATCAGGCCTATCAAGGCCTTGGCAAAAAAAATATTATTAAACTGTGTTTGTCACGAAGTATCAGTTAATTTTCTTTTTCACTGCATCAGAGAATAAAGGAAAGTCATTCTGCGTGTTTTAAAAGAAAACTGTTAGTCCCTTAAACCTGGTTATAGGCGGACAAAAGGTCATAATATGTCAACTAGTTATGCCTGCCTACAAGGCTCAGAAGATCTGCTCTATTAGATTAGTATTTAAAGCTTAAAAAAAAAAAAAAAAAAAAAAAAACTTGCTGTCTAAAGGGATGCCTTATTTAGTAGCAGAAGCTGAATGTTTCTTTTCCTGAATAAACACCCCCATTGCTCACTACTGTTATTAGATATTTTCATTCAGCTAGCAGAAGAGGTGAAGGAAATGAATGGATCAAAAAAGAACTTAAGAGTACTTTTTGTTTAAAAGGAATAAACTAACTCATCACTTACAAGAGAAAAACATTCTGTGATTAAAATCCTGATGATATTAATATTTGAGTACATTAAGATATTCCACACTCCCTGTTCACCCTCCTTTGTATGGGGAAAAAGAATCAGTATTCACAGTGACCCGAAGGATGTAAGGTCATGGCTTTCACCAGTAGCAAGTTCACAAGCAATTTTAATGTGTTTTGTAATTGCATAACCATATGGCAATTCAATCTGAACGGAAACCTTGCCACGGTTTCAATTACTTTGGAAGGTCATGGATTCCGTTGTTTTGGCAGCTAGTCATTGATTTTATCTGAATTCCCCATAATAATAAATACCATACACACATAAACTTTTTTTTTTCCCTTGACATGCTTCTGAGTTATGTTTCACATGGAGAAAAGGTCCTTCAATAAGCTCGTCCAGCAAGTTCTTCTCATATGATTTATTATCTGGAGGACTAATTTGGCCTCTGATATCAGACATCAGTAAGTATCATGGCACTTTTACAAATCATAAGCCTGCCTAACACATAGATAGGAAAAAATCCCAAAATAAAATTAATTTTTATTTAATTAGCACCACTTCTCTCATCTATATTTACATACACCTTCCCATACAGTAGCATCAGTAAGCATTCGGCAACTGATGAGCAAGTTACAGGAAAAACTGAAGCTGATTATTCTCAAATAATACCTACTTATACATGACACACCACAGAAATTCATCTGCTGTGTAAAGAACTGTGCAAATGAAAGCTCCCATACACATATGACCCAGAAACTCCACTCAATTTTCTTACCAGCAGTATCTGTCAGTAAGATGTTTCTGTACAAGAACAAAACAAAATACCACTGCAAAATGAGACTTGCACATTTCAGAAATCAGTTTCTCCCAAAACAACTTTCAGCACAGAGGATAGTGAAAGTGACGCTATTAGCCTTTAGCGGTCATTAGCTAGAACTCACATTTGGGATGTGAAAAAAGGAGAACCCCCTTCTCTTACTTAAGAGGATTTGAGCTGTCATCTCCCACCTGCCGGAAGAACAAGCTAAAATGGACACATGTATTCCGAGACAAAAATACTCCACTTAAGTTGCTTATATTTCTTGAGTTAGGGAGCAGAAGGGAGCGAAGGGAAGAGAGGAAAAGTACCAACAGGGTATGCTCATGTCCGCATTATGGAACTCGCAGGAAAGGGAAGGACTACATTCCAACACCTTTGCTTAAAGGCCCACCTTCCCATTTGATGAAATATAAGCAAGCCTTGACAGCTGATATCCCTCTACAGAACTTCCTTAATCCTAAAGAGGACTTATTTTACTATGACCAAGAAATGGGAAAACACGGCTGGCAGAAAGCTTTAAACAGATGCAAGTGGATAAAAGCCTACGCTCCTCCTCCTAAGATCTGCTCCCTCCTTTTCTCCAACTCAAAGCCTACATTGCGTGTCAACGTATGTTTCTTGGTTTTACTGGAAAGAAACACTGTAGTTTGCATTTATGTAAGTCTGCACCAATAACGTAAAATCATGAAGAGTTAAGTCAAACATTTCCAGTTTCATATTTTTAGAATGCTGTCAGAAAAAAAAAAAAACTATTAGTCTGAACTCTCAATAAAATCAGTATGACATTAAGCAATTGTATCACTTCCCTACCTAACAAGAAAGCTATTAGGTTGCATCTCAATGTTTTTCTGCATCAAAGCTGCCTTGTGCTGCTCTTGAAATTCACCTTCCTCATTTTACAGTGACCTACTAGCTACAAGTCAGAAGATTATAACGAGTTTCCCATTATAAACTCAAGGTGAACTAGCCTTATAAAAGGCAGACCTTAAATGAAAGTTAGTTTATTGCCATGATAAATCTCTGGATGAGAAAACGGATGTATTTATGGCCTGCAGCTTTCTTTCACTTCAATTTGCACAAAAGCAAGGAAGAACTGGGAGACCAAAATCAAAAAGAAAGTACACCGAGTAAGAGAGCTGAGCCATTCAGCAAGATTAGGTAAGTTCACCCAAAGAATCAGCGGAGATTTGAACTGTCTGTTTGATTAGCAGAGAAGTAGCATTTATTGATCAATTCCAGAAGTTGTGTTTATGGCCAAAAGAGAGTCTATCATCAAGCTGCACAACAGAAGATATTTATATACAAACACACATGCATGATCCTGAATGAATGAATTCTACTCGAGTTCTTTCTAATGTAGATACACTTCACACACATCTGAAGACTACAACAAACAGTCTTAAATCTAAAGAATGGCTACCAAAGGAAACTAGCCTCTCTTACCTGTAATTTCTACACGAGTTATTGTTAAGAACTCTTACTGAATCAGCTAGCATTTCGACTTCAAGTGTCTTCAAGACACGATCACTTTTTTCATTCTCTACAAAGGATTAGGATTTTAAGTAGTTACAATGGAATGCTGCATACATTAAAAATTCCTTATGCTGTCAATGGTATTTATGTCTTCTTTTAAGCAATATTTCAATAGTACATGAGTATGAACTAGTTTATTCATTTTTTCTATGAATCCTGTGAAACATTTAACAGTCAAAGGAAGACATGCTTCGCATTTTGTTTTCTGCTGTGAAAATTATCTTCATTAAGTGGACTTCCTCATTAAAAGTGTAAGCAACCCTTTAAGAGATATGTGAAAAGCTTTTCCGTTACCTTTGCCAGTCGACTCATTTGATCTTCAGAGACAGTGCTGCTGGTTCTCCCAGGAGTTTTGGTGGGCTCCGAGCCATCAGCTTCTACATTGGGCCAAACTTTCAAATCATGCATTCCTTGACGAAACATACTGCGAGGAGAAAAAACAATACAGAATCACTTTAGTAAACTGAAAATATTACAGCTGTTAGGAATCAACATACAGCAGCAGCTGCAAGAAATTGAACTAGCTTCTTTTGCCAAACCTACAGACGCACATTGCCACGCACAATTTAACTGAACTGCAAAAGTGCCCCGCACTTCATGCCCCATATACCCTTCATTTTTATTGGCACGTGAGATTTAAAAGAAAATTAGCAAATCTGAACTTATTTGGTAAATGGAAGAAACAGTCCATGGAGTAGTACAAACGTAAACTGAGGACAGAGCTTGATCTTCACGGTTTATCTGTAGTGAGATCTAAAGAACTCCTCTTGACTCGTAGATTATAATACTGGCTTTATGTCTACCAGTCTGAAAAAAATTCAGTTAAAAAACTGCCTAAGTTTCATCTGAAGGTCAACTGATAAAAAGCAGCTTTCTGAGCTTCCAAAAATGGGGAAAAAAAACACTCCAACACATCATCCAACTGGACTGGAACTGTACAATGAACAGAACTTCACCGGGTAACTGACCACACCTCTTTGCTATAAAACCCTACTCCCCTTGCAGGTGTGTGCTGATCCACTTTTAAAAGATACTCCGAGGAATCAACTGTATCACTTTTGCCAATGGGAGCTGACTATTTAACTCCCTGACAATTTTAGACAAACGCAACTGAAAGGAACACTTCAAAAAAATCAGCCATTAAAAATGATTAAGTAGTACTGCACTAGAAGGTCCATCTAACCTTGAATTCATGGAATCCCTTCATGGAATACTGCCACAATGACTTCCATGTATATAAACAAGAAGCTAAACTTCAAAATATTTGTTAATTGCTTTCCACCAATCTATTTCCCCATTCCACATTGGAAATAACACTGAAGTTCATTTATAAATTAGAACTTTCTCCAGGAATTATGTTCTAATGTTTTAAAAACCACCTGCAGTCTTTGGGTTACAGTCCAAATGATCCAGCCCAGTTTTCTGCCCTAAGATAACGACAATTTTTTGGTCAAAGTTGTTTTTAGAAGATTTGCAATGACAGATCTACCGCTAAAATCATTCCTTCATTCAGTGATCACTAGAACAGATTTCTTAACACTAACTTAAACTTCTTTAAGCTTTAATTTAGCATTATCACCTCTTATCCACTGACAAGACACAAAGAAAGGCTATTTTCGCATTTTCCAACGCTCTCTGTTACTAGAAAAAACGTCCCCACAGTCTTGTCGTCTTCAGCTTCACTAGTCCTTATTATTTTCTCCTTACACCTATTTTCTAGGAAATCAATAACATGGACTCCCCTGGACTCCCAGTTTTCTTGAAATCGAGTCACTCAGAACTGGACACATTTCAGCTGAATGGATGAGTAGAGCAAAAGGACAGATACAACCTTGTCCCTGATTCACATACCTGTATTTATATATTCAATGTGTTTGCACATTTCACCCAAGCATCATGATGTTGAAACATGCACAACTTCAGATTCACTATAAAACCCAGATCTTTTCCAGGATTTTCCTGGGCAGCTGGTCCCCATTAGATATTGACTAAAATCAACTACACAAAATACTAGCACTGCATACTTTTCCTTAAACTGCTTCCTGTATTTTTTCAGTCAACTTTACATTTAGTCAAGATCTTTTCAGTGTACTGTCATACTTCTAATCTCTTCCAGCTTACTGTTATCAAGTTAAGCGAGCCCACTGTCTATTTTATCATATAGATTAATAATTTTAAGTATTCTGATAT